>NW_027175943.1:5365973-5963473 GCF_023055335.1 Clinocottus analis
CCGTTGAGCCCCGAGGCCACACACAAACCCGACAAAAAGCACACAATTAAAACCATCCACATGCAGACGCTCCACCAGGGGAAAGCCCTGCGTCACAAAGACCGGCTGCTCGTGACCCCCCCCGAGCCCGCTAATAGCCCGGCGTACAATGTGTGTGTAGGTTCAAAACAAGCACGTCAACAAGCAGCCGAGAAGAGCGTCGGAGCGTTGCGATGCTCCCAACAACGCCGCGGAATGGGGACTCGAGATGAAACGGGGCATCTGATGTGGCGTCGGTGTCTATGTGTGTGTTCATCTTTTTATCATCCACACAAGAAAGCCTTCTGGATCCATTTTTAATGTGCCGTGAGATTCAGAGATTCGAAGCGTCGGGGGATGCTTGGGTGGCAACAATGAAAACGCCTTTGCCTCCAAATCCGCGGTGTGTCATTTAAGAAGAAGAAGAAGAAGAAGCGGAATGATGTCAACAGTAAGAGGCATTGCTGGTTTAGCTGGGTTTTAAAGTGCAATGTCCTCTTCGGGGGGGGAGGGAAGAGCTGCCATAAAACACAATTTACATGTTTACATTGTTGTGTTTCCAGTGGAGACATTAGCTGAAAAGGGACTCACTGTCTTGTTGCACGACACCCCATGTTGTTTCGTGAAGCAATCGGATAGCAACCTTAAAGCTAGCATGTGTACATTCCTTCTTTTTTTTTTCCACGGTAAGCATCTTAGAAATTGTTCCAACGGCATACATTCTTGTTTTGTGACAAGCGTGGCGCTGCTTTTCTTCAGTGAGGCACCAAACACTCGCTTTAAAAAGGTCCACTATTTCTTATGTTATATGTGAACAGTGAGTCAAATGAATATGTTTACTGTGAAATGTGTCAAAATAAATAAATAAAGTTGCACATCCAATTTCCAGATTTCAAATGACATGCGTCAACATGTGTTTGAGTTCGGACACATGACGCTACCGCTGACAAGTAAACTCAATTACTGTCTAGTATAAATAATGCATTTTATTTGTACCGCACCTTTTATTCAAAGACTCTCAGCGTGCCACAGGGCCAATATATAGCAAAAAACAAAAACAAAACAGAGTTAGAACTATAATAATAAAAGAAATAGCTGCCAATGATTTAACACAAAATCAGAAACGCATTCCTGAATAGAAAAGGTTTTTAGGCCAGTCTTAAAAGAGTCCAGTGTCGATGTTACACGTCTTCACGGACGCTTCGATGTGAAGCACTAATCTAATATGTGTTGACATCAGCTGACTGGGCTTGGTAGGTGTGTATCTGGCATAAAGGGACCCGGCCAGTCTGAGTTCTCGTACAGAGGCCAAGTGGCACATGGAGCTCAGCTGGTAATGTTACCCACCTGCAGCATTTAGGAACCAATTACCAACGTGTCCTTCCAGTCAGACAGGGACCAGTGGCACCAGCACACAGTTTGCATGTCCAAAAACTTCTTTTTTCCCGGAGTTAACAAACTATTCGTTGGCCAAACCCGTCCCCCCCCGGGGTCGTCCATTAACGCCACAAACTTGGATGTGACAGCGACACTGGCAAAGCCAGCAGTATACTCCGCGCCTGTTAACTTAGCCAGCAGGATGTTGGAAATGGACACACTTTGGGTTTCACAATGCTCATTTTGTTGTTGAAGAGAATTCACAACTAGCGTTTCAGTCCGTCAATTGATGCTTTTGTCAAGAATGACTTTCAATTTTGTGCAAAAGTTTCTTGGATACTCTGATTATAGTTGGAGCGGGAATAACTGCCCACTTACAGACTGGTTTCCTCGACCACTTAGACTGTGAGGTAGCGTTCAAAAAGTGTTATCAACCGAGATCAAAGTACAGTCTCCACCGTTTTTGGGTGTCTGGTGTCATAACCATCACCGTGTTCCAACTTGAAAGTGACAGGACGGACGCCGGCGAAAGCACAGTTAGACATGAATTGTGCCAAAATAGATTATTGTGAAACAAGCTTGACGTTGGCAGTGTGTTCGTTTTAGAATTTAGCTTAAACGGACTCCAAAATATTTATAGTTAAACCATATATTACACATCGATGGTCGAAAAAGAGCAAAAGCATCTGAGAATGCAAAAAAAACCCATGTTGTTTTCTTACATAATGCCATGTGTTAAGGACAAGTGCAGATAGGCGGTTTCCCCCCATTTTTCCAGGATCATTTTTGGAGGTTTTTGCACTTTGGCCATTGATATTTCAACTATTTTTCAACGTGGTTTATAAAGCTCCTCGAGCAAAGAAATATGGAAATACACTGGACATGAAAATTGATGAAGGAACTTAAAATATATACAAGAACCCACCTCAGTGGAAGCAGTCGACTATAAGGGAGAGATCCATCATTAAAGCTGCCCTCGGGAGTGCCTAAAATGCGAGTAGACACTACCTCGGAGAGCTGCCATTGGCTTTATTTGGGATCTGGGGATGGGGATATGGAAATGAAGATGCTCCGGCAGTATCCCAGGGTGCTTTTTGGGGGTGAGCAGGTGTGCGCGGGACAACTAGGTCCGTGGAGGCCCTCCTGCTCGCTCTCAGACGTATGCAGAGAGAGAGAGAGAGAGAGAGAGAGAGAGAGAGGGCGCTAATGAAGACGCAATGCTCTGCCATCAGAGGACGTCCTAATGCTGGAGCTACAAATGAGCCGCTGTGGAGGGAGAGGTTCTGGGAGACGCATGCTGACAGCTTTGTTTTCATACACCATAACCAGGGGAAATGGAGGGCTTTCTCTATTTTCACTGCTACAAATTGGGAGCACGATTCACACTGTGAGGAGACGGCGCTGCGATGTTTTCCTCACACGGAGAGACACTCCAATTCAGATTTCAGTCGCGAAGAGAGCGCCGTTCAGTCTGCCGATTGTTTATTGCCATCTTAGCTCAAGTCTCCCGCCGGGGGGATAGTGAATTTGGTGAAGGACCATGTTTGCCGCCGTTTCATTCAATATAGTTGCTGGTTTACGGCACCATGCGGCGGTTGAGTGAAGGCCTGAAGTGCACCCTAGTTGTGGATGTGTGCTTTATGAGATCAAATAAAAATGGGGGAACACTAAGCACACAGCCACCGCAGGTATGCGCATATAATACCATGGCAGCAGACATTGCTTTAAAAGAAATAAGATACTTTTATCTGTCCTTATGTTACCTTGCGTGTGCGGGACTTCAACTGTAACCCAAGGCTGAGGTCTCTGAAACCACCCTGCACTCTGTTTTGTCCTTGATAGCGGCTGCGCTGTTGCTCCTTTTATCATCTCTCCCCCTCTATCTTCGCTGTGTTCAACACCAAGCTATACAGCAGGGAGGGTGTCATATGGGTATTGAATTGTTCCCAGTCTCTGCCAGACACAACCGCTGAAAAAAAGTTCAATTTTTTGGTTTAATCTAAAAATTTTCACAAGTTTTTTTTTCCCCCCCTGCAAACTCCAGGGGCCGTATGCACGAAAACAATGGAGACGCCACTTTCCACAGCTTTGTGTGATGTGACAATGTGTCCGGCAGTAGGAAAATGTCAAATAGGGAATTTGGACAGGGTTTTTTGTGTGAAGCCTTAATCTTTTCAGCACACAAAAACGGTCCGTTTTCACTGTAGTTTCACAAATTCTATTTATTTTACAACCAGCTTTTTAAACCTGCTCGAAAGACGACGGCGCACATATTGTCACGTATAAAGAAATGAAAAACACACACACACGTTCGTTCGCTGTGTAAATTGGGTCGGTCAATACTCCGCCGCGCCTCATGGTACACTGTGCCAGAGAACTTCATGTCTGCGTGGGAGTGATATAAAAATTCAGGCTCTTCGGGGAACAGAACACTGCCCACCAAAAAAAGAAAAAAAAGAAAAGAAGGATGATGATTGGCATTCGTTTCCACACTTAATTGAATCAAGCTGAGGGCACCGAGCTTGTGAGTGAGCGCCATCAATCGCGACATTTGACTATCATTTGACATGTCGTTTGACGGGATGGTGGCGTAGTCGGCGGCAGGAACGACTGCAGGCTGCTGCTTCAGTTTGAATTTCCCTGGGTAGCCAGGGGGCATGCTCGAGATGCCGCTCAAACGCGGAGCCGAGTGTCATCTTCGCTCGGTAACGTTTCCGTTTTCCGCTCTGTGCCGAGAACGTGTCGAAGCCAACGGAGCCTCCGTGTTATTACTTCATCGAAAGTAGAGACCAACTGTGAGTAACCCAGTCAATCAAGTTTATTGTTTTTGCTGCAGGTTTTTTAGCCTAGCCTTAAGCTACATTTATCTAGTTTCCTGTTTTAACAAGGTATGCCTTTAATTTGAAGGCGGCTCGCAGAGTTTGAAAGGAAGTTGTGTATCGTGCGCAGCTTAAATGTCGAGAATCTATGGTAAAAACGGTCAATTTTGATTATTAACTAGAGAAATAGCACTCCCCTAAAGATGCACAAGGTTAATTCAAGTTGTAATAATTGTAATATTTGTAATAACTCTGTATTTCTTAAGCTAACTAGCTTAAGTTTTGGCTTACGCTAGTTACATTGTGTGTATGCTAGTAATGCTAACAAGGAGTAAGCTAATCTTTTTCTGTGCCTTGGTACACAGCTCTTACGTTGGTTTTGAGAGTTTCTCAATACATTTGAAATCATCAGTCAAGTGCAGGACTATCTTTCAGGGCGGTACACTACCCGGCCGTTTAGCTTAGTTAGCAACTGATCAGAACAGGCCCTCCCCCGTCTGACAGCAGCAGGCCGTCAATCACATCAGCAGGAGGAGGAAAGACAAGGTGGAGGACTGATGTCCTCTTCATGCTTTGTAAACTTCACTCTGTGTTTTAATGTCAGGAGTATCATCTATTTTATTGACATTCAAGATTCGTTTCCAGTGAGATATCAAAGAGTCAACATCAACACCGTTACATGAAACATTTTCTAATGCACGGAAATGTGCCGCCAATATGCACACTTCGTGATATGTTTATTAATTGAAAGTCAACACCAATGTTGCAGATTTCCCTCACGTGGCGCCGCCGCCGCCGCCGCCATTAGCTCGTGCGCGACGCCTCCTGTCACATGAGGAGACGAACACAAGACATTGATTGGACACCCTCGTAAAAAAGCTGCAAATATTCCCTCCAATGTAAAAACAAGACGCCATCGTTAATGGTGCATCTGGGTGAATTTAAGGAGCCGCTTTCTCGTGGTCGGTGCAGCGAGTTTAGACATGGCAGAGTGACTGTTGACCCTGAGGTGAGCTCTCCATCGAGTGGCATTTGTGTTCTTGGTAACCTCCCTGATCCAGGTCCTTCCTGCCTGCAGTAGTTGGGTCTGTTTAGTTGAACATCCGTTCCTATAGGACGAGTCTGCTTTGCTCCATATTTCTCTGTTGTTGTTGTGTTGTTTTTTTTTAATGATGAAGCCCGACAGCTTCCAGACACATAATGAGCATACGGAGACCGCGAGTATGCTACACATTTCCGATAGACACGGACACGCGTGTGAATGCGTGTTTGTGTCCGCCCGCCTCTCCGGATGTGTGTGTTTTATAGCACACCTCCAAGTAATGGCCGTCACCAAGGCGCCCAGGTGACCCGAGCTAGCAATTAGGAGTCCCTAACAGGGACTGCACAGGCGAGTGTGCACAGATGCAGCGCATACATTATGTAAAATACAGTCCCGGAGAAAGCCCCCCCTCCCCCCCCCCCCCTTCCTTCCCTCCTTTCAACCACCGCCAATGACCTCTTGCTCCTTTTAATCTAATATTCTCATCATCAGCCCTGTGTGAAACCAAACAAACAAACTTGTCACGAGGAAGCTGCACGTCACAGCACATCTGTGCCGTGCCTCCGATGGTGGGAACATGAGGTGGGTATTACAAAGGAGACTTGGAGGGTGGAGGTGGGTGGGGGGTGGGGGGGGGGGGGGGGGGATAGCAGAGAGAGAGAGACCATTTATTTATTTTTTTACTTCGAACTTGCTGACTTCAAATGTGGGTTTTCCTGCCCTCATTTCCTATTCATGGCACTGGAAAAGAAACAAAAAACACCCACTGTGCTTTTATAAATGTGGCGGCACAGCGGCGAGTGAGACTTCTAAACATGATTGGCTTGTTAAAAGTATAAAGACAATGGGGCTGACTATACGTGGCGCCGACGGTTGTAAAAGCCCAACTCGCACACCTAGTTTAAAGGCTTTCCACTGATTCATGTGAGTGCGTCAGCTCGTTTTTTTTTCCCTGGTCAATCCAGGAGAATTTATGAGTTCTTCTGGTACACAGCTGCTTTTTATGGTCTTGCATCTCACCTGGCTCGAACACTGGCCATGGAAAAGTATTCTAGCTGGAACACTTTTTCTCTTTTTAATGAAAGAGTACGTACAGGTGTGTTGGGATATATTTACTGAGATGTCAAAGAGCCGAACCAGAAGAAGTTGATTAAAAAGGTGCATTTTGATTTCGAGTGAATTTGCATCCCTTTCTAGCTTAAAAAGCACAGGATGCCAACTTCTTGTCTAGGACATGCAGCTTCAGCATCATTCATTTATATAATTAATGAAGGCATTAAGTGCATATTTAAAGCCATTTTGCAGAATCATTTTTGGGATAGTAATCAGCTAGAAAAATGTCAGCAGACAAGTGGGAGTTTTAAACCAAATCAAGGCGTTAGCATACATTAGCTCGCTGGCTACATCTGCCATAATCTGGTTGTTACTCCAGCCGACAAAATAACACCCACCGCTTCAAACTGTGGTAAATCTGCGTGTGAAGTAACTCCAGTTGCTTACCAGAGAGTTTGTTCTGGTGCAGGAACTCCATCTGTAGCTTCTGTCCGGCCCGTTGGGCCAAGAGGTACGGGGTCGAGGAGGCTGGATCCCCGGTGGCGCACATAACATCTGCCCCGCTGAACACCAGCGCCATGGTCTGCAGCACATCGGGCAACACCGCAGCTGCGCACAGCGCCTGCACACACACACACACACACACACACACAGAAGACGGCGTTGAAGAGCACATGGACAGTTCCTCTGTGCTGCGCCTTCGCTTTGTGTCTACGGGCCCCGTGAGGTCGCCGCCATTCATACAATTCTTAAATAACGTCTAAGCAGAATAACACTGGACTTTATTTGGACATATTTCCAACGTGAATGCCGAAGGGCTTATTTTTATTGGCCGTGAATCTTACTGGAGTAAGTCCACCTGTCGCTTAACGTTTATTAGTGCGATTGACTAATAAAAAGGCTGAGAAAGTGCAGCCGCCGCCGCTCATTGCATTTTTAAGTAGCTTTCAGAAAAAAGCCCACATCCCAGACAATGAACGGGTGAAAATCCCCCGGAAATGTGAATCGTGTCGGAGAAGCCGCTGGCCGTCGCTCTGCGGGTATTCCAGGTTGATAGAGGACAAAGAGTCCATAAAGCGGCATCAGAAAACCATATAAAGTTTAGACTCGCGTTCCGCCCGCTGATCTCAAAAGAGAAGTTAAAATAAGATCACATTTTAACACTCCCTGCGGGAATCATTAAATCTATAATCCCCGTGAAAAAAAAAAGGAATATAGCAAATAAGAACAGGACAAATGGGCCATATTAAATATAATGAAAGTAACAGTTTAAAATTGGAAGAAGAGAAACGTGGGAATAAAAGCATAAAATGAAATGAGCAAATAACAACAGAAGAGCAGACTGAGGCAAAAAGGAATTCATGGAGCGAATACTCGGTTTGAAAACATCAGGAGTGCAAAAATATGTACAATATGACACTGACAAACCAGACAATGCAATAGAAAACACAAAACTAATATGACAATTTAAAGACATTAGGTTTGTGAAGTGGCCTGAACTGCAATTTAACGGTACACAAAAATTGTCAGTAAAACAAATAAAAACAATGTGTTTTTAGTCTCTTGAAAATATTCATATATAAACAAAGGGACTGCTTTCGTCCTCAATAAAACTCAACGCCACATCTGCTTAATTCCAGCTTTCAGAAAAGAACTGGCTTGATCGTCTCAGTCGAGGATGATGGATGCCGGCTGAAAAATCACAAAGCAAAACGTTTCAGTCCTCACCTTTCTAGAAATTCCAGTTTTTCTTTTTTTAAATTCGAGGGAAAACAACATAACTTGGACCTCAAGTCTTGTTTTCAACTTAAAAAAAACACTTTCATAAGATGGGGAGAACTTGCTAGAGCCTGTTATAAGTGTACATTTTAAGTAATAATGAACGTTAAGTCTGATATTTTCTTAGAGGTCTCTTCTACTCCACAGGCTACGGGGTACTCTAAGTGGCAAAACAATATTTTTTGGTGTAAAATTGTTTGAAAAAAAGCAAATTGTGGACCAGGCCGGATTCTGGGTCCACCTCTTGTGCCATCTAATCCCAAATTCACTGCATAGTAAAATGGAGGAAACCTGGGAGGAGCCGAGTTGAACGTCAAACACCGCAGCAGGCGGCGATAGGCTGCGACTCGCATGTCAATCAAAGATATCTGAGAACATGTGCACTGTGGTGTGTGCGCAGACGAGCTTTGTTCAAACCGTTTCACGCGGCGTGAAAGCCGTGCGACATTGCAGAGTCCGACGGAGGGAGAATAGTGTCTCTCCGCCGTCTCGTCTCTTCGCATCAGTCCAGTCGATCGACGTGACATTGTGCACGACGACCCGCGACAAAGTGGATCAACCGAGGAGTCGAGTGGCAAATGGGGAGATTTCAACGAGCGACCCCTCTTCTTTTTTTCTTTTTTTTTTCATTGGACCAGGAGCGGGTCCGTAAGCTGCATCGATCCGCCGCGAACAAGCCAGATCCGTCTGAAAGTGAGGCGCGGAAAAGGCCGGGCACACACACACACACACACAAACACGTCAATATAACCTGCCCTCCTACACAAAGGACCTTCCATGCACACAGATTTATCCATTGCTATCCATGTGCATTGTTTCAAGAACGCATTCTTCTTTAACAGAAAACGCAAAAAAAAGGTATATATATGTAGTTTAGTCACATAGTCTTTAGTCCTTTTCTCATCCACACTTACTCACACACAAGACCGGGTCAGATTATGGCAAAACAGTCCCAAGCAACCTGGCCTTATTCGGTATCATCTCTGGAAATGACCTTTCCGTGTCATAGCAATTACTGCAGCCACTAGAGGGTTTATGCGTGTCTGCGTGTGTAATGATATAAGAAGGTCCTTTGACACCCCCCCCCCTCTCCTCTCTAGGTCATGTGGCCTGCAGAGACTGCGTGGAGGTCACTGGGATGTGAGCTTCTAGCGGGTGGTGGTGGTGGTGGTGGTGGGGGGGTTAAGGGACTGAGACACGAGAGAGGGGCCGTATAAAGAGAGGGCATGAAATGGAGAAAACCGGATGAAGGGCGGCACAACATCTCAAAAGAATCCGCATGAACGGGTGGGATTATGCAAGAGGCATATTGGCGCAGTCAGGCGTAGATCACTTCACTACCTTTTAATTCCGTTTCATTACTCGAATTGACACTTTCAAACGGCAATTGACTGTATGTGTCGAGTGAGTTTTGTGACCCCTGCGCCCATAAAACTTGTTAAAATGCCATCACATGATTTCAGAATGGCATGAATGTCAGTGAGGAAATTGCTCCTATTATTGTCTTTGTTCCAGAGACGACTCCCGAAGGAATGGGTTTTATATAGCTTTTATTTTTTCATATTCATACTTGTGTAATGGTAAGTAAGTGTGACACAGAACTGGAACAATGTGTCCAATGAGATTAGACTCAGTGTCCTTGTTTATGTTTAAAATACTTTTTTGCTATTCTTGTGGGGTTTTTTTTTTTTTCTTCTTATAGGTTGAGCAGGATTTATTACTTTTAGTTGAGATGAATGAACTTCTCTTAAATTTTAGCACACGTACACACATCTGCTGAGTCGTGGTGTGTGTGATGCGTCTACGACACATTGATCTCAGGCAGAGTAGACGCACAATCCCCCACTTCCACCTTTTCTCGTTCTTTCTCTCTTCTTGCTCTCAAGCACACACATATATACATACACACACACACACACATGCACATATACATACACACAAACAAACCTCTCCATTGCCCAAACCCTTTTAGGCAGCCACACTCTCTGTGGCTGTCACACTTCATCTCCTGCAAAAAATTCACACTAGAACAGCAAATTCACACATCCTTAGTGGTGCAGCACACATGTTCACACGCATGTACACATCACACACTCCCAAATACACACACACACACACGCAAAAGGGCCAGCAAAGCCGCAATAAAACCAACCCAAGCGTTTCTGTTGTGGATCCTAATCCACTTTTCCACTTAGCTAGCTGGTATATCTCTCCCTTGCCTCCACCCTTCATTCCCGCTCTCTCTCTCTCTCTCTCCCTCCCTCTCTCTCTCTACACATCTCCATCCCTCTCTTTCTGCACGAGAAAACAATACACGGGGGCTGATCTGCGTAAATGCTGACGCAGGTGGAAACTTAGCCGTTTGGAGGCTCAGTGCTCGGTGCTTTTAAGACCTTCTCTTTTAGGGGAAGCCAAAAAAAAAAAAAAAAAGTTTTTTTTTTTTTTTCGCCGCAGCAATAAACTCTCAACCACCAAGTCGAGGAGGAGGCCTCAGCGTCAACCTCCTCGCACAGATCGATCAGACTTGTGGCGCTGTTGTACTGAGGGTCAAAAGGTCAGAAAAATAGAGACGCGTTCAGGACAAGTTGGATTCAGCAATGGGAGCATGCCATGTTCCAGAGATGTGAAAATATACATTAACATCCACTCGTTGCAGCCCACAAAGCTCAACACTGCATCTCCATGCACTTGTTGTCTAGTCTGCTTGAAATTAAAAGAAGAGGAAATCAAAAACTCCCAATATACATGTATGGGCTTTATCAATATTGCCGTGCTTCAAGGGCAAAGCCCGCTTGCGCAATTTGCGAAGTTGAGACGAGAAAAAGGAGGACGTAAGAGACGCCACCGCGGCTTTGATGATGCATCACGACGTCCCAGACCACCTCAGCAAGTGGTTTGAGTCCTCGGTGGTCATGTGAGCCGATCGCTCCACAGCACAATGTTTATGAGACACGACCGAAAGACTTTAAATGTCATGAGGAACACTCGTCTCGGCAGTGAGGGAGTATGGAAGCTGTAGATCTTAGTTGTGCACCAGCGACAGTACTTGTACCACATCTACTCTAGTTGGTTCACTGCACTGTCGTAGTGCACTAGCAAACAGAAGATATGTCAGCAGAATACTTGCTAAATACCTGAAAAGATCCTCTCTTCTAATCCAGGTTGAATTGGAGTCTTTTGAATGAAGCATGTGTATTAAGGTTGTACCTGGTTGAGCGCCTGCAGGTCATGAAAGCCCTCCAGCACCCTCCGGTACTTCCTCTCCCTGTACTTCCTGCGGATGAAGGTGGCGCGCTGCTCCACCGAAGCCCCGCTGTGGACCACCTCCTCCAGGGGAAGATTGGCAGCCCAGAAACTGTTTGCATTCTTGTTGCCCACCTCCAGGAAGAGCTGAGAGGGGGGTGGGAGAAAATGGAAAGCGGTGAGAATCACTTGTAGACCCATTAGTCGGGTTTGAAGCAAACACTTTGCCAAGCGCGAAATCGTGGTCGAGTTCGTCTTGGCAAGAAAACTTGTTGATTTGTTTTTCAGGTCTTCGCTGTGTGTTTTGCTTTAAGTTCATGAAGCCTTTGAAGCTCGGCAAAAGCAGTTAATGCAAAAACACTGACTTTCATATCAAGCGAGAACCTAATTTGCTTCTGCGCGTAAGAAAATCGGCATGTACCTCCACCAGCTCGTTGCTCCAGATGCTGCTGTCCAACTTCAAGCTCCGCACTTTGGAGATACTCGGGCCGAGGGAGCGGTGTTGCCCTGGTGCACAGGAAGAAGACGCACATGAGCTCTCGCAGATACACAAAAACACACGCGCTCAGAAGCTCATACAACCCCCCCCCCCCCCCCTCCCCGCGGGCTTACGAAGCCGTTCTCAATTAGACGCGTTCAAAAATGCACGGCTGTCAGGCTACGATTTGAATTCACGTGAAATGAAATTAAATGAAATTAACGCTCACTTATACGGAGAGAAAACTCTCCGCGGCGTGCGCGCAAACACACACACGCGGACGCCGGTGACGGCGATGGAATAAACAATAAAAGCGGCAGTTACGAGACGGAGGAACAGAGCATGACTGGAAGCTCCTTCTCTCACTCACAACAGACATATTTAGTCCCCTCAGCACTCCTAATTGGAAATGAAAGCACAGAACGAGGGCCATTAATTGCTAATGAATCATGAGTAATTCATTGTGTTTGTGGGTCGGCCTGTTTATTTGGGTGAACGAGAGGCTTCAAGGGTTGCTTATGGCCAAAGACGGAGCGCACATGCATAATACATTAGTACGAAAAAACGCCGTATGTGTGAATGTGAATTATTGTCCTGTGTGTAAAGGCGGATAATTTTAGATTTAGATTTGGCGTGAGCTCATTACCGTGCGCTGTGCTCAAGTAGAGCAGCTGTGAACGAGAACGACGGGCCTTGAGCTGCGAAGAAGCCGTCTTGACACAGATCTAGTGAGTGCAGATGCCGGAAATCATTAAATTATCTATATTCTCGTGATTATATTGAAGAAAACATAATTTAAGCAAGACGTTTTTTTTGTGTTTTTTTTTAAAAAGAGTAATTACTGTTAACTCTACCTACTTCAGGAATACTGGCGTTCAACATGTCTATTCTGAGCAGAAACAAACCATTAAATTAATTGACTGGTCTGATTGCTTCCTGATTGGATGTTCTCGTTTCAACTGATTCATTAGTTGGTCAACTGTCTTAAAACACAAATCTGGGGGTTGATAGAAGATTAGATCTCACTAACAATAATAATATAAGGCTCCAGTCCATGCTGGTCACTTCTCAGCAATACTAATGTTTCAGTTGAGCCTTGAGACTACAAATGGGAGATATTTCCTCCTTCCCTTAGGCTATATACTTCCATCTTTTGTGGGAGAAAAGTGTGTGGATGCTTGGGTCGGCTGATAACCGGCAATTGCCTATAAAATAATCGTGCATGAGTTTGTGGAACAAAACAATCTAACTGTACTTGCATTACAGCCTACTTTTCTTCAATCAAACCTGTAAGAGGAGCACTGGTGGGGCGCTTTATTTAAAAAAAAAAAAAAAAAAGCACTCCCGACGCATTTGTCGCAAAATCGATCCTAATAAAGCATTATTTGAACACCTAAAATTCGAATTGAACTTGTCACTGCCCTGTTTTGTGAGAGACTTATCGGAAATAAGTGCAATAATTCACAAGAACATGCATTATCATTATATGGCCGACCTCCAACTGCCAGCTCCAAGTCACACACACACACTTTGAAATAACAGGCACATTGTTTTTATTGTCCATAATTCATTATTTCTTTGAAAACGGACAGTTTATTCGGCCCAGTGCTCGAGCCCAGTGGATGTATGAGTCTGATTCGTCCCCTCCCAAAAGACAGAGGAATGACTACGTCACATCTTTGAGATCACATGAGTCCAGTTGGACCCCAAAAAAAAAAAAAAAAAAAAAAAGCCCAAAGAGCGAGATTCTGTCACTTCTCAGCTGTGAAGGAGCGAACATATTTCACTCTGTGCGGCGGCGGCTGCATTTCTCCATCCTCCGAGCCTCACGGCACCACAGGACCATTTCCACTTGTGTAAGGGTAATGAAGCTGAGAAAAAAAAAAAAAAAGTGTGCATGCACCACCGGGTACACGGTGAGATCCTCACATATAAAAATGGCTTGTTGTAAATGTCTTCGTCTTTCTGATGGAACCAAAACAACGCAAAGAAAAAAGGGGAAATCCCACCAAAGTGGCTTTTAACAGGGAAAAAAAACCCACACCGCAACCCACACTCAGGATTTAACCCCCAATTAAAGACTTTCTCTGTGACAGTTCATGGAGCACCCTGCACTTGTGACATTTCCCACTCAGCCGACGACGAGTCAGGAAGGAAACAAAGCAATGAGCGCTGCATCTGCGCGTTACCACGGCAACTGTTTCCAGCAAGTCGAGTCGACGATGTGCTTTCCACATCCCGGTTTAGAGGAAGTTCGTTGCGATACCACGGTGGTGACGAGGGGCCTCCCCGTCTTTGGAGGGATGTAAACACTGAGGAAAGGGAGTTTGACTCGTTTCGGGGTCGGGACTCTGGTTAACCAGATGAACGAGACAATAATTAATACTGTAACACACATTTTGTGAGTAGCAGGTAGATAAAGACGTGGGAAATTAACAGATATTTCTCCCAGGCGGAGACCAAAATGGAGGTAAAAAGAGAGTGGATTGATTGTGTGGACAAAAACATAAGTCTGCTGTATGTGTGACAAGGCAACTATTTATGAATACTTAAAGAAATGAATGAGGTGATATTGTTGTGTTCAATTTAAAAGGCGCTGCCCCGAAGTGGCAGTGAAAATAATACTGAGACTATTTTACTGAGATTGTGTTTTAATTAGCTGATTATTAGAGACACAGTAGTTTCACAAACAAAAAATAATAATTTGATACATTTCCAGGAATGAAATATTTTCATTTGCGTTCTCACTTTCTATTAGAAAGGGAAGAAAAAAAATAAACGGGCCAAACGCGAATACAATTTGTGTCTCTTCGAGTAATCCCCCCCCAAAAAAATCTGAATGCCTGTAACAAACTTTTTTTTTCCAGTCCGGTTTCAATCTGATTGTTTTCTGATTCATCTGTATGTTAATATTCAAAAATCACATTTCTCATCAAATTGAAAATAATGGGCAGCCCTTCAAAACCATGTAAAGAAGACACGCTGTGGCAGGAGATGAAGCCGCTCGACATCAGAGAGCGAAGCTAAAGTCTATAAAACATTAATCCCGTCTTGGCATGAAAAGAGGAGAAGCCAATCTGGAATCATTTTCACCATTAGTCTTCTCATTACTTCCTTCCTCTTTCTCTTGTTCAGCATTTCTCTTTATTGTCCATGACATGGGAGCGCTAATTAAAAGCATGAGCAGTCATTGGTATTCCAAATGGACCGCCGTCTAATTTAAGGAGAGCGCAGTGTGAGGACAGCCTCCTCCCCGTTGCAGATATCGCCCGGCGTGTCGACAAAATGTAATATTAAACACCCTCTGCAAATGAAATCATTTAAGGGTGTTTGAAAAAGGGATGTTGGATATCTGATGCGTACCAATTACACGGGCTTTGCAGAGGTGAGGTGAGGAATCACATTAAAACTCATGACTCTGGGAGAAATCTCAGGCCGGGAGAAGATCGGGGAGGGGGCGGGCGGGTGTATGGGAGCGTGGAAAAAAAAGAAGAAAAAAACACACCTCCCAACCGGGCGTCCCTCCACATCAGGCATGGCCGCTGCTTCTCTGTAATCATGTGGAGCGGGGTCGAGAGGCAGTTTGGGGATCGCTCAAGTTCTCGCCCCGCGGCTTAATCTCTGTTGTCATTTCATCTAAGCCGTCCAGTATTGCCAAATAGATTAGAGAGTCCAGGGGCCAGATGCCAGCTCCCATAAGTGGCTTACCACCTGAGAACTTATTCCTAAAGGGCCTCTGGGTGAGAGCGCCGACTCGCACAAACAAACAACGGGCAAGCAAACAACAGCCCGATTAATGCAGCATGGGGTCTTAATTACCCTGAAGAAGTTTGTTGCAAACGCTGTGTGTGTGTGTGTGTGTGTGTGTGTGTGTGTGTGTGTGTGTGTGTGTGTGTTAATTAACAGTAAAATAGTACAGTCATACGGTTCAATAAGCAAACTTAATAGCGATCAGATTAAAAACGAGTTAAATAGTGGGAGATTCTAGCCAGTGCACAGCGGGTCAACTGAACATGCACGTGACATTAGTTTACAAGCAAGCTCACAATGAAACACTGAAAGTTTCAAGTAATAAATAATGAACACATGCAATTTACTTTGTCTCTATTTTTTCCTGTGATTAGTGCCCCAGAAAAGAAAGAACGTTACAGGAAAGTTCCTAAGAAATAAGGAGAAAATGATTGACTCATAAAATGAAGTGTTGTCTTGTTTGTCATCTGGCAAACCTCTCGGGTTTATCTCGTGAACATTTCACTGGGCTCTTTAAAAGCGATCATATAAAAAAGGGGTTTAGCCATGCAGCTAGCGTCCAGTCCACACAATGCTGTATATTGGCAGCGGCGGTGAAACGGACCGCTGCGGATCTGTGATCATTCAGATGCCGCCCTCACGGTCGGGTAAGCATGGGAATTGCTGAGTAATTACACAGTTATACCATCCATGTGTGATGGATATACAACTTTACCACCATGATATATGAGTAAAAAATATATACAATCAGTAAATCAGCATTAATCCTTGATACACTATGAACCATCCTTGTTGAAATTAACGGGAGGAAGTTAGTACCTCTACCTTCGGATGTTACATTCAGTTACTTTGTGATGCGTTCAGGCTCTGTTCAGTGAAATTTTGTATTTATATTTTTGTAAATAATAACTATATCATGATGTTTTTAAACTGTAATCTTGTAGAAAAAAAAAAAAAAAATGTAGTTTGGGGCGAGAAGCTTGAATAGATCCAGTTGTTGGATGGAGATGTTTTCAACAGCTATATGAATTAAATAATAGAGAGGGATTTATAACCCGTTTAATTTCCCAACACTAGCTCTAAGCAGCTTATAATACATCATTAAAACTACTAATGGCAATAATTATTTGCATCAATAAAATATGAATAATCTGGATTCATGTGAAACAGCTGCTGTAACAAAACAAAAACAACAACAACCAAAAAAAGGATGTATCGGCGAGTATGGATCACCGACAAATGGCGAGATTTGATCCGTGACTCCGTGACCATTTTGCACAATTGCCGTGTGTTTCAATGTCGTTTTTCTTTAAGCATACTGGTGTTTATTAACGAGTAAGCTATGCATCCGGCATGTGTGCGTCAGCCCGAGACGACATTACGAAGGCGGGACTCTCACCTGCACACTTCTTACAGACGACCACGCCCAGGTTGACGGAGGCCCACTCCGGCCGCGCGGCGCGACAGTCGGCGCAGCTCCTGTTGGCCTCGTTGAACCAGATCTTCTCCGCCACTTCATAGTCGGAGAGCGTCTCGGCGATCGATTCCTGGACCGCTTCAATCCACTCCTCCTTCTCCCGCTCTGACTCGGCCGTGAAGCTGCAACAATTGATTTTTTGGCCCCACATCCCCAACACATGCCTCACCGTTATTGATTTGATTTGAGGGAGCAATTAAAACAGCATAGTATCGCTTGGCAGGGTTACGGGGGGAGGCGTGTGGTATTTGCAGGAGTTTTGGGGAGTTGCTGAGGGTGTATGGACGCGCATGTGTGGCTGCAATAGATTCAGTGAAATAGAGAGGGGACTGAGTAGAGGGGGCGACGGGGCAGCTAAATCAATCCGACTCACCTGGCACCACCAAAATCCATAAACCGCTAATGCGGGATATTATTTCTATATTAGACTTTAAGTGCTTATGTCAAGAAACGGTGATGGAAATATACTATGAGCCTAACATATTTACAGCTCCAATATAGGTTTGAAATAAGAATGTTGAAACATTCTTGTTCCACCCAGGACTTTTTTGTGAACTTTTTTTTTTTTTTTTTTGAAATTAAAAAGTAAAGCACTGAGGCTCGGGGGATGCAGTGTCCGAGTCCGTACTTCACTTTCATGTCCGGAATTACGCTATAAAGCTAAAATTATGCTGGCGTTCTTGCCTAATTAAGGGACAATGGAAGTCAAATGGACAGCAAACGAAGAGTGCGTTTCTAAAACACAGGAAAACAGAGCAAATGAATTGCAGCGGAGAAGTAATTTGATTTAGTGGCGATACAATATGCTGTTCCCACATCTGCAATCGAGAAGGAAGGCTTTGGCTGAATTGTCACCGCAGGAAAATGGTGGAAATCAAACTTATTCATAATTATAGAGGCTACTTTGTATGAGTCTAATTGAACTGGAAATCTTTTTTGAAATACGGGGACGCATTGTTAAGAGTAATGACATGTTCTTTCTTCCAGCTGCTCTGGAGTGACATGTAAAAATCTAGGTGGGAATAAATCTTGCTCCCATACCCCAATTACAGAAAGAACGTTTTTGCTTAAATTCTACTGTAACTCAGCTTATCAAGTGCACGCAAGCACCCTGAATTAGATTTTAGAGCACGCTGACTTTGGGGCTGGGCCTTAGTGCCCAACATCAGTACCTCATGTAGCTGGATGGAAGCAAATCAATGCGGCCAAGTTGCCAAAAAGCCTTCCTAGAGGATGGGAGGCAGTCCCTTGTCAATATTATGTGTGTGTGTTTTTTAAGGGGACATTTAAATCATATGTAATTGGCTACATAACATCGACGAAATAAAGTGATGCAACCAGTGAGGTAAAACCAGCCACAATTGATATGAACTAAATATGCACACAGCCCACATATACACTGAACGCCTGAACTGTCACAGCTCCCAAATTGGGATTATTTCAGGACACTCATTCACCTGTCTCTCAAACCATCAATGCGCACACACACACACACACATACACCCACTCACACACAGACACACAGCCGAATGACGGCACATGTCCATTACTGTCAAGCGAGCGCATATAAAAAGGTGCCTGGCAGGGAGAGGAAGCACAGCTTTCTGAGGCAGAGGACGGTCGGGGGAATTATGAAGATGTTGCTGAATGCACCGAGTAACTCAAAATCAGATAAGTGTATGAAAATACAAGTGTAAATAACAACCAATCGGTGTGCATGCGTCAGCTAAACGGTGCCAGGGTCCAAGATGGTGAACATTTGGATGGCCTCTCAACGTGGAGACGGCGAGCCGCCGGCTCACAGCTAACGGCGCTGAAAAAGCGCTAACAGTGCGAACTACGGCAAAAGCGCTGACAGTGCGAAACAGCGTTTACCTGAGGGGCGAACCTGAGGGGGCGTACAGCCGTACGGGAGCATCAGCCGGTCAGTGACCAGTGGGGTCACACTCACATGCACCAACACGCACAAAAGCACACACTTCTGGCCCCGGCTATGACAAGAAAGCAAGGAGAAGCGCAGAAAACACCACGAGGTAGACGTTGCTCCAAATCTACTTTTACTTATCAGGGAGTTGTTTGCTGCTGTTCGAATGTTCAAAAAGGTTAAAGGCAGCTCCTTCAAATGAGAGACGAAGACACACCGAAAGATCAACGAGGTGTAAAACTGTGAGGAAAAGCTGAAGAGAGAGAGACAGAAAAGAGACGGTGAGAGAGAGAGACAGTGTGTGAGAGAGAGAGAGAGAGAGAGAGAGAGAGAGAGAGAGAGAGAGAGAGAGAGAGAGAGAGAGAGAGAGAGAGTGAGAGAGACAGACAGAAAGAGAAAGAGAGACAGTGTGAGAGGGAGAGAGAAAGAGAGACAGACAGAAAGAGAGAGAGACAGAGAGAAAGAGAAAGAGACAGAGAAAGAGAGACAGATAGAAAGAGAAAGAGAGACAGAAAGAGAAAGAGAGACAGAAAGAGAAAGAGACAGACAGAAAGAGAAAGAAACAGACAGAAAGAGAGAGAGACAGACAGACAGACAGAGAAAGAGACAGACAGAAAGAGAAAGAGACAGACAGAAAGAGAGAGAGACAGACAGACAGAGAGAGAGAGAGACCTAGCTTGACAGTAAGAAGCACTTTGAAAGGAGAAATGGGACCACTGGTCTCCATGGCAACCGGTGTAAAGTCAAACAGAGGATGGAAGAGAGAGTGAGAGAGAGAGAGAGAGAAAGAGAAAGAGAGAGAGAGAGAGAGAGAGAGAGAGAGAGAGAGAGAGAGAGAGAGAGAGAGAGAGAGACACACACACAGACACGTCGGGGTGGGGAAACTTTTTCTGCCGCCAGCCGAGCATGTGCACCAGGCCCGCCTCGCCAGGTAGCCCGGCAAAGATCGATAGGTTGATTGGGTTCAGCTGTTCTGTGTCCACCGCCTCGGCCCGGGGAGCGTCTGAAGGGACGACTGCTCACACCGTCTGCTGAACTACAACATGGCCTCCACAACCACAGAGGAGCCGCGGGAGGCAATAGTCAGCGCCGGAGTACGTGTGTGCGGAGGTTCCCGGGCCGCCGAGCGCTAGATGTGAGGAAGTGGAGGCCCGTCTCGGGTGAAGGCCGCTGAATTAACTACAGCTTTCAGGACAACCGGTGGTGAGGAGGAAAATATCAAACGGAAGAATTAATAAAAGAAAGGTGGAGGAGAAGGAAGAGTATTGTCTTACAACAATGATGAAATTGTTGCCCTCTCCTCACAGCCACCGGCATCTATCAGGCCTTCCCTGTCGCACACTACAATCATCTCTCGTGTTCTTCCCAGCCGATAAAACATGATATATTTCTCCACAGACATGAAGAATTGATAGCGAGCCCAGAGAAAGTCCCACGTCTCTATTTAGCGATTGTTGAAAGTCCTCGATATCTACCGTGAAAGTCGGGTTACAAGCCGCTGCTACCGTCGGTGGGTGTCCCCGCTAGCTCCACGCTGTAGCCAGCTAGCGCGGCTGCTAGCTCCCAGACAGCCGCCGAAGGTAGCTGGACGAGGAGCAGTAGCGGCAGCAGGAGCGGAGAGCTAGCAGCGGCGCTAGCTTGCTACAGCGCGGACACCAATTAAAAAAAAAAAAGGTAGGAGCCGCTCGTAACCTGACTGTCACGATACATACGGTGCGGGTCACAAATGGCGGACGAACCAAACACTGGCTCTGAAGAGGGCCTTTAACGTGTTAAACACAAGGAGCATCGTAGCTCCCTGACACGCTTGGAGAGGGAGGGGTGAGCGAAGCGGTATTTAGTTGGTCGCCATACGCAACTTCACTACTGGATGCCACTAAATCCTATAGCCAGGTCCCTTTAAGGCTGATTATCAGCCGATACCGAGGGAGGGCATCAAAGGGGCGTTACAGGTTCACAGTTGGAGATCATCTTGTCCTGGGCATGAGAAAGACACACGACGGACCTCTTCCTGGCCACACAAGCTGTGAAAAAATGCCTGTCTGGAACAAGTCCAATGAAGGAGGATGAAATCCAGACTGCGTGACGGAATTTGGTGCTAAAACGACCATCGCTGCTAAAGAAGCCTGATATTAGCTTCGGCTTCACACATAGGCGTGGCCAGTAATTCTATTAGAGTACATATGGACATATGAGGTTTCAGGATGGACTTGAAAAAGACCCCTAAAGGGTCATTTTATCCAAACTAGAAACACTTGCCCTTGTGATGTCTATCAACGCAGTACAGACACAGCTGCTTTGTGGTTTTCTGCCGCCACCTTGATACAATGGAACGACGGCAGTGTATTTGTGCAGACTCAAATCTTTAGAAAATTACATTTCAAAAACCAAACAAGCAACGTGTCCTTCAAAAACAATGCCTCTCCCACTCCAAAGACCTCGATAAACCTTCATAAAGAAATATTTTCTACCCAAGGTTAAAAAAAACCATAATTGCGAAACTGCCCAGAGTTTTCGATACGCCGCGGATAAACACAAAACAAACAAGACAAACATGGATTTTCTCCAATATGCCCTTGAGCTGGGCATTTATCTGCAGCTTTACTTTAGTGGAGGTGCTTTCTGATCAAGAGCCCCATGTTTTGTTTTCCTTTTCTTCAAAAGTTCAGTGTCTTTGCTTGTGCTCTGCCTCATTGTCATTCTCTCTACTAAAAAATAAAAAAAAAAAGTCTGCTGTTGCATCCAGCACAGCGGGCTGAACGCTCTGTCCATTTACCGGCAGCAAAAAACAATAGAAAAGCCAAAGTGAGTCTCCACAGCTTAAAGTGATTAGATGAGTTTCTCACTAATCCCCACCTTGAGCAGGTAGGGGAACGCTCCCAGAGCTACCAATCGATTTGATCCACACACACACACACACACACACACACACACACACACACACACACACACACACACACACACACACACACACAAACTAAAACTCTTCCAGCAATCACCTCATCAAAACAATTCAGGAGACCTGAGCTCATTTGAATTCCGCCTCTTTTTTGTTTCACACAAAATGGCAATTATGTCCGACGTATTAACGAAGCCGCCAAACGATGGGACCATTAAAAGGAGCTGACACAAACAGATCGATCGGACACATGCAACAGAAAAGGTAGAGGAGGAATGAGGAACGGGAAGAAGAAGAAGAAGAAGAAGAAGAAAACACCAGGAAAAAAATACGCAAAAGGGGTGAAAAGAAAGTAGTGAACAAGCGTCAACTAACAAACAAACAAACAAGGCGTGCTTTGCCCAGGCAGCTGTGACGGCGGTGCTCTAAATGGGCCATTACAGCACCAACAAGCAGTGCGCTCATTGATTGGAGGCCCTCAGGGACTGGGATCACCTGAAAGGCTTTGCGCCCTCGAGAGGGACCTGCATGAAGCACCCAGGGGAGATATAATGAAAAAATCCTAATCAATAATTAGCGATTTTTTTTTCCCCTTCTTTTTTCGTACAGGACCCTGTTCTCAAGTAGCGTGTTTACCGCTGCGACCGCTCGGTGTTTGAGAAGAGATTTGACAGGAGAACCCAGAGTGCTACTAAAACGCAGTCAATACCAGCTAATGAGGAGATTCTCTCTGTCTCATTAGAGCCGAGTCTTAACTTTGTGACACGCCCGCTCCTTACTTTTAAGATTTAGGATTTGGTTTTGGGTGGAGGGAGAGTCTCACCGGAACGATTTTAAAGACTGTTTTAGTAACTTGGATTTTTTTTTTTGAGATCACGTTCCCACCTGCTGGTCACCAAGTCGGCTTTCAGTGCGAACACGTTTCGGTGTTCGCACCGACTTTACAGCAGCCTCACAAGCACACCGGGCGCCGTAAACATGAGGTCACGAGAGGTCGTCACACGAGGCCACATGAGCTGCCTGTGTTTTCTTTCACGCGCAGGCTGAGGCACTGACCCGAATGACCTTGGATTTCTTTTCCGTGTGAAACAAACGACATGCTTAATAAGGCTCTGGGTCACAGAGAGTGACACACCGCTTGATAAGGATCTTTCTCACCGGCTCAAACCGGAATAAGCGGGTTAGGTACGATCTAACCCAACAGGAAGCCGGCCGAGATGGAAAAACAAAAAACGGATCAACCACAGAAATTTCTGCCGCCGCAAAACGACGACCAAATCGATCCGTTGGTCGGGAATCAATAACCGAAATTCTGCCTGATCATCCAGGAATTGAAAAGGAGTTATGGACACGAAGATGAACTCTGCGATATTCAAATTTCAAGAATTACTTTGCTGCAATTCTATTCAAATTGATAAGTAAGAACTTTTTGTTGTTTTTTTGATAATGTCTCCTTTTTTTGCCCACTTGAGTTCTCTTTTTCACAATGGGGCGGATTTAAACTTTGAAATCTATAATGGTTTTATGTATTTGCGCATTTCACTAAAAAAAAAAAAAAAAGGAAGAAAAGACGGCCGATAAGTTTGAAAATTGAAGTATTTTAAAGCCTTGAAAACAATCTGGTTTGAGTTAATCCTCCAACTCTCCAGGTAAGAAGACAAAGCCCTGGTTCTTTAAAAAAAAAAAAAAAAGCCAAACTGATAGGACGATATGAATATTCTTTCGTACCCCGGACTCTTATCGCAATTTGAGACTCTTAATACCTTACATGCAGCGGAGCAGATTAGTAAATGTTTGCCCTCGTCTTTTAGTTGTGAATATGGATGCGTTGTGAGATATGATTGAGATTAAAAGACAGTATAGCACGAGGCTTAGTGTACGTGAAGGGCATTTCTGTAACTGCGTGGTTCAAATGAGATGATAATGCAGGGATATGCATTTAAGGAAGGAATATTAAATGATCCCGCCGCTTCCTACTGACTAATGTGGAGGTGTGCGACGTCAGCCTGTTGAATACAGATGAGGGGTGTGCATTCAAAGAGAGATTCCTTGTCGTACCGTTCATCTTTTAGATGAGGAAAACCGCTATGTGTTCATGTAAGATCAGACAGAAAGAGCACAGTATTCTCTGTCTCTCACACACACACACACACACACACACACACACACACACACACACACACACACGATTAAAGAGACGCCATCATATATCACAGACATTTTAGCATAGAAAGCTCTTTGTTGTGGAAGGAGGGGGCGAACCCAGACGTACCAGAAGTTCTTGAAGGGTGTGTTGATTTCAAAGCCCCGGCGGTCTCCGTCTCTAATGTTGGCAGCCGTCAGCTCGACTTCAGCAATGGCCAGGCCCGCTTTAAAGTCCTGGACACCACAAAAAGAGAGAGATGGAGATGGATGGAATTAATATGAATCAACCGTGAGGTTGTTACAGTACAGCCACTTCAAATCATCAACATATAGGCTGTTTTTCTCATTACCCAAAGCACTTAAAGAAAAAGCCTCTTGGAGTATACACGTATTTGCCTTTTTGATGGGCTTTAGATGATCCGTGTTCTCCGTCTCAATCTCGGCGAGAAAGCGAATGAGCTTCCTGACGGTGCGGTTTTCTTCGTCTCTGATTCAAGGATTAAAAAGGATGATTTGAAAACGCAGTTGTAGCCCATTTTCCACACAAGAAAAAAACATGACAAAACAAAAAGCAGCAGTGCGACGCGATGGAGCGCTTTTGAAAACCGGCATCGGGAGGAATGCAAACAACCAGTCCGTTTCCTCAAGTCCCGTTTGGGGTCCTGCACTCGGTCCCGCCAGGCAGGTGCAGCTTGACGTGGGAAGCCACGACGGAGCCGGTTCTCTGGAAAAAAAAAACGAGGGCACGACAGTGGCAGCGTCATCTTATTTCCCAGTGACTGGACATTAGCCAGTAGGCTGGGTAGTGGAGTAGCCCGAGGTCATAGGTAGGGTTAGTTTAGGCTCCTCCCTCCCCTCTTGGGGCAGACCCTGATCGTCTCAAGGTCCGCTCTGTGTACCTCTGTCATACTTTCTCAAGCAACGAACACGTAAAAACAGGTTGAATCCATGGCCCTTCAGGAAAATGTATTCCTAAAGGGCCATGAAAATGTTACGGTACTTCTATGGAAGCTTTTTTTTGGGGGGGAGGAAGGAGGCGAATGAGAGACCCATCAGAATAAGGTGGGATCAACGGTTCGCCTCATTAGAGTTTCAAACTTCCACGGGGCTTGAATGTCACTTGGTCTAATTAAAACTAGCAAAACACCAAAGAAGACCAACAATCACTCCGGCGACATCCTCGGTCCGCGCGGCCCGCTTTCCTCCTTTTAATGCGTTGTTTTGCTTTGAGGAAATGTCACTGGACGTAAGAGTTATAGGTGCGAGAGGAAATGGTTTGCGACGGACCAATGACGCACCAAACCGGCGGCGGCGGCGGCTTTTCCTCCTTCTCGCCAATGACGCACAAGCCGAGTTTGTGTGTGTGTGTGACAGACAGAGAACCTAGTGTGTGTGTGTGTGTGTGTCTGTGTGAAACAGCAAAGCTTTGCAAAAGGGAACAGGTGCCTTTGGGGAATCCAAAGCAACCCAAGCTTTCAGTCTCAATGTTTTCTGAGGCCCGTTTCAGAAATAGGGGTTAGATGCAGAGGCACAGTTTTTATAAGCTGCAGTGAAACTCTGTATCCCAGCGCACCACCGCCCTTCTCCACTTCACCCCTCAGCACTCACAGCAGTTAAGACCATTTTCCATAGCCTAGAGCTCTGAGCTGAGGCAGAAAAACATACAGGCAGACAGAAGAAGTGCACCGACGCCCACGCACGTATAGGCACAACATCAAAATAGAGGGAAAGAACGAAAAATGAAGAAGAAAAAAAAAGGCGTACGACGTTATAATACACAGAAATACAACAGGCGAAGCCAAGACAAAAAACGGGAGTCAAAAAGACGAAGCAGGGAAGAAGAAGAAGAAGAAGGAGAAGAAGCGGAGAGAAGGACGGAGAACGCATAAAAGTGAGAGAGAGAGTAATCCTCACCGAGAGTGGGAGAGACGAGCAGAGGGGTCAGCTGATCAGTTGACAGAGAGGAGGCGAGGCTGCGTGTGTGTGTGTGTGCGTGTGCGCGCGCGTGTGTGTGTGTGTGTGTGTGTGTGTGTGGAAAGAGTAAAACAGGAGCCGCGCCAGTGCTCCGCAACAGTGAATTAAAAAGCACCGCCTTTGCGGGGAGCGCTAAATGCTGCCACGCTGTGCCAGCGAGGAAAGCGTGCGTGTCGTCTGTGCTAACTGTTCTGCACCAACAAAACAGTTTACGCTAATTACACCAAACAAAGAGAGGGAAAATGAATGACACCATCTTTGTTGATGAGGCACTTTTTGGAATTGCGTGGCCTCGCGGAGGCAAGACATATGCGTGTGTGTGTCTCTGTTTGTGTGTGTGTGTGAACGCTGCCGTGTCTCTTGCAAAATTCTTCCACTAATTAGCGGCAAACTTCCCATCGTCGCCAAATTGTGCAGATTGCAACGCGAGGGGGGGAAGCCGCTGACACATTGGCGAGTGCGGGGTTCCCAACCTGATCTTGCGGTATCGCGTGGGTTTGGTTCAATTGGGGCTAATGTTGTCGAAAACCTTCATTTGTCCGTGATTAGCCCCAATTACAACTCCTTCAATCAAATTTAGAGGACTCCGGTGGAGAAAAAAAAAAAAAACCCCGAGCAATCACTCATTTTCCGAAACACTTTCAGCGCTGGTGATATTGAAACGGAGCGAGCGGGATGGAAACCCAACGAGCGGCTCGTGTGGACATCCCATGAAGCGCCGTGAGTAATTAAAGGCCCCGTGAGCTCAGAAGACAGTCACATCAGAGAGGGAAAAGGAGCACGAGACAAGGGATTTCACTTTATGGCCAGGTCCTAATTGAGCAAAAAAGTTTTGAAGTGAAGGCTCGGAGGCAGCGGGGAAACTCGCCTCCTCTCTCTCTCTCTCCTATCAATTATAACCACGCGCAGTCATTGCTCTTTTAAATTCCGGATGTTCCGAGGTTTGAAGACGCGTGACGCGATAATGAGCGCGTCTCAAGGCTCAATCCGAGGCGCATTATCGCTCTTCCCCGTTCAGTTCAGCCGAGTGACTCGAACGCAACGCGCGGCTGTAATTTAAAAAAAAAAAAAAAAAAACACACGGAGAGAATAAAAGGTTTCCGTGTAGTGCCGCATTAAACGCTCCGTTTCACGCCGGAAAGGATGTGTGGAGGAGAAACGCAGTCGCACTGTATGTACTGAACGCTGTGCCGAGAGGGCAAAGCAGTCACCTATACCTAATGACCCTCATCCCTCTCAGGCAGCCAATTAGAGCGCTGGGTGTTAGCGGCCGTCCAGCCCTCGCCACTCGTTACCTACCCAATATGTGCCGTGGCCTCTTGCCCTCTCCAATTAATTCACCGAGGACGGAGGGAAGGAGGGATAGAGTGAGGAAGGGCATTGGAGGTAAAAATAACTCACCCAATTACAACAGACCGAGAGCTCGGTGGCGATGGGGGAAAAGAGTGGGGGAAAAGCTCAAAGGGTAATGTCCGCACGCATGCATGGTTTCACGCACAGATCATGATGTACTCAACATTTCGAAGAAAGGAGGAATCCATCAACTGAAAGAAAAAATAAACCCAATCACCTCAATGTAAGAAAACGAGGCGTGGGAGGAAACAGGATTACACCCCCCCCCCCCTCCCTAAAAAAATCAATAACCTTAACCCGGCAGGTGCTGAGCAAAGGCCTACGTTGCTCGGCGTCTCCGCCCGGTCACGCATCCAATTACAGTTTCTTTCAAAGTGTTTCAACGTCTTATTGTGCGACTCAGTCGCTCCACAGCGCCGCGCCGCTGGAAAAGAAGCCAGACAAGTAAAAGGCGACCTCGGTTTCTATCTCCAACTCCAAGGCCGCTTAAGATGCGCTGTAAAGCACGCAGGCCGACATCGTCTTTAGGGGCAGGTGCATTTAAAGGAGCAATATACTCAATGGCGGCGACAGGCTTTTGATTATTTGAATTAAAACATCAAACGATGAGACAGAGGTCAACGAAAGGGAAGCGCTATGGATGGTGATAAAGGACAAAAAATACTAAGGTGGAATGTAGAGGGAGAAAAGAAGAAGCATGTGACGAATGCACTGATAGTTAACTTAGCATTTATATATCTTTTTAAGTTTCTGGCCGGATGTTTTGGTCGTAATTATTTCAATAAGCTTTACTGTGTTCATCGCTTCAAAAACTAGTGACGTTCAGCTTCAGCAATACTTAACGCTAATCGCTTCATGTTAGCATGCTAACACGCTAAACTAAGATGGTAAACATTACACCTGCTCAACACCGGCATGGTAATATTGTCCCGTTAGCGTGCTAGCGTGCTGAGCATTTTCGCTCAAAAGTGCCGACTCGGTCGCTTTTTCTAAAGAGCTCCACGAGGGCCACTCCGTTCTTCGCAAAGTACCCGGAAAAGGAAAGGACTCGTTCAGCACACGGAGTGCATTTCTGGTCACACACACACACACACACACAATAAAACTGTGCCGGCCAAACATAAGCGGTGGCTACAAATGGGAAGTGACCTAATTCGGCCGGGGGCATCCGGCAAGGATGGACCTCTTCCTTACCGTCTAGTAAAACATCACCCGAGCTTTCAACCTGCACAGTACAGCTGATGGCATTTGAAAATGTCACTATAATACGACTGTTTAATACTGAAAAAAATCAAATAAATCGCCCCCGAAACCAGAACCTCAACCTTGTAATTTGTGATTTCGAGCTATATAAAATAAACTGAATGAAACTGAATAAGCGCATAAATGTGCGCTTGCATGAACGTGGGGTGCACATATACGTTCCCTCCTCACCAAATACAGCAAGAGAAAGAGTCAATACTGCACCTGCAGTCATGTCCAGGTGCACAGAAAGACAACACTCGCCACATCCAGTAGCAGAGCAGGAGTTTTTTTCAAAAATCAGGTTCTCATCTTTTCGTTCTGTCAGGTAACTGAATAGAAACTGAGCTCATTACAAGAGGAAGGCCTCGGTGAAATTAGACTCGCTCTCGTGTCACAAATTCCACAAAACGGCCTCGCAGTCTCGGGATGATGTTAATTGTGACAAAGAATATCTTGAGAAGAGCAACTGAGAGAGAGATTTAATGAACGTGGAGATTAATTAAATCCTCCGTCTGTCTGTTTTTGTATACTCTTCGGAGTACCTTTCCCGCCGGAGAAGGCTCTAATGTATGTGCACGTTTTTTGACGAGTCGATTTCTTGTTTCAACCAACAAACTGGGTTCAACCTCGCTGGTGGGGAGCAGACAGCAAGAAATATGAACATCCAACGACCACTCGATCCCTCATCCACCGGAGCGAACGTACACCGGGAAACCCGTGCGATACATGACATGATAAGGCATGAAACAAGTTGCCTGTGTGTGTGTGTGTGTGTGTGTGTGTCACACTTTGCGCACCATCTGACTTTCTTTACCTTGGTGCTAAAATGACCTTAAACACAGCTTCATCACAAGGCTTACGGCCCGTGAGAAATGGGGTAAGGGTGGTGGAGGAGGAGGAGCCAGGAGGATGATGTTTCCAATAGCTCGTTCATCATGTTAGATTAAATACTCCACTCCACTGAACTTGAACGGGGCAACGGTCTGGCTCCCTCCCCGCGCTCTTGCTCTCCATCACTCTCTCCTTTTTTTTTTTGGCGTGCGAAACCACCGCTGCTCATTTCTCACTCGCGTGACCTCTGCACCTCCACCCTTTTCACGCCATCGTTCGACGCCTATCCCTTCGCGTCCGTCTCTTCGTCTCTTGTCTTTCAATTGCCGCCTCTCCGTGCTCTCTCTCATCCCGCAAAAAGAAAAAATACGCGGCCTCCGCCGCCGCGGCATTTATGCTGGGGATTTAGCTTCTAGGCTGAAATAATACAATTAATTTGTCCTCTCTCTCGATTCTCTTCTTCACTCCGTTTCTCCCGCCGTCTCGGCTCAAGCAAGTGGAAATGTGCTGACATGGAGTGATACCCAAAAGAGAATTCTTGCAAAGATGTTTGTTCACGCTAATGAGGAAAATAATGAAAGGCAAACAACAAAACTAAAGAGATAGAGCCAAATGAAATGAGAGCCGAGGAGGAATGGAGATGAGTTGAGCGTGTGCAGCATCATCAAATATGTGTCAGGCACTTTAAGAAAGAGTATCACTGCGCTGGAGAAAACGCATCTCTGATTGGGTATCTTGCTGCCGGGACAGGAGGAGGCAGAGAACAGAGGCTCTGTACATGAGCGGGGACCGTCGGGGCTTAATTGGACTCCCATGTACGCGTTATTGTTCGGGTTCATGTTTACTCTTTAGGTCACACAGCGGAGCAGTGGTGATCTAATGAGCACAAGAAAATAGTGTCGGAATAAAGGCCGATTTGGCCCGGGAAAGCAGAAAGGGGCGGGGCGGGGCGGTCCGCTGCCCGACGAGCACCGACTGCACTGTGGAGCTGGATTGGGATTATCCAGTGAAGCAGTGGTTCTCTAATAGGGGTACTAGTGTCCCTGGGGTACTTGAAGGCACCCCAGGGGGTACTTGAGATTTAAAAATTGATATTTAAAATGAGCACAAATTCAAAAATCCATTAGAAAACCGTTATTTTACAAATATTCAAGAATATAAGTGTGAGTTTGTGAACTGAATTGTACATATTCGACATTAAATCAGACACTGATGGTTCAGCGCTGTGTGTTACATTGTTTTTCAGGTTGATGGGGGTACTTGTCTAAAAGACAATTCACTGAAAAAAGGTTGAGAAACACTTCACTAAAGCACAATATCAACCCAAAAGATAAAAAAAAGTATCACTATAGTGTGACTCGTCTTGGAATAAAGCCTCAACTAAAAACTCCCATTCTGCAGACATCCATTTGGCTGAGCTCCCCTCTCTCCCAAGTCCAAAGTCCAAATGGGCTTGTACCTGCCAAAAATGGAGCACAATACATCCCAGGACCCTCAAGCATTTCCCCACATATTTACTTTTCGCATCACACATTCACATAGATCTCCATATCCTTCACGAGCGTCCCCATCCCCGCCTTGTGTGCTTCAGAAGGGCTGTGATTACTATCTTCCTTCTTTCAAACAGAAAGCTGTCATCCTGCAGAGAGGAAGTCCCGGCGGTGTCGGAAGTACCTGTTCTGTTTTGCAGAGCCTGACTTTACTCCCCGCCAGGGACACCAGCACTCTGCCTTTGTAACCGCGGAGCTCCAGCAAGCCTCGCTTGTTTGTGGAGGAGGAGGAGGAGGAAGAGGAGGAGGAGGAGGAGGAGAGGCGGGAGAGGCTGTCGGAGCGCTTCTGGGAGCCGCAGGCGGGGGGGCGCGTGGCCGTCTGAAGAGTTTCCATCCACTCCTGGCGCTCCCCTGTGGACAGGAGCGTGAGTGAGAGACAGACACGGGGAAAAAGAGAGAGAGAGAGAGAGGTGCGAAAGAGAGAGAAAAGCGCGAGAGAAAGAAAACAAGAAAAGCCAAAAAGGGAACAAGACAACGAGAGATCAGGGCATCTTAAAGTCTTTGGATCGTGGTGTTAATTCATCACTTTTACATCCCTTCTGTGAGCTACGCCGGCTCCTAAACCTCCGTTGCATACTGATAGAGAAAAAAAATCCAGTCGAAGAGACAAGGAATTTAGACACCGGATGAGCCGAGATTGGTGTAAAAGCACTTAGCCCCCCGGAAAAAAAAATGAATATCCTGCAAAGCTGAAAAGTGCTGAAAAGTCTGGCACTCGAGATATAGATAGTGGTGACTCTGAGATTTGCAAGCCTCCAGCAAGATGTGGCCGGGGTAATTTGAGTCAAACACACCACCTAATTAAAACCTATAATTAAAAAAAAAAAAAAAAAAAATGCCTCTTCTAATGAGATACAGCCACAGTGGCTGCGGAGCCACTCGTTTGTCTCAACCTGGAAAACAACAGTCACAGAAACGGTTTACTTTTCGGCCGTGGGAGGATTACCGCTTTAATATTTCCCCGTGGATTTCCAACAAAAACCTTTAAAGGAATCCTAAAAACGCACTCGACGCCTTCATACACGCCGTCGTGCAAACGGGTTGAGGCCACGGCTGAATGTTGTCGGCACAAAATCAGTATCGGTTACAGTTTAGTATTCCTAGAATAGCTCCACGTAACACACACACACACACACACACACACACACACAAACAACCATTTGTCCTTGAACACGACCCCCCAAATCTCTGACTTATTGTGAATTACACTGGATTACCTCACAGTATGGAGCGGCTCAAGTATAAGGCGATGCATCGTGTATCATCCGGGGTTTACATTCAAACGATGTGCACTCATCTCGAGATATCTTTCCCCTGCAACTTTTCAAATGGACATAAAAGACGACATGAAACGGGCGCGGCAAAGCCCGTCCCCCTCCCCCTTCCTCGCCCAAGACGTTGCGCTATCAAAGCCAGCAAAGTGGAAAAGACGAGAGATACCAAAGGATTGTAAACACACACACACACACACACACACACACACACACAAGACATCACAGGTCTAAAGCGGCGCCCACTGTGGTGACTGTTCAATACAAGACACACAAAAAGAGAAGAAAAATAAATCTGTAAACTGTAATTAAAACTAAGCCATTGGGACGAACCAGCCGGTTTGAGAAAAGGCAGCAGGACACCGATTTTTTTTTAACCTGAAACCTTGGAACCCATCATCTAAAAAAAAAACAAACAAAAAAACACAGAATGACAGACTCTTTTCTGAAATATCCAAAGTGACAAAGTGACAAAGTGACGCTCTCAGAACAACAGTGAGCACTTGTTTGGTCACGCGGAGGCATCACACACCCTGTTTTCATTAAAAATGTATTTTTGGATTCCCATGAATTTGAGCAAACAACAGGGTGGAGGAATGAATGGGTCATGAATGTTCCCCAAACAGACGACTTAATTTCCCAACGGTCCTCTTGGATTTTACCAAACTGTTTCGGGGCACAGAGGAGAAGCCCTTACTTGGTGTAATCACTTCATTTCATCAACCATTAACGTGCTTATTACGGGCCAGTTCTTTGCCAAAAGATGAAAAAAAAAAACACAGACACACAAATCATGTCCCTGAAAGCCATTAGCTGTGCGGGTTAAGGAAGCACGTGGAAGTGTTTTGTCGGAAGTGAACAAATTATACTGTTGAAGCGTGCCAATTTAAGAACAGAGAGAATCCTTGTTTTTATTGTCTTTATTGATTGCCACATTGGGAAAAACTAAATTATTTCACTTTCTTCCTCCAGCTCATCTATTGAACAAAAAAAAAAGGCTTGAAGCTGGTCCGGACTCCCCTGAGGGAACGGTGATACAACAAAACAAAACAAAAAAAAACTGTACTGGACTGCTGAAAGAGAGATTTCTTGGACATGTCATTACCGAGATGAAGATGCATGGACACATCTATTCTATAGCGGGTCACTTCCCGCGCACGCTCCCTTCAAAGTCCGTCTCGGAGTACCGAAATAACTGCCAGCACGTTAGACATCCTTCCTCTGCTTCCTGGATAGACTGGACGCTTTCGACTGAGAAGCTAACGCTAGGCTAGTTCCGTTTGACACCCTGTACTGTGTCGTTTGTTTTTTTCTGCTCGAAATGACTGCAAACTTTTTGTTGTTTCCTTTAGTTTAGCATCCGGTCCCCGGGGCGGACCCCTAAAGCGTGTGATGTGACGGCAATGCGGGTATTTTGGAATCAGATTAAATGAAGCTTCGTTTCAGGAATCAAGTTACTGGAGTTACCCGCGGCATTGTTTCGGTCCTACATGCTCTTTTTCCGCGTATCTTTTCTCAGTCGGCATCAATCACAGCTGCCACCGCTCTGCACGCACCAAGGTAGAAAAGTCCGCTTCACATCCTGATAAAAACACAACATTTCTACAAAATTAGGATCCAAACACAGTTACGGCCTCATTCTTAAACATGTACATGAAAAAGCAGGACAAAAACAAATAGATATAACCATTTTATGAAATAACTTTCCCGGTTTATGAGTATATTGAGTCTTGAAATATCCGTGGCAGATGCTACGCTGAACTGCAATGAAGAAAAGACTGAACTAATAGTATTTAGAGTCAGAGGTGTGGCTTTATAACGCTTATGTGCCAAAAATGGGGGGGGGAGGAAAGTGAGTTTGCTCGACACGAAGATCCAAAGTTTGGCAAATCATATTCAATGCCGCAGGACTCAAGTGTTTTATATATAAAAAAATATATGTAAAATATAAAATGTTGCTTTTAGTGTTGTTGTTTTCTCTCTATAAACATCCTCCATCTTGGATCCGGACGTTCCTCGTCTCTATTTTGGAGAATTCCCTTTGAAAGCTTTTCAACGGGTCACTCGAGGTGAACCTTCTGACAAAACCAACTGGTCACGCATTCACAACCATCTGCTCATATTGCACATCTTTTCTCACTACTGTTCACACGCATCACTTTAAGAGAAGCTCTGCTTCATGTGCCTTCCTTCCTGGCTTGACAGAGCCAACTGAGAGCTGGCGTCGCCCTCAGAGTGACCTGCTGGCGTGTCCTTGAATCACTCTCCTGCTGCTGAGTGACAGAGGAAAGAGGGCGGGGTGGGGGGGGTGGCGGCTTTTCTCAGGGACTTGTCAATCATTCGGTGGCCACTGTCAACCTCACGTTGCCCTAAATTGACCTTAATTAACTTCTTGACTTTGTGACCTTCTGACCTCTGCGGGGTCTGGCGCACACGTGTGTGCCCGTCTTTAAAGCGGCACCTGAACATATCCGCTAACATGTGAAGGAAAACTTTCTCCTCTGCGGGTATCTGACTCATATGCACGGTTCCCTCCTGAGCTCCCAAATACTGTGTCCGCTGTCTGGTTCCCGAACTCACCTCTGCTCTGGCTGCCCCCCCACCACCTCCCTATATTCTTATGAATTTACAAAGAGCCGGTTTTAATAATGAATGGCCTACTCAATTATTGACCGCTCTTTACATCACTAGGCTTCAGTGTTCCATTCCCAGCCTTGCTTTCTGAGTTCCATTACCTGTCCTGCGCTCACTTATTTGCCTGTTCATTTATTCAGGGGCCTTCCTCTCTCCACGCAAGCTGTCAATCCGAGTGGGGCGAGAGAGAGAGAGAGAGAGCCGGAGCGAGGACGGAGGTGGGCGGATTGAGAGAAACCAGAGTGCCCGCACACGCCACGTGTGCGTCTGACTTACGCGCCCGAATGTGTCTCGCATATGATTTGAGTTTTTTTTTTGTTTTTTTTTTCCCCTCCCCCTTGCACGTGAGCCTCCGGCGCGGTTGCCAAAATGTATTTTCACTCAGTTTGCAAACAGGCCCTCACCTCCGTCTGCGTGCATATTGAAAGAGACCCAACAGCCGCGTCCTTCTCCAGCGCTCGTTTTGGATGGATGTGCGTATCGCCGTGTGTTTGGGAGACCGCTCCGCTTTACACGGAGGAGGGACGAGGACAGAGGCAGATCGTCCCCGTTTGAAAGTGGGGGAGAGGAGTCAGGTCCACTCCGCGCTCGGAGGTCTTCGCCTCCCACGCAATCTCCATCAAAAGGAATGCAGAAATAAAAAGATGGGGGTTTCATTTGGACGGGCACGTCGCAGAATTAAATGTTTACGTTACCCTTCGATGTCATGATGAGTCTTCTGGTATCAGCCGATGTTACATCACCACAGATATGTCGGCGTTTGAGTCATACAAGTCAGTCAGTAAGTAAAACAAGTGGTTTTGCAGTACAGAAATCCCACAGACTTGCGTCTTGGAGGAAATTTGAATTCACCGTCATATTCTTCACTTACCAGAATCGTGCACGTCACGTGATGTGAGATCTCAAAATTCAAGCATTATTCGCCAGAATTAAGACTTTTTGGTGAATTTGCTTTCACCGAGACCCGACACCCATTATTAGCTGGTTACTTTTTCCTATCACTCCGCAGCGCCATCGACTCAACGAGCTTGGCGCTGTATGCCTCATTGTATTCTCTGTTTTGATAAAGTTTAAAATCGGCCCATTTTGATCAGGTCACGGCTGCTCCCGAACAATCCCATCAATCTTTATCGTTTTATATATATTATATTATATATAAAGGACCGGCGCTCAACCGTCTCACGGCTTGGTAATACGTGCTCGACAGCAGCTACGAAGCTCATACTAAATGCTGTTAAATGTGGTACAATGTGAAACGGTACAGAAAGTGAAATATGTACTGGAATTGAATACAACTTTACACCCACTCCATGCCCTCCTGAGTTTATATTCCTCCCATCATTCCCCTTCTGGCCTGTTCCCAACCATTTTGTTGTTATCTCTACTTATTCTCTACATCTCTCTCATACCCCCGTTACTGTCATCTCAAACGAAACTAACATGTGTTCGGAGCGGGCTTCGCGGAAAGGCAATTGCCAAAGCATCAGAATACAAATCATCAACATTTCTTTACACCATAAATCCCATCTTCTCTCTCGGAGCACATTTGTCGGCATCCTCTCTCCAACACCCCCTTCTTGTCCCGACCGTTTTCCATCACTCTGTGCCGTGTCTCTTCCTGCCAAACTCTACTTTCCTCTCGCTTTCTTCTCCCCCCATTGCTGCCGCTGCTCTCCGCATCACTCCCCTCACCCCCCCCCCCCTCCACCCCTTTCTTCTCCTCTTTTCTCTCCCTCTGCCTGCTTTCCTTCTTCCTTCCATCTCTCCTATATCTCAAGCTGACAGTACCTGAGGGAAGAGGCCACCTGCGGACCAAGTGGAGAATCAGCCGACAGCTGTGTGCACACTCTCTCCGGTGGCCTTCAATTATTCACTGGATTCTCCCTCCTCCTCCTCCTCCTCCTCCTCCTCCTCCTCCTCCTCCTCTTCTCCATCTTCGCTCTGCCCTTTTCATCTCTCGCCGCCGTCTCTGCCTTTACCCTCCTCTGTTGCGTCTTCACACCGAGATTGCGTGCCGGCCTCCCTTCGCTCTGTCCATTCCCGTTACTCCCTCATTTAAAATCGCTTCCTTTCCTTGTTTTTTCCCCCCCATCCTCATCTGCTACTTTCCATCCTGGATGCCTTTACACTCTCGCACACACTCCTCTTAGCATCACTCCACCATCCCCCTCTCCTCCCTCCTCCCTCCTCCCCCCTCCTCTCACCCCTACTGCATCAGCCCAGCAGCTCCATACCTCCACTTCACTAACTTACTCCGTCTCTTTCCCTCTGTCTCCTTGTGTCTCCCTCTTTCTCATGTGTTTCCCCAAAGATTGATGACTCTCCGCCACAAGGCGAATGGGCCTGTTTAAAGATGCATGAGGGGATGAGGCCAAGTTTTATCCTCCCTCTCTCTCTCTCTCTCTCCTTCCCTTCCTCCCTCTCCCTCCCTCCCTCCCTCCTCCCAGCCCTTTCTTCTGACGGCAGCAGCCACCTCTGCGAGAAGCCTCCCACCGATCCCAGGCGGTCAGAGGCCACCTCCCAATAAGACAGCCTCCTCCCGTCCGCGCGCTTGTCAGGACGGCCCGAGTGTGACGTACGACGATCAGCCAGCTGACAAGTGTGATGAATGACGGCGCTGTGGACCCGCAACTCATAAACGAACCAAAAAAAAAGGCTGGCAGATATCGATATGACGCTGAACTGAATCGACAGGGTGAGAAGGAAGAGTCGCCGGTGCTCAGTGTGGTGAAAATAGATGAAAGAAAACTCAGGTGAAAAGGGCAACTTGTCGAATGTATTGCTATTTTTATAAACCGAAAGGCGATACAAAATTGTATGAAGGGGAGATTCGATGTAAATGTTTGTCTCAGCCAGCTTTAAAAGAAAGCGGCTGATAAGCTGCACATGATCATGCATGTTTTGCAGATGCATTGTGTTTCCTATAAACTGTTCAGATTATATGGTGTCCCTTATTTAGACATTTACATGCATCTACAATTTTATTCATATATTCCACTGCTTTTGTAAGCCTAAGACATTCGGTAAACCAATGTCAAGCACCAAAACAGTTCACATCAGTAAAGTTATGTTTTCACAAGAGATATGAAGAATTTCTAGCTTTAGGGCCATATTATCTCTTTAGACTTGTGCCTTAGGACAATAGCGCCTCAATATATAGAGAGTTGAGATTGTTCTGCAATTTTTAATGTAACACATGAGTATGTATCTTATATGCAAGTGGGTTTAAAAAGGTGAATTTAAGAAATTATGTAAAATCGAGAAAATGACCTCAGTCCCTTAAGGGTTAAACACCGGGTCAAGATTGTCGCTGTTGCACATTCAAATATCAACTCCACAACATAAATTCCTCATTCTGGTGCATTTCAGACAGCTGTGCAACGTTTTATTTTAGAGGCATAGTTTAGGGCCAGACTTCAAAAACTATTATTACATCTTCAAAAATGTTCTGTAGTATAGACACGAGACAAAAAAACATCACCTGACTGATGCGTCAGACCTGATTCAGGGCAAATGCTTTCATTACAATCTACTCAAACAGCTTTACCATCGTGAATATGTCGAAATGAGTCTCAGGCAAGTTGAACTTATCCACGTCAACAGCAGCAGACGCTCAATATCAATGAGTAATATGTCAAATATTGATAAGTAAATCTGTCACACGACACGGCAGACATTAGTTAGTCCGTCAATAAGTTCTCAATGATCTCAAAGATCTCTCGCGCTCGGATATTCACGGTGGACCACATCACGAGTCGAAGGTTCATAACCACGGAAGAGTCACTTGCTTCGATCCGAGTCATCCGGGTGAATCTGAGGGCGGCCGACATGTGACCCCTGAGACGAGCCGTCGCTTAGTGAATGAGCGGTTTGACCCGGGCGGACCTGATAGGCCGACACGAAGCGCGAGGTTCGGAGCGGAAAGCGCGTCTTACACCCCCCCACCCTCCTCCCCGCCTCTTTCATTAAGACCGACGCAGATAAAGCTTCCAGCTGAAAGACTACTCTTAGTCCGTTTTGATCGAGCAGAGGGATGAAGAGAGGAAGGAGGAACAGGACTATTAAAAGGGACGGTTCCTTGGAGATTTGAGAATTTGTTAATTTTTCATACAGTCTGTCCCTTTAGATTATTTTAATAGGGTACAGTCGGTCCAGACAGGGACATGAAGTCATTACTGCCACCGCGATCTCCTTAAACATTTAAACAGCTAAATGTTCAGAGAGCGTTGAAGAGAAACCGTTCTGAAAAACAGCCATTTCAGTCTACGTCCAATGTTTATGCTAAGCTAAGCTAGGTAGCCCAACCCCTCCTCGGCATTTTGCCTTCTTTCAGAGTGAGATATGACAAGATCAGTGTCATGACCACATTAAGAGAGGGGGAGGCGAGAATGAGAGACAAATAAAAAGGGAGGGAAGGACAGAGAGAAAGAGAGATAGAGGACAAGAGAGAAGAACAAAGCTAGACAAGGAGTAAGACGGTCAGAGCGACAAATACAGACCAGCAGGAGTGAATGAGGGAGGAGATGATAGGCGAAACTAGAAATAGCCAACAGGTCAAGTTGCCGTTTGCATCCATGTCTGTCAAAAACAAATAATTTGTCTTTTTTTTTAATGACAAATATGTCTGGAATCGTCAAATATAGCACATGAAGTCTTACGTTATGGCCTAAAATGTGTTTTAGTGAAGTCACAGTGACCTTTGACCCTCAAATTGAAATCACTTTAACCTCGAGTCAAAGTGGACAGTTGAGCCAAACTTGAGAACATTTTCTCGAGGCGTTACGGAAATATCCCGAGAATGGGACGGGTGTGAGGTCACAGTGACTGACCTCTGACCTCCGATCTCTAATCAGGTTCATACGTGAGTCCAAGTGCACGTTTGGGCCAAATGTGAAGCCATTTTGCTCCGGGGGGGGGAACCTGAGATCTCACGCTCGCAAGACTGGGACGGAGAGAGGGATGAAAAGAAGAAGGATCCTTGACTTACCTTCTCTTTCGGCTCGGAATAAGAAGGTCCGGAGGGCGGTGACGACCTCGAACTTGTTGTCACCGAGTCCTCGCACCTGTCTGACGGCGCTGGCCAGGATCATACCTTTGGAGTACATCTCCTGAAGAGAGACACAGATAAGTGCACAGATTGAAAAAAAAAAGGTAAATAGGTATACAAACTCAAGCCGACAAGCGAGCAACCTCATGCATGCTGATAATGTTATTGAATTGTTGCCTATTCCTATTATCTGCATCTGTAGACCCACAATTAGCGCGTTCAGGCGCATTGTTTGCGTCAATAGATGTTTAATTCTGAGTTCTGTTACAGTCAGCCACGATGGCATTCATTTGGAAACGGCACTGACAGGCCTCCCCGTCAAGCCAGAGCCATTAACCGTCACTACAGCGTCAAATGTAATTGCAGAAATAGCTTCCCTGTTCCCTTTCAAGCAATAACTTTGATAAATGGCCCGGAGATCTTGGTCAAGAAGCATTTCAATCAGGGCGCTGCTGCAGGAGTACAAACTATCATCGTATACGAGTCCATGCGAGATGCATACTGTTAAGAAAGCCGCAACTCATTTGCATTGATGTGATCTTTCAGACATCAACACAGATAACTCAAATTATAGACGAAAAATATGTGGGATTTGGAAGAGGGGAGTGTGAAATTGCAAAAAAGAAAAAGAAAAGTGGATTGCATTGCATTAAAAAAAAAAAAAAGAGCCCAAAAACACAAGAATAACACACAGAACACTGTCAATAGGGTGTTAGGAGACATCATAAGACAAATCCTCAAGCTGAAAAACAAACTTCTCAAATATTTAAAAAAAGAGACAGGCATGCTGTAGTGGGGATTTGGGTAAAGCACAGGAAGCGGTTGTTGGTGAAAGCGAGATAAGGCTGTGTGTGTGTGTGTGTGTGTGTGTGTGTGTGTGTGTGTGTGTGTGTGTGTGTGTTGTTGTTTCATTACGCCCATGTTTTCCCCCCAGCGGCTCCAGTGGAGGTATCTAAATAAGGAGGATGTTGCACTGGAGGCTTCATGACCCTCTTTGCAACCTCCCTCGACAATGGCAATTAAAGTACTGGGTCATTGTCAATCCGAAAAAGAAAAAAAAAAGAGACAGAAATGTGGAAAGAAATGAAATAAATCCAACGTCAATAGAACGGCACCGCCGTCGAGTCGGTATTCAAACTGTGATGCGGCGAGCGCAACAGAGGAATGCCCTTAAAAGTAGCTAAGAACAGACTGTAATGTTCTTGCAATACAGTCAGTGTGTGTGTGTGTGTGTGTGTGTGTGTGTGTGTGTGTGTGTGTGTGTGTGTGTGTGTGTGTGTGTCAATTCTGCTTCTGTGGCGGCGTGAAAATCACGGGGGTTATAATAAAAAAGGGTCGTCGCAGACATTGCATTATTCATGCCGATAATGTCATTATCATTGCAAAGAATGAAAAAAAAGAGAGAGAAAACAGTCGCTCTTCAACGGGCTTGACCTGAATTTTTCATTCTCCGCCCGCCCCGTGCACAATGTAATAACTTGATGGCGATGGCCACGCGGCACAACTGCGTGTTTGTTCGACTGTGCGGCCGCGAAAAAAAAAAGACACGGAGCGAAGGGAAGAGATGAAGGAAGTGAACTTCTGACTCTCTCTCGCCATTCTTAATCAAGCTAGTGACCTTAGCCGGCCACAAAAGCCTATTTTTAAAGACCATACCGCTAAAAATATAGCAGCTGGCACAGTCAGTTAGTGAGAGGGGGCGGGGAGATGGATGGAGTGTGAAATTTGAAGGAGAGAAAAAAAAAAAAAAAGAAATAGAGAAATTAGGTTCACGTGAAAGGCCAAGAAGAGGACGGAGAGGAAGAAAATGAAAAGGCGCATGGAGAGATACTCCAGAAAACTGAAGAAGAGGCAAACTCCATAAGCAGGAAGAGAAAGAGATGCGGCCAGAGGAGGAGAGGGAGGAAAGAAGGACACGGTTTTGGAAATGAAGACGCCTAAGAGGGTCAGCGAGGGGTCCTTCTCATATTAAAACAGGATGTTAACAATGGCAAGAAGTGGCTCAACCTAATTACCGACTGCCAGCCGTGTGCCGTTCTCTCTCCCGAGGAGTTTCACACCAATATCTACCCTCGTTCCTCCCTCTAAATTTAGATCCAAGTTAGAGGAAGGTGAGGAAAGGAGACAGAAAAGATGTGTGTGTGTGTGTGTGTGTCTCTTTATGTGTGCGTATGGATTAGCTTGGTAGCTGCTAATTACACCCCAGTTTGGGTTAACGGTAATTAATTGTTTTAATTCTACTTTTGGGGTCATGGAGGAGTTGTTTAATTGCGGAGTTGTGCATCTGTAAATACTCTCGACAGCGGGAGTCGACAGATGAATGATGAGAGGAGGCGGCCAGTGTTAGGAAAGGTGGATTCAAGATGCAACGCGTTGCATTTCGCCCGCCCGCCCACCCACGCACACACACACACACACACACACACACTCACACACGTTATGTTCATAGACTAATCTCAACACGACGCACCGCCAAGGACGCAATGAGGCCTAACTATCTCTGCTTCTCCAATAACAGACACACCTGACTGGCCTGCTTCTGCCAAAGATCTCCTCCACTCTCATTTCCTCTCACTTTGACCTCCCTCCCACCATCTACTCCCTCACTCCCACGTCCTCTCTCAGTCCAGCCTCCCTGCAATTATCGAGCCATATCATTTTTTTTAATTTTTTTTTTGGCGGGGCCGTGTCACTTCCCCGTCTTTTTTTTTCGGTGGGTACCCCCGCGAGGAGCGACCCGTGTCGCCTTTCTTTGCAAAAAAAGGCAACCTGGTAAACTTCAGGAAACAATTAAGGCAGAGCAATTGAGCTAAAGCCTACAATAATGGAGGCAGAGCGGGGATAAAGCAGGGAGGAGGGTAAAGAGGGAGGAAAGAGTTTTACCACCAGCCGGCAGTGTAAAAAACGCTGGCGGGGTCCAAAGCGCTGCATTTTTAATGGAGGCACGAGGACACCCACTGGCTGGAACGGAGAACTGCACCGCAGAGAAAACGCCTCTCTTCCTCTAGTGTTTCCCCTCGTGGGGCGCCTGAAGGATTTTAAAGAGCTGTCTTGAGGCCAACAAGTCTTCATGAAGACAGCCTGTATGCAGGACGTTCAGGTCTCCGAATGCCGACCATTAAAATGAGAAACGCTGTCGTGTCAAAAGGATTTATTTTAACATATCCGAGACCAGGAAATGTAGCTCTAATAATTAAATATTGAGGGTGTGGGTCAATGCAAGGCCAGCTTGGTACCGTCTCATTTATGCCTCATTCCACGAGGTCAAAAACTTAAAAAGGCACAATCCCGACGTCCCCCCCGAAGACCGTAAGGCCTCACTGACTTCACGAGAGCGAGGGGCTGCGATGGTACGAATCCCAAATGGGACCCGCTTCGCAGCGACGAATCGCTTCACCTTGATGACACCAAAACACATGTGATTTACAATTGACAGGTTTTAGTTGATGCCTTTTTAAGTGCCTCACTCGAACGTCTTCCCGGCTCTCGCCTTCACGGGACGAGAGGCAATTGTGAAATAATCAATTCCCTTGTTTTTGTTTGATGAAGGGAATGTTTGACGAATAAACCCGCTGAGATTTTCCGACGGTCGCGTTCACTTCCTTAATGGACCCTCGTAAATCCTTAATGTGACCGTTTCAGTGTTGGTTTGAATATGCCAGGCTGAACACACGCGCCTCCCTCTTTGTTTACGTTGGGTTTCCTTGAACGCCCGCGGGCTTCCCCCGGTGCGCCGGTGTTTAATGTCACGACGCTAGGAATTGTGGGTAATTCCCTCAGGCAAAGTCTGCAGAAAGGCGGACTTACAGAAAGTGAGCATAAAGGGCTTAAAAATGTCTGCGAGAGAGCCCTGGAGCACTTGACGACTTGACAGCGGGACAGCCGCTAACCCTTCGCAGACGTCGCGGGCGAAGTGCCTCCCGAGTTTGCGAGTGTGGAGATTTGGGATTGGGCCCCGAGACTTCTGGTAGTCCGGGGTTACGCTTGATCCTGCACCGTTTCATTTTTTTTTTTTCTTCCCGGCCTCGTGGGGCAGTGCTGTAAACACAACATTCATATAATCGGGTTATGACTCTCCTTTGAGCTCAGTTCAGAGCCTCAACAGCTCCCGGGGAGAATATCTGGCTCTTCAGCAGGTAAAATGCAGCACTATGTTGGCTGTTTGCTAAATGTGTCAGCGCTGGGCAGGCAGCAGTGGATATTTGGAGCTTTTTTTTTGCCCTTCTTCTTTTTTCGCAGCTTGCAGAAGCTTATAAACAAACACAAGTGATGAGAGCGGTGGAGTTGCGGACCAGAAACCTAAAAAAAAACAGCTGAAAGACACCGTAAAGCTGTGTAGCCGAGGGGTCGGGCTGATACAAGTGACCTCTTCCCCTCTTACACGGTCATTTAATCCTGTAGAAATATAACAATAATGATGAGTACGGTGTTAACGGAACATTTGACCACTTTTGTGTGCTGCTTTCCTAGAGAGCACCTTAAATTGAAGGCGGTAAATCTGGTGCGAGTTCAAATGATATCTATTCTTAAATGTCTCGGTGTGAATGAGAACACGTGGAGCTAAAAATGTGAACACGCGCATTGGGAATTAAACGCATGCAAATGTTTGACACCATGGAAAAAGACATACCATATTGCCCCTGAATATGTTGCATGCTTTTGTCACTGAATAAAATGGAGAGGGGAAAAAATAAACACTTGAGGTGTTACCGTCTGTTAGCGTCTGCACAGGCATTTTGGGAAAAACACAGGAGGGGGGCGAGCAGAGGAGCTCTCAGGCTTGGAAAGCGAGAGCTTTGCAGTGTCAGACAGACAGGCAGAGAGACAGACAGATGCATCCAAAGACTGATCCCCGATCCTAAAACCTCATCTCCCCTTTGGCCTCCTTTTCAGCCTCCACCTCCCTCCCCCCCATCCTCTCATCCCTTCATCCCCACCAGCCATCCTCCACACTTCCTCTCCTCACCATCCTGAAGCCAGGCTTTGGACTGTTTTCATAAACACACACACGCACACAGACACACACACACACACACGTGACACCGTATCAGGACCCTGAAGACTACATCTCAGGCCCAAAGCGTGCTCCCAAGTCAATCCCGGTGTTGACGAAATCCGGCGAAAGGGGTGATTGATGAGACGGATTGGAGACAACGCTGCGGAGGGGGAGAAGTGAGACCGAGCATCGCGCTACTCTCCCACGCCACCTCCGCTACCCCGATGATGACATCACCGCGGCCAGAGACCTTCAAGCTGCGACTGTGATTAAATGCGATTAGCTCTGTCTGAGGCTGGCAGATTCCAGAGGATTTTAGACTACAAAAGAGGTTTTTTTTTTCGGGGGTGTGGAAAGTTCGAGAAAGAGAACAAGCATGGGAATGGTTTAGCGTCGAGGCATTTTTTGTGCTAGTGTTCGGTTAGTGAAGACCGGACAATGCGATAAAACCATGCTGACATTAGTCTTGATTCAATTTAAGAGGCAATCTTTAGACTAGTGCCGGCTGCACCACGATGTCCGCGTTTTAGACCAATTTAAGATGAAAATAAACCGATTTTTGTAAAGTTAGCTGACATTAGCGAATGGAGCAGGTAGCATTGTATTCCTATTGCTGTGTTTAAAGTCATATAGTCTTACTTTAATCTGTCTAATACTTTAGTTTAAGGCCAAATACCAGCAAAACTGACATTCTTCTCCTCAACTGCACGTGAATGTTAATAATGCTAACATGCTAGCCTTCAGCATGTTAACTTGGCATTGGCTTGGTGGACACTGTGACCCTTAGAATGAGATTAATACATGAGATGAGGTTAAGTAATAATAATGGCTACTGATACAGCTCGTTAGCCGGTCCAGTTTTAGTTCCACTTTATTTCCGTTTCCTTGATCTTCATATGAGATAATTAACTACGTGAGGGTGTCATCAATATGCAAGTTAAGGCGTGACACTATCTGGCGACGTTAAGCAACATTTGAAGGCTTTAGCGACTTTCCATTGAAAATAGTCGTCAAAACTGCTTGTAGTTGAAGCACTCGGATGAATAGTATCCAGGAGGGGGAAAAAAATCGATACAGCACAGTATCGCGATATTGTATCAATACACGGAAGCCAAGTATTGATCTTTTATTTAATCAATTCAAAAACTTTTTGGTCCTAGTATAATAAAATCAATGTATTTTTTGTTGACAAATCTTTCCTGTGGGGACAATTTGCTGTTTTAAAAATAGGTAATATATATATCGCAATACTCAATGTATTGCAGTATCGTGATAATATCGTATTGGGACTTAAGTATCGTGACAATATCGTATAGTGGGACCTCTGGTGATTCCCAGCCCTCGTATCCAGAGACCGGTCCGAGATCAATTGTGTGCGTTTTGTACCTACCCCTCCGTCAACATAACAATACGGGATGAAAAATGACTTGTGATGCTAGCAGTAGAGCAATTCTCGCCGTCTGCTCTCGGTATAACAGAGCACACATACATGCATGCATGCATGCATGCATGTCTCCGCGCTGCAAGGGGACAGCAAGCCACCGACTCGTATTTCAATTTCTGACACGAAGTGGCGGCGAGAGACTTTTTTTTGTCGTCGGCCCTCGCAATCGTCTGCCACCCCCGCGCTCTCTCCGCGGAGGTGGCACCGGGCGGCACGTAGCGCGGCGCTCGGCCTCAGCTGGCCGCACAAAGCAAAGGATGACGGAGAGATTGTACTCGACCCCTCCGCTCACCCGAAACATGATGAAGCCCGCTGCTTTCTCAGAGGGGAGAGTCACATTGGCAGGATGACTTTAAAAAGTCGAAACAACAGTTTCCCCACACACACACACACAGGCAAACTTTCATCTTTCCAGAATCTGTCGCGCCTCCGCCGACAGTGACATGGTGTATAAAGTGCTGACTCGTCGGCCTCCCTGCCGATTCCCGCTCTGCCGGTGACAGAGCGCGCTCGGGTAAATAAAGGCAACAAATGCAACGGAAAGAGAAATCGAGGGGAAGGAGAGAGCACGGAGGGCTATAATTAGTAAGTGATTAACGAGCAGGCTTCAGACAGGTCCCACATCATTGATTGTGATGTTGCAGCGGAAACGAGCCGGCCCTGGGAAAGGGGCGCCAAGGTCGCGCTCTCACACACAGAGAAATGTGTTTGTTCGAGATACATCCAACGGTCATTAGCAGGAACATGAAGGAAAAGCACAGAATGTCAGGTGAGGTTGTGGTCGCTCAAGAATAGCTGGAGAACACAGAGTTCATGCATTAAAAGCATTTTTCCAAAAGGGATAATACCAGAGTTTGAGAAAGCTTTAGCTACGGTAATAAAAGGATGTATGCGCAACAGAAAAATGTTTTTTTTTGTGTGTGTAATTCACATCGCGTTAATAATCTATCGTGCAATCATGTCTACTGTTCTTTTCCAGTCCGCTGTTGCATCACAGTTGCGTGATAGTGTGAGCGCAGATTGATTTGCAAAGTCGGCACTGCATTTACCTCCAGGGCTGAGGACTGGGTCCTAAAACACATCCGTAGCATTAAGTATTCAAAAGTCAAGTATCAAAAGTTGACAGTGCTTTGTCAGTGTTTTCTTTAAGTACTCTTTAATCAGATAGATAGATAGATAGATAGATAGATAGATAGATAGATTCTAGGTATATTGTTGAGGTAGTTCTGCATTTGCGTTGAGCAGTTTGTGGATAACGCAACTCAAATTAATTACTGAATAAAGCTAATGGAGGCTGCAATGCATACACAACAGACATAGGTGGTTTGCAAAAAAGTTCCCTGTGATGTAAGGTGAAGTGGTTTGTAGCAGATGCGTTGGAACACGCACATTTTAAAAAGGCATGGTCATTTCAAAAAGCAAAAGAAAGCATTCAAAGCGCGTTCAGCACGTTAGTTTTGAAGGACGCGTGTGTGCGTAAAAGTGCATTCTTGAGTGTAAAAGTATATACATGTGGGATGACAAATATGGGTATGCTGTGCGGGTATGTATGCGGATGTAGATAGAGGTGTGTGTATGCGGATGTAGATAGAGGTGTGTGTATGCGGATGTAGATAGAGGTGTGTGTATGCGGATGTAGATAGAGGTGTGTATGTAGATGTACACAGAGGTATGTGGATGGAGATGCATAAGCATTTGTCGATGTAGATGTACCGTTTTGTACTATTAATTCTATTTCAATATGTATTTATATCTGTATGCATTCTTCATTCACAGTTGCACCTAAAAAATGGTTTGTAAAAAGTTAAAAATGCGATACCAAAAGGTTTTCAAACTAAACAGGTGGAGGTGAAGCTGCCATATTGCCTGCATCTTGGTCTGCCTGCTCTCCACTTTCAGCTTTTCCAACTCCCAACCCTTCGCCTCCCTCCCGCCCCTCCCCACGTCCCCCTCTCCCTCTGATGATGAGGCAGGCAATGCTAAGCGAAATTTCAAACTCAGCTGTCAGACAGAAGGAGAAGAAGAGAGGTACAGGGAGAGAGGAATGCTGAGGGAGGCAAAAAAGAGAGAAGTATTCCCTTCCCCTCCTTCGTTCTTATTCGGGGAACTGGTCAGATGCCAACATCAATGTACTTTACAGTACGGCTGAGCGGGCACAGAGAACGCTGGCCTGTCATGCGTGGCGTAATGTCGCGCCGTCCTTGCCCCCATTCTCTACTCTGCCGAGCTAATGATGATGATGATGATGATGATGATGACGACGACAATGAGAAGGGGGAGGAGAAAGGGACCGAGAAGGGGAGATTTCTGTTCGAGGGAGTCACTTCGCAAAACGTGCAAGCGGAGGGTGCTGGGCGTGTCGGCAGGGAGCGGCGGGAGCGAAGGAATGTGCGGGCGTGTGCGTGCGCTCCCCTCGCGCTTACTGTACCTTGTCGTTGTTGTAGTAGGCCAGACTCTCTCCGTCAAATCTCACCCACCTCCTTTGAAAAACACACTTTCTGCACACACAAAAAAGAGAAGGTGAGGTGGGAATTCAATCCGCCCGGCGCAATCGACCAAACTAAACCACTTTGGCGCTTAAAGAAGCAATGCCGATCCGAAAGCGTCGAGACAGTAAGCCGGTTACTAAATGTGCTCTGAACAGGTACTCATACTTCATCAAGAGTGCCATTGATTCATTAATGTCAAGAGTTGTATCAACAGCTGTCAATTAGCATAATCAAAACAAATGGGCACTTTCAATTTGAATATTCAACAGCCATGGGCGGTTTGCCAAATCTATGCAAATAGGGTGGCGAAGGGAGAATATAAAAAGGAAGCGAATGATTGATAGCTTCGGTTCGGAGCGACGGTGAAGCAAGTCGCTCGGAGAGACTCCGGAAAAATAAATGCCGCGCTGCCAGAAAAAGCCAAACTAAGTGAGGGCCCGGCCGACGTATTTTGCATCTCAATGCGCCGACGTCGTCTCATCTTCCTTTTCTTCTTCGTTGGTGCATGGATCTACTTGGGCCGTCTGCATCCAACACCATTCCTCAGCCTCAAATGGCGGCAGACACATTTGGGGATGCGGCAATAGAGCGCCGAAATTAAAAGAGGTTGGCGAAGAAAATCGGAAGCAGTGGCGGGGCCGACTTTGGTGGCGACTTTACGCGCCAGTTTGGAAGCGACGTGAGGCCTAAATTTGGATTGATGGGGTGAAAAGGTCTGTAGAACTGAGTGAGAGCATTAAGTACATATTCATAGCACCGCATTTGCGAGGGGGAGCCGCAGAGCGACCTGCGTGATGAGTTCAAGGAGATCGATTATAGATCGTTATCATCAGATTAAGAACAATTTCTCATGTCTGACGCGCAATCACAATTACCTTCCGCGGCACTGAGACTTACCCTTGAGGCGACAGCTTGTCCAGCCAACCCACTTTGAGCACCTGGTGTTTGGGGGCTCCGTAGAAGCACGCGTAGGGAGAAATATCCGGCAGCGCCGTGCCGGTGGCGACCCCCACAGCGTCTGCGGGACCCGAGTAGAGGTCACACTCCACCATCACTAAGGAGCCGTCTTTAGGGCCGGAGGATGCCGGTCCCACGGCAAGAGCCTCGGGGTTCGCGGGACAATTTTGGGTCGTCGAACCGGCTCGCAGCAAGATGCCGGCACACTCGTCCACCGTTGAGTATTCGTCTTTGTGGGGGTCCGGGATCGTCGGAGCAGGCGGGGAAACCGTTTCCTTGGATTTCTTCCGTTTAGGTATCTTCTTTCTGTAGGACCATGGCTGACATTGAAATGAACTGGCCTTGTTTTGTTTTTTTTAAATTACGCGTTGTCCCTCTTTCTTACTGAACAACGACTACAGATGATAAATAGCCTTTTGGCTAACTCTGGCGCATTAACAGAAATGTTTTTAGTAATACACACTGTCCCAAATAAACCATTATTGAACTTAATGTGGATTGCCAAGAAATTACAACCTCACTCTCACTATATGTACTTAGCAAATATGGTTTTGATCACATCTATTTGCTTTTTTTCCCCATCACCAGTCCTGCATGCATGTAGGAAATGTAGCATTATTGCGCCACATCACCTCTTACATTTGTTATTTTCAACGCAGCCGAAGAATTGCTTCTTCTTCGTGGCCGCTCTTTCTTTAAGAGGCTGGAGCGTGGGACGGCTGCAGTACAAACCTCTGTTTCTTCGGTTTCATCTTGTCCTTAAAGCCCCTCCGGTGCCCTTCTTTAGCGCCGCGGTCCTACGGAGCACACGGGAGATTAGCATCGGATGAAAAGAAGGTGTCCGTCTTCCAGTCGGACAGCGTTATCGTGTCGGCGCACTCAGCTACGTTAACTTTAGCGGCCGGGTGACATTTCCATTAACCTCAGGTGGCAAACTGAAACGAGCACATTTTCCACTCGGCTGTGTGTCTACGGTGACGACGTTTACACCGAGAGGGAAGTATGCTGTGCGGCCCCGTGGTTGAAACGCCACTGATAAGTGTTGAAGATCTAAGAAATGTCTGTTCCTCTTTGGTAAGCTGCTACTCACTGTCCACTCGCGGGAGTGTGCGCTGTCTTACCGGAGTGCTTTCAGGGTTGTTGTACAGGAACAATTCTCCATAGGGAGCAATAGGTGTCAAGGTTCTTTGAAGTGGAGCTAAAGAGGACACAGAGACAAAACAATAGTGGTTTTTGTCGCGGCATTGAAGCCGGCAGAACACAGTGTGGAGGCCTAAACACGGCGCATGAAAGTGAGGAGCCTAACAGGATTGTTCCAGTCAAATTTAAATCACTCGGTGCCCTTTGATTAAACCAACTCATTGATCTGAATAAATGTGAAAACACTTGATCCCTGTAAGCAGTAAACCAATTACATTTTGTTTCAGCATGCCTATCTCTCTGCCGCGGCCTTTTCCCTGCCCAACTGGGAGTGTGATCCTCCTTAGTGTGCCTCAAACAGACCGAGTCCCTGCCAAGGCCATTTCTCTGTCTTGGCTGCTGCGGGGATTGGGTTCGCTGGTAGTGAAGACGGAGGAGGAGGAGGAGAGCGGCGAGCGGAGAGACTCTGGCCAGACACTATTAGTCTGGAGACCTGGGGCCACCCTGCGTGGGCCACGGCCTGTCACTGTGAAAAATGACACCGCCCTCTCCCGAGGATCGCGAGGGGCCAAAAGACGCCGCCGCCGCCGGGCGAGACGCGCACACACACACACACAGACACAGACACACACACACACACACACACACACACCGGAGGAAAGGCCGGATTGTGCACGCGGACGAAGATCGAAACACCCTCAGACACATAAAGATGCCTCGAGACAAACACGGACATAAAAAAAAAAGCGAATGGACAGTCAAATAAGTACACAGTGGATGTGCTACTTTTGAAAGCTTTACAGACGCACACACACACACACACACACTTCCAAACATTGCAGGCCATTACAGAAGGGCACAGAGGGCATGCGCTGTGCCGGGTAAGCTCTATGAAGGGGTCAGTTTACTGGATGATGGAATCCACTCCAACACAGCCTCTCGGCGGACGGGCTCGGTGGCCGTACAGCAACCATCACTCATCATCTATCAGCCGACCTCCAGGCCACTCGCGTTTCTCTCCGAGGGCCCGCCCGGACGCTACTGTACTCCATTCCTGTCTGGTTCCTTCTATTCTTCCCTCACCGGCTTCTGTCTCTCCCGGTCGACCACAACGCTTCTTTATCTGCTCCTGACCAGACTCTCCCTCGCTCTCGCTCTCTCTCTCTCTCTAGTCGCCATCCGGGAGGAGACCTAGATGCCGACCATCAGTTCGGAGTTAGTGAGGAGATTGATTTTGTTACAAACTGCTTCTGTCTGAATTCAAATTAGTCACCCGACTGTTTATTATTCCGGTCACTGCATCCTGAATTTACTCCTGAATAGCTCAAGAACAATGCATGTCAAGAGAGTTTTGCCTTCATTAATTGCTGGTTTGTTCTTCTAAATGATGACAATGAGGATGACAATCATAATCATAAGGGCTGGGGTTTTTTTTGCATGTTTCTATGGTTGCTGTTTGGTTACTTTCTATACCAATATGTAAGCAGGACCCTTAAGAAAGCTTTTACATTAAACATATTCCAAAACTTGAGCAAAATGTGATGGACTCATTCTCAGCTGTACTTGGTATTTATCGCTGATGAGCACATCATCGCATGCAATGATTTCGTCAGTATTATCTAGCACTTTTTTTTAAATATATTCACAGGAAGCTTTCCTGTATCTGCTTTTCAGCAGTAGTGCATCCTAATTTGTGTTTGTTCTCAGGGGTGACTTGGCAGTAAAAGTGAAGTTCAGCGTGATGTGTATGCCGTGCACCAAGGTTGAAATCTGTCAACACCACCGCAAAGACACAGAAACAACTTACCCGAAAACCTTAAGGGTGCTTAGAAAGAGAAGTGCATGAAACTGGCCTTAGAAAGTAGCCTTACAACTGAAATCATTCACATGTTTTAGTCATTACAGACTGACTTGCTTTGTGTGTTTTTAGCTGCTGAAGAAGAAGAAGAAGAAGCACCAGACAGAGAGACTTCTCGTGTGGGAAAAAAATAGAAATGTACAAGTGGAGTTGTTGCGGTGTTAATTAACATTCTGTCAGCCTCCAACGGCAAGTTTTGATTGAATACTGTGAGACTTTTAGATCTCATCTCCGAGTAAACTCTTCAAATATGCTCGGGTAAAATGATATGTCAAGTCTTGCCTTGCTAGTCCTCGCTGTGAGGGGAAGGTTTTCGCTCGCTCGTCGAGCTCCCCGTTCCCCTGCTCGGGGACCGTCCTCGCCTCCCTCTCTTCCTCCCGTCTCTCCGCCTGCTTTGCATCCATCTCCTCTTCCTTCCTCCCAACCCACTTCACTGTCTTGGCGCTCTCTCAAGTCTCACTCCCCGCCTTGTTCCGCACAAGGAGGAAAAAAGTTGGAGAAACACGGCCTACCAAGAGACCGCTGCGGTACGCGGAACAAGATAGGGAGGGGGGAAGCCCCAAAAAAAAAAATAGAGAAAACGTGAGGAGAGACTAAATGTAGAAAACGGACAGAAAACCGGAGCTATGCTCCAGATGAATGCAGCGAAGACGTGGTCAGACGTGGACCCAGAAAGATGACACACACATACATACACACACACACACACGCAGACAGTTCGTCGCAACAAACCAACCAATAATCCTGAGAGGACACGTCTACCTCAGCTCGCGTCGCACCTCGTCAGATGAGACCTGAGGGTCGACGAAGCCCGATAAATACAGCGAGGGAAACGGGAGGAACTCAAAAACGTATTTGTACTGGTTGTACTTCAAGCCAGTGTGTCGTTAGCAAAGTTAAACAACTTCTTAAAAAAAAAAAAAAAAAAAACTTTGGAGGGCTGGGTGACAGGAATACACACCAGGCTCTCGCTGAGGGACACGATGCGAGAGAGATATTCCCTGTGAGATGTGTGCTTGAAACGGGGGCGATGCAGTTTCCCACGACACAGCCACTGAACAGCCCAACCCCACACACACACACACACACACACACGGAGACACACACACACACACACACACACACACTCCCCTCATCTCCTCTCCCTTCTTTCATCCGGGCAAACAACAGCGCCGCTGACTCTACTGCCGAATGAAATATTCATGGCAGAGACGATGAAGCGGATGCATCTGAGAAGGCGGTGTACCTTTCTGTATGCTGTTTGCACCGATGGGACCTTCGGCGCCAGTTGGGTGTTCGGGGCTGGTTGTTTGCGCTGGCGGCGCGCTCCTGAGGAGAGGCGAGAAATCGGTGAATTAGAACCAGCGATGCGGCACGTGGGCGGAAAAATAGGTAACAACATTTAGAAGAAGAAGAAGAAGAAGAAGAAAAAAAAGGTCCTCAGAATAGAGATGTGCAATGGTGAAAGTTAGTTTCACGGTTTAGAAGTTTATGATTAGAATGAGGGGTATTAATGTACACGAAATGCAGAAAGGAGAATGAAAATGGAGGCCTTGGGTTCTCCGTTAGAGTAAATCCGAACGCGAGGAGTAAAGTCTTGTTTTCATGTTCATTCAGCGTGCGACCGTATTTCTCCAGGTGCTTTCCGCAGTGCTCCTCCAACTTGTTTGAATGGTTCTCAACCGCTCGCGAACTTTCATTAAGTCAAACTTCACGCTCAAAGGAATAGTTCGACATTTCCCTAAAAACACACGCGTCGTCGCGTTCACGTCGAGAGTGAAGTGAGACGATTGATACCGCTCTCGTGTCTGGATGGTGAATGAGAAGCTAACAAAGTCAACAAGCACATTTACCCCCCTCCCCTCCTCCTCCTCCCTTCCCAAAAAAATGTTTTAAAACTGTTCCTTTTCATTTCAACGTTACCTGTCCTGAAGTGGCAGCGCGGTCTGATTTGGGATTTCGGGGACGGGCCGGTGCCTCAGTCGGTAGGAGCGGGTGAGCCGAAGGCCGACGGGAACCTTAAAACTGGGCTGCGCATCGTAGATGGAGTTGTCCACCATGTCTCCCTGGAAACCCCAATGGCCGTCAGTGAGCGCCGGGTGGGGGACGTCGGCGCTAGACAGCGAGGGATCCTCCGAGGAGATGTCCCAGTCTGAGGGAATTTCAGATATGGAGAGGGACTCTCTGCTGCTGGTGCTGCTGCTGCTGCTGCTGCTGCTGCTGGTGCCGCCGCTGGAGGACACGGAGGCAGAGACACTGGTGTGTTCGTGGGGGGACCTTTCGATGTTCAGGGGGTCGCGCGGGGCCGGTTGAGGCGGCAGAACGAATCCGCTCTCTTGGACGTCCTCAGTTTCTGTTTCCAGTCCGGCCCCTGAAGGCAGAGTCTGACTGCCCTCCAACTGATGATCCCCCATCTCCTTTGGCTGAGGGTGACACGAAGTCCCCTTCTTTTTATCCTTTATGAAGATGTGTCTCGGGCACGGCACAGGCTTCCTTCGGCGCATCCCGTTCGTTACCTCTCCGTCGCCGTCGTCCTCCTCCTCCTCATCATCTTCCTCTCCGCCGCTCATCTCCTTCACCCCCAGCGCTTCCAAGCTTCGCAGGATGCGCCTGCGATGGCCCGTGGGAAACACTTTGAGCGCCAGGAGCTGGTCGTCGGTGAGATCGCCGCAGTCTCCCAGAGCTCGATAGCCTCCTTTTTGGAAATACAGGGTGTACTGGGACAGGCGGAGGGTGGACAGCCACTCCACAATCTCCTGGCTCGGCTCCGGAGGCTCCGACATGATGCTCTAGTCTCACCTCTGCCACATCAGGAGCACATTCAGAGGATGTAGCGGTCCGGCTTTAAACTGTGGACACACAAGAAAAACAAAGTACAGTAAACTAAAGAGGCTGTATGTGAATTTAATCCTTGCAGGACTGCACTCTTAGACTAAAATATTAACCTTTGAAATGTCCAATAAGTCTAACAGAAGTACTTAAATATATCTGGAAGGCTCAATTGATGCATCTTTCTGCAGGCCCAAATTATTAAGTGGATATTGATTTTATCTCAGAGGGTAGTTCTCTGCGGGTGAAAATGTATTTAAAAAGTTGAATTTTTACCTCTTTTGATGACATTACTGGACCTCATCCAGAGAAAAGTGCAACAATTTGGGGAATACTCCTATTCGATGATATACTACTCAAAGGTTTGTACAGTGAAAGTGAAGATACGGCCTGGAGACGATACGGTTAGCTTAGCATGAAGCAAGAGTGAAGCACCAAGTCTGTCAAGTGTAAATGCCAGTTGTTGCTTTTGACTCCAGGGGTCTCTTTTTATAGAAAGACTATTGCTTATTTATTTTATTCAAGTTCTGTCATGGTGACCTTGGTTTAACAATTATGCGAGAGGCGCCCGCTGGCTTCATTTCCAGACTTTGCTCAATTACACGATCCGTACGTGCAGCGGGTGAAGATGGAGTGCGTTTGACAGACGCCATGTCGTCTCCAGCGGTCCGATACTTACATTGGATTATAGCCGTCATCACTTTGTCTGCATACAGTAGCCTTTATAGACCTTGAGTGAATACATTAAGTTCACTGCAGCGATTTGACACACAAAGACTCATTTGACAAGTAAAACCGTGGGCTACTCGGGGGATTCATGCACGGCATCAGAAGATATTTTTGGAACGTATTGACGTTCTGTTCTGCCGTTTTTTTTTTTCAACGCTATTTGATGTAATCTTAGATTTCCAGACCAGCGCTTCACAGCTGACCTAAAGTGCAGGAGTGTTAGAATTGGAAGAGGTTTATGAAATAAAGTTATGGCTCATTAGCACAAAAAACACTGTTTTTGTGTTGATGATAAAGCGGAACTACAAGCACCGTGTCTTATGGAGAGATTCAATCATCAGATGCATATGATTTCATTTCCTGATCTGTCTTTCTTCCACCGCCTCCATCATCTGCCTCGCCAATTTCCCTATGAAATGTTCACTTAAGAAATAAATAAGAATAAAGTGCTGGTGTGCAGATTTTTCTTCCATTTCTTTTCTCTTCTTCCCCCCCCCCCCCCCGCCTGCTTCAAGCCTTTGCGCTGAGCTAAGCTAACCGTCTCTTGGCTGTAGCTTTAAATTCACCCCGCGGACATGAGATCAACATTTATCTTGTCGTGCAATCTCAGCAATATTGCGAACAACCCTCTCTCTCCCCCAACACATCGACTCCTTGAAGCGCAAAAAAAAAAAAAAATACAAAATAAAAAAAGATCAAGGCGCATGTGCTTTACATTCATCGACGAGTGAGCAAACGTGCCCACAAAACAAAAAACAAAACTTGCAACACCCCCAGATGAAACGGCAGGAAACTGAAGAAATAGCGCGCCAGCGTTACAGCGGGGCGCTATGGTCCGGTTTTTGGGAAGAGACTTACCTCAACGTGTGATAGTTGAATCAGATGACACACGAAAGGGGATTTCTGCAGGAAAGGCCAACTGACGTCGTCGTCCCCCTTTAATCACAGACGTTACAGATCCAGGCTTTACCCCACAGCTCACTGCCCAGCAACACAAAATAACAAAGCTATTAAATATCCTTTTTCTCTGGCTTTGACACCATCTCTGTAAAGTCTAATAGATTTTGTGGCAGAACCTCATTCACTCACTCACTCACTCACACACACTCACACACAAAACTTCAAGCTCACAGTTAGACACCAACACCTTGCCGAGTCCACTTCTCTTTTGGGTTGCAAACGTGCGGTGCGCAAGGGGACGTGTTACTTCTGCTTTCAAGTAAACACAGTCTTGTGGCATATGCATGTGTGTATACATTGTGGGAGCTTTACCGCACCAGCTGTCCACAGAATAAACATGAACAGGAACTGACCTTCAGATATTTTATTCATGCATCAACCTGCTGAGAATAAAGCATCTCTACCGCTTTTATTAAAAGGCTATTAATAGGACTCCAATCTGATCGGAGATAGTTGCGCAAACGCAGAAAAAACTAAAAAAGTTTTCTCTCAGAAAGACATCGGTTGTGTTCTTGTAGATCTTTCTTATCTTGTAAGCACGTCACATAAGACCTCGTCTTCCCTTTTTGAGCACTAAACACACAGTCCCAGCTTCACACAGCAGTATTTAGTCCTCACAATAGCACGGGGCCTCTGCAGTCCATCAGACCTGCCCAGCTGTGTGTTGCAGTGTTAACATGCAGGGACCTGTACTGGCTAACAGCCAGCGCAGGCACACGCCGAAGCTTGCTAGCTCATTTGACCTGGCCTGCTCCTCATCGCTGCCTTTTGGCGCTTAGACGCCCACTCACACCGCCGCGCAGACAGACACACACACACACACACACACCATAGAGCACACACATTCACTAAACATTATTGAGGGATGCATACACGAGTTTTGATCCACAGATACTGCCCGGGTGTCGAAGCCCACAGGGTGTTAAGATCAATAAGGGGGAGCAAAGAGAGAACTTTACCAGATAAACAGCTCGCACATCCCACACGGGCATTTAAACATGTGAAGCTGTGTGTGTGTGTGTGGACTGCAATTCATCAGTCATTTCGAAAGATATTGTTTCCTTTCTGCTAAACCAAACTATACGTGTGAAAGCCTGCTGCCCGCACAGGAGATGGGCTCCACCCACTAAGCACACCACAGGTATGGTTCCAGCACAAAGTGAGTCATGGCATATGCACGCCCCTGCATGCACATCCAGTGCATCATACTTCTGCATAATACCCCCGAGCCAGCCAACTTGGATCAAAGTCCAATGTGTGTCCTCTTCCTGGTTTGATGCACAAATAATACATGGGCATGCGTTGCAATTTGTGTGCCCTGTTAAAATAGAGTCGACTTTAATATGGATACAGTATCACACACACACACACGCGCACACACACACACACACACACACACACACACACACACACACACACACACACACACACACACGTATGTATGGAAGAATATCATTTAAAACTGTGGTAAAAGTAAAATAAAAACACATTTTGTAAGTAGTAAGTGCGGGACTGTGTTTTTATTGAAGGTATTATGTATTAATAGTGGTAACACCAGTGAGGCACTTCAAGGGAAAAAGGTATCACAGCACTATGAATATACCTTTGCCAGTTTAAAGTGCGGGAGACACAGTTTTGCTTCATCTTCTTCATGAAGTACACTTGTTTTAATGTGGCGACACTTGCACTCTGACGCACGTTAAAACAATTTTTAAAAAAAAAGGTAACTTAACTTTAAGCTAGTTCCTTTCGGTTTCGCGCCCACTGATAGAACTTGAAATGAAACAACAATGAATAAACACCAGTCGGGGTGTTTACGTAACACGTTGCAGTGCGTCAGGTGGTTCGTTCGCAAAGCTTACCTGCGGTTCGACAACAGGAGGCAACCTCACGGCATCGTCCGCTCAGCTTTGCGCCTTATTTATTTTTATTTGTCTGGTGTTGTTGTTTGCGGCTGCGGCTCTTGTTGACTATGGCGAGCCCTCGCCACGCGCGAGCTGTCTCACACCTACACGCTGGTCTGTTTCCGCTCCCTTGTGTGCCGCTTGGACCACGCCCATTCTTTCAGCGCGCGGGCACGTCAGTCCAGCGGCGGCGGAGCGAGAGCCTCAGAAGTGCAGTCACGTGACGGCTCTTCCGCCTGCTGGATGAGGCGGCGGTGGATGTTGTCCTGTTGAAAGTTGCCAACTACAACAGCACAAATAAGCTGGAGAGTGGACAGCATAGTGGAGGCACTCGTTTTGTTGACTTGCATGTCCCTGCTTGACCCCCCCCCCCACCTCCTCTCACACACACAGACACCCCCCCCCCACCCAAAAAAGCCCCCCCCCCCCCTCCAGGCTGTGTATTCAACACACGCACAGGAATGCAGCCTCGCACACTTAATGGAGCGAGTCCTGAGGAATAAAAGCACAGATTTAGTGTTTCATTATTTGCATCTGTCGTTATTCATTGCGTGCTCTCGTTGTTGATGGAGCGCTAGCGTTTAATGCATAAACTGTATCATAATGAGCTGCGGGGACCAAAGGCATTTTGATTGATGAACACAAAACAAATGTGATGTAAGAGTTGAAATGTGAAACAGAAAGCTAACTGACAGTGTCAACAAAAAAAATGAAAACAAATATTGTATGAAACGTGATATTCTCTTCCTACTTGTATGACTACTTGTAATACAACTGATGACAAATGCACCTGAACTTCAGTTCCAAGTTCAAGTACAATAGTCATTCCAACAATGAAATAAAAGAAGCTCCTCCATAGAAAGCTGTTTCTCGGCTTCTGACCATGTAGCTTCAAGACAAACAGCATGTGTCTGTAACAGTTTAACACCTTATTATGAATATTACACTATTCTATTACGACTCATAGAATCAGAAGTGATGAAATAAGTAAGAGAATAACAGCTTCAGCCACGTGGTGGTGACAGAGTGCTGCAGCCCTGTCGCTTCAAGGACTCTAATAGCCCTTCCACAATGAAGACATAGTAAAAGCACAGGACTAAATAATAATAATAATAATAATAATATCACAGATGACAGTTTCAGGGTCTTGTTATTGTGCATGCCGGCTCACCGTCACACTGTTCTCGAGATGTGCTCGATGGAGTAACACGTGTTTTTCTTTAAAATAAGTAAAGTTTCTGTGAAATAGCTTTGTACTTGTGATTTTTGATATTGTGTTATTTTCCTGTCGGGATCATCCAGATTCCTAAACTGTAATTATGATCTAAAAGTGATGCAAGACCTGTTGTCAGTATCTCTGCTTAAACACTGTACTAAGGGACACTTGAGCATTTTCATTTTATATCCTTTTATATTAATTTGACATGCAAAATATAACATGAACTTATAAAGTATGATGTAGCATGTTACTATTAACCAACCCAGTGTATAAAGTAAATACAAGTATTGACAAACATTACACAATAATGCAATATATCATTGTTTCATTCTCTTGGGTGATGATGCATTGAAAAGAACTCTACTTTCTTCATGAGTATGTTTAATGACATGATCAATATACATTGCCGGTAATAAGGCCTTTTTGTATTCTTACTTTCGCTGCATATTTTCTTTTACGTGGAGTATTTTTGGACTGTGGTGTCACTACGGCATGCATCTGAATACTTCGTCCACCACGGATGTCTTTGGATCGTAAAAACCAGAAATTCCAAAGGAAACCCACAAAATGACGCTCCCCGCCGTGTTTGTGTTGTCCAGAGCAGCATGGGAGTCTACGACCTACGACCTCCTCAAAATGCATACGAAAAACAAGTTACACTTCTGCTAGAATGAAGGATATATATATATATATATTTTTAAAAGATTACATTTTGTATATGATTCAAGGAGCTGGCGTCTTGTACTGGCTGCACACACGAGCAGTAAAATGAGTGACAGAGGGAGAGAAGAGAGGGATGAGATGTCTGGAGGACAGCACTCTGTCTTCCTGAGTCTTTTGCTCCGCGGCTCCTCTTTTGTCCCTTCCAGTCCCGCCTCCAGGGGTCGCCTTGGCAACATGTTTTACTACTGGCAGCCGTATGAATACAGCGTTTGGCTCCTGTAAACTAGGAAAGCTGTGCACGGTCACACTCAATGCCGAGGACACAGCGAGCAAGGGCAGCTTCAAATATATTAAAAAAAAAGAGGTACACAAGGGAACGCAATGTACTTTTTTGTGAATATTTGAGAGTATTCCCCATCGCTTTGCTGAAGGACGGAAATTGCTTTTGCCTTGTGCAACACAGACCGAAAAAGGGGCACAAAACAGGCCAAATGATATCATTTGAACCCTAATCTGGTGTGTTTTTCAGCTCAGCATGGAGGCAAATCTGCATGCGGAGTCTCTGCACGGCAGCAGGAGTGACCACAGTCTCCTCGACGTGTTGACTGAAAGTCTTCGGAGGCTGGAAGCGGTCAGACGCCGCCGAGACCGTCACGATGGGACCGTGGCTGGGAGGAGATGCACTGGAGTAGAACCAGGTAGTGGAGGAGGAGGAGGAGGAGGAGGAGGAGGAGAGGAAATACAGAGAGGAACCGAAGGAAGGATGCTCAGTCCTGCAGGAGACGAGGAAGACACCGAGGAGACGGGAGGACACGCCGAGGAGAGGCGGGAGGAGAGAGAGTGCGAGCAGAGAGTTCTGGGAGTTTTGAGGGAGCTGAGTGTGTTTCATTCAGACAGAGTGACATCATGGAGAGGAGTTCTCAGGGCGTGCGCCCACTGGTCTCCACAAGGGGGCAGTGATCAGCAACATCCATCCACAACAGGTATGCGACTTGATCCGACTGGTGCGGGTCTTTTTCAGCTGCTTTTTCTTTATTGGGGAGATAAAGAAGTGTCAGTGGATAATGACGTGCAAGCACGGGACAACGTTATGGTGCCAGTCAAAGAGGACCCGCAGTAGTTTAAGTGTTGGTTGACTTTTTTTGCACCGTCTGCGTGTACGCGCTGGAGGCAGATGTCAGTCGTTTAAAAAGGTGAAATGAGCTGAGCATCCGTTGAAGAGACGGACCATTTAAAGCCACTTAAAACCTATTTGAAGGGCACATGTGTCAGTTTGTTGTACGCAGGAAAGGCAGTTAAAGTGTCAGTTGAAATCTAGAGTTCAAGCGTCACGTAAGCTTGTTGGTTGGAGAAGCTTAAGAAGTTCAGGCACGAGTGGAATACGAAGCGTCGTTAATTAAGGCGAATGTGATGAAAGCCGTTGAAGTGTCAGTTGAGCTAAAATGGTTGAAAGGAGTTCATTGTACGCAGTGAAGGGTGTAGAAGTGCCAGTTCAAGTTAAAATACTGAAAGTAGTTTGTGTCGGAGGGGAATTTAAACGTACGCCTGTAAAGGAGTGGGTTCACGATGAAGTAGTGTGAGGGGTTCAGGGTTCAGAGGGATTTGAATCAGCCAGTCAGTTAAAGAGTCAGTTGAAATAAGTCTGCGGGAAGGATTTTGAGCAGGAAAAGGCCCCGCGCACACTGTATGCAGATACAAACTACCACAGAATAGGAACGAATTACTTCAAAATTGTTTAGTAGAGGAAAAATTCAAAAATATGGATGTGGATCAGCGATTGTGCAGCAGTCCAAACAATGTAAAGTTTTCACGGATTACTTTAAGAATCTAAAAGTGTCAGCATACCGTTGTGTTGGGTGCGATGTTCTTCACGTCCGTTTCGTTACAGATACACAATGGGACGCCGCACCTTGTTCGGACTCCTTCAGTGAGACTTTCCTGAGCGTCGGGGAGAGCATCGAGAACATTTCAGACCACCTGAACGGAATCGTTGCCAAACTGGACGAAGAAATCCTCAGATCGTGCGCCGGGGAGGCCTGGACTGTGGACGCAGCGCTCCGAGAGGCCAGAGGTCCGGAAGCTCCAGAGCGACCCGGGGGCGACGGCCGTGACCCGAACGCCCCTGAGCCACATGAATCGGACTCCGGGCACAGACGGGCCGACGGAGATGGAGATGGGGCCGATCAGGGGCGCACGGTGTCGGCGGCGGGCTGTGAACAAGCGTCCGACTCGAGGTTCAGCAGTTCCGCCTGCAACGACGAGGAAGAAGAGGCCGAGGAAGACGTTTCGCTCAAGAGCCGAGGGAGTGGACACGAGGACCGTGTTTCTCCAGAGAGTCAGGCGGATAAACGGGAGGAGACAGAAAGGGACACGAATCGGGTGAACGGGGAATGGGTAACCGTCGGGTATGTTGAGAAACTTTTCGCTGAATTTGAATTCAATTCTCTCTAAAACTGTTCAGTAAAATCTCGAGGCCAAGTACAAGTGCAGGGCAGAGGTCCTCCTGAACAATACTGGGTTGTGATTTTACTTTACAAGTTTAAGGATCTGTTCTTATAGCAGTTTGAATATCGGAAATTGCAAAGTTATGAATATCATTATTTAAATTAGGACGACTTTGAAGTCACTTTTCTCCAAAACTGTGCAGTAAAATGTGAAGACCGTCAACATGGACATAGCAGAGGGCAGTCTGAAAAGGACTGCTTTGTAATTTCACTTTACAAGTTTAAGGATACGTTTTTATAATCTTTTGAATATTGCAAATTGGAAAGTTATGAATATCATTATTACATGTAAGCTGATTTTAAAGTCACTTTTCTCCAAAACTGTACAGTAAAATCGCAAAACCGTACACATGAACATAGCAGGGGTCAGTCTGAACAAGACTGTGTTGTAATTTTACTTCACAAATGTAAGGATCTGTTTTTATAGCAGTTTGACTATTAGAAATTGTGACGTTATGAATGTCATTATTTAAATTAAGCTGACTTTGAAGTCACTTTTCTCCAAAACTGTACAGTAAAAGTTGTAGAAAAAAAACAACATAAAATGCATCATAACTATTCTACATGTTTTCAGTTCACATAATATGCAGCCAAACGTCTGTTCAAACTTTGGACTTTTGGGGAGCTCCACTATAATTTAGATTCGTCGTGTCCTTCATCCCGCACGGCGGGGGGGGGGGGGGGCTTGTGAGTCTCGGCATGATTTGATTCCTTCCGCTCATTTTACTTCTGCTCACTGACACAGAAGCTGAACTCTCTGCAGTGGCTCCTCACAAGGTGCCCATGTTTTGACCACCTGGCCTCCTCGTAGCCGGCTACCGCCGGGTCAATGCCCAGATTTTTTCCAAAAGCCAAACAAATCAGGAAAATTCAGATCAGAAGGAGAGGCCGAGTCTGGGAGAAGCCGATGTGGAAATGTGCGCGCTCCAGCATTTTAGAATTATTCAAGGTGGTTGCAGTTTTTTTGCTTGAAATGTAGCTTACATGACAATATGTGTGCGACAAATTCTGCTGCCAACACTAAGATTAAAGCAAAGGTATGAGCTGTCACATCAATGACGCGATTTAAAGCTGTTCTTCAGCGCAGGACGTCAAAATATCCTCAAGCTTCATGTAAATATGTCTCTTTGAACCTGTTCTCTAGACTCACTGGTAAACAGGAGGACGGTGATTCAGATGTGCCGGACACCTGCTTCATCAGAGCACCCGAGGGCGTGGCCGGAGGCCTGAGATGCGAGGTGGCCGACACCCTGAGCTGCCTGATGGTGGCCGGCTCGGAGGAGCTGGTCAGCAGAGTGATCAGGGTCGGCGTCCGGGATGGCGCCGACGTCCACTTCCCCGTGACCGTGGTCGTGCCCTTCCGCGCACGATACCGCGGCAACTACAGGGACGTAGCCGTGAAGATAGTGGACGGGGAGAGGAGGGCGAGCTACGTCACGCCTGTCACCACAGAGGGCACGTACGGAGGGCAGAGGGTAAGGTGCACTTTCACCCACGCTATGTTTTAAAAACTAGTGAAAACGTGGATTATTTCGATTCATTTATTGGCATATCTGTAAGTGCGAAAGTTGTCAAATTGAAGTAACCTTCCACATTTTGTATACAAGACGGCATTAAAAGTAACTAATAGCTTGATTTAGACAGCTGTAGAGACAATTGGATCGTCTGGATTCAAACTAATCTGGTTGGATGATAAACAGAAGAGGTGCTACTATAGAGCCTTGTGGTGCACCTTTTGTGATCTTGAATCGACAATTATCAACAGAGACACTTTGTATTCTGTCTGAAACCTCTTTTCTAAACCAACCGCGTACATCTTCACTGCTGTATTTGTTCAACTGTTTCAAAAGCCAATACAGCTGTGCAATGTTGCCGGACGCAATGACAGCTGACAGCGCCGCGCTTGTACTGTGTCCTGGCCGCTTTCTAAATATTGACAAAACCGTGTCAAAAACTAGATGATTTTCATTCATGTTTGGTCTATGTCTGTTGTCAGGGCTCATTTGCAGAGGTGAGGGTGTACTTCCTGGGCCTGTTTGCAGTGGTTTCCTGTTTAAAAAAAGAAAATTACACAGTTCCCACAAAGGGTTTGTCACTCAAGCTCCCCATGGACCAACGAATCTGTCTGAACTACCCCCCGGGGTGCTTCACCGCTCCAGTCATGGCTCAAACCACGGTATGGAGACACCGATCTGATCACTATTTATCTGTCTCCTACTTTATACTTCTACTTCACTGCTGAATAATGTATTATGGGGCTGTTTGGGACTGAGAAGTAGATACGAAACCTCTTTGAGTTCAAGCCTTTGAAAAAAAAAGAGTCAATGTTATAAATATTGAAATTGTTCCAAAAAGGAGATAAAAACAGAGGCCTGTCAAGAGAAACAGATAGGCTGCTTATAATTCACAGACTTGAGTTTTCCCAGATGTTTGCTGCGAGGTGGAGGAATGAACAGCTGTGGCCGACATTTGAATTGACTTCTGCTGTAAACTAACTCAACTACAGCAGTTTGTTGCTTGATCTGCTGTCAAAAACCAACCCGCCTCCCCGTACGCGGCCCTCTTTGATAACACAGCACGCTGTCGGCGAGACAAAATTGTTCGGGAAGAAAAAAAAAGAAGCAATTTTCATATCACACAGCATCCCTGTGTCCACACTGCAGCTGTAAATAATGCACAACAGCTGTTACCTCATCCGCTCCAGATCCAGCCGGTGGATGCCGCTCTTCTGGCGTCCGTCAAGTCCAGAAGCGACGCTTATCACTCGGTGGTGTCCACAAGCCCGCTGCTCCACCTCACACAGCCGTCCTCTCAGCCCCTGAGAAGGCCGCTCACTCTCACCTTACCCTGCCCCCCCAACCCTGAGAAGAAGAGGCACGCAAGGGGACAAGAGGAGGCGCAAGACCGCCACACTCGGCCTGTTAGCGCTTCGTCCCACAGGAGGAGGCGAGTAACGCGTGGCCTCTTCGTATTTGTCCAATATTTCGAGACGCCAGGGTGTCAGTGGCCCCAAATTAGCAGCTCTCATATGGGGATGATTGCTGTTGAAGTCACTGCTGAAATAGTGTGTCCTACGAATCATAAGGAAACAAGGCATTTGGTCCGACACTTTTGTCCCAACAATGTGCTGGACTTAAGAAATGGTTGAAGTCACTGTGACATCGCTCATCGCTTCTTTTGACTTCTTTTGAAGCTTCGATTTTGACATTTTAGCATCGCCATCTTGTTTTTTTTTGCAGCCAGAGCTGACATGAGAAGGTAGAGCTGAGACAGTTTTAGGCGACCAAAAAGCTTAAGATGAACTAAAAAACACACCGAAAAAGGGTCAAAGTTCGAAGAGAAAAACACCAGAAACGCATTTGAAACATGTTTACTGAGGGAATAAATCAAGAGAGAAGAAGTGTAAATTCCTCATAGACGTCTATACAGACTGAGTAGAGGAACCGCCCTCTGGTGGCCATGAAACTGAAGGTCCAAACAGGAATATTACCCGTTGCATGGATAGCTATAAAATGGTGGGAGAGCAGTAATGATCTGCTCACCATAGTGTCACAATAGTTTGGTTTATGACTAAATACCAGCAAATCTAATGAATCTTTTGTGTTAATTTGCCAGATGTTGCATGTGAATACCCTAAACGAGGACGAGGAACATGGTTAGCATTAGCATGTTAAGGATTTAGCATTGGAGCACCACTCTGATATATCACATTTTGTTCACGTTCATCTTAGAGTCCTGGCTGCCTCTGTGAAGTCTAAGGAGATGTCCAACGAGCTGCTGATTGTTCTGGGCTCAAGAGACAAACAGTGGAGCGTCCTGGATAAAGTCCCAGTCAGGAACCAGCAAAACGGACTCGTGTCGTTTGAGCTGACGGAGAACTTCGACAGGTTTGCAAACGTGTCCTTTGGTTGCTGTGAATATAGAGCAATCTATAAGCAGCATTATAGCAACTTTATTTAAAGAGTCCTTTTGCTGTAGGGATTTACAAGACTGCTCGGCCAGGGAGCTAAACAGAAATACATATTTCAAGAAAACGCCATACGGTACCGGCCCACAAACACACAAAGACTAACAGAAGAGATTCTGTTCTCATAAAAAAAAAAGCAAGGGAGTGTTTACGTCGTTTCCAGGAAATCGAACTGAGCAAAGTGGATTGTGGGGGATGTACGTCAGGGTTTTAATGCAATTTTATGGCAACAGGAGCGCTGATATACAGCTAATATTTACGACCAAGGCAACAGCAATATAAAGGTGGATTTAATTCTAAAACTGACAAGGAGCAACTGCAGGGAGGCAAGGCAAAACGTAACAGGGTTGTCTTATCTTGTTAGAAGTTGCTCTGGAGCCAGTGGGAAGCTGCAAAAAAAAACAACCCCAAAAGGTCTTTTTTGCAACAGAATATTGACATTAAGCCGAGTTGACTTCCTCTGCGACTGCGGCCCCTCAGCGGATACGTTGCCGTACCGTCCAACCGAAACAGATCACGGCACAAATTGCAAAGCGAGGCAGAAACATCCACAGGAGGACGGCAGACAGCGCCGACAAGCCCAGGGTCAGACCGGTCGGGCGCCGCTCGTTTGTAGCATCTTTTGTGCGCGCGCCTGTGCTGACTCGTCTGGTTTGTCCGCCCAGGAGCAAAAAGATCTGGAATAAAAACACACAATATTGCGTCGAAAGAGCCACTTCAACGGTATCGTGCGACGACATGAGCGGTGTTGCGAGGCCAGACTGCGAGTCTCTCACCGCATCTCCTCGGGCCTGGGCCTTGCTGCTAAAGCTCACCAACCACTGGCGTCGGTTTGATGGGTTGTAGGTTTTCAGCTGGTGGCTGCCGCTCCCGAGACGCAGTGTAAAGATGGCGCTCGGGCCGCAAAAGAGGACGAAGTATATCCTGCGTCCGACCACAGAGCACGACACATTGTCAGGCGTCGCAGGGTCATTGAAATGAAAGCACCCCGGAAAAAAAAAAGAAGCAGTTTTCGTCTGATTGCGTGTACCTTCCTGCTGAGACGCAGTTGCTCGTTCGCTTCTCTGGAAACCAGCGAGAAGCCTTGACATGAAGAGTTCCTGGCAGTGTTGTTGTCGTCATATGAAGGAGGACGTTGAAACTGGATCACAAATAGAAGCCAGTTAACGGTATTTGATGAAGACACGGACACGAATTTGCCAGAAAGATGAGTGAAAGTTAACACCTGTGAGTGAAAAACAGCCTTTTGGGTCTTCTTTTTCCCACAGATTTATCCTGCAGGGCAGAAAAGTACATTAGCAAATCATTTGAAAGATAAGACTCCAAGCTATGGAAGCCCATTTCCCCCAGTAAAAGAAGAAAATAGATAAAAAGTTGAAATTATGAGATGGAAAGTTTGAATTCTTCCTGTTTTCTGATACAAAAAAATGTCAAAGCCGGCGCCACTGAAGCACATGCACACTTTTTTTTATCTCATACTTATTATCTCATAATTGTTTTCTTTTACCGGCGGAAATGGGCTTCCATACCAACTGTAGTGTTTCCACGAAAGGTTTTTGGGGAATTAAATCTTCGGCTCGATACAAACCGAAGGTAGAGGAGAGGGCTGGTCACGTGCGAGCGATGTTTTCCTATTGGGAGGACAGTTGGAGGTCTTTTAGTGTGTACCTGGCATCGGAGGCCCATGAGTCCGATGAGTGTGTTTGACAGCCGCAGCAGGCTCGCGGGGCTCCGGGCCGTCATCACAGCCACGTCCACACACCGGCTACCAGCAGTGACCGCCATCAGGAGTCCCCCGAGCGCGTAGAGGAGGTAGCAAGCGTTGCCCCTGGCCACACGGAGAGAGATTATTATGGGGTGTAGGTTGGCATTTGTGAAGGGAAACTGTTCAAAATGCTGGATTCTTACTGGTGGACAATTCGCTCTGGTGAAAACTTCAACATGAAGGGGTTTGGCGTGTGAGGTCCAATGCTAGAAAAGGAAATATGTTCATGTGCACGTTTGCGCAGCGCAACATTATTCTTATTGATATACTTTGAGATATTTGAGGTTGGAACCACTCCCCTCCTGGGTACTTATTTTTAGTGCGACCCGTAGTGATATTTCCTATTTGTTTGGTAGGTTTGTGGGGAAAATGCCATTTAGAAATGTCTTTATTTATCTTACACAAAACAAACAGACAGAATTTACAAACTTCATTGTTGTATAAGTGAGGAACCGTTTACAATATCAAACAAAATTATAACCATAACCCGAAAGCTTACAATTAACAAATGCTTGGAATAACTAAACCCATGCAGACACACACACACACACACACACACACACACACACAAAGTATGAACGATTCCTTTGGTTAAGTTGGATCAGTGTTTTCTCTAACATGTTTTCTGTCGTAGCTCACTAACTATTGATAATCCATTACACATTATGATCACAGCATTTTCTGTACAGTGAGTCGAATAAAGTGACAATTTATCACCTAGAAGTACTCACCGAACATGCAACCACGTCCCCACCTCTCTGGGATTCTGTGGCTTCCACTTATTCTCGACAGTCAGCGTGATAAGAGACGACAATTAACCAGACTTTCCTTGACGTAAGAGGGTTAAGAGAGGCAGTGTGGATAAAGGGGATGAAGCTAAATGCTTTGAATTCCAGGCTTTAGCATTTCTAGGACTTGGTAAAAATGTTATTGAAGTCGTAGATTAGAAGAAAATAAAGGTATCGGATTGCCTTTGAGTTTTGAGTCCCGCTTAAGAAGATTGAATTATGAATATATTAGACTGATAGTTCTACGTTGTGAACTGTCCCTTTAATAAGGATAGATTGTCATTTTTTTGCGCTTTAGTTCTCTTTCTTATCTAAAACAGCTTCCCCATGGGATAATATATGTGCAGTCGGTAATATGAGTTCTTTATTTCAGCTTAAGTATATGAGGTCTGTGTTCAGGCCCACGATAACAGGCTCACCTCGTCTCTCTGTGCAGCAGCAATCTAATCTCTCCTCTGACGTTCCTCCCGTCTCCCGCCGTCGACCTCTCAGGCTGCTGGCGGTCCGTCTCCTCTCTCCGCTGCCGTCCTGTCGCCTCGCCTCCCTGGCGGAGGAACTGGAGGAGTCGGTCTGCTGCCACGCGGTCACCGTCGTCCTCCGGCGTCGACGAGAGGAGCCGCACGCCGCCCTGGTGGCGGCTCTGCCCAGCAGGGACCTCGGCTGGGAGCTGTCCAGACTGCGGGCCCGGGGCTACGCCGGCGTCTCGGAGGAGGAGGAGGCCGCGTCAGAGATCTCCATGCGTGAGGGAGACCAGCTGCTCCTCGGTTTCAGCGGCAACATCACCTGCGCAGGTAGGGTGACCTGTTGAAAAGCAGGGTTGATGGACAAAAAAATGTAAGGCGAAAAGTGACAGGGAAGGGAATCAAAAGATCGTCCTCATTACAACGCAACGTACTTTTCTCCTTATGTATTACATGCGATCTGCGCTGATGATGTGATATGGGCTGGTTTCCAGAAAAAGAGAGCGTTTCCCCGTTTTTTTCACGCTACCTGAAGGCCCCTTTAGTTTTACTAAACGCTTGGAAAGTGAATGGTGAATGGAGGGTTATTCAGTTGGTTGCAATCTGCAACATCACCACTAGATGCTACTAAAGCCGACACACTTTTCCGTTAATAAAAGTTGGAATGATGCTTAAAGGGTAGAAATATTGTAAGCAAAGTAACTTTTGGTGACTTTAAAAGGAAAGAATCTCTCTCCCTGTCCGCATGTGTGTCCATCTCAAGAACCATCCAATCTACTTCCACTTGGCCTGTGTATTGCTAAGCGTGTGACACGTTCGATGTGAATGAACTCGCCGTAGTGCTCTCAGCAGCAAAGGGCATGTCTGGAGCGTCTCGAGCATGTCGGCAGCAGCTGGCGCAGCTCACAGGCTTCGGCCCATTAACTGCAGTTCCCGTTTGCTGCTGGATATGCTGCTATTGACGCGTGAAGGCAGAATATATCCATACGAGGGTTCCCGTTGAACCATGAAGAGTCGCGCAAAACTCCAAAAATCTGAACACAATTGTGGAGAAATTAACCCTGCACCACGCAGGTCACATGACAGGTAATGTAAAGCTGTAAAGCTGGGCAGCGAGGGAACAAAAGACATGCACCGTTGTTCTGGCGACTCCCACACCAACGCACAAACCACGCGTCGGATCTGGCGTGAACGCGGCCTTAAGCTAGCTGCAGCCACACGAGTAGTAAAAGAGGTGTTGCTGTTGCTGGAGAAGTCAGAAGGTTGCACATACCTACCGCAGGTCTGAACAGGTTTGTCTTCCTGCCGCTTGTTAGCGCACAACTGCGTGCCACACACCATGTGATGCGGTGAATTAACTATATGTTCGCCCAAGCAGCCAGCAGGAATGCGTGTACACGTTCAGCATGTCCACCATCCCGGGTACGTCTGCCCTGTCGGCTTGGATGTGACACGCCGGCTGATTCTGGATGAGTTCGATGCCAATGTTTCACGACAGGTGCTGAAAACGAGCGACGCGGCCTCCTCCCACGCCAGCGGCTCACCTTCCACAATCAGCAGAAGAATCACCTGTTGGTGCGTCTGACTGAGGTGGACCCCTTTGGGAACTACAGCTCGCCCCACTACAAGGGCACGGCCGTGTTTCACAAGGTCACCAGAGGTCAGCTGGAGTGGCCAGGCGACGGGCCGGTCCCGATGGACACAAAGCTCTTGGGAGACCCCGTCTGTAAGCTGTCTCTGACTTTACCGAAGGTGCATGAACACTCCCAGAGGGATTGTGGGCCACATTTGGTATGACAGTGAAACGAAAAGCATATTCTAACGTTTCATTCTGTTTCTTCTCAGAAAGTGAGAACAGTTAATCGACCCGTCGCAGTTCGGGGGAGGTTATGCGAGGAGACAGGTGGGTGACGTGTTTTCATATCGGCAGTTGACTCGAGTGAACTAATTTGTACACTCCACTACATATTGGAAGAAAATATTGTTTGTATTTTAAATTGCTTCTATACATTTAGCTATTGTTACATGCTTCTATACATTTAGCTATGGTTACATGCTTCTATACATTTAGCTATGGTTACATGCTTCTATACATTTAGCTATTGTTACATGCTTCTATACATTTAGCTATGGTTACATGCTTCTATACATTTAGCTATGGTTACATGCTTCTATACATTGAGCTATTGTTACATGCTTCTATACATTTAGCTATTGTTACATGCTTCTATACATTTAGCTATTGTTACATGCTTCTATACATTTAGCTATTGTTACATGTTTCTATACATTTAGCTATTGTTACATGCCTCTATACATTTAGCTATTGTTACATGCTTCTATACATTTAGCTATGGTTACATGCTTCTATACATTTAGCTATTGTTACATGCTTCTATACATTTAGCTATGGTTACATGCTTCTATACATTTAGCTATTGTTACATGCTTCTATACATTTAGCTATGGTTACATGCTTCTTTACATTTAGCTATTGTTAAGTGACTACGTTTGGCTAATAGGACGTAAGTAAATTTGTGCTTTTACTTAAGTTGCTTACAAATTTCTGATACCCACACAAATAATTCAAAGCACATTGTAATACAAAAATAAATAATGCTTCAAGAGTTTTTCTTATGTGCACTGTGTTACAATTTAACAATGTATAACTTTTAATATGTTACATACGACTTTTCCTATTTTGTATATTCAGATATTTGAGTATTAGGAAGTACTGTGAAATGTATAATAGGTCAGGAGGTCAGGATATCAGCCCGAAACAATGAAAATAGCACCTCCCCGGATGTTTTTCTCCTTTTCCCAAGCAAGCTGTTATCGTTCTAAATGCATCACTTTCAGTGCACCAGTTCCTCCATCTTTCATCTTCAGATTCCCTGTCGGACTCTCTTCTTCTCTGGCTCTCCGAGGAGCTCTCGGAGGAGGAAGTGTCACTTCTGGTGCTCTCCCTGCGTCTCCGGCGCAGCGCCGCTCAGCTGGTGAAGCTCCGAGCCGGGGACAGTCTGCCCAGCCAGGCCTTCCATGTCCTGGCCATGTGGAGGAGGGGGCTGCCCGCCGCCACACACCAACCCAAGGCCTCTCAGCTGGCTCACTGCTTAGCCAAGAGCGGCAGGCCGGACCTGGCCAGAGAGCTGCTGCTGCGACAGGCCGCGCCCACCACCAGGCGGGGCTCGCCGAAATAAGGAAGCTCTGGAGGAGTCAGAAGTGTCACTGCTTTTTGAATTGGTGCTTTTAGTCAGAGCCTGTGTGCCAGTCAAATGAGGTGGAGGTAGTGTGTAGATTGAGCCACAAGGGGGCAGCATTGGACTGTGAGATAACGTGAGCTCTTCCAGCCTCGAGTCCATTACGTCTCTCAGCCAAGCCGGTGATGCTTTAGAGCCCTGAAAAACAAACAAAACAGAAATAATATGGGAGGAAAAAGACAAGCTAATTTGAGAATGTTCTGCTTCATTGTCCTGTGACCGCTTTTAGTTTTCTTTTGACCCCGAGGAGGGCCGTAAATCCCGGGCTGTGAACCAGCGGTGTGGGTCATATTTCTCAGTGTTTTTTTTGACACATTTGAAGTAAAAATCAGCTTTTCAGGGAGTATATTTAGTGTAGTCCTTTGCTGTTTAACACCTAATATGAGATAAGGTGTTCACTGCAATTAATCTCTGTCTCTAGACACAAGCTAAAGCTAATTAAATAATGAAATGAAGTTAGTTGTTTACTTTTTCAAATGTAAATGTAGTGATATTAATATATAACTGTAGCAAATAAAATATCTAAACCCACATTGCCAATGTGTGGCCAGATTTTCAAACTTGTGAGTTTTCTCAGGTTATTTCTTATGAGTTTAAACTCTGAATTCTTTGGCAGCGTCCTCCTTTTAGGTTGTACTTTGCCTCCACAGACAGGAAGGTGATTTAGAGGAGCAGTCAGCCATCTCCTCTCTGTGTAAACCAACGCTGACACTGAGCTGTGACCTCTTTTTAGCTCCCTGACACAGAGTCATCTTAAGACTCGACAGTGTCAGTTGCTGGCAACTGATTGGATAACGAAGGCTTGTTTCTCCGCATAATAAAAGCGAACTTGTGGTTTTTGATCACTGGAAAAAACGCAAACACTATATCCATGATTTGTGTCTCCTTTCAATATTATCATGCCTTTTAAAATAAACTAAAAATGCTAATATACAAACAAATCCTCTGAATATGTGTCGTGTGCAAACTCTCAAAACATTCCTGTTCAACGAGTTCAGAAACTTCTTCACCAAGAGGTCCATTTAGTTGGTATACTGGAGTTTTCAAACACATCACATTACCATTACATCGAGTTTTCCCAGTCACAGAACTGGACGATCCCAATTAGCAGTAAGTGGTAGCGTAGTGCTTCCAACAAAATCGTGGCGCTATTGTGAGCTTAATTAGCTTTCGGGACACATCGGATCAAATCTGCCAGCGACAGACGTCATTTGAGCACAATTGGTTGTCGGAGGACAGAAATCAGAAGCTTTTGTTTGTCCGAGTCTCTCTGAAATATGCTAAAATCAAGGACTATAAGTGGGGGTTAGATAGTCCATGTTTCTTTCCTGTACTAGAATGTCCAGTATGCTAAATGAGCCGTCTTTAAACTTGAAGAAGGCCAAGAAGGAGCGTTGAACCTTTCTGCATGCTCTGATCTATTCCATAGTTGCATTTGTTTATCTGGGAGAACATCTGATGGTTGAACATCGTGCCAAACGACGCCGCCACCAAATGGGCCTTGAAAGGTCAGATTGTTTTCCGGGCCGCAATCCCCTCGTTGGAGTTAGCTTAGCGCCACGACGGCTCCTTTGTCAAAAAAATTGTGTGCTCTGTGTTTTTTAATGACATGTGCCAGGGTTTTTCTTCAGAGACTCGCGCTCCAGCTGCGTGACATTCTGCAGGCCCTGAGCTGAAGCAGGGGGGTAATGATAGATGCCATGTGTCCAGGTGGGGGACAGGGGACTCCCTGTGGAGACCACCCGGGGCCTCAAACGAGAGGAGGAGGAGGAGGAGGGAGGAGGATTCGGTTAATGAAGTATGAAATGGTAACAGGTGGAGCTGATGGATTAAACAGGATGTCACTTGCTGACAGAAAAAAAAACGTCTCCTCTATTCATTAACTCCCCTTCACTTTCTTTCCACACTTAAATAGAACTATTGCGCTCATATTTTATCTTTGGCACGCTTTACAATGCAGTATCTTCTCTCGTATCGACCCCTCCTCCTCCTTTCTTCCCCCCTCGGTGTGATTCTAAGAAGACATGTGTGGCGTCGCTATAGCAGGCGACTTTTGTGCCTCCAGTGTGTATACCAGAGGGGGGTATCATTAGTCTGGCACAGGGCCATCACACACACACACACATAGACAGACATTGAGGGCCATGCTAGAGATAAATGTCACAGAGGGGTCTCCCACAGCGCTAGGAAATCGTTTCGCCTCCTTTTGTCTCCCATCTCCATCCCCCCACCCCCCCCCCTCTACATTATTGAAAAGGCCACGCAGCAAGGCACTCTGGGAGGTTGCCCATCGTCCACTCGGGGAGGATCCAGGAGGCTGATGAGGTGAAGAATTCCCACGCAGCGCGGGCATAAAGAGGCTCTGATTAAAACCTCACCTGTTTCATCGTTCGTTTCATCAGCCTCGTCTTCGTTCGAGGGGGCTCTTCCTCCTCGATCGGTCTCTGCTCCGCCACTTCTCGCTGTCAAGGTAAGGCAGTGTGACGGGATTGAGATGCAGACACGGCCATGAATGAACGTGTGCACCGTCACAGCTCATCCTGTGAGTTATCAGAGCGTAGAATTCACATCTGGGGGAGGAAGGGGAAGAGGAAAGGGGGCAGACTTATTGTCACTCGCACGGAAACTTGAGTTGTGTTCTTAAATTGGGTGTTCGCATAAAAAAAAAAAAAAAAGTGGAGAAAGTTTAAAGACAAATTGCGTTACGCGAGTCTGTCTGTTGGCTGTATGGCTGATTGTTTTGGATTCGAGGCTGCTTTAATTACCCGCACTCTTGTTTACTCATTTGGGCAATCGTACACACCATACTGCCTCGCAGTAATTAAGAACGAAGCGCAGTTCTCAAAAAGATTAAACGTTAAGATGCAAGGGGGGGAAAACCCCCCCCCCGATCGTTATGTTTGTTGATCGCAGTCTCTCAGCAACACAGTCAAATGTATACCCGCACGTATGAAAAGGACTTCTTCTGGTTGAAAGTCAAGAAATTGACTTCCTCAGCTCAACTTCAGTTCTTCACAAGTGGCTGAAAGCTCTTCAGAGGAAAAGGGCAGCGCTTTGGGAAAAATCGCAAACATGCATGACATACTAAACGACACAAAATTGTCGACGTTGAATGTTTGCCGTCAAAACTACACACACCAGCAGCGACGCTAATTTCCACCAGTGCAACCTTTTCTTTCACCAGTTAGCTTAGCTTGGGATGCAACATTGAAAACAAAAGGAAAACAGCTGGAAAAGTCTGTCCTAAGTCGCCAATTATCTCAAAGGTGTTGTAACTTTAGCATTAGCTAAATGCAATTCGGATTCTGGGCCCTCAGTTGTTGCCAAAAGCAGAACGAGTGGAATATCGAGAGGTTGAGAAGCAGGTGACGGCGCTGTTCCATCGTTTTTTGTTTTTTTTTTACAATTTGTGTCACCAAATCAGGATGAGATGCAGTTCCAAACCTTTGGAAACACTCCGGTTAGAGCACCCCACGGTCCAGTGGGTGATCCGGGTCACTGCGCGGTCATGAACCCTCATGGTGAGCGGAAAATGGAGACGGCTCCGGTGTGGCTGCACCGTTCATACTAAAACAAGGATGGATCGAGTCTCATGGGGGATTCTCTAACTCACAACTGGGCCGCGCTCCAAGCCCCGCTGTGTGTGGGACGGGGGAGGGAAATTGACAGCGAGGGAGAGAGAGAGAGAGAGAGAGAGAGAGAGAGAGAGACCTCTCAGGTGTACTGCTCGGCGGTCCGTGACAAACTCTTCATTTGTCCCTCATCTCAGTGGCAGACAGGGCAGCTGGGCAACCGTGGCGGCCTGAAAGGGCCTATGTAGCGCCCCAAAGAGCAGACGCCTCAATCACACTGAATAGTCAACTCAATCTCACGGCATTTTAGGTGAAGTAGTCACCAAATGCGGCCTATTGGATTTGTATGGGGACATTGCATTGATGGAAAGTTGGGTTTAAGCAACACAATAACTTTTAAAACAGCAGGAGCCAGTGTTGAAGCAACTTAGCTTACGTTAGTTTGCTGACAAACATTTCTTCTAATGCACTGCAGACGAGTTCCCCCAATTGGACACCACATAACTACAGCAGCAAGGCCGTCCTTTTTTCCAAATCAAAGCTCATCTAAAAAGTGCTCATGCAGCAGCGTATCACGACTGAATGGGGCCGAGCAGAAGAGCCGTTTGGGACCAAGACTAAAAAGGACATCTTTGAGGATTTTTGTTCAATTCCGAGCTCGCTGGCTGCAGTTTTTGATGATAAGCCAGTGTTTTTCCGAGGGAGTTTGGGATTTCTGATTGGCCACTGCGCCGACCTGCTTGAACCAAATTAGAGCTGGTGTTGCTGATTTTGAAAAGGGAACGCCGGCAAAGCTGACAAGCCCGATCCATATGCAACTTCAAATGCACTGTGAGTTGTGCTTTTCCTCACACGTCAAACGCACATTCGCATCCCTCTTTTTCCTGCATTGGTCCGTGGCTTTAAGATGCATCCTCGCTGAGACGTGCCAACAACATCCTCGCTGACCATTTTCTGATGGAATTGGTGTTGTTTACTCTGGAGACCCTTCAAGATTGTGTGCGATGCGGTGAGACGGCGCGGCAGAGAAGAGGTGAAAAGAGGTTGGGATGACGGAGAGCGAGAAGCAGGAGGGAGCGGCAGCAGGGAGGAGGGAGGATGGAGGAGGAGGGGGCGAAGAGGTGGCCGGAAGAGAGGAGTGATGGGAGACTGAGTAAACAGAGGAGAAGGGGTGAGGAAAAGGAGCCGGGCGGACACGGGAAGGTGCGACGACGACGGGAGAGGGCGCGGGGAGAGAAGGCGCGGCAACAGTGTGTCCGCTGGTGCGTGAAACCGGCCTGACATCTGGAGTGGGCGTTTGTGTGCACGCGAGCGTGATCGCAAGGCTGGGTGGGGTGGAGTCATGGAGACTGGCTCCGTTTCTCTCTCTCACACACAAACACTTGTGGGTCGGGCTGAACGGACCTTCGTAAGGGTTTGAATGTCAAAAAAGGCCGGCGTGGCTCGACCTCTGATGACACTTTTATGTCACACAGAAAGAGCAATGCGGACCTGTACGAACGACACGCTTAAACTACAGAATGCCTGCGAGGCAAATGTCTTCGGTTTGTACCATTACTAACCAACATTCAGCAAGAAAACTATTCTCAATCTTCACAGAAACCGGAGGTATTTTCTTGTATTGGCTCCTCTATTTGGTCTATACAGCTCTTTGTGAAAAGTACAGCCCTGTCAGTATGTCCTTCCCACTGAGAGAGGCGAGACATTTTGCTCTGTCACACTAATGCTACAGTGTCAAACCCCTGCGCACTTTGGTTAAACTCAATACCTCATTTGATATAGCGGTTAGGCTGCCAGTTCTGAAATATGACATTTATTCAATGTCTCACAGAAAATTCCAGCATTTCTTGAGTCGGCTGGCCGAAAAAGCTTCATCTCTGTTTACATCGCTAAAAGCCTAAAAAGGTGGACACTCGAGCTGCAACGTGTGCCTTCGCCGCTTATAAATAGACGTATCCATTGATCCGCAACTCATTGTTTTCGGAAGATAATTGTCAAAGACTTTTTGAGACGCTGGCTGACCTCCCCAACGCGAGCCAAGTTGTGGATTCCTTCAACCGTTTCCTCACTCTTTGACTTTGACGCCGGCATCCAAACGAGTGGGACATGAATGATTCAGAACACACGGCTAGCGCTGCTAGCTACGAAAGGGCTTTCGCCGTATCTCCACTGTACGTCCTAATTATTTATGCCTATTGATTCTGGCACTTGGAAGGCCACAGGCTCAGGGATGACCCAAGCAGGAGATTGGCTCCATCTAAAAGTAGTAACATATAAATTTCCTTCACTCCATATGTGCCTCTTTTAGGATGCCCCCCTTAATTCTCTCCCTCCGCTTCTCTAGGAGTTTGTCGACCTCTTTTCACGTTCCGCGTGTCAATTTGATCCCTTGTTTGTTTAGATATATTTATTTTAGCTCCTTAAAAGAGTGCGTTGTGGAAGAAACATGTATTGCAAAAGTAGCGGAAGGGAGTGTGAAGGAAACGAGGCGGTCGTCTGCAAGACAAGGAAGACATTACGTTGTTCCTCACGCGCCGTCTGATGCCCCGATGCCCTCTTTCCTTCAAGTCTCTGCCTCCTTTGCTTTCACCTGTCCATCATGAGCTATGTCTCGGTTATGTCCCGTGAGCCAGAACTGGCATTTCTGTCTGCTGAGAGGCGTTTTTCGTTTCATTCTTCTGGGACTTGTTGTAAAAAATATTGTAAACGATGCTTGATTAAAATAAATTTGGTTAAAAAAAAAAAAAGCCTCGGAGCGAGAGTGGATGAGCGGTCTTGTTTTTGTGCAGCAACAAGTCTCACAAGTCTCTCTTATGTTAAACAGCCAGCTGCCGAATCTCCTCACTAATTCCAACTGTCCCCTTCAGATGCAGCAACGCAGAATATTTATTCCAACATGTGGCCCCTGAAGTGGAGATGATGTAAAAGCATTTCGGTTCAAGTGTCTAAAAAGATTGGATTTTTCAAAAAGCTTTCTGTCGGGATCATGTCGTTCCATCTTAAATTAGATCGATGACCTTAATCTCAAATTTATCCTGCTCATTTCAGATTTTCAGACCCGTAAATAGGCTGCCGATATCATCAGTAGACACAGTGCAGACATGCACACTCGCATTTTGAAATCCTTTCAGCGCTCTGTGTAGGCAGACAACATGTTTATTGTCATTGTGGAGCTGACCCTGGTGGCTATACGCACTATCATGCACATCCTACTGTGACAGGAGAGTAAAGAGAAAACAACAATAGATGTCAACACTTGGCAATGCGAGACAAACCTGCCACGCTTCTCCCAGCGGACGATGATTCACCATTTTTTTTAAAATCATTTTTTCCTTTTTTTCCCCTCCCTCAAACGACCGGAGGCAACAATGTAGCTTCCCGGTCGCAGTGTGATGTATAGAAACATCAACATGGGTTTGAGCATACACCGCAAAGAAAAGGAACGGCAGTGTCTGACTACTCTCGGTCCATTTGAGCCGTTGTTTACTCGACTCTATGCGCCTCGTGTCCAAATATAGGCCGAAAGCAGATATTCAGATGCTGAATAATGCAGGTTTTTTACTTCTTCGTCTTAACAAAAGACTCTGTCCAGGCACAGTGTGAACTGAAGGACCCCCATTTCCTCACAAAACCAGCCGAGGAGAAAGAAAAGAGACACTTTTCCCTCTGAACGATGGAAAAGCTCCGCCATAGAGTGTAATCTCACACACTCGGCAGGGGGGCTGTCAGACGACGTTTGACCTTCAGTGGACCGGAGGAGGGAAAAGGAAATGTTCTCCTTCAAGTCCCCTCAAAAGTTGCTGTCCTTTTCCACCAACTTTCAATTCACTGTCACTTTGCAGTTCAATTATTTCCATGCGCCATTCAGTCGGTGAAGGAAACGACAGTGGGAAGAAAGAGGTCCGTCGTGAACATGACAATGTCCTCCATGTTTTGCATTTTTCTCTGTGCCAGTCTCCTCCAGGTTTTGGGGAGAATATCTCCGTCTCTCTTTTCTCCACTCGGAGTTTCCAGAGACCCACGTTGGCTTCGGACACGTTGACGGCGCGAATGTGTGACACTTTCTTCAGTTTGGGACTTCAGGTCTACAAAGTAAGTCAACATCAACTGTTCTTTCTTTTATTGGATTCAATTAAAACAATCCTCCCCCTCACCCTCCCTCCTAAAACTTTGCAATCCACATTGAGCTCCATGGAAATCGATGGCTCTGTGGAGAAGAGGAGAGCAAAGCAGCTGATCATAATTTTGCATCATCGCGGGTTCATCCTGGGTTTACTCTGCCCGGGGGCGCTGGTTTTATACGTTCATTTACATTACATGAGCATCTTGTTCGTCTCTCGGCTGAAAAGCAGCAGCCTGTCTGGTTGGCTGACCTCTCCCTGGTCTCTGACCTTTACCCATCGGCCGGCTCTCCGCACAGCAGTTGCAAAGAGATGAAACAAGCTTGCAAAACATCCACTGACAGTACACTGGTAGACAGTTTTGTCTGGTTAAGAGCTAGTTGTCGCTGCTGCGGTTGTGTTGTGCAAAAAAAAACAACACCTCTACAGTCTGTCTTGAATGCAGGGATTTGCTTGGGGAAATTAAAACCAAGAGGAATGACTAACCAAAACGATGAAAACGAGACTATTTTCCAAGCAGAAAGACAACATACATGTACTTGCAGTCGTAGAATCACAACTTCAAGAAACACGGCAATCATTCATGTGATATGCTTGTTGACAAGAGTTAGATGAGAAGATTGACACCACTCGTGTGTCTGTGTTACCTACGGAGCTAGAGCCAGAAGGCTATTAGCATAGCTTAGCCTACAGACCAGAAGCAGGGGGAAACAGCTAGCATGGCTACGTCCACAGCTGTAAAATGTTGCTAGCTAAAGCTCAGGCCTGTGCACTGCCGAGGGAAACTTTTCCTTAAATTGATTTGAAGTGTGATAGGGTAGATTTTCAAGCAGAGTTTCCTGCGTTACTTGCGCGCATGCAGTATTTGTGCGGCAGACCTGAAAATTATGCCAAACTGTTATGGTTATGGTGATGGTAATCGTCCTCATAAGGGTAAAGGGATTTATGTACACAGCGTGTGGGTTAGTGCAGCAATATGTGTATGTGTAGCTGTGTGTGTGTCTGTGAGAGAGAGAGAGAGACTAAATGCCACAGTTGAGATGTTAACAGCTGCAGGCTACCGCACAGCAAGTGTAGTAGTAGTAACACTAAATATTCACATCATAATCATCTTAATGAGCAGTGGCACCAGCGCAATTTGGAAGTGCTGTAAGGTCTCTCCCTCCTCCTGTATGATTATCCAACACTTTTCATTTCTCTGTGTGTGTGTGTGTGTGTGTGTGTTTGTGTGTGTGTGTGTGTGTGTGTGTATGAATGTCCCATTCCCACTCCCTGCCAAATCCCACAGCTGTCATTTCTCGACTCTCGAGAACATTAAAGTAGTTGCGCGGGCCCTTAAATGTGTGATCACGAGGAAATCGGAGATGAAATGAAGCATGCTGCGTTATCTCAAGGTCAAAGCCACCACATTATCTTAATCCCAATCCCCTGTGTGTGTGTGTGTGTGTGTCTGTGTCTGTGTATGCGTGCATGTTTACATACTCCATACAGATGAATCTGGATCATGTTCAGATCCTTGATTATTTGACTGATAATCTTTCAACACCAGTGGACCAGTGATGGAATGGCTTCATATTTGACATGACAACACTCCCATGTAAGGCTTGAACAGATGTATTACTCCTCAGATCCTTTTATTTTGTAGGTTCGGTCATCAGTTCCTTCAGCTCCAACAACGAAACTGCTGAGATCATTGGATGGTGCAACTTTGCCAGAGAGCCAGGGAAGGGAATTAGCTCTGAAGCAGTCAGGTGACGTAAGGGCTGAGAGTTAAGTTGCTGAATGTGAACAGGAAAGATATTGCGAAGAAAAGCAACACACACACACACACACACACATTCAATTGAAAAGCATGAAACTCAAAACTATTTGTGATTTTCATTCGAAAAAATAGTTGCCAGTTGATTTATTTTCAATTTATATATATATATGCGTTCCGGCTGGTGCGCTTGTGATGTGGCTTTTTTTTCATTTATTTGATACTTCACTGCCACCGTATATTTCAGCTCTTCGCCAGAATTGACCTTCCACTTTTTTCTATCAATACTTCCCTCCCCCCGCCCACGGAGCGATACAGGACACTTCCATGAAGCGACAACTGTGGAATCGCATCGATAGAAGAACAGAATAGATCTTACGCTTCGCAGCCACGAGCCACTGATAGTGCTGAACACATACAATTGCAGATATTTCCCAGCAAAATGAACCCAGCACCCTTCAGAAATGTTCCCATTACGGCTCGATAGTGTACTCACTAACCCCAGAATCTCTCAATTAAATACCCTCTTACAGTCCAAGTCTCTCTCAGTTGTAAATGGAACACTTCCAAGAAACGTCTAATGGGATTTCACTTCGATGTGTTTCAGCAAAGTACAAGCGAAATACACCAAACCCCTCGACAGAACTGATGGTAATTAAATGAGAAATACTGTGTCTGTGTCTCACTGACGTGAACCTGTAGATAGTCCGGATAGTGAAAGAGTTAAAAAGGGATTTCTTCCGAAAGTCAGCCAGACGGATGATCAAATTTAACCGGCTTGATTGAGAAAAGTCATGTCTGCTTAGTGTCTCCTTTAAACACCGACATATGCTCCCTCGTCTGCAATTGGCGGTGGGTTACCATGTGTGTATTTGCATAAGACTGAGTGTGTCACGAGTTTATGTAGTTAGAGGAGGGGCGGGGCATGTTTGCTCGTGTGCACTGAACGGTGCTCGCAAATATTGCCTTTGTAAATCACGCAGATTGCATTTGTGAGTCTGTGTTTGCGCTGATCTCTTGAGTTTTTACAGTGAGAGGCGGATGAAAAAGACAACCGTGTGTCTCCCCTTGTGTGTGTTTGGGTTTGTGCGCGCGCCGTTTGGCATTTCTCAAACAGCTGTCAGCGTCAGCCAAAGTGTTTTCATCTGACTGATCTTTAAGCCAATAAGTCCCCACACAAAACCCCACGTTCCCTGCGTGTGGACACTTTGGGTATATTGCTGCATCTATCTACACACATCACTCCCCATCCTGCCTTCCATTACTCTCTCCAACCATCCCCTCTCTCCCCAGTCAAGTCCTTCCACGTCGTCTGCCTCCCGCTATGTATTTTGCTCCTAGATGCTGCGGATATTTGACTTTTGTCCTGTTGAATAATGTTGTTTTACGACATCAGCCCCAGTTTTGGTTATGATTTATGTGCAGCTTTTTTTCTCCAGCAATAGCCTGCATCCTGTAATTACCTTTCTATACAGTGCGGCGGTTTCATTGCAAATGGTGAAGGCCGCGCATTGGATTCAAATTGCTTCCACGCACATGAGAGATTCTCAGGAAACGAGAACGCTGTAATCCCGCGTCATCATTTTTCTATTCTTAAAACCGAACTAAAAGAGCGTTCATTTGGACTCAGGCGTCCGTTTGCCAGAGACACAACTCCAACTACGTGATAATGCTGTTCTGTAGCTGCTGCATGTGTAAATAAGCGACTGTTTGACAAGAAGTTACCCATATAAGCCTCACGGAGAGATGGATGATCTGCAACTCTTTGTTCATGTTGTCATCCTCCAAACTCATCAAATAGTACGTGTCCCATGGCACTTTCACATACCACCATAATAAACCCTCTGACCAAGCGCCTGTATGTGACACGTTGGGACTGTTAATGTGTCGGTTCATTGAATAAAACTTTAACGCGGAGCCCAATCCAATGAAAGATTGTATCAGAGTCATATTTCTGGTAATTGAATTATTTCATGCACCAATGTGCCACGTCTCTGTGATGTGTTTTTTTTTTTCAATGTTCAGTACGTTCGACTGTGTGAATTAAACCAAGTGTGCATGAGCTTGTGGGGGAGTCAACAGTTCAAATGACCGTGCATTTGTGCATGTGTGTGTGTGTGTGTGCGTGTGTGTGTGTGTGTGTGTGTGTGTGTGTGTGTCAGTGCCGGAGGCGAGAAGCATGACGGCGCTGAACCATGCAGCATCTCCTCTGGTCCCACCCTCTGCCCTCCAACTACCCCCCAAGGACGGCCATCCCATTACTGTAATTAACTGGAGAGGGAGAGAGGGGGTTGATGGGATGGAAAGAAAGAAAGAAAGAAAGAAAGAAAGGAAAAGAAAGAGGGTTGGGATAGAGAAAAGGAGGTATGAGAGATAGAGAAAGTGCTTTTGAGGGAGAGAGGAAAGAGGAATGGAGGTAAAGTTTGGGTGGGAGGAGGAAGAGGAGGAGGAGGAGGAGGAGGAGGGTGGAGGGAGGATTTTTCTGCAGAGGCAGCAAGTGGGTGGGGGCCGTTGCCTCCCAGCCTGCCGTTAATCCCTGAGTGACTTTCACTGCGTACAGTAAGCAGTGCGGAGCAGGCCAGAGCCCCCGCAAATTAATCTAGCAAAGAGCTCGGGATGTGGCCGCGCTGAACCCCTCCGCTTTACAACTCCCCCCCCCCCCCCCTCCCTCCATCCTGCTAAAAGACTTGGGAGAGACGCCGGGAGGCTGGAGGGAGGAGAAAGGGAGAGGGAAAGACAAATAGGGCGGAGGAGAGAGAGACAGAGAGAGAGAGAGAGAGAGAGAGAGAGAAAGGGAGATAAGCTGCTGCTGTATTGGAGGAAAAATGTGGAGGATAGAAGGGGACAAATGAGCGGAGGAAGGGATGACAGGAGGTGATGAGTAAGGAAGAGGAGAGAGATAAGGGAGACGGGGGACTCTGTAAAGCGGAGCATAAGCTGACCGTGTGCCCTCGCTCCAGTGACATCACTCGGGGATATGGTGATGTCACTGAGAGCGGGGGGTGGGGGTGCTTTTCAGCCTCTCCGATCATGACGTCATTTCCCCTCCAGCGTGAGCCAGACGTCGCGACACAGACGTCTTTTAAAAAGGTCGTGATTCAATTCACTCCGTGTAATCTTGGTAAATTATGACCCCCCGCCCCCCATGAAATGTCGTTGAAGTTGATATCATATTTCATACTTCAATCCTGTTTACAGACTTTAAGAGGGAGTCATAGGAAGGTAGATATCCGTTCATGGGGCTGTTATCTCTTCTCTGGCTACGTGCCGGATATACATCGTAAAAAGTAAACGTATACATCAAAATTCCCGTCTCCTCTCCGGCTGCAAAACATTAAAATATCGTTTGATGACTCATCTTGAACTTGATGTCCCATATATGTGCCCATTACATGTGATCTGGGGCAAAGCATCCGTCATGTGCAGCTCTCGGGCAGCGAGCAGGCTAATATCATGGGTCGAATGGAAGGAGAAGTAGAGGAAAAGTCACGTTTGGTGCTTTCAGATTCCCCCAATTAAAAGCATATACTGTGACATCACGGCCTCTTAAAACATCTGGTCAGATTGGCACTTTACGTCATCTTTAGTCACCTGAATCAGAGCGACTCCATCTGCAAAACCAGTCTAATTTTTCATACATCTTAGGCATTTATCCTTTGGGATATTACCCTTTTTTATCATTTAAAGGTTGTTTCAGTTCAATTGTTGTCTTTTTATTCACGTAATTATGTAGAAAAAAGGCAACATTGTATGACAATGACACATCATGAGTGGAGCGAGAGGATTCTTTAGTTACCTATACCTGAAAAGTATAATATAGAATTTGCAAGTTTTTCAGACAGCTGGATGCGGATAGAAGAAACCTGTGAGATCTTGAATACACGTGTTGCATTCACACAAATTGGAACAAACCATTCCGCCATCATGGTTTAACAATGTGTACAGAGAGTGCTGTAGAGAGTGAGCTATATATGAGAGAGAGAGAGAGAGAGCGAGAGAGACAGAGAGATAAAGGGAGAGTTAAAGGGTAAGGTAATGGTCAACTCGCAGGCAGCATCCGCTCCTTTAATTAACATGGTGCATGTGTTGAGAGCCTGCATGGGGTGAAAAAAAAACACCTTTGAATTCGTTCCAATGCCAACAATAAGCGAGACAACGTAGCTTCTCATCTCAACGTATGCATCTGGTTGTATTCATTGGGGTTGCGTCTCGTCCAAATCGTGGACTTGAATCCCAATGAGCCTGACCTTCATCACACGCCCCCCCCCCCCCCCCCCCCCGCCGTTCACCTCGCTCGCCGTTATCGTTTCAGAGCGGGTGAACCGCGGCGTCTCACCGCACCGACGCCACGCAAAGCTTTTTGCCACGAGGTTGCATCTTTTGAGGAATGGATGAGGCAGCGGCTGCAGAGCCCTGTGGCTGCATCAGCTCGCCAAAGAGAGAGGGAGGAGGGGGGAGGGGGGGTGGCTAAGACGGAGTTCAGTTTAATCCTAATCCTCTACTCTTCTGCCGCTGCCTCCGGGGTGTCCGGGCAGAAACAGACCCCCGCCCTCACTCATTTGTTTATACTACCTGCAGCCCCCAGTTTAGTGCATCGCCAGCAAAGAGCAGCCACGTGATAGGAAGTACACTGTGCAAGAGAGACGGGGAATAGCAACACACACCTTCACACACACACACACACACCATCTATCCTCTCGTTCACTCCCCCCACCTCCCGCCTCCCACTCTTTTGTGCTTCTGTCTCTGCTCCCAATTCCCCTCCTGTTCTGTCACAAATATGTCTTTGTCCCATTCACTTCCATTACCCACCACCATTTCGTTTTTTCTCAAGACCTCCAATGTCTCCAATCAGCTCATATATCTTTATCAGTGGCAGCTGCTAGTCTTCCTCAGAGCGGGAGGGGGATGGGGTCGGGGGGGGCACAATAACCCGGCATCATATTTTTACGGCCGGCCGAGGCCCCCGATGATGAACGACGATAGCGCCAAACAATCTCCCCGATGTCCTCTTTCATCTAGTAAGCCGCTCCTGGGGCCAACGGGGCGCTTATGGAGCGCCGTCCGAGAGCGTTTAGCTCCGGGGACCCCGCGCGCCTCGCCGACGGAGGGCCTGATTGACCGGACGCCTCGTGAGGATTCCAGGCGCTTCTCTCATTCGCGACCGCTGCTCGTTCGTGCTCGCGCTGACGGCTGGTGGGGGGCGCTACGATCCGGGTGAATCAGTTAGAGGAAGAAAAATACCAGTAAATCACATCGGGTGATCACGAGCCCTACGTCTCAACTTCAAACCCAGCAGGCTGAAGGCTCGCGGTAGGCCCGTGTCGGCTCGCGTTGTCGGGCACATCACTGCGCACACGTGAGGGGTCGGAGGCTGACGGGGAGAAAATAGGCCCATCATCATCGTCACGTTAATACCGAATTGTGTTTCCTCCCCTGCTGCCTTTTCTTTTGCGTTCTTTTTGTCTTTTCGATTGCCGGCAACTTAAAAAAGAAGAAAAACACAGTTTGTAACAAACTATAAGACAACAAACGCGACAAAAATAATCTGCAAATAGCCTACGATGATAATCAGGATCCTTTAAAGGATAAAATAAAAGTAAATGTAGTTTTTCGATGATGATGATGATGATGATGTTGGAGCAAGAAAGCTATTGTAAGGTTGTTAAAAGTGTCTTTCCGTGGGTGCAAAAATAGTGAGTTATTCCCACGACAGTAGAAATATAATTAGCTGTACATCTTCAAATGAGAAGCAATAACTCCAACTTCAAATAAATGTTCTTTTATTGCGCGAAATGACAATTTTACATCATGAAGAAAAGAACTGCAAGACTGAGATTATCACTGTAAAACAGCAAAGTAGGAAAAACTCCAACTTCCATTTTAGTTATTTTTTGTATTAATCTCACAGCTGCTGCTTTATGTCCATTATGTTACACATAATCATTAAATCCACACACACATATATATATATATATATATATATATATATATATATATATATATATATATATATATATATATATAGAACGTTCATACATATTGTGCATCGTTACCACAATATAGAACAATCGTATTAAAGAGGTTCTTCTGAGTTTTTTTTTTTTTTTTTTAAATTAACAGGAAGGTGTGCGAAGTCGAAGTTGGATATAAGACCCCGGGTGTTTTTCTGTGCTCTAATTGGCTCCTCTGGCTTTCACCTTCACGGGCCGCTGAGCCTGAGCACACACAGAGTACAGCGGTGTGGATGGCTGAGGTCAAAAGGTGACGCGGTGCTCTTGTATGCTCTGTGCCTGTGTGTCTGCTCATGTCTGAGGGCTGTGAGTTGCTGTGTATGTGTGAGAGCGTGCAGATGTGTGCTTTTCTTTTCCTGTAACTCCACTTCCTGCTTGCACTGTTATGAAGAAACGTCGCATTAGAGGGAGACAAAACAAATGGAAGCAATAAGGAAGGGAGGAGAAAGCTCCGCAGTTTGCCGGCTGCTCGACTAATTGAGCCACCACTTCACGAAGAAGCTGGTCGGCTCGGAGATTGGATGGATTGATACGGGTGCACACACACACACACACACACACACACACACACACACACAGTCACGCTGCGCACACACCAGGAAATGCCTCAGACAAGCTTTTCATCTGTTGTTTTCTCCGACAAATTCGATTACGCCGTGCACAGGCAAAACAGGAGAGGGATGGCGGCCCGCTCTTAAGCCAGCACCGCCTCGCCAAGTGCTGCTTTATTAGTCCACGAAGACGCATCTCAATTGAGATTCCACCGGCTTTCGGGGGGGGGACGTTTATTCGGTGCGTTTTCTCTCTGCCATTGGAACGGAGAGCATTTTACACACAACATCATCAAAGGCAAAGAATAACTTTTAAAAAAAGGGCACGAGGGGCCCTCAGTCTCGCAGCAGTCTTCCTATCGGCTGCTTCTGCATGACACTGGAGGAGTGTGCAGGAATTAGTCAAATATTAAAGCCACTAAAGGGAGCGTGAGAGAGAGAGAGAGAGAGAGAGAGAGAGAGAGAGAGAGAGAGAGACCTCAAGCTCTATGCCAGCAAATAAATCTCGGTATTGTTGTTATTAATCCTGTGTCAAACAGGAAAGCTCCAGCGTCATCCAGCGTGGAGTATAGACGCTTTCCATCGCGGCTTTGCATCTCAATGTGGACGAGACGTACAAACGCGCAGCACCCCCACAGATTAGCACATCATTTAGGATTTTTTTTTTAATGACACCCTAAGGCGCTATCCTACTTCTTTTTTTTTCATGATGACGAGGCGCGCGTTTATATTCCTGCCCACAGGGTCCGTCCACTTGAAATAGGGGGTGTAATGCTGTAAATGTTGCTTTAATGGTTTGCTTCATAGTGCACTAATTGTCCAGATTAAAAATCTATCCCGTTATCTATTATTGCTTCTGTCATGTTTCCTTTTGACATCAAAGATGAATTAAAACCCCGTTTTGTAACAGTGAAAGCGTTCTTGTTTTGACCTGATAGTGAAAAGAATTGCGTGTCAGAAGCTTTATTGAATTGGGATAGTTTTGTTTTCAGCCACTAGCATGTATAGCCAAGGGCGCTAATTCAAACTGTGGATGTTAAAATCAGGTAGGTCAGCGGCGGGGAAGAGAAAGAGAGCTTTGGTGACTTTGAGAGCTCTGGTTGCTTGTAATTGTGTTGAAATCACAAAGGTTTCAACTTTGCAATTAGTGGAGGCAATTTGTATTCATAACCTCAGAAAAGAAGGCGTCTGGAATCTCAATGAGCGATGGCATCGCTGTTACAGAAGCCAGTGGACCAGCTGACCTGGACGTGACATCACGGTGCCGGCTGGAGGGATTCTTTCATTACATTCTGGATTAATACAGAAAATATACTCTGCGGCTAACAAATGTTTATAGCAAGTTAATCTTCACAAATGAACACCACACTTATGATTTCTGAAGTTAAAAAAAAAGTGCTAACCTTAAGCTGTCGACGGACACGACGCCACCACCACTAAGATTAAGATGCTAATTTTCGGGGTGATGTCGTTCAGCAGTCCCATCTAGCCGCCTGTAAGCACATTTACAGAAGTATTTCATACCGTACATGTGTAGCATGTGATGTTTATGCTGGCTCCAGAGTACCTTCCCTCTTTTCAGCTCCCCTACAGCACCAACAGTGTGCAGAAAACTTGAATCTATCAAAAGGAATCGAGGAATCTATTGTTTCACATTCTCTGGCTAATTTAGCGTTCAGACCCTAGCATGAATAGCTCATGATGCGAGTTACCACTGCGGATTTAAAAGTCCAGTTGGAACGCTGGGAAATAAAGCTCCCGCACACATTTGTAAAGCGTAATCCTTCACTTAAATCCTCCACTTGGAAAAAGCACTTGTCCAGTGGTTTCTCATACGAGCAGATTAGCGAACAGTCAACGAGGCGTTGCGCTATTAGACACAACAATGTGCCGCGTGGCGCGTGATTGGAGAACGGCAAGTCGCCTGGTAAACAGTTCCAGAAGTAATTAACACAACTGCTGGGCGGCAATTCATTTGCGAAGGAACCGAACTCTCCAGACATTCATTAACAGTCAGTACAGTGAAATATTACAGCCAGACAGACACAATAACCGGGTTGACCTTCATTCTAGCTTCCCCACATGATTATCCTGATTCATACCAAGCCAATTCACTCCTTTTTGACGGCTTTATACATCATTACATTTCACACAAGATGATGACGCTCCAGCGTTGAGAAACAGTCACCCCCTCCAGTTAAGCCAATAGCTTTTTATTGATTATTTCAAATATTTTAGCTACGACGCATTACCTTTCCTCGCCTTGTGTCGAGGATGACATTTTGTGCAATCGTCTGAGCATCATTTGGGGAAAATAATGTGACTTTCACTAAACCCAGGGGCCTTCTCAGACTTCATTTGTGATGACAGCGAGGCCTCGAGGCTCACAGTGGAAGTATTTCCCCAGAGGATTCCCGCAAACAGGAACGCTAACAAGCCCAGCAAGCACCAAGTGATATATTGTCCCCAAAATGGTCCGTTCACTCAGTTTTTAAACCAGATGCACACTCCCATTTATTCCTTTACGTAACCAGAAAACAAACATAATGACAAAGTCTGAAAAACAATACAATTATTGTTCGTCACAGCCATCGCTCGCGGCCTCGTTTGCTGTCACAGAAATGCATGGACATCCCAGGAGTCCACGCATGTCTCTCACATACATGCCTGTGGTTAATGCGCAGGCGGCCATTGCTTGAATTCACAAACAGGCATAATTAGCGAGCGCTGCGGTGACTTGCTCTCCGTCTGAACTGTGTGTTTTCTCCAGCAGCACAAACAAGGAACATCTAATCATAGTCTCCCGGTGCCAGTGAAGGGTGCACTGTGTCTCTGGGAAGTGCCTTTAAGCAAATTAACAAGTGTAAACAAGTCAGATTGGCACATGTCAGAGGCAGCACCCTGTAGTGTGGCAGCCGCATCAGGGGACCGCAATCTGTGGCAACGCGACGGCTGGAACAGATGTGTGCATACATTTTGATGTATTTTTTCAAAAGTCAGATACCAAAGTGACACCCAAGTGGTTGGAATTCAAACATAAGGTGCCATCAGAGACAATAGTCTTCTTGAGAAATTTGTAACTATATAATATGGGGATAATCCCAAGAAGCATATATCTTTTAAGTTTGACTCGTTTGCAATGGAGCACACGGACGTGTGTGGCAGAGAAACAGAAGGTGGTGATGATGTCATCCAGTGACACATCCTTGACAGCACACACTGCAAATTAGATGGGGATTTGGTATTTTTAACTTTTGAATCATCATTGAACACGACATGATGCAACATTTGAAACTTTCACGTGTACTGAATGCAACCTGCGGGTCAGAAAAGTGACGACGAGGCAGAAATGTCTTAATCTTGCATTCTTTCTAATGACCAGCAGGGGGCGACTCCACTTTCTGCTAAAGATGTCTATGAGAAAATGAGCACTTGATTTATCCCCTCAGTAATTCATTGTGAACATGAGTTTGTGGTCTCATTTAGGAGTATCGAGTATCTTCTTCAATACAGCATGATGTTTATTGTGTAATTTATGGTCCCGTGTTGAGAAAAATAGACAATAAAGCAGGATAACAGCATTCGGTTGTAGCTTTACCCTGTTGTGTCACTTATGGTTGCAAAAATACAATAAAAGGTTTAGACAAAAAGATTTAGGTTTGCGAAAGGTGATTATCAGGTTGTGAATAAGTCAACGTTGACTAAGGGTGAAAATATGTCTGCCATGCCAGACAAAGTTTGAGTTCCAGCCACAAGAAAAACTTGATATTCTAATAAAGGAATAAGCTCACGCAGCTTCAGACAGATTTAAAGTGCTATGGTCATCACAATTAATTCTGACATCCTTTACCAGCAGTCAAAGTTAATACCAAAAGTGTGCCGGGAATTGAAATAACTAGCCGTGCTTACACGTTGGCTGTCATGTTCCATCTACAGGACTCTTGCCTCACTCGTCCTCCTGATTCTTTCCCACGATGCCGCTTTTCATCCTCGTTTCATCACCGCACACACGCGCGCGCGGTAGCTGAGCGACGGGATTCCTATGAAAATACAAATGAACAATAATGGTCAAGATGGCCGCCGTCACGAACCCCACGGGAGCCTTTCGAGGCTTGTGCTCAAAGTCGAAGTGACGCTTGGTTGAAAACATAAAAAGGGAGAGTGAGCGGGCGAGAGAGAATGAGATAGAGAGAGAGAGAGTTCACTATGTCCTGCTCATCAGCAGCACGCCGTCTTCAGAGCAGTCCTCATTTGGATGACAGACTGTCTGGATTCGTGTTTGAAGCTCCGCCGTCAGAAAACTGCTGATTCATGACAGTCACCAAGGTGATGCAGCTGACAGGTGCCAAAACATCACGATGATAACAACTGTTCATGTAGCTGCAGTAAGGATGTTTCCATCTATCGCTTTAATACTAACTATGCTTTTAACGATGGTGTGGACTCCAGTCACATGACGTGGATTTGAGTCAGCCGGAGGTCACACATTCGACGACTGGCATTTTTCTTACAAGTACTTCACTTGACCTCGAGCCTTTTGACTTGAAAAAGATTACAAAAGTTATTTACAAAGTGAGCCACAACCTATTATATCTTCCTTCATTTCCTCAAGCAACTTAACGTTAGAGCTATTCATTCACAGCAAGTCGAAACTTCATTTTCCAGATACACTTTGTTTGTTCGAACCGACCAAAAAAGCATCCGATCACGTTTGAGGAAACAATGAAGGACTGAATGAACGACTTGTCGGTCAACAAATGACTTGCAAAATGCAAAACGAGTGGAGAGGAGACTACAGACAGAGAGGCAAGCAGCATTTTCTTGTGGTGCTTCTAGTGAAACCCTTTGGACCTGTCGGCCATGACACCTCAGAGCAAAGACTTGATACTTTCTCGTGCCTCACAAAATACTGACTTGATCCCACCTCCGGCGTTTAATGACACACCATGAAATGCTCCGAACGAAGCGAGACATCTCAACGTCATTCCCCCGTCGATGGAGCTTGGAAAGTTAATGGGTCCTCCCAAAAAACAAAGCAGATTGAGACGACACAATTTGATTGGATGCCAGTTGCTCTGACATATTGTGACAAATGAAAGCCGCGCGCACACACACACACCACACACACACACACACACACACACACACACACACACACACTCTCTGCCCCTGCTCAGTCAGCAGAGATGGAGTGTATCGCTCTGCTGGGCACGGCTTCCCCTTGAACTCGAGGCAGTGAGATTATCAACGCAGGGATACTGAGAGGATGCCTGTGATTATCTGTATTAAATGTGTGTGGAACTCTCTCTCTCTCTCTCTCTCTCTCTCTCTCACTCTCTCTCTCTCTTTCTCTCTCTCTCTCTCTCTATATATATATATATATATATATATATATATATATATATATATATATATATATGTATATATATATAAAAATCCCTGTGGGACTCAAATGCCATTGTAAATGCAGGTGTGTGTGTGTGTGTGTGTGTGTGTGTGTGTGTGTGTGTGTGTGTGTGTACTGTTCATAGAGGAAAGTCACATTGCAGTATTTCAGTGCTGATACATTGGCTTTGCCAAAGAATCCCCAGTGATCAAGTCCAATTCAGCAGCCCTGCCCTAATAAGCTCTGCACATCAAGGCTTCTCTCCCTCTTCCTCCCCGCCTCGCTCCCTCCCTCCTTCCCTCGCTCCCTCCCTCCCTCCCTCACTCTTATCCTTCCTCCTGCCTTTTTTTTTTCTCTCCCGTAGACTGCCACCCATTAGCCAGCCCGGACCACACAATAGAACCCAATCACATCCCACAATTTAAATTAGCCCTATTTTCTCCGTCTCCTGCGCTTCAAAAACACCTTTCAACAGATCGGCCCCCGTGCTTCCTCTGCGCCCCGGATTATCTGGCTCCCATTCATCTGCGTCTCACATGTGTGTGTGTGTGTGTGTGCATGTCATTATTTCTGAACACTACTCTGAGCATAAGAAGAGGAACAAAGAGGCTGGAGCCCAGCATTGACAGGGTCACACTCATTAGTCTTTCTAAAGATGTTATAACTGAATTCCAGCACTATTCTGTACGGGGCAATTAGTTTTTGAACATTCACGGTACGCGTCGGGGCGGTGACGCTGTGTGCATATACATGAATGACAGAGCGAATTAGACAGCTTGTCAATTACAGAATCCCTCGCAATCTTTTTCGATTGCTCATTCAGAGTCGCTGGCAGGGGAAGCAGGCGAAAACACACACGTGCAGACACACACACACACACACACACACACACCGAAGCCTAGTTAAGAGATAAATGCCATGATGCATTTTCACCGTTATGTAAAAGCATGATGTGTGAGTGTGTGCGTGTGTGAGTGGGTGCGATGCCAGCGTTAGGACTTTTGCTGTCATGCAGGCTACTTGGGACAGTGTCCCAGCATGCATTTGGGTTGCATGATGTTGCTTCCCCTGGCAGCAGCTCTATGAGATAAACACATTAGTGGTAACAAGCCGCCCGCTCAGGGAAGGAGAGGAAACCTGCGACAATTATAAAACGCAAGTCACAGTGGCGGGCTCTGGACGTGCTTGTTTGAACAGTAGTACACACAGCAAACACACAAACACACACACACGTTAGCTATACCTTGAAATAAAACTCATCTGCACATACATACTACGCGTCACTAGGCCCTATTTAAGAGGAAGCTCGGCAGACAGCTGACAGCCTTGGCTCTCTGTGACTGATTGAGAGTGTACGCGACTCTGAAGGCAGCGACGCCTGCAGCCCAGGGACAAATAAATAACCACGGCGAGGAGAAGGAGCAGCCGGGGGAGTAAGACAAAGGTATCTCCCTGGGAGGAACAACGCGGCGCCGGATGCCAAATAAATCAATTCCACTAATGCGCTGTACACATTAAATAACTTTAAAGTATACATTCGCCGCATGACAGGCTCCTGCGCGTGCGCATGCTACGTATAGCTCTGCTTATACAACAGCTGTATTACACGGCGAAAGAAGTCCAAGCAAACAAATCCAGGTTCGTATCCCCGTGGGGGAACACAGCATTGGCATGTTATCGTCGTACAACGCTAATATAGCTAACATGGAAGCTAATTTACAAGGCTAGCAGTTACTGGGGCACGTTAGCATTCATTTGGAGTTGTGTTTCTGGTCACCTTTAAAATGTAAGTCCAGCATTCGCTCTTCTTTTCGCTCAGTTTTGTTGACCACCACCGCTTTTGCAGCTAAATGCTACACTTTCTCCACTAGCTAGGTGGTAACTTTGTGTTTTGGTGCTGCTTTCGCGAGGTGAAATGGTACCGTGTGCTTTTGTAATCCAAAAACAAACGAGTCACATCCGTTCTGTACACTTTTAGACATATCATATCCTTGTTTTGCCTTCGTGGTCTGCAGGTCACCGTTGGGGAATGGATTTAATCCCAATAGTTTTTTACCTGGCTAAATGAAGGTTCAATTAAATTGTACGTGTTGTTTTTATGAACACCTTCATTAAAAGGACATATTGTGGAAGATGCAAATAGTGTTTTAAATAAGTAACAGTGTATTAATGTATTGTATATTGCTTATTGTGTGATGACAACATAGACAAAGCTAAAGCATTTTTGCTCCTCCTTCCTTCCTTCCTTCCTTCCTTTCTTCCTCTTTGCGCTCTTCTACTCGTGTCTCCCTCCCACCTTTCTTTGCTTTTCTCACTGTCTGCCTTTCCATCTCATTTGGTCAGCCAATCAATAACGCTGCAATGATGTTTCTCCATTTCCCACAGCCTTTTCACATGTCAAAGAAGCGGCGCTCTTGAAACACGCCGCCTGAAATAATCCAGGCCTCCCACTCAGCCGCCGTCAATTAACTTAACAAGTGACTGCTGCTCGGCTAATGAGGCCTGCTGCAACCACACACAAAAAAAGCTACGACTGTAAGCCAGCGAGGACTGAGGTTGTTCACTGATTCCCTTGTTTTTCCAGAGTTAACATATAACTCCCCGTCTCACGCCACCGCCGTGTGGTTTTAACGTGATGTACTGGTTTGTGAATTTGCCAGACATGTTGTTTACCAGCTCAGTTACGGCTAATGAGCCTACTGCCGGCTAATTACATTTGTGTTTATTTTGGGAAGGAAGCAGTGTTGTCTTTCATCAAATAACCCTCTCTACCACCTTTTTTTCACACACACACACACACACACACACACACACACACACACACACACACACCAAGCTATTGTTTAACCCGCCTCGACTCTTTTCTCTTTACTTTGTGACGTCCGCGCTGATTAAGCAGCGCGGCGAGCAGCTGGGGAGCGGCAGCGTTCGGCAGTGATAAAATCCCTTCAGGTGGAACTCTGTCAACACCTGCCATCTCTCTCTCTCTCTCTCTTTCTCTCTCTCTCTCTCTCTCTTTCTCTCTCTCTCTCTCGCCGCTCGGCTCTCAGCAGCGTCAGGCAGACACCAGGCCGGAGCCGGAGAGGGGAACAGCAAACACAGCAGTGCACCGCCACGGCACTTCTACCGTCTGGTGCGCGCTGGACAGCTGAGTACCAAGGACAGGTCAAGTATGTGTGGAGGTTTCGAGTCGGAGCAAAGTAAGGGGAGAGTGGCCATCGATCGGGTCTAAACTTCTCCTGGAGAGCCGGCACAGGCATTTTCTTTTCCCACATTCCCTCTACTTTTCACTTTGAATCCAACATTTTGATTTATTTGGCCCCCCCCGAACGACGCCGTTTGCTCCATTTCCCAGCATCCTCCTCCTTCACAGCTCTCTTCCCCTTTCCCTTTTTTGGCGAGAAGTCATTTCCTGTCTTCTTTTTGTGGCTTTTCAGCTCCCCTCCTTGGATAATGATGGTCGCTTTCTCCCCGACGGACACTAACAGCTGCATATATATGGATCCAAATGAGGCTAGGCGAGCTCTTTATGGCTCTTTATGATATATTAATATTTATGCCCCGGCCAACCAAGATAACAATAGCGGTTGAATTTAGCACTTGCAATTAACAGGTTTCCAGCTGCTCCTCTTGGGGCTTGTGCGGATGAGCTGTGCATGTGTGAGTGTGAGTGTGAGTGTGTGTGCGTAAGTGCTCAAATGAGAGCGCATGAAGAGGGCGAGTTAAATGTGCCATTTAAATGTTATGTCACGAAGATGGAATCAGTCTTGTTGAAACACAATTAGGATTTTCCTGCTCTAAACACGAGGCCACTTCGCTCTCTGTCACACAAAGACACGCTCGACGGAGACGATGCAAACAGAACAGATAAGAAACTTCTCAAAATGAGTTTACGGCCTCCATATCAAGATTATGTTCACAGGAAGCCTGATGGTGGAATCACGGTGAATGCATTTTTTTTAATCATCCTTCGTTTGAGGAATTTATTGCACCCACCTTTTTTTTTTCATTTTCCAATTTCCCCTTTTCTAATATGGCAAACATGCGCAGCGATTTCAGAATGTAATCTAAAATGGAAATATGAAATGAAATACAAAAGGTATTATTTATATTCTCCTGTCAGGAGCTGAGAGCCTACACTGCTTGAAGGCATAGGCTTTCTGTGAGCGTGTGTGTGTGTGTGTGTGTGTGTGTGTGTGTCATATATATGCTCGGTGACATCTGCAGAGTTGAATACTTGAATGGTCTTAGTCATCCCTGCCAAAAGGGTTTGATGCAAATTGCCCATAGTGGCCGGTGAATTTTTAAAAATATATATATATTTTAGGTGAATCAACTTAAAAAGCCCTGATGTAAAACTTTAGACTCCCAAAGTTGTGAAACGCACCAAAAGCCAAATTCAGAGATATTTTTCCTCTTCATCTGTATGTAAACTAAATATTTAAGTACTTTCTGAGGTTTCGAAACATCAAGGCACCTCCACCTGGACTAGTTGCAAGTGATGGACCAACCAAATGGACATGGTTTGCATGCCCAGAGCCACGCCCCTAAATGGTCTTGTATCTTCATGCCACTGCTTTTTTTCTTCCATCCTCTTTGTGAATAAACATGAGAAATGAAAAATCACGCACTGCAATAAATGTTCCTTCCAAGCAGCGAAGATATATTGCAGACAGATCGATCGCAGCAGGTCAGACAGACTGGAAGCCTGCAGGTAAACTCACCCCGAAAGGATGGACGGTCACAACAGAGACCAAAGAAGAGGCCCGGCTCCTCGCTATGAGTCATAACATTAGCATAATCAATCAACCCTCACAGAAAAAGCCAATAGATATCTACGAGCATGCTTGAAAAAAAAAAGGCAATGCTCTGCTGGCAGCTCCCATAATGAAGCCATCCCTGGTCGCACACATACAGGTGGACAGACGATCACATGCTTTGTAATTCTTATCCAATTTTGCCACCTTCGATTTCTTGTTGAATTCTGCCTGGCTGACTTTTATAGCTCTAATAAGGTTTCCAGTGTTCTCTAGAGGCCGAGCTCCACGCTCCTTTGTGATTGCCGGGCTATTCTTATAAATACCTGAGCGTAATAGGAGTCAGTCGGGGCTGCAGGGGGAAGCGGAGACATCCAGTCAGCCGGCGGAGGAGACGATGAAGCCGGCTGGGTGTGCTCGCTAATGAGCGCCGGCCCAGTTATCCCGGCAAGTCAAGAGATGTCTAACCTTAACCCCAGCATCGGATAATTCCAGACGTCTCTCAGCCAGTCAGGCACACACCGAGGGAGCCGAGGGAGTCGGTGGAAAACCCGCGAATATTTCACAAAAACATCCCCGTGACTATTGCATCGCTCTTGTTTGGTCTTACAAATGGGTTGTGGGCTTATTTCAAATTGGCTCACGTCAGCAAAGTTCACTCCACTCAACAGAAAATTGGCTCGGAGAACAGACTCTACGAAAGCCAATAGAAAGCGAGAAAATGCCAGAAGATGCTCCGTCTCCTCTGTGTCAACAAGCGCATGTGGATGCCCCCCCCCCCCCCCCATCCTCTCGCTTTCTCTCCTCCTCTGTTGCATATTCTCTCCGTCCGTCAACTCGCGTCTCTGCTTGGTATCCAGGTAGACAAGCTGTCGCCCTCGCACACCGAAAAAGGTGAGGCAAAGGTGTGACTGCTGCAGGGTGAGGCCTCAGCAGTGAGTTCAAGAGTTGATCTCAGTATTAGGCCCTGCAAGGAAACTGTAGTTTTGTCTGTGGAACAAACAAAAAGCAGGACAAAACACCTGTCCTGGAGAATGTTTCTCAATCGCAGCCCCACATTTTGAGGGTTTCACCTCAGCTCAGCCACTAAAATACTTTGAATCCCTTGACAGTGAGTGGAAAATCCTCTCCACGGGGAGTTTATTGCCTGCTGGCGGGAGAAGACCTATTGATGGGTGCATTTTCCCCGCTCAGTCAGGATAGGCCTCAACCAGACAGCTCATTATTTATTTTAGGGCAGAGATAAAATAGCTGCTGGTCTGACACTGATGTATGAGCGTCATCTCATTGAAGGAAAACCCACTCTGCTGATCCCCCTGAATCCAAACTAATAGGCAAAAATCCAATCAATAGTGATTAAAAACAAATAAAAAAGAGCCCCACACACACTCGCCAAGCGCTGCATAAACGCTAACTCAGGGGGAGCCGTGTGAGGAAAGGATGGGCGAAGAGGAAAATGCAGCAGATTTCATACTCATTTGCTAATTGAGGAGATAATGTAAATCATTCTCAGAGTCGGCGGAATGAACGACCCTTTAAAAATCAATGGGAGTTACAAAGCGCCTGCTTCTGTGGTTTGAGTCCTGGAGGACCGAGTCAGTATCTCTGAGAGACGGAGCTCATTCTCGGGGTTTGCTGGACTTTGCCTTTAGCCGCGTAAGATTGGACGCTTTGTGCTAAAGGTTAATAAGACTTTCACGAGCAAGAAGAGGGACTCGGGGACGAGCGCAGCGTCTGTCGGCCGTCGTATCCCATCACTGGCAGACGCTGACTCACCGACCAGTTTATTCATTACAGAACTGAAAGATGTTCTTAAGGGATGTTTTGATGTTATTGTTGGTAAATGGTGGCAAAATGAATTCACTTCAGAGATGCCAAAGAGGTTTGAGGGACAGAAAAAAATGTTAAAGTTCATTTTTTCCACTATTAATGTCCCGAGTTTTCCTTACGAGTAAAGGATGCACAACAAAAATCCAAAACAGACGTCTGTTGTTTGATTTTGCCCGGGGATATTTACCCTTCTGTCTCTCCCTCATGTTTCCTATCTGACTGTACTCTGCTGACTATCAATTAAAAGACAAAAAAAGGAGTATCAGAGCTGGTTCTACCAATCCAGAGTTGAATCCTATTTTTCTAAACCCCGAAATCTATTTATTCCAATCTCCTTGACACGCCCTCCTCTTCCATCAAGCCACTTTGTTGACTACTTCACAAAAAAAGATAGCCATACGCTGCTCATTTGTAATCCATCTTCTACAACGACACCTCCATTAACTTCATCTTCTTCCCCTTCCTCTTTCACCCCCACGTCTCCCAATCAAGTTCTTGGTGACCTCGGCCCGCCCAACCGCCTGCCCCCCTTCGACCCCATCCCATCCCACATCCGCCAGTCTATTGCTCCTGGCCTTCTTACTGGAGTCACTGTTTGTCCAATGTCTATAATGGAAGTGCTGAGTAAAATGGTATTGTGGTTAAATAACCAATGGTTATTTGGCACAAAAGTGAGAGACTAAGACTCTTGTTGACAAAATGGAAGGCTGAGCTGGGAACAAAAAGCAGGTTTTATTGGCCAATTGACTGGCTTGGAAGGAAAACTGTCCATTGCTTCAAAATCCAGAGACAATCCCAATCAAAACATTGTAGTCAAAAGGGATTTTGTGTGGTTGTGTTGCGGGGAGGGGAAACCCTTAATGAGAGAGTGGGAGGAAGGCTGCGGAAATCATTTAATCCTTATACATCCACTTATCACGCCACAGCAAAACTAGCCTTAATGGCTTGGCTGCGCTAGGCGGGGATATTATTTCATACATGGGGGAATTAAATGAATGCACGACAGAGTTCAGTCTTCGGGAGAAAAATAATGGGAATCCACTCAGCTTAAAATATTGGATTTGTTAGTGAATGGAAGCAGTTCATCTCAAGCTTGACTCCGAGATTTGTCAAACAAAATTTGGGAGATGAAAAGAGGAACGGGGGGGGGGGGGGGGGTGAAAAGAGGTGAGTGATAAGGCAGAAGGGGAAATTCTAGGTTTGCAATAAACACTGCGATTTCTTCAACGTTACAACCGACGTCTATCGGAGCACAAAACGCCGTGAAACGCACGCGAAGCGGCCGTCAGCCCCTCGCCAGCGCAGGGTGGAGATGAAGGTCGCCCGTTGTTTCTCTCGCGCCGTCATTATCTGACGGCGAGGGAGAGATAAGAGGTCGCCGATAATAAATGCTCCGGCATGATTGGAAATAATCTTGACAAGAGCCTCTCCAACGGTCCCCCCCCCCCCCCCAAAAAAAAGTCCATTAATGAAAGAGGAGCACGCGTTTTTCATCTGTGCCGCAGCCACGGATGAAAAACACGGGACGCAATTTGAAATCCACCTGCAAGGGGCAGTCGAAGTGGTTTTGCTCATGCAAAGCGCGTCACCGCGAATGAGTCTCACTGCCACAACACTCGTGCGACCTTTACCTTCAGAGTTGAGGAATTAAAGAGTTGATGAGTGGCTGCTTCCGCGTGCAAGCATGTTGTGAAGGCGGCCAGGTGGAGGAGACGCGTGCTGGCTAATTTTCAAAGAAACGGACTGAACTGTTGCTGCCTTTGAAGACTGCAGCACATTCAATTTTACAATGATTGTGTTTGAAGTGCTGGTTTTTAGATTATTCTACTGCACTATATATGTATACTATACAATAACAAGTAAAAAGGTATAACTATGGACCGGCGGCAGGATTCTATGTTGAAGTACGCACGCTTACAAGTTCCCTTATTGTCTGGATTACTCGGTAAGCATGTATGCTCCTGCTCTGCTCCGCGAGCGAGCAAAGAGAAACATATTGATTCAAGTCACTTTTGGTTTAATATCTTTACAGAAAAAAACACTGCACTGTTCAAAGACTGAAGACTAAATAGAGCCGGAGGCAACTTAATATTACTTTAGGCCCTGGGGCTGTGGGAATTTCAGAGGCCCTTCCCTCCCTTCCCAAAATATGCCACGACAAAAATGAATTCAGCACCACAGTCAATGGACAGCGACAAATAGTGCACAAAGCACAATATGAAACAGATGCGTAGGAGACAATACGTCAACAATAAGTCAAGAGCACAAAAAAAAAAGCCACGGCAATATTAATTCAGCACCACAGGCGATGGACAGCGACAAGTTAACAGAATACGAGGTAATGCTTAATCAGAATAGTGCTCAGCCTCGTTCATATCTTTGACATTTTTTTGGGGAGGTATTTCTGCACAAATGCATATAAAGATAAAGATAAGGCTACACTGTCAGTTGTAGACAATTTGTAGTGTTGGCTTCACAGTGTGATCCAAACATTCAGTCAAAGAAATGCAGGACTTTCCCCAAACAGACAGCTTTTAGTGTGAAACTGACGTGTTGTTTCACTTTCACGTAGTATTTATAACCCAAAGCACAGTCTTTTTGTCAACCCAACGAGTTGGTGAGGTTGTGCGTTTGTTTCAACATTAACTGCGTCTGCACTGCAACCAGTACTGGAGGGCTGACGCTTGACGAGCTGGGCTCCCCAGTGCATTAGAAAGTGACACCAAAGGGTCCTGATCAGACGTCAGTGTGTGAGCAGGTGGGGTGAGAACTGAAAAATGAGCGATGTAAATATGTCCTATAATTCACTATTTATTTTAGCCTCATGAAATATTCAATGACATCAGATGTTTAGCCTTTCAAAAACGACATTCAAGCTAGTGCTATAAGGTGCCATTACATCATACAGTAGTTAGGCAGAAACAAACATTTGCAACAAGACCAGCGAACCAAACTTTTTATTTTCATAAACTGTTATATAGTGAAACATAAATACACGTTTAAAATGAACTGTTTGTGATTCAGGATGTTGCTGCATGGATGAAATTAAAGGAGAGTCATGCTGCACGCATTGTACGACACATCTCACTTATTATCTTTGGGTTACAAATGAGTTATTTGTGGAATGTTGCCTATGTTTATGTTTAATATGTAAGGATGTGCGTTAATGCCACTGTGAAACACCAGGAATATTTTCTCATTAACTGAACAAAAACACATTTTTCTAAAGAAACATGATTTGCAGATGGCGTCGTTTCAGAGTCAACACCCTTCAGAGACGAAGAGATAATCAGAGTTGCCAAAAAAAAATGTATATTCTCATTATACTATACAGTCCCCGCTGTATATGATTAGTTTGCAATATAAAATTGGGACAGAGTGTAAAATCCCAACAAGGTTTATGAGTCATTATTTGATTCCATCAAACCTGCTTCTTCTTCTTCTCCTCCTCATCACAGGAAATCAGCGTGATTGAACAGTTATCAACATCAGTGTGGCGGATAGACAAGTTTCCAGGAGAAACTGCTTACAGAGTGTGAGATACGACGCCCCAAAGAGATTCTGCGGGGCTCGTCAGAAGTTTCCAAAGTGTTTGCAGGAGTTTTCCATCTTTAAGTGCGTGTTTTGCATTCCCATCTTGCATAGACTTTTTGTTTTGCTCCGCAGATGAACCGCAGGGGAAGGCCATTAATCTGCGTTTGCTCCATTCACATCGGAAAGATCACGATCGATACTTTATCCGGCGGTGGCGTCGGCCAGCTGAGTGTAAACTTCGGTCCAAGTTGGTGTTGCTTTTGCGAACAAAAAAAAAAAAAAAAAAAAGTGCACCATTTGGAAAAGAAAAAAAGAAAACATGAGAAATGCTTTCGGTGCCTCGGAGGTGTCGTGCAGCAGCAGCGGCAGCGGCGGCAGCGGCAGCAGCGGCAGCGGCAGCAGCGAGGGAGATGACAGGAGCCAACGCTCGATGGCAGCGAGTCAGGGGAGGCGTGCCAGCGCTGCGGTCATCTTGGTCGGTCTTCACGCGTCCTCCGGGGACAACTTTGCAGAGAAGGAAAAGGAGCGTGCGAGCTGGAACGACCCAGACTTCACAGCTGCTCACCTTTCGCTGTCCTGCCACCCTTTTCTTTTTTTTTTTTGTGACGGCTGCTGAGACAATTGCTCATCGGGAGCAGCTGTGCTGAACGGCACTCAGGTGCGGGTCATTAGAGGTGATTATCAAACCGCTGACTTCCTACTCGATGCGAGTGGCTTCGGGTCTTTCGAGACCAAAAACTTGAAATCGAGTTGCCAAATCCTCCTCAGGAGGAAAAGGCCTCGTACGTGTCGTCAGTGCACGCACCTGGTGACGAACCCGATCCCAGCGTAATAACAATGACGGCGGACCAAACGGAGGAGGTCAGGTGACTTCGCATGAAGAGCAAAGTGCGTTAGCACGTCGCTACGTCACATGCTGCGTGACAACCTGTCCAAGGGGTTGTGTTGCCTTAACAAAAACACAGTAGTTACAATTCACCACACAACCCTCACTGTGAAGACATGTTGAAATCGCAACACATCTATGACAGTTAGCTCCATTTTGAGCCTTTCCGTTTCCCTTATACTCTGTATTATACATTTTTAATTGTGGCAAAGGTGTTGGCACACAATTAGCGTTCATACGGATTCATTCCTGCCAAACGACCAATTGTTGTCCAATATTTCCTCCTCACCAACTCCTGAGGGAAATGTGTCTCATCAGCAGCAACCCCTTCACTAGCTAGTCCTTAGCTTTGTGTGTTTGCAGTTTCTTGTTGGCCGGCCGGTGTGCAGCGGGTTCATCGGAGCACGTTGCTGAAATCAGCAGGAAAGAATGCTGACGAGCGCTGCGAGGGGGAAACCAATGGAAATGAATTGTGTGCCGGAAAACCAAAACAATTGCTTAAAAACCGACAAACGCTCTCCAGAGAGGAACTGGACCGCTGAGCGACAGTTCTCTGTGCGGTCGTCAATACAAGCTTCACCTCTGACTTACATGAAGAGGTTTGACCCTTTGGTCTTGTGAGTTACTATCACTCATTTAGTTTATATATATATATATATATATATATATATATATATATATATATCTCATGAGCTGCAGGCTTTACAACACGTCTCTTCCCCTTCTTGCTCGCTCTAGCTGTCGCTGGCCTTTGGTGCTGAATTCGCACCGCTGTCAGCGTCTGCTGGTAAAAGCAAAACAAAACAGACCCACACACACACACACACACACACCCACACAACACACACACGCCTACACCTCGTTAGGTAGACAAAGATTGACACGGCACGCCCCATTTCCCACGATTTATTTGTGTAAGTGAGCAGCCAGCACCACAGAAAACTTCATCATCTGCGATTGCGTTTCAATGCGTCGCACATGCGTCGCTTTCAAACGCGGGTTCCTCACGCCGCTTCGTACATGACTTTAAATCCAATTAAAATGTGTGATCCTGGAGGAAGTGTCACCCTGACACAACACACACACACACACACACGCACACCGTGCACACAGTTAATGAGACCCCGCGCAACCAGCCGGAAGTTTGTGGACTCGTTCACTCGGAGCATTAATGTGTTTCTCGCTTTCCCGCTCTGCGCGTCAAAGGATTAGCGTCTCATTTGGAGTTAGCCGTTTCCTCGTGTGCCTCCGTCAGGGGAGACTGGCTGTCTGAGCCACGCTGCAATAAAATGTTAATCTTGAGATGTTTCGTTTTTTTTTTTTTTGTTGCTTTTTATTAATTTCACAGTTTAAAAAAAAAAAAAAAAAAAATGCTTTCATGTGAAACGTTCCGGTGTGAGATCCTTCGCTTTTAACATGCAGCTTGGAGTCAATTGAATGGTTTCACGTGACACTTGAAACGAGGTAAATTAAGACATCAGACAGTCTTTAATGTGAATTAAGCTCTTTTTCTTTTCTTTTTCCCGGCAGTGCAGCTAAAGTTGCAGGCCACACAAACACACAAACAACACAAAACCCCTGCTTTTCTTCCTATCAAACGAAACAGCTAATCTCTTTCCCCCCTTCTCTAGTTTCCCTCTTTCCCTCTTTGCATCTTTCTCTCCCTCTCCCTCTCTCTCTCTCTCTCACACCCACAGTTATTATTGACTCTTTGATGTCTGAATATTCTTGCTGCCATTTGAAAGCGATGGGGTGTTTCAGTCAGGAAAAGAAACATCGGGATGGAGCACAACCGCCCTGGAAGACGATATTCTTTGACAAAGAACCGCTGCTCTTCCAAAACAAGCTGCGGAGAGCAAATGATAGCAAAACGACGCGCTGATGGAAGCAATGAGCCGGGGGAATGGGGGGGGGGGGGGTGAAAGGAAAGATGAAAGCCCCAAAACGTGAGGGAGGAGGGGAGAGGGAGGGAGAAAAGAGGCGAGGGGACATATTAACAAGGAGTGAAAGAACATTGCAACATCTTTAGGCTGAGTGCTTTCTATGTGCTCCCTCTCATTCTTCTTCTCATTCTTCCTCCTCTTATCAGCAGTGCTCCCTTCTCTCGCTTTCTTTCTTTCCCTCCCCCTCTCTCTCTCTCTCTCTCTCTCTCTTTCCTCTCCGCTTTTTGCTGCCTAGTCATTGGAGTTCATTCATTTTGCCTGACAGCTTTGGTAGATACGGCACTTAGTCCTTATTGAGGAGGTTATTCATGTTTAATGCTCCCAAACCCTACAAAAAGTCTCCCAAACGGCTGAAAGTTAGTGCTGCGGAATACCAGCACACGTTTTAAGCACAAGTAAGAAATAGAGACAATTGGATCGGTATTATAATTTGTTGGAAATCCAATGCAAAGATTTAGCCAATTACCATAGCACAAAAAGATGCACATACAACAGAGATGCTCCCTTTCAACATCGATGGCGTAACTTTTGTTCAGTGTGCTCCTCTTTAGAAGGCCCAGCAGGCTCCTGGTACACGTGCGCTCAGGTGTTTTCACTTTGGGCTGATTAGAGGCTTTTTACTGCGCAGCTGCTACAAATGATGCTTGATTGACCCAGTTTTCACCTGTTTGGGCGGGACAACTTCCGCCTTTTCATATCGACTTTGGCGCAAAGTTCTCGAGGGTTCAGGGCCAAAATCAGAAAAAATGTCTGTAGTGTGAAATAATGTTCATCTTTTGACTCGTGTTGCGTTGGTTTAGATTTACAAAAGTGCAAACAGGTCGAGTTCAGATCCTCTAAATATAACAATGTGCAACAACACATGAATTTATAGGAACGCAAGCAGAGCCTATACACACATTTAAACATCAATCATTTTGTTTAGATGTTGAAGCTGTTTTGACAACAACGAGTTTATAGATTATCTGAAGGCTCTTTCTCGTGAGGAAAGAGCCTGGAAGAACAGGGAGTAAAAAATATAAATAAATAGCAACAAATGCAGAAAAAATGAAAATGAAAAAAAAAATCAATGCAACTTTCTAGTTTGTTGCAAACAAACTGTTTGCCAGTCTTCTGAAGAAAAAAAAAAATGAAACAAACGCTTTAATTTCGATATCAAACTTTAGCATATAGATATTTCCTGCTCCCACTTTGTATTATTCTGAATGTATTAGCACACAATGCAAGACACAGAAACGTTCAATTTAAACCTACAAACAAATCCTGTACCTTTTCGCAAATACGAGGAATTATGAACGCAAACGCCACAGCTAGCAATAAATAACTTATGGTAATGTGTTGGCTGCATAGATGCCCACTGAGTGTTTTATGTCATTTGCAAACAATGCGAGACTCCACGCTGGTTTACACAAATGTTCCCACACACGCACGCATACAAATCACCAGGGTGAGACAGATTTGGCTGCAGTGAATCCCGAGGCTGCTTCACTGCAATGCAACCAGACAAAGACTATGTCTCACAAACACACACACACACACACACACACACACACACACACACACACACAGTACACATACATATCTACACACACAGTACACACACATCTACAGACAAAAAGAGAGGGATTCCCCAGACACACATAAACAGACATTTACACACGCATTACACAAATGACACACACACACACACACACACACACACACACACACACACACACACACACACACACACACACACAACTGACCGCTACATGCAAGCAATCTGAAGAGATTTATTAACAGAGGCCGACAGGAGGGGAGGAATCTGCCTTGCTAAAGGGCCTAATGACCTCATCTGTGGCCAGCAGCCGACATGACTGATAACATCCGAGAACACACTCACAGACACACACACACACACACACACACACAAACACCGCCGAAGGCTTGTCCTTTCCTGCCCTCTCCAACACTGTTCTCACTGCGTTGTAAGGGTTTAATTTTACACCACGCAACAATGCACTGTGATTAGCAGTGAGCTGCACCTTCCTGAGATTTTAAAGATACAAATAAAGTGTGCTCCATTACAGAGATGAACTGGGAAACGGTGCAGCGGGGCTCCATTTTCTTCAAATCACCCACTGCAACACCACCCATAACAAATAACAGTCAAACAAAACAACATTGCAGCATCACACGCGGCTTTCTCTTTTTCATTCTCACACGGAGAAACATTCAAACTCCTAAAGCAGACGAGAGGAGGATGTAAGGAAGAGATCAAAAGAGATGAGATTTCCAGCGAGAGAGATGAAAAACAGATTATCTCTCCCTCCGACTGGCTTTTCTTTTTCACCTGTTCAGTTTCAAAGTCTGTGTTTGCTCTCTCTCTCTCTCTCTCTCTCTCTCTCTCTCTCTCTCTCTCTCTCTCTCGCTCTTTCTCTCTCTCTCTCTGTGTTTCCTTCTGCCGGCTTGTGTGTGTGCGAGCATTCGTTTGCGTGACAAGCGCCCTTGTGACAGGTCTTAACATAGCCGGCTGATGATGAGTGCAGATGCAACGTCCATCCCTTATTTCCTCAATTCCTCTCGGGGGTTTTTTTTTCACTCTTTGAGTCTATTCATTATACTAAATGTTGCTCCTATATCAAGACTTCCCCTCTTCGAACAGGTTACCAGTCGGTTACCTCGCAGTTACGGTAGACAAGCTGCGTGTATTTCCATGCTATCTTTCCATTTCACCACCATGAGATGAGCCAGATATGTTCTGTCCACCTGCCTCCCAGGAGATCTCTGCGAGTGCATGAACGTGTGTGTTTCTGCAGCGAGACACCTCTTAAAGTGGATTTCCAACTAATACCCTTCAACTTAATTGTCCCCACCCTCCGGCTCTTTCAATTTTTCTCCAGTTCGCAGTGTCGCAGCACGCCGTCCTGCTGATTTCCTGGATATTTGGCCATGTTTTGTGTTGTTTCGCTCATTTGTTTGTGCCTTATCCATTAGCAGCCATATAGTGTAAAAAAAACCCCACCAGCTCAGCTCCCCAGGATTGGCTGGACGGGATATCCATTTCTAGATGTAAATAAATCTGTTACTTCCCTGACAGCACAATTCATTAGCTCTCGCAGCAATCTGCCTGTTCACGCAGAGTGCTTTGACGCAGCGGCAAGTGTGTGTGTGCAGCAAAAGACAGAGAGGGGGTGAGTGTTAGGAAAATGTGTCGGCTTGCTCTTTGGAGGTTCGGGTGTGATTACAGTAGGGAAATGCTTTCAGAGGACAGAGCAGCATGTTTAGGGAGGGTTAACAGTGAGAAATGGCAGTATTGCCCGTTCTGTTACCTCATCGCTGGCTGTGTTTGTTTATTCATTAATTCAATAAAAAAAAAAGCTTTCAGGAGGGATTGCGTAACAACGAAGCGGAAATGTGCACGTGCCGTTGCATTGCACAAGCTAACTACGTGCGGCTGAAGTCACAATGATGTGATCATCGTTTGTGCCATCCGCGTGTATTACTGCAATGTTTTTACCTTAAAGTAGGCTACAATGATGAAGCGCAGACTCCTGCTCGCGACAGAAAGTCTCGAAGCTTGGTGACTGCATGCTAACACGCTAAACATCGTTGCCTCCGACGTGTCCTTTTAATTGCAATGCTATGCGAAATTATGAGTGACAAATGTGTGTGGCTATTTAGCCAGTGTAGCGTTACAATCACAGCACATGGCGTTTCTCTTTCTGTCTGTGGTCTGGACCATCAGCACATTACAAAATCTGGTGAATCAATGACGGCGGCAATAGCAATGTGCTTAGCTGTGCTGAGACAAGAGTGTGCGGCGCTTTTCTAGTTAGCTAGCAGGCTTGCGAATTACACCGTACTTTCATGCTACACTGGTTACAGAAAATAAGCCGAACAGTCTAAAGGTCCCTTCACTTTCCCTCTCTGCTGCTCCAAGACGAGCAGCCAGCATAACCAGTTTGACCCCCTGGCACTGGGGTTTGAAGGTCTTTCGCTGGAGCTGCCGTCCGCTATCCTCCTAGCGGCTGCGAGTGTAGTAGCGGGACCGCGCGGTGCGCTAGCCAGCAAATTCATGTCTCATAAGTGGGCAGACTAAATGTAAATACATCAGCGTTGACACTGCATCTCTGCTTTCGTCATATATATATATATATATATATATATATATATATATATATATATATATATATATATATATAGTATTACATTTCATCCACAACTCCTCAAAGCAAATCAGCAGCATCTGAAAGCTACTGTGCTTCATAACAATTCACCAAAAGTGCCCTAAGCTAGTAGCTATGCTACATGAGAGGAACAACTTGCACACTGAACGATGTGAGCAATATAATGTTTTATAGGAATGTGTTTCACCTCGAGTGAACCTCGGCGTCAGTGCTCCTTTACATTGGATACTGTCTGAGTTGCATTTACGTGAATATGAATCTGTCTGAATTCACCATATGACAAGTCTGGGCTATTAAGCTGGAGCAACCAGACACTAATTGACGTACAATACGACCGGGGTGACATTTGATTTATGTTTTTGCCAAACGCCACCGTGAGTAAAATGATTTTCTGAGCATTTAAACGTGTCGCTCGGTTATCTGAAGAGTTCTTTCAATATTGTGATCATGCGAGCAGGAGCTCAGTGGAGTTCACGGAGTATTGAACTGGAAGTACATTATAACCTCGTAACGGGCTTACAGGCATTATTCTTATATTGATCCTGAACATACATTTGCATTTTAATGCAGAAGAACACCAAGTGTGATGGATACTGAATCTACTCTTGTTTATTTCTATTTTTGTGCGTTTAATTACTCACATACATAGTTTGCATGATGTAATTTTCCTTAGTTAGTTGTGTTTGTGGGAGAGTGTGTCTTTCCCACGATTATTTCGTCCCTGTTTTGTCTCTGCTTTCCCTCTAGTGATCGGTGAAAAAGCCACGTGGTGAAAACAACACTTCCACACTGATAAAATCCACGTTTTTAACGGTCTCCCTTCGAGGATCAAGGCACCTTATCATTGCCAACACTGTGCTAGAGAGCTCCTGGAGGTTTTTACGCCAAGCACAAAAAAAGTGGTACATGTGGAGTCAGCAGGAAACAGAATATCTGTGTTGAGTTGTTGAGCATTGGTGAGGAAGATTTGACGTAGTCAGGGCATCATTTGGGTGAGCAGGTCCCTACATCTGACACTGTAAAGTACAAGCAGCAGGAAAGGTTGAGGGGTGGAGGGGTATTAAATTATTCAAGCATTTGCACACTGTCTGTATTTTTGGTCTGATATGGTCGCACGTTTAAAAATAAATACGACCTCACTTATCTGATTCACATCTTCCAGCAAAAGTCACTTTACATGATCAAAGTCAAAGAATACAGACAAGCAGAATTTAAAGACAGATTGTGGCAGGTTGATGTTTTTGGATACGAATTAAGCAAAAAATATATAACAAGTTATTTCGTGATTGGATTATTACCTTTAGACGAAGCCAGGATTCCCTGGTTTCAAATGCAGGTGTGCAAATGGTTTCAATCTTGTCATCTCGCTCTTGCCACGACATAAAAATATGCAAAAAATTGAATAACTATTGCGTGAAAATTTGGCCTGAATTATGTTTTACTTTGATCCAGATTTTGTCAACAGTCATTCACTTTTCATTTTCAGTCACCTGCTCAGCAAACCGTGTTTCGCTGATTCCTCTTGATGGCAACACCATATTCATAAAAACAGTAACAGATGCCATACATTCATTAACACTTCTGAATTCTCCAACAGTTTCTATTGGCAATAGCATCCGTGCTAACAAGGTTCGCAGGTCAGACTCTGTGTGACGGCCAGCTCTGTCTGAAGCTCTCGCTTTGTGTCGCGTCTCCCATTTGCTAACAATGCTGCTAACAACCAAATAGTTCACAATACAGGCACAATAACGGTGCTGTGTGCTGAATAGCGAGCTGGTGTCGAGCCCAGATTCTACTGTTTGAAGATAGCATTGAAGTGTGTTTGTTAGCTTTTAATCCAAACAGTCAATTTGCCTTTGACCATTTTTACTGTGGTGCCCGTTGCAGACATGGAGGACCAAACCCGTCCTCTGAGTAAACTGTCCTCATCACTTTATTTCACGAGACTAGCTCCTCTAATGCATTAATCATGTTGTGAATGTGTCTTGGTTCAGTCTCATCGCTAATGGATACATCTTGTTCAAATAAATTGTCCCTTCTTTTATTAAATAAACATTAACATTAGCTTAGTTTACAGATAAAGCAGCTATTTTCAGCAAAGAGTAAAAAAACTCCCTTTACGCTACCAACTCTGGACTGATGGACAGATTGAAGGCAGGTTTAAAGATGTACATGAATACAATATTATGCATTTAATGTGTGTGTTGGCGTGTGTAAGTATCTTATATTGTATCACCATTTGGGTCACTGAATAGGAACCAATAGCAGCCTCACACTTGCCTTGGCCGACCCCTCCATCAAGCCCCGTGCCCTGTCATATGCTATCTCGTTGTGTCATTCTGCTGCGCTAGCCTCTGCCCCCGCTGCTGCCTTCAATGTGCTGCTTAGGCAAATATAGAAAGAGACATTTGCTCGTGTGACATGCAAAGCCACACATATGAAAACCCCTGAGAAGGTGCATCCGCACTTTCCACACGCTGTTGCATAATAGATAGGATGTGGCAAAGGCAGGACAAAGGAAAGAAGGAGAGTATTGTGATGTGTGTGTGTGTGCAAGAGAAAGAGAGAGAGATTGTGTGTTGGGATGGAGGGGAGGACTGAGAGAAAACTAATTAGCACAGCACTTTAAGCATCACGGGCCACAGACTGCTGCGAATGGGGACTGCCACAGACAATCCCAGTCAATTTTCCCACTCAGCGGAGAGAGCTGAGGCATGCTCTGACATTGTGTTTTATCTCAGCGGGCCTCTTCACTCATGTCAAGAGCTGGTGAGGGAGGAAGAGAGAGAGAGAGAGAGAGAGAGAGAGGCAAGGTTGTTGGTCGGAGAGTGGAGAAAAAAAAAGATGGTGAATTAAGAAGAGAGAGCAGTTAAAGCAGGATAGAGTAGCTGCGCAAGAGGGAGGCGGCCCAGAAGTCCAATCCGGACAGACAAAGGCGCAAACAGAGCGGGAAATAAAGACAAAGAGAGCCGAGGAGGCGCCGCACTCGGGCGGCAATGTTTGAATCGTCCCGTTTTTTAGGGATTTTACTCGGCTTTGGTGTTTAAAAAATATTGGCGGTTCCACCGACAATACCTCCACCGCCTCCAGTCAATGACATTTGCAGAAATGTCACCGGATTGGAGCGTATTCATAGATGACAGGGGCGTGCGACCTGGAAGCAATTGTTGTGGGCAATCGAGGAGGATTGGAAATAACGACTGCCCTTTGTGAGGCAACGCGGCAACGCCGGGGTTTGACTCCCGTGCGTATTTGATGAATGCTGTCCTGGAAAGCTCCCGTTCGCTCTCCGGGGGGGGGGAAACAAATAAGTCCAGTATATCTCACGGCTCTGCAAAGACGGCGTGAAGCGCGACCCGCGGCATGTTAGCGGCGTTCTGCGAGCTCCCACGCGGCCCCAGTGCATGTACGTAATCTGAATAAATCGTCATGCGATACAGCGTTTGCACTGCAACAGCTCTATTTTGAAGGTCTCCCGGCCATTTGCATCGACACACAACAGCCGCACTCGCATGCTGCAATATGCATCAACACGACGCGTGCACCGGGGAGAATAATAGCCGAGGTGGAATGTCACGTATGTCTCCGAAAACATTCAGCAGAGGATAATTATCTCAACTTGACATGTATTTACTGTAAGGTGATGTCACCTTCATGCCAGGTTTCACTTATCAGGGAGAGCTGCCCATTTTCTGCACACCCCTTTTCTCCTGTGTCGATACAGAGTGAGGCCAAGGATTATTTTTAGGGCAGATTTTGTCATCTTTTGTCATTTCGTTGTTGCTTCAAGCCAGCGTGTCAGACCACTCCCTGAAGACTTCTGCATGCTTCGAATCTGGCAATAACAGGTTAAACTTCACCACTTGTCTCCTTTTATCTCTTATATATGTTCCTCCTCTCTCCCCTAGATCAACTTGGAGTTGTACCAAAGGACATTTACGATATTATGAGACTATTAGAATGAACATATTATTACAACAAAACCACATGTTTTCCAATGTTTTCAACAGCCAGTGTTAATTTCAAGTAGATTAACATTGAGATGTTCACAATGCTGTTAAACATTATACTTCTTTCAAAGTATAGGGATCCAAAAAAGAATGTCATTGTGTAATGATCTCTATTTCATGGACTGTACACGTCTGGTTCATTTTCTTATTTGCGGCCACTAATCGCCGCACACAGTCGACGCAGTGGCCAGCTTACTCGTTCCCTGCCAGCCTCCATGGGGGTGAGCACGATAAATGGAAATACAGGAAAAAGTCTGAGGCATTTCTGCCACACTCGCTTTCACTCTCACTTTCACTCTCACTTTCACACACACACACACACAGACTCACCGAATCTGTGGGAATTCATTAGCGGGGCGCTGGTTTATGGAACACTGTTGTCAGTGCATAATTAGCAGTTGAGGATTGTTTATGACGGGTTTTGCAAGCGGAGAAAGTGTGCGGTGGGAAAGTGTGGCCCAAGGTCAAAATGGGTCGAAAGAAGGGAGGGAAGAAGGGAGGAGGAAAGAAGACGCACCAGATGCATTATTTAGCAAATGGTCAAGTGAACATAATTAGCCGATTAAACAGTGTTCAGATCCGAGAAGAGATGCTGTAGGTGTACAAAGGGAAACAGTCATGAATTGGCGACAATGTTTTGCAAACTTGCGTCAGAATGTCAACGGGATGAATCACGCAATACATCTTTTGTAAATGCTTTCTTTGAATAGCTTCTTCTTCTTTTTTTCTCGCATGGTCAAAGAAATAGTAGTGTGTTCAAAACTTTGTCGTTTTAAACTCAAGAGATAATTATATTGCGCTCGCAAGGAAACACAACAAGTCATAATGATCCTCGCCGGTCTCCCAAAAGATCCGGTTACGTGTCACGTCGCATAATTACAGACCAAACCGGGTGTGTGTGTGATACCATAGGTTATTGAAAAGGCCATATCAATACACTTTTGACTGTTTCACATTTTAACTCTTGAACAAAAACAATCTTTCGCCAAATGTCACTTTGAAGGGGAAATAACTGTTATTGAGTTCTTGAATATCTCTAATTAACAGTGGGCAATATTGTCAGACATCAGAATTGAGCCGTTTATTGAGCACGTGGTTAGTCGCCGGATTGGCTCGTGGTCCATCCAATGTTGCTAAAGGCTACCGATTTCGAAGTAGAAAGGTCAGTAGACGCTGTGTATTCTGTTTGTGTGTGAACACACACACACACACACGCGGTGCAGAAAATCAAAGGCGCGTTCATCTCAGAAGAAGGCTTGAATCTGTGTCTGATGTGTTCTCGGGTCAGCCGGCCTCTCTTCAGCAAAGCATGGCTCACGGTGTGTGCGCGTTTTATGTGCGTGTGTCAGATCAATACCCAGTTACAGACAACTCAGCCCCACCCTGCCTCAGGCCCTGGGCTCCAGGGAATACACACACACACCTGCACACACCCACACACACACACACACACACACACACACAGAGAAAAGAAATCACACAGGTCTGACAGAGCTTTTAACCACCACGTATGAGTCTATCTCTGCTGGAGAGAACAGGAGAAAACGGAGAATAAAAGGAAGGTGAGGAGGCAGTGGACAGTAAACCATCATGAGAAAGTTGCATCATGTGACATGTACACACCAGAGGGAGGGGGGAGGTAAAGTAGCAGTGGAGGGAGATTGAAAATGACAGATAAAGAATCAAAGCGACAAGGACAACGAGACAGAGAAAGCATTAAAAGAAAAGTGCAGCACGCAGGGAAATAAAAAAGACCACAAAAAAAAAAACGTAAATTGACGGCCTTTGATTTATTTTTTTGCTGTTCTTTCTCCTGCCTTGGCATATATGACAATGTGTCATACAGTACAAGCCCAGCTGTGATTTTCCAAATCCCCTTCATGTTGTGACGCGGAGGTAAGCCTCGTCGTGCCGTCGGAGTTTTCGCTTCCCTCCATTTGAGCTTCTTTTTTTTTTTACAAGGCTCTTTTATTCGTAACCGTCTGAAAAGTGTGGAGTTAGTGCGAGATCAAGAGATAGAAAGGGAGCGTGGGGGAGGAGAACGGGAGGGGAGATTCCTTCAGGCGGCCGCTGTGCTCCACATTTCTTGGCAAAGGTGTAAATTGAAGTGAAAATGTGATTTGACTTTGATTAAAAACGTCTGCATTTCAATATTTCACATCATCTTTTGACCTGAGCCTCAGTTTTCCCACAGAGAGCTCGTGGTTCTGTTCCCGCTGCTTCTTTCTGATGGCTCACTTACTGAGAGGAAGAGGAGGAGATTGATACCATACCTGTCCGCGAAGCAAAGAGCAGCTGGTTAGCTTAGCGTAGCTGGGCACAAAGACGGGAAACAGTTAGCCTGGTTTAGTGTATTAACTGGGTCCCCATTAGCTGATGCCTTAGCGGCCGCTAATCTTCCTGCGGTCGACGGGAAAAGGGCTCTGGTTCTGTTTAGGTCAAATAAATCTGCCTAGCAACAAGTCAAGGTCCCTAATTTACATGAAATTGTTCAATCTGTAGCCAAACAGGCACCTTTCAACTCTCTGTTGGACAATTATTATGAGAGCCTACAAATAATACAGCATATAACATGTGTTGCTCTGTCATATTTGTCAAAATAAAATCTTTTGCCAATCCAAAGCCTGTGGTCTTATTGTTACACCACAGTCTGCACAGAAGTGATGTGTTTTTATTGTCGGCACCGCACGACTCGCAAAAATATGCCTCCCGGCATTCACCAACTGTTCAAGGACAGCTGTGTTACACTTCCTCACTGACTAGCGTCTTACAGTAGAAGTAGAGATGTGGAGATGTGTTTTACGTTCTCTACTAATCTTCCCTGAGGACGCCATGTTTCCCGGGGTCAACAGAGAAAACCGCCACCGACAGCTCGTAGCCGGCTAACGCTACGGTTTGGGAACATAGAAGTTGACCCCGGGTACAGAAGCTAGGCCTCCAGACATCGATACAACCCGATTTAAAAGATCAGGTCAAACACACTAGATGTACGTGAGCTTTCAAAATGGAGGTTTGTGGCGTTTGTTACCTTTCGGACGGAGCCAGCCCGTTTGAGCTGTTTCCAATCTTTATGTGAAGCTAAGATAACCAGTGCCGGGCATGTAGCTAACAGCTAGTAGTTAGCATTCACCAAGAAAGCAAAAAGGTTTCTTCCCTGTCAGTGATTAGGCTTTTAAATGACACGGCTAGAGGAGGTACTTTGATAATTCATTGAAGTAAAAGTAGCAATACCACAAAGTCAGACTTAAAGTACCAAAAGTAGAAGTACGCATCATGTGTAGAATACATCGTTATTGATGATTTAATGGGATCATCACTGGTGCAGCTGGTAACAGTGGCGCTAATTTGAATGTCTTTATATATTCCTGGGTTAAGTGCAAAGTAGCATTCAATGGAAAAACTCAATGTAAGGTACAAACATTACAATATTGTACTTAAGTACGCTGGCAAATGACGGAGACCACGCATAATGCACACAACACTGCCTCAACAATCTGTCTGTTCAGGTTCCCTTCATTTGTGAGGAAACAAATGGGCTCTTAAATGGTTATTGATCGGACGATCCCTTTGTGGAATATTCTCCGGCCAAAACATGAAAGGGCATCTCACAAATCTCATCCATCATCAAATACCTTTGATTCCGACCAGGCGCAGCACAGACCAGCTTAATCAAAACACGAACCACAGACGGATGAAGAGGAATAGATTAGAAAGTCAGTTTCTCAGAATGTATTGATTGCCTTCTCTTTTTGTCTCCCCCTCTTTCTTTCTTTCTTTCTTTCCTTCTCTCTCCCATCCACTGGATTTTGTGAAACCGCTGTAATCACCAGCAATTTGCAGGGCACCTCGCCGCTGGACTCTTGCCCGCTGCTGACAGTGTGTGTGTGTGTGTGTGTGTGTGTGTGTGTGTTTCAAAAGGCCTATTTTGGGAAGATGGGGAATATCTGGCTATTGGATTTGATGTACGGACCTTCAAAGATTGTTGATCACCTGGGGAGATCCCTCAACCTAAATGGAGTCGGCGGCCATAAACACACAAACACACAAGCACACACACACACACACACACACACACACACACACACACACACTTTAAGCACATACACAGTTCCCCTGTGGCTGTGAGTCACTATCCTCATACCAGGTTTGAATAGCACCATAATAAATGAATGTTGGTATCCCTGTCATCATTTTATATTTTTTACGGGCTAAATTTTGCAAAAGTCTTCTGTAATAAGTATTAAGAGCTCTGTCATTTCAAGCTTTTACCTTTTTCTTTCCAAAAAACTGTCTCTTATGAGTTAAAATCAGTCGCTATGGAATAAATGCGAGGTAACATGAACTAAATAAACGTGTAATCTACATTACTACTCACAAGTACGGCAAGCTTTGTGTTTTACTGTTGCATTGTTTATGGCTGCGTTCATGAAATCCAATGTTTTCTTCTCTTTTTATTTCCTAACATCCGGCCAGAGGCGTCTTGATCAATGTCACAAATAAACAGATGAAACAAAATAAAGCTCCGGTTTCCACCGTCCTACATTGGAGGCTTTAATGGAAGGAGGAGAGACACAGTGACAACATCCTGAAAGGATGGATGTGTCCACCTCCCACTGCGGGTGCTGCTGGTTCATTTCCCTGCAAGACCGCAGCTGTCAGCATCGAGGCTTCTTTTTTCTTTCTTTTTTGTCTTTTTTACCGAAAACGTCTCCTTCTCAACAGCAGCTGCGAAATCAGCTGACATCACATGTGAGAGCAAAAGTCCAAAACGCAGCTCCGGTTAAATTTTACATGAGACTATTGCTGCTGGGCTAAAAAGTGCGTCCCGCGTCTGGCAATTTCCCTCCTCCGTTTCCATTTGGTTGGACAAATTGAGAATGAAATCGACAAGAAAATCCATATCCCAGCATGTAATATCATGTAATTATGTAATGATCATTCAGAGGCAGTGGATTATTAGGCTTTTTATTGTCACGGATGTTGTAAGGCCCATTGCCAAACATGATTGCCTCCCATTAATTGCCAGCATGGTTTGTATCACGTAATAGCCATTAACTGGAGAAGTTGTTTCCCTTTAAGCGACGCTGTCTTCATTATCATTTTTTAATTTTAGTCACTGTGCAAAATCACATTATTGATGTCAGTCAGTCAAATAGAGAGTGAATTGATTGAAGAGGTGGCTATAATGTGGGAATTCATACATTCAAATTGTCCACAAAATACAAGAATGAAACACAAAACCCGGAGTCTGAACCCTCGAGAGCAAAGAATGTGTCGACAATAAAATTTGACGCACAGACACACGATAAGAAAAGACGCCAATCAATCAGTTTCCCGCCCCCGCACTCACTCACAATGGACGATCAATTGCAAAGAAACATCAATGTCTCCGACAGCTGATCGGTGCGATAGTAATATCAGGACGGTTTCCCATCGATTTAGCTATCATTAGGAAACAAGGAGTTAGGAAACAATAGGGAAGGAGTGCAAATGTGTCTTTAAAAACCCCCCCAAGGTCATTAAAAAAAGTGTTTTCTAATGCTGCCTCGTTTATTTTGTATTTTTTTCCGCAACAAACGGATATCACACTGCTGTTCATTTGTCATGCTTTCACTGAGGGAAAGTCACCGCAGCTTATTCTGTCCCAACACAACAGAGGTATTATGGGAATGAATGGGTTGGAAACACAGCAGCCATGATGAAGACCGTGTCGAATCTTCCACAATCGTAAAGCGCCACATCGGCCCACGACGACGACGTCGACGACGCACATCTTTTTGTCGTCTTGAACGCACATCGCGGTGGTCACCCTGAACCCCGGGTGATGATCTACCCCCAGAGAGATGGCGAGGGCATCCTGTGTGGGAACATCTCTCCAAAAGCGGACGGAGGAAATGGAATGATTTGCAGAAAAACACATCTGGGAAGAAGAGAGTCTCCATCGAATGTTACCGAAGAGATACAGAGCGTGTGTGTGTGTGTGTGTGTGTGCACTGAAAATATGTTGTCACCGATTATCCCTAAATCTTGGAGCCCTTCAGTCTGCACTCAAAGCTCTCTACTTGCTCCCAGCAGGACCGCGAGGCTTTTTGGGCCACTGATTGCGAGGCTGGCTGCAATTCTTCTGTAATTTCTCTGAGTTTGAACCGAAACGGCTTCAGCAGCATCCGGTTATCTGATGGTCGCTGACCATGTGAGGTGACGCCGGCCTTGTGTTAGCCATGCTAAGGGGCAGTTAAAGCATCGTATTGCTTCTGTTGCCACTGTCGTCTCGTGTTTTGAGACACTTTGTGGTTTCCTTGTTCGCGTTTTAGGGATTGGGGCGCGCGATGGACCGGCGGTTTGGTGCGGCGTCAGCGGTGACGTCGTGGTGAAGAGGGAGCTCAATGTCCAGTCCATCTACGTTCCGATCCTCGCCTTTTTGATCGCGAGCTTTACGTCGTGACCGAAAGAAGGAACATTATGGACACAAGCAGCTTGAATTAGTTTTTTTCTTTCCACCACTTCGGTCAAGAATACCCGGAGGAAAAGACCTAGGGACCGTGAGGTTAGCATGCTGACGTTAGCTTTAAGCTCCACGAGCAGATCCACACATTTGAGAAGAAAGACATTCTGAAAAATTACATTAATATAACAGAAATGATGTATGATGAAGGAAAGAAAGAAGACATGATCCTTTATTAATCCCCTTGGGGACATTATTCTCAGCACGTAACCCATCCTAAGGACCAACCGGGGGTTCAATGTCTTGCTCATGGAAACTATGGGGATTCAACCGGCTACCTTGAGGAGCTAGCTCTCAATGAGCTAAACCGCCAAAAAGATTTTTGAACTGGTCACTGTCTGTCTACATTGTGACTGCGTTATCCAATTTTAGCTGCTTGAATTACAGATCATCAAGTTCCAAGTCGTGCAATAATGACACATTTTAATTGTGTAAGTCATTAAAAAAAAATGCCGTGCAAACAAAGCCCCACGCACAAGCGTTTCCTCGCGCCGCCGATCGAGTTCACAGGTCTTGAGCTTCGTCTTTCATCAGATACCAGAAACCTCACCGCACACAATCTCACACACTTCTGATTTATCGCGAAGCTATTTTTAGAAGCCCACGGATCTTCATTTAGCATCAGCCGCCACGAGCCTCCAGGACGAGCCACTTTTTTTGCGGAGTTGATTTCGAGACCCGCGCGAGTAATTACGAGGCGTCAGTCGGGCGACGTGAGAGGGATCCCTCTCGAAATTACAGCTGGTTTGCCACGCCACGTTCACGGTACGAGCATGGAGGCATCTTTAAATAGAATTCACATCGAGCTCACTTCTGTTTTGCTCATACATCATGATGCTAACAGTGTACACATGCAGCTGCACCGTTTTCTGATGGTCCCATCAATCAGACCAGGCAGACTGTTGTTAGCTGAGGCTGTAATTGTGTGTGTGTGTGTGTGTGTAGGTGTGTGTGTGTGTGTCTAAGAGTGACAGGGTTCTCAACATAGTGCAACGTTTAACGGTGGGGAAAGCAAGCAGGGCTTATGACAGGTTGCAGCGTTCATGGTTTATTTGACAGGCGCTCGCTTCAAAAAAAACCAAAAAACCAAACAACGTCAACTGACTCGGTGCTGGGAATGACGGCTGACATCACCGGCGGCGGCGGCGACGCCACGTCTGCCACTTCAGGAGATTTTCAACGGAAGCAGGGTCAGCGGACCCAGTGGCCGGTCGATTACGTGTTACTCAAAAAGAATGAAACATGCGCTTCACGCCCAGGATGTGCTCCACTCGCGAGATTCCCGCTGCAGCGCGCGGGAAACGGTGTCAAGGTGAAATGTGAAAATGCTTTTCTTGGAAATTCATTGGCTGAGAGGCGACGGAAATATCCAATTGCTGTTCGAGATATGATATTACTTGATGCGTGCTATTTTCCCGAATAATTTGATTTGCACACATTATATGCACACGGTTCTCTTTATTATATATTATTAGCATAGCATGATTCAGAGGATTTGATGTGGAGGCCTTTCAGATGTCAGAACGTGCCGTTTGGAGGCTCCACACACCTGAAGACAGCTTTTGGAGTTGCCTCCAGAAGAATTGTGTGCCGAACTCTAATTAAATCAAACTAATTCAGCCCGTCATCCGACGCGCCACGGTTTCGTTTTCCTCCCGGAGCGACTCTCAACTGAGGCGAAACTGAGTCCTCAGGGGTCTGCGGCAAAGTTGGCGACCCACAACCGATGGGATTTGCCGGGCACAAAGTTCTCCATGCATCTATAAAACTCATCCTGGCGCTGCTGATTTACCACCACGGTGGATAAGCGTTCTTGTTGAGTGCATGTCCATCGTCAGCGTCATGCACGTGCTACACAATGAAACACAAACAAAACATCGCTCCATAGTTTGAACTCACTCAACTGGCTCCTTTAATTAGGAGACATGTTTATAATAAAAAAGTAGACTGCTCCCTAATTTATCCAGCAGGTACTCTTCCAAAAGGATAGTTAAATTAAGGTGTTTTTTAAGAAGAGAAAAACCTCTTAAATGGATAAAGTCGACGCATGTCTTGGTCATTTTGGCATACTGCTGCGATGGCGTCCATTATTGTGAATGAGAAAAAGTTATTGATCCAAAATATCTAAGTGAGTTTATCCAGGTTGGTTATGCACGGATATTAGTGTCACACAAATATTAAAAAGTAATGAATAAATGAATATATATAAACACAACATGTTGCAAGAGGTGTTTAAAGCCACGTTTTTATTTTAGGCACGTCATTGTGAAATAGAATTACATGTGGGATGTTGTCATTAGTGTCATAGGACATAATAGCCAATAAAAAAAGTATCACCACCGTAATTGAAAATGTATTTTTAGCAACAAACATGTGTTGACATTGTTCAAATGTTTTAGGAACCCTGCAAACATAATTTATAATGAGGACCAATTGTTTGTTCTTACACACGAGCATTGTACTCTTTGCAATTAGCGTTTGCTAATTAAAAGAGTTAAGCTGAAGGCAAATGCCAATATATTTAATAGCTTAATGAACCCATTGGCTGGGCCGTCCCACATTACGTGTACGGCGCGATGCGGCAGCTCGTGTCTTGCAGTGCTTTGGGCCCAGAGGAGAGAGGCCGGCTGAAGATGTGTTCAACAACTCGCTATTAAAATCTGAATACTTAACCAGCTCACATTAAATCACTGATTCATTTCACTCCAAAAGCTGCAGCGCATAACGGAGAGAATGAGGATGAAAGCAGCGAGTGTGTGTTGGATGACTCTTGGGGGAAATATTGACACGTAAATACATTGAAAAAGAGAAGAGAAACTGAAATAATTGCTCCTAAAGTGACCCTTTAGAGGGAGTACTGCATTTATCGGGCGGAGAGGCAAAAGCAAGACCCTCGCCAGAATATATTAATATTTCCGTTGGCTACGTGAGCTGGAGATTTTATGATGCATTTCATTTCAAACGGATTGGAGTTACCGTTTTGACCGGGGTCATTTCCCACAGAGCATCTTCAGACACTGGACACTTTGATTTGCACAAATCATTTCACCATTTTTAACTCCGGGCAATCGGAGCCGTGGGGGCTGTGCTGCGCGTTAAATCTGCACCGTGACGCCAGGGACCAGCTGTGGCTTCTGAAGGGCGCGATAAACGAATACTTATTAATACACTGGCTGATTTTGCCAGCTGACACTTTATAGAACAAGAACCCTGTCAAGGGATCTTGATGACGCTAGAAGACATCTCACAGGCCATACATCTGCATCCTCACATGGAAGTAGAGAAGCAGAACGCTTCCAGTTGGTCCTAAAAGCACGATCCGGAGGAATATTAAGTTTGTTCTCTTATTCCATTGTTCCATAACCGGTATGGCTGCTGTACGCTTACATGCATGCATGCTTTTAGCATTCACGGTGTTAGTTTGCATGTATTGGAATACATTTGTGCGATGACAGCAGGTGGTTTGAAGGGTATGCAGAGTTCTTATGACAAAGCAGCTTCAGGACAGGACATAGTGCTACTAGAAATAAGGTTTTTTTTAACCCTATTTTGCTCAAATGTTGTAGGGTTACAACATTTTCGATGTAAAGACACACGCCAGCTCTCTTTTTAAGTCCAACAGTGGAGAACGGGGGGGCCAGACGTAGCGGTTCGTCCAGGATTGTCCTGGTTTCAAGCGAGGCGTCCCGACCGATATCTGTAAAACTCAACTTATTTACCACCAAACTGTCTCGCTTTTTTTCATGACAAATAAACCATTATACTCTTTTCAACGCTTTCAGAAACGTTCGTCACGTTCTGGCGACTCTTTAGGAGTTAAAAACACCCGAAATATAGTCAACTTGAGTGCAGCTGCTCTGCTCGCTCCATTGCTCAGGCGCCAAGGATTGGTTTTCACACTCATCGTTACTTTTAGGATAGTCTAACGTTGCTGGGGTGAAAAGCTTCTGCTAATGTTAGAAATACCACTATTGTGTTTGTACTTACCTCATAGTCACACAAAATAAGGTGTGTGATAATATTCCCTGGTGTTGGAGGTAGCGTTGCGGCATAAGTGAGGTGCTAACCCCAGAATAAATGCTTGATAGCTGACCCCACTGTGCCTGAGCGTTGCTTTTGTGTTGTCAGACATGGTCAGACATATTAATATGTGCACATACAGTTGGTCCTCTCAAATGGAAATATGCTTTTTTGCCAAACCATTAATCTCCAAGGTTAGGCTGAATACAGCTCGCCGGGCAATTTCCATACAGTTGAAAAAGAGTCCAGACCCACGAGCAGCCTCGTGCCCCAATGTACGTGAAAGCAGCTGCCTTTGCATTGCTCAAGGGCACATTGAGGACATGTTGGTTATTCACTTCCTCCCACGCACTTTTCTTTTCATGCATATTCTCTGTTTGCAGAATGAGCAACATTCTCGTCACAAGCTCCCCTGACCTTTTAAGCTTCTACTGCAGCCGTTGGAAAGCAACGCCAGCTTTTTTGTTTTGTTTTTTTTTCCAAATTCCAGCCCGCGACCTGCGCTCACGCCGCCCGACAAGCACACGTCGCTCATTCAGCCAATCGGACGGCGAGGGCCGTGTGCAAATGCGACGGATGCCCAGGAGATGCTTTGAGCGACAGGTCCAGATGTCGGGAAAAACACTTTTTCCCGCGCGTGGCATGGGGGCGGGGCAGCTGTATTCATTAAGTGTGATGGAAGTGAGCGCTTCATTTAATTAATGATGATTTGTATTCATTTTTTTTGTCGTTATTGCAGCTAATTCCCCACATGAAAAAAAAAAAGACTAATGGATGTAATTGAATCCGTGTTTCCCTCAACGGCAAATAAAAACTCCAACAGCTGACTCCTCAGCCTGTCACACGCAGCGGCAATCGTCCGCCTCGGTCCTCGAGGTTTGTACACAAATCTAATGGACACACACACGCGCGCACTGAATGCAAAAAAAAATAAAAGGAGTGAATCTTGAAGAGCCACAATTTCCCTCCGCGATACGGTGAACTTGTTCAAATGCACGCTCTGTGTACGGAAACAAACACACTCCATCACATCGACAGGTTCATAAGAGGATTTTACTTTCATCGGCATCTTTGCTGGACACACACACACACACACACACACACACACACACACACACACACGGACATGTCCCAGTGGAATCCGTCTTCATTTGCTGTGTTTGAGAGCGGCCCTCAGAGTCCACTGGCTTCTCCGCCATAACTCATCCTTATGTCTCCAGATGCTCGTCTGTGCCGTCGCGAGCAGAGCGCCAACGTTTCCCACAACCGGTGGCGAGCACGCCGTCGTCATTCTCCATCATTTCCCTGCAAATGAAATGATGTTTTTCCATGTTTTTTTTTTTTTATGATCAATGTGGAGGACTGGAACATTGCATTGCCCGGTCTAAGATACTTAGAGCAACAGATTGCGTTTCAGCAATGAGACTCAGCGGAGGATGCCGAGAACGTTGATGTAAATGTTGAAAAACTGTGTTTGGACAGAGAAAAAATATACAAATTATTTTGTGCAGTCCTTGTTTATTCACCAGAGACAGACAATTTATAAAAAGGATTCCTTGAAAATGACCATTTGTATCGCAAGAAAACATTGCGTTTTCTAAAGCATGCGTCCACAGTGCACGGAGAATTGGAAGAACGATACGAAAACAGAGCCACAGAGGACGTTTGTTTTGGAAGTAATGAGCACACAACCGGAGAAACGAGACCTGGGAAACGCTGCATGAGTTGTGTGAGAGTCCGTGAACGGATGGTTTGAGCAGATATTGAAGAGAACGCCCGTACGGAAGACATATTTAACACTGAGGTGGGTAAAAGTAACAGTTTAATTGTTGACATGATCCCTGTTGTCATGTCTAACAGTGTCCTTGATGATATGTGATTCCTAACTGTATTGAAATGGAGGGACGGGAGACGCAGCTGCGACGATGACGGCAATGAGCGCCACGTCTAATCCTGAAGCGCCGTCATCGTGAGCTTGACAGGGTGCGTTGACGTGCGACACAGCCTGTCAAACGGTCACGCCTGTGACACGTGAAACAATAACCACAGCGTGGGAGAATTGACCTGAACGTTTTCTTTCCTCGAAAGTGGCTTGTAGAAGATAATATCAGGCGGCGCAGAGTTTTCCTCTGTGAACTTCATGAATCCAGCTACGGGGAGGGGGATGAAATGTGTGATTTCTCTGAATAAAGGTTATATTTCCATCTCATATCCATTCACATTTTGAATAAAACCCAGAAAATGAACTCTTTTTAATCCCTCCTACCTCTTTCACTGGCGGATGCAAGGCCCTCTGAATAATATCCACCCATCTGGTGGTCTAGTTTTTGGAAGCAAAGTACGGTTAATTATAAATAGGTTATCTTTGTAAAGTACAGCTCAGTGTGTGTGTGTGTGTGTTTGTGTCTGTCTGAGTGCACACGGGCAGGTGTGTTGAGTGGGATTAATACTTTGGCAGACAATGGAGCAGAGAAGCTAAATTAGATTAAAAACAAGCGTACCTGCGGGTTTTCTTTTTGAGAAATAAACACGCGGTCCAAATGTGGTCATAGAATCACATTATATTCTGGTGAATGAGGCAGAGAAAGTATGCGACGTTCAACATTCTGAGCTCGGATGAAAAAGGGGGGACGGGAGCAGCGATGCGTTGATACATAATTCAGAAACCTGGGGTGGGCTCACAGTTCTGACGGCCGATGATCTGCTGGGGGACTTTGCGAGCCACGCTAAGCTAAGCGAAGCTAAGGCCGGACAGGGCTGCACTAAGCCTGCTGGTAACAAGAGAGTTGGTCGAGAGTAATCTGTCTGTGTTCCAAACTGCCGCCCTCCTGCGGGAGCTCATTAGCTTAGCATTCTGCCTCGGTGGTGCTGCCTTGAATGAACGGGCGCACAAAGACAGAAAGAAAAGCACTTTGTGCTCGTCGTCACGCCGCCGCCCACGCGGCGTTCTTCTGCCCGTTTCTCTCTCTCTCTCATTTTGTCTTACCCTCCGCTCACTTCCCAATCCTTTTTCTTTTCTTTCTTTTTTTTGGCCACCGAGCAGCAGTCCAAGTCCAGCGTGACGCACGTTGCGTTCGCTTCCCAAAACCAAACTTTCAGATCCATTTTCGAGTCGGCCCACGAGACGCCGCCGCCAGGGAGCCAAACGGCTCCCGGTCTGGCCCTCGACCAAAGAGATCCTCCTCTGACTGAAGCCACCTCACTCAACTCCCTCTCACTTTTTTGTTTCGCTTTCATGGCAACTCAAACGGGGGGGAGAAAAAAAACAAAAAAATGAAAAGGAAAACTTTTCCCAGGCTTATCCGTTGACTCCTTTTCGTCAAAGCTTCTCTTTTTTTTTCTTTTTTTTTTGGTGCGCCATCTGCTTCTCCCGTACAATTAGCTCCCCTCTCTCCGCCTGACAGCAAAGCCAGACATTTACATCTCCATTGTGCGAGCTGCGTCGTATAGCAGTCAGTCTCCGAGGCGCCGGAAGACAGGTGAGCCAACAGTGGAAGGATTCGCGTTAATCGACGCGCGGAGGTGAAATCCAGCTCGCCGTCTCTCGCCGGGGCTCGTTGACAGCGATGAGTCCCGCCCACCTGTGGAGTCTGATACATGGATTTTAATTAGAGGCTTTTTTAACTGAGATGTCGACTATCTGGCTGGTTATTACGATGGGACTGCCGTCCTAATGATAAGTAATGAATGTTCAACCTCTGTGGAAATCAGGCCTCGCGCTCGGATCTGGTTGTCCTCTTCCAGGAAGCCACGGCATGTAGATTGTTTGAAAACGGGGCCACCGGGCCTCAAAATGACACGTCGCGTTTCTCCCCGCGGCGCACGTGTGCGTTTCGGAGCGAGCGCGCTGGCGTCAATCCGAGTGATTCCCCCGAACGTTGAGGCGATATGCGGCGGGAAACGCGGCGACGCGGGAGATGAGTCCAGAGAGAAAATGAAAGCGCGCCGAAATGTCGGCTTTACGAGCTCTGCGAATGTACGCCTCCATTATTCAGCAGTTCTTGGAGTGCGGCGTCGCCCATCAAACGCCCTCACGCCTCCGCTGTTGGGGATTTTGAGCTTTCCGTGAAGGAAAGTTGACACCGCGTCCCTCTTATCGGGAATGCTTTTGATCATTTATGATCACAGGAAGCATACATTATTCTACGCCTCGCACACATTCCCACATATCTCTGTGCTGCAGCTGGATTATTAATCAGAGAGATCTGCCAATTGTGGGTCACGTTTCCATGCGCCGCGGGGAAACACCTGAGCAGATTGCTCCTATGCACCGACACCAAGATGCAAATGACTTGCATACTGTACGTTGCGTAACAAGGCTGTCAAGACTTAAGTGTGCCGTTAAAAACCCTTAGAGCGCTAAGGGTTCGAGTCCAAATGGCGGGATCGCCGCGCGATTCACAGAACACTGCAGCGGCAAATACATCTGATGAGCAGAACCAGCCGGGATCAGCGGGGACGGACCGGAGATCAGAGCCCGATCCTCTCCGACGTGCTTCGCATGCATTTCTGCCATTTCGCCGAAGCTGTCAAATAGCTGCACACACCGGAGAAGGAAAAGAGAGAGAGAGAGAGAGAAAATCTCTGAGCTTTGCGGGGGTAAAAAAAAAAAAAGGCAGAGAAGAAGAGAACAGGCACACAAAAAAAAAAAAAGATGGGGGAAGTCTTCCCGTCAGTTTTGAGCACGAGCCGAGGTACAGTGGAGGGACACGCACCCGAGAGGCGAGGATGTCTTTGAAGTGCGCCTCCATCAAAGCGCACTCGCGTCCTCTCATTTTTAATCACTCCATATCCCCTCTAGTCATCCTTTCCTTGTGTTTACTGCTTCCTCTCAGTGTGATTGACACGCGCACTGAAGGCGTTGTCTACCTGGGGCAACCAGGAAGCGACACACACCTGAGGTTGACGCTTGGGGTACTGACACTGAAGCCCGGGGCGTTTCCACGCGTGGAGCCGCGGCGTGCGGCACTTTGTGGAGCAAAAAAAAGTCCCCCCAAAAAAAAGGGATGTCTAGCATGTGTTTGAAATGTGCAACTTGCTGCGGACTTTCAATCAGAATCCTGATGACCTCACCATGACCTCACGGCCAGGGTGTGCACCTTGTAAACCTACAGTGGGAGAGTCAAAAGGAAAAGAAAGTTCTGTGTTGGTTCCTGTGAGTTAACTCCTGAAAAAAAACAAGAATAAATGACTAATTGTGCGGTTTCTTTTTTATATTGTTGAATATTTCTGTTTTAGGTTATTATTAAACTTTAATGAAGTTTGTCCACAAGCCCAAAATCGCTGATTTTGCAACAATGCTTTTACACAATTATTATTTTTTCTTCCACATTTAATAGAAAAGACAATTGCTGCTAGTTTGAGGCCTTTTCAGTGACAATTGGTGTTTTTTTTCCCAATGAAGAACGTTATCAACGCACCCGCAAAGACACTAGAGTCAGCTAACAAGTAACCGTGAATGTAAGTAGACCCTATTGCAGGATGTGCACTTAAAAAAAGGGGGAAAGGATTTATGGAAAAGGTTTTCACGAGGAAGGAAATGGTTGAACCTCGAAGAAATATTCAATAACTTTTACTGAGAAAACCTGAATGAACACCAAACTTTTGTTGCTCATTTGGGCGTGTTTGTTGGATGAAAGCAATGTGTTTTGAAGCCAAAAAAAATGAGTTACACATGTTGTATAACCATCATAAATCCTAGATTTATACATTATCTGACTATTGAGTGCGAGAAAATGTAATGTATTAATATTCAGTGTTTGCCAGAGGTGCATTTTGAGTCAGCATGCTTTTAACTACAACACAGCCTGAGAATCAAACACAAATAAAATCTACATATATTCATTCAGAATGTGTCAGTCATTCCTATAAGGAGTATTTGCATGTGTTTCAGCAGGAGAATAATATACACTGTGACTATGATGTTATGATGACCCTTGACACTCATTTGAATTCCTGCAGGTTGCGTTTAATTTAGACGCTTCATCTGTTCGGGCTCTTCAACCAGCGGATCGTGGAGCAGGGATGCGTGCAGACGGGGAGCGAGGGGAATTAAACACACACACACACACACACACCAACGCACACACAACCACGTCTATCACCCCCATATGATTGGCCGTGAGTTGAATTCATATTATCCGGTTGCCTCTTGCAGCCATGTCGTAATTAATGAAGTCGCTCTCTTCCACCATAATCATGTAGTCATGCAAAAGAAATAAGCACTATTGTGCAAACTGGAATAGAACATTGGCTTTAAACATATAAAACAATGATTCAAAGCTATCCACCACTGTTCTCAAGAGTTGATTTATTTCCAACTGCGGCCCATTTTATTTAACCGTAACTCCCAAGTGGAGACTCCGACCCGGAGAAGGAACGAGCACCAACTTTACGGCTTTTGGAGTTGAACTAAAAGGCAGCGGGACTAGAAAGAGACGAACACAAACTGCGGATTCGTTTCAAACCCCGACTGCTGGTTTTCCTCTGTTGATTGGTGAAATGCTACAGCTACCTGTACACGCGTATGAACCACACACACAGAATAATTAAAGTAGGGAGGACGGGGGAGGGGGAGGGGGGGCGGAGGATCCTCTGAAAACGGTCGAATGTTGAAGGCTTCCGTCGACACATCCGTCACGCTAACAGGACAAACGCATGCCGGAGATGCCGCAGAAGTGCATCCCCCAGATGTCTTTGATGTGCGGCGCGTCGCAGTTTAAACGCCTCACTTTCTTTCAGCGACAACGCGTCCAAAGAGTCAGGAGAGACTTTGTTCTTTGGAGCGCAAGCAAATGATGGGCGCTTGAAGTGGAAACCACACTTAATGACACCATTGGATGCCGCGCGCACGCAGAGGAAGTGTCCGCGAGGAGCAGGGCGGGGTGCTCGGGTGGTGATGCGAGCCATTTTTAAAGCCGAACTAAAAATAGGCCGTTAAACCAACAACGGATTAAACTACAGTGTGAAATATGAAAGGGGGTCCCTGTCGCGACAAAGCAGCAGAGAATGAACACGCGCTTGGTTTTACGCCGCAAACAATAAGAAAGTTGACCATTTTGGTGTGACCATGTTGTGTAGATAATCAATAGGAATTTGTGTCGACCAGTACATATTTGATTTGATTTTCAGAATCGTTATAACTGTGATGAGGTCAAAAACATACATGTATTCTAGGTTCAACGTAAATATACGATGCCTACGTTTTTCACGGCGTAATTTCACTAAGTCAACCACAAAAAACAGGCACGTAATCGCCAGAAAAAAAGAGAAAGTTTACTGCGCTCCTGGTCTCTTCTTATTGGTCCAAAAAAAAAAAAAGGCAGGTGGTGTAACGTAGAGTGATCCTTGCTGATTGGCTGGGTGAAGACCATGTGTTTCTTGGATTTTCTGAGCCGCGGGACAGACGTCATATGTGCAGGGTGCACAGGTGACCATACATGGTTACTGGAACCATAAAGGGTTTTAAAGTCAGCTACCAATGTATTGTCTATTGAGCTATATGTCCAGGTCATATTTGGACAGTTTACCTAAAAGTATTGTTGCATTTAAATGCTTCATTCCTGATGCTAAAGTGTTTTTTGATACTTTGAGTCACAGTCAAAAAAAAAAAGGTCAAACGGGAGACAGACTTTTCTTTCTAAAGTCAGACTTCCAGCAGTTGACATGACTAATTATCACCAGACGGAGGGTCATATTTCCTGTCCCGACATCATATTAATCCCACGGGGCAAGAACGGAGAATTAGCAGGCTCCCTATCATCTTTAGATTAATGGGACAAGAGGTTAGAGCCATGCTGCTGCCACAGTTCTGCTCCGCGTGGTCTCCAGTGGACTGAATTAAGCCCGACCGAGGGCTGCAGACTGAACATTATTCCCATAGTTCCTCCTCTCAAGTCCGACAAGCTGTTTTCTCCATCCTGTTTTTGTCAGCAGGATGGCGGGGGGAAACATCAGGGGATCCGTTTCCACGAGATTAATTCTCTGAAACCACGAGGCATGTGACAGCAATGTGCTGAGTGAACATAACAGAAAAGTGGTTAAGATACGGATCCTTCTATATTATGGATGATTTGTCTTTCACCGTTTGAGTTGTCACTTTCCATGTGTCCCTTTTCCCTTTGTGTAATTTAATCCCGGATCCAAATGAGGCGTCTTTAATTCATGCCTCTCGACCCTAAGGCCGCTTTGCAAGGCATTGCTATTGCGTGACTCCATTTTCAGATGCAAAGACATGCAAGTCATCGCCCTTACGGAATATGACATGTGAAAGCAGCCGTATTGCTGCTCCTATTCAGCACACAAGTCATACGACACACAACAAAAGTACTTTCACTTCACCCTTGAGGGCTGCTTAAGGGGATGATGTGACAGGAAGGATGAAATTGCGGACATACATTTCTGTAGGTGGACAACAACGAAGCAAATACCAGATTTTTTTCAAAGCAGGTTAAATAAAGGCCGAGCGGAGAGCTTTATTTTTATGCACTAGCGGCTACGTGGCCGTTACAGCCTTCCCGACACTTGGCAGCCTGACAGTTTAAATTGTGGAGAGAGAAACCGTGACAACGTTATACATTATTTATGTTACATTTCCTGGTAGTCGCCTCGCACACTCGTAGGCAGTGTTTGAGTCGGTTTGCCACTTCCTTGCTAGTTTTGAACAAGAGCAGACACACACACACACACCTGAGCTTCGTCAGACTGGCCTGCGAAGCAGAAGAAGCCTGGCAGCCTGTCCACTCTGGGTAAAATCTCAGTAAAGTTTGATCTAATGAGGAAATGGAGTCGGTAGCTGGCCTCCTCGTCTCCCCCGTCGCTGCCACACTCTCACACAAACAAAACGGCTTCAATCAACTCGCTGGCGCACGAGCGAGAAGAACTACAGAGAACCAGGCCCAATTATTTCTGTCGTCGTGGATCCCGTGCAGTTTAAACTCCGGCGTCAACACTTGCTCCGCTTCACCGCGCAGCAGACAGAGTCTCGACGCCGAAATACGCGTCGCTCCAATGCCAAGTGCTCGGTTCTGTATCTCCACGGCGAGGCCGAGAGCGGTTGTCGAGCGCCAAGGCCGTCTCGGCAGCATTCTTACGTTTCGTCTTGGTGTGCGTCTCTGAATACTGGCACGGTTTACCCTTCCCCATTTACCCGACTGCAAGTCCATGCAGCGTCCTCGGGGATCGCGGTCTTATACTTTGAAAAGGGAGCGTTTCCTTGACATGTGGGCGCCAATTGCAGCGGCTACTGCACAACAGCGTACAATGTTTTAATTGGAAACACAGTATGGGTGTAGAGAGTGTACTGGTGCGGAGTCTTGGGAAAGATCTTTCAGAATAAAGTTGCAGGAAATAAAAACACGTAATGGTATAGTCATTCATTATATAATAGAATATATATGTTTTTGTTCCCCTTGTTGATTCTGCCTCGAGCTAGAGTACATGCACATCTGCCATTGCGTGTAGTCGTACACTTCAGCGACAGTGTCATCCAGATCAGGAGTACTACGACATCAGCATGTGAGTGGAAATAGACATTTAGCGATCAAATCATCCCACTTTTGAGTTGAGAGTTAACTGCAAAACTTGCTCCAGGAAGGTGACTTCAATTGTGTTTTGAACCCAAAAAGCGTCAACTAAAATTTGAAGTGTTGACTTTTACGTCAATTGTCCACAAGGGTTAAAAAAACAACAACATCAAATCGCCCACTTTACTCACTTGTGGGTGTTCTCATTTGTCCACGTCCACCCACACACGTCCGCTCTTGCCACTCGTGTGTATTTGACGCGTGCGCGCGAGCACAACAAGCACACGCGTGCTGACCGCTGTGCTAGCGTGGCTAAGTCTGTATCGCAATCACTTTTCACCCACTTGAGGAAGGAGGGAATACAGGGAACGTAGATTCTAATCAATTACGCGCTAAAGGTCACAGCGGGAGCGCAAGCACAACCGCTAATTGGTGAGCGGTGAAAAGAGCGACGGGTGACGCGGCCGCGTATAGCTGCAGACCTCACCCCGGCCTCGGTTTTGGCACGAAAAGGAAATGCGCAAGCTGCAATGCATTTCACACTCCAAGCGACCAAATATAACTGTGTCTCTTGGCTGATGCTCGTTGTGGTGCCAGATTCACACTCTGAGGGAAGTTAGCGAGAGGAGTAGGAGGAGATTTGCACATGTTGTGTACAAAGTCTCTTTGAATCTGGCTGGAATTCTTGAATTCATATACTTGGCCCATTATCCTGTCAGAGTGACTTCAGGTGAGTGAGCGGCGACAATTTAGTGTCAAGAGTGCGTCCACGGCATACATTGAGGCTAACTTTGTTGATGTTTGTGACCCCGGCCCAGCGCTTGAAAATTGCTTTGGAGGCGACAAAAATAGACAATACAGATTCATATTTTATCAGCGCCGCCTAGTTTGACAGTATGAACCGAATTCTTGAGCTTCGCGAGCAGTGATGGACATCTTCGCTCGAGACTCCTCGGCTCTTATTGGTGGTGTTTCTTCAAGCGCGGGGAAATGTTGCAAATGTCACCACTAAAAGGAAGCACAAAGAAATACCCCAAACATGTCCAATAGGTTGGTTTCCAACCAAACACCTGCACCGCTAACGACGCGTTAGCATTCTGACGTCAGCATTTAGCTCAAAGCACTGCTGAGTGTCAGCTCACGGAGGCTTGTTTTGCAATGGATGAACGCAAAGGTACACCCACAAATAGAATTGTGAAACTATGTTCACACACACACACACACACACACACACACACACACACACATGCAAAGTAAGTGATACCTTCCATACCGTCAGCCGACTGAATCAATATAATGAATTGCATCCCGCGGTAAAACATGCGTACGTGTGTTTACTTGGCGGGCGACTTTGCTGCTGACTTCATTTTGTCGATGACACCTGTTTTTGAAAACCTGGTTTGTGTTTGCGCCGATGCTGGATGGGAGATGTGCCATGTTTTGAGAGAGAGAGAAAGAGAGAGAGAGAGAGATAGAGAGAGGGAAACTGTTGCTGTGGCGCTCCGATTGGAATCCTGTCTTGGCTAATAGCGGGATTATGTTTGAGTCCTCCTAAGCCTGCTCTGCTGGGTTTTTTTTTCAGTTATAGCCGCGGTATCTCCTGGGTTTTGCGATGAGAGAGGAGTTACCGGATGTGTGAAGGTAAACATTGTCTGGAGGAAATGTGGAGGAGGACTATAACGCTCAAAGTGACCGGATCCTTTTTTTCTTCTCACACATCACAATCAAAGCGTTCTCGTTAATCGGTGTGCAGACTTTTCACTCATGAATAAACCCGGTGATTTGCAAGGTGCCAAAGTTAATCTGCTTTGCATAAATAAATTGGTAAGCAGCATCTGTTCCATCTACTAAGCTAAAAATGGAAGTCAGCTAATTATTCATACACTACTGACAAACCAGAACATGGAAATGAAATTAATAAAACGAAAAAAAAGGGCCCTTTTTATTTGAAAGGCAAATAAGATGAGGACGTGAAGCGGTAGTTGGGAGGGATCCGTGGTTGCAGAGGACGGCAGTGATGGTTTCGCCCGTACAAAAGTATCCAGTGCGATATGGAAATGAACGCCGGAGGGAAGGAATGAAGTGGGGTCAGAGTGCACGGTCACACCAGACTCGAGCGACGTCCCCCGAGCGCGATGGGACTCAAGGATGTGCTGAAGAAAGATCAGAAGGATCAGAAATATCTATAATATAAGAGTTTCTTCAAAAGGAATTAGGTTAAAATGATCTGCGATCACCACATGTTGAAGCACATTTGAGATGAAATGATATTTTGAGAAGATTAAATTGACTTTCTTCTTCGTGATGTAACGCCGAGCCTGAAAGGAATCCAGATCATTTCATGAGGAAACTCACTTTGGAATCAGTTCATTGAAGATATTAATTGGTGCAAAACTTAATTGAGTCAGATATAATTCTGTACACCTGATATGGGAGCAGAATATGCTGCATACACGCTGTGGATGTTTGGCTCTCTGTCCACCACTTTGGACTGAAATATCTCAACAACTATTGATTGTCATGATTCCTGGTCCCTTGAGGATGCAACCATAGTCATGGTGGCGATCCAGTGGCTTTTGATGTAGCGCCACCTTCAGCTCAAACTTTCAAGTTGGCCATTCGTTTGGTTTGTGACCTTCAACACAATGACTTCCTAGTCGGCTTCAGCTGAATTTTGTATTTAACGAATCACGTGATTTGGACTGTGCCCAAGTTTCCGATCAACGTTTCCAACCAATGACTTCAAACTCATCCCTTGATCTCTGAGTCGGCTAACTAAACATATCCCGTTGAGGTGATGGTGTGCTACTAATGGGTAGACATTCCCAACGAGCCTCCCCTGACTCCCAGTCCCTGCATTTCCTTTTCCAGCTAGAAACAAAAAACATCCGTCGCCACTTCGAGAAGTCAGTGCCTTTGCATGCATAACATGTGTGCACGTTCGCCAAGTAGAAAAGCCCATGTCTGTCCTTTGTGCCGGCGCGTCTCCCAGGTGACACGTCGCATCTTGTCACCGCGGTGACTCACACACTCGCTTGGAGTGGTCCAAGGTTCGGGGCGGCAGGAAAATGAGCACACGAAGCACGGGCGATATTCCCAACGACTCGCAAACGCTGTCAACATACTCCAACGCGCAAACACACACGCGCTCAGACACTCACCCAAAGGTGTTTACTCACACTTAGGTGCACCAGACTGGGGAGAAAGATGCTAAATGATTTAAGAAGCAGCACGGCCCCCCTGGAACATGCCAGAGCTGATACACTTTTACTGTTTTGAGGCCCCCTCCCTTCCGCTGAACACACACTTTTATTCCGCCTGCCACGTCACATGATGCCAACACTCTGTGAAAAGTGCATCCTTTGGTACGACCGCGGTGCAATAATCCAGCGCAGGTGCACTCATGATTAACTGACTGGGGATTACGAGAGCGGGCGGAACAATCAAGGAAGGAAAGGTCACGACACTGTTGGGAGCGAGGTCTGCTCGCTCCACTTGAGCTTTTCCGCAGTCTTGCATTTTGTTCTGGTGCGAGCGGTGGCCCTGCCGGCTGCCTGAAATGGGTCGGTGAGCCCGCATGCAGAGCCCTAGAATCGTCCTCGATGACCCGCAGCAGCGCATCAGTAAGTCGTCTCGCACCTTTCTTTTTGTCTTACGTATATAAATTTGGCATTTGCAGTCACGGCAATGTTTCCTCCAGGTTAAAATATGCCAGGAATAATCGTATATTTGAATGTTATTGCACATTAAGGTGCACTGTAGCTGCCCACGTGGTTCTGGTTGTAATGTGAAACGGCAGCGAGGGCGGTAGCTTCTTGCAATAGTCGGTGGCCATTTATGGTGTTAATAGATTTGGCACGATGAGAGGAAGTGTTGCTTACTTGCTCCCATTGTTTTCTATCATTAAAGATTGCACTGTTTGTTTGTGTTCATTATTTAAGCTCTGGATATGTTGAAACATGAGATGTGTGGATGCAACAATAAAAGTGAAGAAGTACCTAAAAGTGATGTCACAAAAGGTGTCATGATATTTTATACTCAAAGTCTTGCGTGAAATGCAAACCAAGGGTCTTTTTTTCCCCCTGTCTTTAGGCTCCGAGCATAACTTAAAAGCATTAGTGCAGAGGCTGAAGTTACGGTTCAGGCGACAGACTCACTCTTCATCAGTCAGAGAAATGCTTCCTGCTGCCCGCTCAACGCTGAGGAGGTGGAAGGGGGGGGAATATATGGTTCAGCGTTTCCCCCTCACGAGAACAGCACAGTAATCAATTCCGTTTAGTACAAATCCAATGCACTTAAACTTCCAGCGCGAATAACCAGAGGCTGTAGGTACATTTATCGATAAAGCAATTAATTCAAACTCCTCCCCCCCACCACCACCACCTCCTCTAGCCCCTCCCCTTCCGGAAAGCTGCTTCTCCCCCAACCGCGGTAAAAAATAAAAAAAAAGAAAGAAAGAAAGGGCACTCAGGTAACCAACAGGAACAATAACATTAAGATATCATAACAATGTATCATTTTAGTAACCTCAAGCGGCCATGAGAGGATAATGATTTGGATAATGTTAGTTTGAGTGGAAAATAAACCCCAAAACAAGACAGTGGAGAAAAAAAAGGGTTATTTAACTTTCGTGTGGATAACTTAGCTAAACTTTATTCGAAGGGGGGAGGGGCGACACCGCGACGTCTTTGTACCGGTAACGTTACTTTCCTTTTTTGTAAAGTAACGTGCTGCGACGTCATTTATTGACGACACCACACTGACGCTGACTCCGCGGTCCGGTGCAAAATGTTAACAGGGGGGTGAGCACCAGTCTGTCCGCCACAGAGAAGAGAGACAGGGAGGGAGATACGAGGAGCATCCAGAGCTCCTCCGTCAAGTGCCACCGAAAGAGGTACAGCACGACCGGAATTACCTTCAACGCCTTCAACGTAAAAGGGCAAATTCCGGCGATATAAAGCGAGGTGAGTAGACGGAGTCACGAGCACTGTCATTGTTTTGTGTTCGAAAAAAGAAAAGAAAATTAACGACAAGCATTTGTTGTTGTCGCTGTAAAGCTGTGTGAACATTCATAGCGAGGGGGGTGTAGCAAGCTGTGCGCTGGAAGTTGCGGTTTTATTTTGAAAATGCCAGCCGGCGGTCGCGCTTTGATTTTCTCCGGCTTCACGCGCTTTCTCCGGCTGTCAGACTCAGAGCTCGGTCGGGCTCGTAGAGACAGCAGGATGCCAAGGGGAGCACTCCGACCCACGGCGTCCCTTTCACCGTCTCCCGGCGTCGTCTCTCGGCCACAGAAACTCTAATGGGCGTTTTTATCCTCCCTTTACCGTCCTCGACGCTTGGATATTTTCGGAAGCCGCGAAATGAAGCGAATGAATGTGAGCAACAAGAAGTGTCCTGTTGTTGTGCCTCCTCTCTCTCTCTCTTCCTCTCTCTGTGGATGCTGTGCCTCTGGGTTTTTTTTTTTTTTTTAGTTGTCTATTTTCAGAGGATTCAATGTAGTGTTCTGTAGTGGACTACCCAACTTTCCGCTCGCTTTTTGTTGTCTCTTTTCGAGGTTTTCCCGTCTTTGAAACACAGATTTCAGGATAGACCAACTCCGGGAAAACCAGCGACTTGACATCTGCTCCTGGCGGAATAACCAATCGTTGCGGTTATTCGCCTTGACAAGCATCTCTTTCTGGGGTGGGAATGCGACTGATGCTTGCTCGTGTGTCCGAGTTGTGTGTGTGTGTGTGTGAATGTCGTGTCGTACTGGTTCTCTGTTTGTCCCACAGTGGCATGAATATCCACGAATGCGTCCAAGGACATGTATACAAATTACGCATGCACCGTGACGGTAGGAGGCTGTGCGTAATATCCTCGTACTGTATCTCCGTCACGACAACGCAAGTAGAACCACGTCCAATGTCACGCCTGTGGTTTGGAGAAGAGGCATAGCCACCTAAACTTACTTGTGTGTCGTGTGTGTGTGCGTGTGTGTCATGGGCGTTATGAGTATGGCAAGGTTTTGTCACGAGTAAAATATTCCCCAAAAAAATCCTTGTACATCTCACGTGAGATAACAAATCAAACTGACACTTCTTACAAAGTGCACTAATTAAAGAAAATGACCCTTTTTTTTGGGATCAAATAATGATATGCGTTTTGGTCCCAGAGGCGCATTTGTGCCCCCTGGAATTAAGTCAATGTCAGTAAACGTGTCCAAAGTTAGCAGCAAATTAAAAAGCTATTACATGCAGGGCCCACGCCTTTGCCATAATTAACGCGTCCCGTGTGTGTGTGGATGGATTGTGCGCGTGAAGCATGCACGTCTGGTCTGGCCATGTGCGCCCCTGGCCGCGCTAACGTGCCCTTTTTTTATGTGCGTGTGTGCAGCCACGCTGGAAGTCGCCCACCATGTGGCCGTCGGGAGTGGGGAGCAGGCAGCCCTGCCCGCGGGAGTCGGCGCTGCGCAAGGCGGCCATCAGCGGCAACATCAACGCCCTGCCGTACCACGTCCCCACCGGCCGCAGCGTCCGGGTCTTCATCTGTGCCAACCCCGACGGTAAGTCAGTGCTCCACCCCCCTCACACACACACACACACACACACACACACACACACACACACACACACACACACACACACCACCAGCTCCCCACCACACACACTCTTCTTCAAGCCTGCAGACCCTCACATTCCACAAGACACAGTTGTTGTGTGTTGTGACTCCTTTTTGAAATATGGTAAAAAAAAAAAATAAAAAAAAATAAATGACCCTTTGGGCTTTTTAGGACATGTTTGATTCTTTTATATTTGTATTATTTGAATTAATATTTTTAAGTATAGTGTTTTCGTAGCACACATATCATGAAGTCTTACTTGTTTTGACAGATTTTGAGAAATAATCCCAAAAAACAAATTGCAGCTATTAGGGCAAACAAATACAAAATGAAATAAGTCAAGCAAGTAGAAGGTCAATGCATCAGGATATGAAACATTTTCCAAGCATGTGATCTCGTGAGCCAGTATTGATTTAAGCCCATTTTGATGGGAAAAGCAGGGTTCTCCGATAAAGGTCTGACATACGATCCACTTAACCTTATGGAACAGCTGGAAAATATCTCAAATTAGGTTACGCTTGGCCATGTGACAACCTGGCAAAAAAATAAAATAAATTGGTGCATGATTTATTCCAATATGCCAAACGAAACAACGTATTGCTCGCGACAGAGAGTGCATGGTGTGAGCAGAGTGCAAGACAGTTGGGTTGTGAGGGAGACACCCAGTTGCAGCTCTGTATTTGAATATGCCCTCTGGGCAAGGGGGTAAAAATAGGCTCAGTAAAACTGGAGTAAACAAGGCAAGGGAAGTAGAGTAGGCTATGAGAGGGCATGAGAGCGAGAAGGAGGGCACGCCGGAATCAAAAAGAGAGGTCGCTTTTGTCGATAGATCACCGCCATTTGCTTGCCCTCACCGAGCAAATAATTGTAAACCTCAAAAAAGACTGAATTGACTCCGGGATTGTTGCGCTGTGACGGCGAGACGTCTGCCACCGTTTATCCACCTGTAGCTGACTCAGTCTTTCAGACCTTCCCCGACCGCAGCGCAAATTTAACGCTCCATTCAACGGTGTGGATGGAGAAGAAGAAAAAAAGGACGAGGGGAGGCTATTCCAAGTAGTTCTTTTCACACCGGCGGCACAAACGGAAAGAGACACAACACGGCCGGAGCTGCGAAAAGAGCTAATTTGGATGTGCTGTCTCCAGTGAAGCGAGTTGCTGGTATCCAGTGTCATTTTTTTTGCTTCGGCAAAAGGCGCAGAGCATCGCTGATCCCCCTCGCTTTGATCAAATCACATTTGCATGAAGGTATTCTTTGCATCTATTTGTTTTCTCTTCAGCTCTCAGGCGATTTTACTCCATTGCAGTGTTCCAGTTTGAACCGTAGTCGGTTTCTGAACGCATTGAAATGGCTTCCTAAAAAAAGTTTGTGGCCACCTTCAATGTGCTCATGAAGAAATACCGTTACTCACAACATGTGACCCAGGTCTGCCCTCAGTCCTGCTGCAAAACCACGTTGCTCCCTGTTCACTAGAGGGGGCTGTCCATGCACTTATTTAATAGCATTCACCTTACTGTACATGCAGAATGTGGTCAAATCAGACAGGCGACCAATCACATCGCTCCAATGGCTACCGATCCCGTTCTGATGGTATCCAGTAACAACGTGTGTGTGTGTGTGTGTGTGTGTGTGTGTGTGTGTGTGTGTGTGTGTGTGTGTGTGTGTGTGTGTGTGTGTGCGCAGCTGTGTGGCTCTCAAAGCACACAAATGAAAACGGTTTCAATTTGGCTGCGCCATCGGATTCGCTCCTCTGATCCGCTCTTTACAGAGACCTCCCTTTAAACAATACTTTAGTAAAAGCACATTGTCTTACCCAGAAGAGAGTAGTTTGAGTCATCAGCACCGCATGCAGACGCTATACATTAGGAGGCTCACTCCTCAATGTATTCCAGAGTGTTTGCCAAAAACGTAAGCTAAACAGCTCATTTGAGTGGATTTACATCCTCCTTCCATAACGTTAATGAAACACTCAAGTTCTTGGCTCAGGTGGATGAATCTGTTCGTGTGTGTGTGTGCTTGTGTGTGTGTGGCCACAGTCGATCAATTAAAAACCCAGATATCTGTTCTTGCCAGTAGCCAGACGGCAGCAACAAACCAGAGAAAAGCTTAAAGTGATTTATTTGTGTGTTTGTGTAAGCCTGTGTCCTCTGTCAATAGTGTATGTGTGTGTGTGTGTTTAGTCGTAGAGATCCATATAAGCATATCTGGACTCCATTACCTTGCTGTAGTCACCTCGGGGGCTTTGGTATCGGTTGTGTGCAATAGGCCGCTACATGTATGCAAGCTATCACTTAATAAGCCGTTTAAAGTTGATAAAAGCGCGAGGCCTTAGGGATGCGATGCATAAAATCCATCCGCCCGTCCAAAGCGCCATCATCAAGGCCAAAGCATGTCACCACGGACACCACTAATTACATCCTAAATCACCCCGCAATCATTCCCACTGTTTCAATTTACGCTATTTATCTTTTTCAGTTTGTGTTGTATGGGTTTCCAGCTCAGACGTCCGTAATCCAATGGTCTTTTTTTTTTTTTTTTTACTTTCCGAACATCTCCCTTTCTCTCCGTAATCATCCACTTTTTTGAATTGAGTCTGGTGAAAGAGAACAATGGAGAGAGTGGGAGAGGTGGAAAGGCGGACAGAGGGAGAGAGGACGGGTGGAAAATACTGTGTCAAGGGTGGCTTTTGTTTAATAAATTGCTTTTCAGGGGCTGGTGATTTTATTTTTTGGGGTGAGCACAGTCCCCGTTCTGCGCAATGTGAAGTTTATGACGTGTTTGTTAGCTTTATTTCGTCTCCCCTTGTGTTGTCCTGCACCCCCCCCCCCCCCCCTTTCCCTCTCTTCTCCTGAAGGGAGAGAGAAATTTCACTCTGACTAGTTTGGCAGCAGCTTTTAGTGACCTCTCAGAGTGCTGGGGAACAATCCTGCACCCTCAGGACATCGTTTTGACAATTTCAGCAGTTGCCCTCACACACTCGCCACACTCCCTGGGTGTTTGGACCATTTCGTGGAACATGCTGTAAAAAAATATCTCATCAGGGAATGATTGCAATGGTTGCAAGCTGCCCGCTGGATACACCTGAATAAAATTACACCGCGCTTATCCACTTATAACCAACATAATTAACCTCGAGAAAGCTAGTGTGGTTTATAACTAATGGGGGTTTTATGTGCACACCAAGAGCTCTTCTGGGGAGAGTCTGGAGGCTTAATGCTGATCATCGAGATTGAAAATGAACAAAATCTTCCCAGTAATTTATAATATGTTTCGTTCAATGTCTTCCTGGAGGGTATATTCATTTTTTTTGCTACTTTTAAAGTCTTGCCAAAGTGGGACACTCTTTAGTTTTGCTCATGAACATTTTGCTCCATCGAAGGTGTCATCCAGATCGCCATATGTTTTACTCCTCATTGTGCATATTCAGGGCTTCCAAACTGTAGTTTCCGGAGTTTTTCTTATGTGAAAAGAAAGAATATGTTGATGAATTTCACAAAACTGAGAAGTAACAACTTCCCTTCAAAAAATACAATGAATATTTAACACGTCTCTCACACTTTAATTCTCCTTGGAGTATAATTCTCCTCACTTCTCGAGATCCCGCCATATCAAGGACACTGACAGAAAAGTCTGAGTGCATGCAAAGATTTATCATCCTAAATAACACCATTTTTCAAGATTAAAAATGAATACTGAACTTGGAAAATATAATGTGATGATCTGACTACGAGGTTCCTCGTGAGGTATAAAATAAACGTGATAAACACTTTACCAAAGCTCCTTATGTTACAAAACGCAAACACCATCACAAGCTTATCACCTTCTCCTCAACACTTGATATATTTGCTTCTATTAATTGCTGGAAACAGAGGTGGTATAATGTTGATCGCTGTAAAGCAATATTGCACGTTTAATTGTATTACTGTAAATTTGACACGTGAATTAATATTTAAATAAATATACAGCGTTTCATTCTACTTCATTTGAATCAGCTTCGAACCAACAGAAACCTCAGCCGGATATAAGACCATGTCCGCCGTATTTCTTTCAGACTTCATTTCAAAACACATTTGGCAGGAAACAAACAGACCTGGCAACCCTGCGTTAACCTCGTCGGTCAATGATTTGTCTGAGGTTGTTACAAAATATCTGCATTCATGCCCTGACGTTGGTAAGAACATGTCAGTCCTAACGTCCATCCCCAATTCCATGTCTTCAGCCCGGTTTATGTATCAGCGTAGCATCGCATCATTGTCCAACCACAAGAATAGAACCGGCGAAATATTGGATTTTTGCCAATATCCAATACTTCCATACCCATTTTGTCTAATTCCGATGTACACGGGTATTTATTTCCACTAAACCGCAGAGACAATGAAGTCGCTCCTGTAGAGGAATTAGCATTCTGGTATTGTTATGCCACCGTTATCCTGATGAATGCAGACATGCAAACACAATGTTTCCACGATGTACACACTCACTGTGCAGGATATGAAAACGACTTCCAGCTCATGTAAAACACGGCGTAGTCACTTTGCTGTGACGCGTCCTGAGCAGAAACAGAAATGTTTACAGCAGCACAGCCCCGCGCTCCTCCCTCCCCTCTCCATGTACACTCACTGGCAACAAATGTCAAAAAAATAAAGGATAATACTGAGTGACGTTTAGAGAGAATGAAGAAGACACCAGTCGACATCAGTCCTACTTCCCATCCTCCTGCTTCCACTGGTGTGATTAGCTGCCTGGAGGTAGCGCTGATAGAGGGAGGAGGGGCTGTTTTCTCTCAGCCAGTAGTTAAATAGATGGTTAACGGGGGCCTGCGCTTGTATAGCGCCTTTCTAGTCAACCGACCACTCAAAGTGCTTTAACACCCCATGTCATCCGTCATCCGTTCCAACAATCCACTACGAGCCGAGGCCGGCGCTTGTTGTTGTAGCGGTTAGCAGCGGCGAGCATGCACAGGTGCCACCTGCCGCACTCACACACCGAGGGCTGAGGGTCTTCCCCTAGGACACGTCGGTACGGACTAGAGGGACCCCCCGGGGATCGAACCGCCGATCCTCTGATTGAAGGACGACACCGCTTTGTGTGCGTGTGTTTGTGTGTTTTTGTCGAGGAGCTCAGAGAGCAGAGCAGATGCTTCAGCGAGATAATGAATGACTTTTTTTTTGTACTGATAAAAAAAAAAAGACGCTACGTACTTTATAATTTAGCCCTAGTTGGATCTATAATACCGGGTTTCGGTTCCCGTCTTTACGTAGAAGTCATACAAAAGGAAATATTAAAGTCCGGCTCGTGCCGATCTTTCATTTTCAAACCGTTATCTGTCGATACCGATGATGTGCTGCTATCAATGCGCATCCCCGAGAACAAAATTTGACATAAAATCCGACGCGTTTGATAAAATCGCGGCTGATTGGACCATCTGGGGGTTATGTCAGGAGGCGAGAGATTTTAATCTTAAATCTACAAGATAACGCGAGGTGTCCATGGTTACAGACTCTTGACAATCAGTCATCGCGGCGAGGCTGTAATTGGGCTGTAAAACGTGTAGTGTGTTCCCGGCATGAAGACTGTTCCCAAGGCAACAGCTGCTAGCACAGATGTTACCCAATGAACTTGTTATAGTACATCTCTGTGTTGGGTAGAGTAACACCGGTTCTCCCTGCAACCACTCTATGGTTATTTAATCATGCACAATTTAGGTTACTGGCAGAGAAACAGGGAAGTCCCCATCACTGTTACATCCAGTCATCACCATGATTTACTGTGAAGGGTTTTTTTCCCCCCCCCCCAACATCAAGTGGTAGCACAAAAAGCTCCAGTGGATTTCCCTCCCCATGATTCAGTGGTACTCTGATCCAACGCGAGGGTCTCCCTGTGCTCGGGAAATGCAGGAACATCTGGCCTTTACGGATGGCCGATTTACACAGCAACAATTTGCCTTTAGCGTCTTCCAGGTCATTCGGTATCGATTTGCTCACTGACTGCGCGTTTGCATAATTGCCGTTCAGCCTCGGCTCTGCACACGAGAGAGAGAGAGAGAGTTTGTGCGGCCGCACCGAGCGACACGGACAAGTTTTTCGAGCAACGGCGCTGAATAAACTGAAATATGCAGCGATGAGATGCTGCGCTCGGCAAGACAAGTGAGAGGGAGAATGGCATGAATTTGAACGAAGGCTGCAACAAAAGATGCAAATTGATTCATCTGTTAATAATTGTTCAGTCTATAAAAAGCAACTAAATGCATTGTATAACCATAATATGTGCATATGTGTACACTTGACCTGCACAATAATTGAATATATATGCATCTGATTGGACGATCAGCTGACAACCAGCCGGTTTCGACAAGGGGGCGATCTGAACTAATGACACCACTGATCCATGAAAATATACTCAAGCGACCATCGAATTATGATTGCAAATATCTTGCAAAAGGATGTTGCGGATATCAGTAATGAATATCCAGTCGAGCTAACAGGCTAAACGCTTTATCCAACAGGGACGCCGTTTCTGGAGGCAGACATTTCAGAGTAGCATATTTCTGATTGTGATGAACCCTTTAAGCACCTCAGATACACACACACACACACATGCACACACACACTGTAGCGTGCGTGTCAATGTGGATGACCACCGTGTTACAGCGTCGGTCTATCTGCAGAGACACTTGTCTTGTTGACTTCTCCCTCTCTTTTAATCAGAGATCTCCAAGCTGCCGTGCATACCGAGAGCCTCTGGAGTGTCGTATCTTGAGGAGAGCAGAGTGATTGCTTTGTCAGAGCCTCGTTGATGATGACCGCTATCTAGAGGATTGAAGCACCAGCTGAAGCAATGTCAGCGTTTGGTTTAGCTGTTTGGCTTTGTTGACAATTGCTGCCTCTTTCAACAAAAAAAAAAAAAAGGGGCAAACAATCGCTAGCTTCAGTTTTTCAAATGTGAGGATTTGAGGATTCATTGCACTGGGAATTGGATATATTTGGGATTGGAATGTAGGTTAGATGAAGCAAACCTTATGAAGATGTAAGTCTTATGGCCTGTTTCACTTGAGTCGCCTTTTAAAAGACTAAACGACGATTGGAAAATGAAAAGGATTGACGGCAATCGCCCTTGTGTTGAGTATGAAGGGAAGACGGAAGCGACGTGAACCAACATTTCACTTTGTTTCCATGTTGAAGCTACAGCCTGTGTTCTTCGGAGGAGGGAGGAGGAGGAGAGGAAAGAAAAGGAAGTGTGAAAGACAAAACAAAGAGCTGACAGGATGAATCTGAAAAGGAGAGATAGATCGGCCGGCACTATTGAAATATGCAGATTGGAAAATTGGAGGGAGGGACACACACAGCGAGAAAGAGGGCGAATGCAACATCCAGTCTTTGTTCCTTTGCATGTGGGTGTGCACACAACAGACACACACATACGTCAGGCTGCCATAACTCATCATCGTCCCACAAAAAGAGAGAGGGGTGGGGCGGCGGGGAGGAAAAGAGAGGGGGGCGGGGGGGCGTCTTGCCGTTATCAGAACGACACAAACAAACAACACAGTTTAGTCCGTCAGGTGGAGACACCGACCTTCCTGCGCGTCACGTGCAAATCACATAAACCACGATGTCGCCCTCGTCCCTGTTAGACGTAACGAGTTCACTGCATGTGATGGGAGGAGATGAGCGCTCCACTGATGCCATTCATCCCATTTGCATACTATTACAGCTGTTGAGTTTTGATTTGACATTTGGCTCGTGTGGCCGTGGGCGTATGTGTGTACGGCCAGGCCCTAAAGCCTTCGCTAAAGATAGACGAGGGCGGGGGGGGGGGGGATTCGTCAGACTAAATTTGTGGGCTCTTCTGCTCACGCTGCGTATGACACGGTTAGCGGCGGAGGAGAGCGTTCGCGCGGCGTCCACCATGTGTGTTCGAGGCAGCTTCTTGGTCACACAGGGCTCTCTCGCTCTCTCTCTCTCTGTCGGGCATGTTCTGTTTTTAACTATCCGTCCACACCCTTCAGAAAACGAGAGGGAGGAAGAGACTGGGCCTGTCCAAATACATTACAGTAACCATTTGGAAGACAGTGAAAAAGAGACGACGGGAGGAAAGAAAGTGGGACACAACAAGAAGCCGTGGGCACTCACTCTGCGACTGTCCAATATGATCACTGCCTTTGTAATGCTGCATAATCCCACATTCTTCAACAGTGTGTGCCGGGTCGCTGCTGTCTGCAGCTCTTCCAGTGTTTGTTATGGGTGTAAAAAAAGGTGTTGCATGTTAAAGAAAAAGTATGTACATAAACGCTGCTGACGTTACTAGTGTTGTATTGGAGCTAAATAAAACGATAAATCCATTTTTTGATCGAGCAGAAATTTGAAAAAAGCATGTTTCAGATGTATAATAAAAGGCAGTTAATCTATTCAGTTTTATGTCAACTTCTTTTTTTTTAGCCTTTGTCCCAGCTGTCCAATTAAGATACCTGTTGAATGTCAATCTGGAGTCTTTATTTCTGCTTTCAGCCCCCGACAAAGATGTACAAAGAGATCTGGTCTGAGGATATCTTAGCAATTTTCGCAATTTTCCCAAACACAACTATTTGCTAACATTCAAACAACATCATATTCTGAGCAGAAATATAACCTGTAAAGATTTAGAGTAATGTCGATGGCATCACTTCGGAGCTTTGTTTACATGGTCCTGTGAAATACATCATCTTTATCTGCCAATATTCAGTAAAATATGTGATCAGGACATTGGCATTGTATTGATTTTTCCAGTCATCGATCTCCAATCATGTTAAATTGAACCGACCAATCCGTTTTGTCAAATTGAGGCGAGGAGAACGAAGCTTTTGCTCAGTTACATTATGATGCGTTCAGGCTCGAGCCAGTGAAAATGAGTATTGACTGAAAGTAAATCATCGCGTTATCATAATGTGTCCAAATGTAATCTCGTAAAATGTAGTTTTGGCGATTAACTTGAATAAACAAGAGCCGTTTCAAGATGTTTATCACCGTTAGCTGCGACCCGCCGGCTCGGCCGCTGCCATGTTGAGAGCCGTGTGGAGACAATAGATTTGCTCTGAATTAGGAATTCAGCACCTTTTTAAGAGACTCAGACGAGCTCTGCTTCTCGTCTCCATGTCATGCTTGTTTTTCTTGGTGCTTGTTTGTTAAACATGTCCTATTTCTTTGGTTTCCAGACACAGAGGCGGAGAGGAACGCGCTGAAAGAGCACGTCTACCCCAAACTACGAGACTTCTGCAGGGAGAACTATGGGATTGAATTCCAGGTAACTGACTGCATTTCCCCTTTTTCCACCGAGCTTCATCCTTCGATTTATTTTCTCTAGTTTTTTTCCAATACTGACTGTTAAGTGCCTCCAAATCTACTCCGTGGCTTACAACGGTGCCTGGAGGGGCCCCCCAAAGCAGCATGCCGGGATCCCCGTCCCTTTAAGCGAACAGAAGGCCAGCGAAGATAAGGCTTCCATCAGCGAAGGCTGGCACAAATCTAGCCGTGGATAAGGCGGCATGATGCGAGGGCCTACTTTATGTTGTTGTCAGAGAATTTGCAGCATACCCTCCCCGCGGTGTCCACTGATCGAGATCATTTGCATTGCAAATCAAGCGTCACTGTACACAGAGAGATTGCTATCAGAGGTTTGTTTGTTTAACAAATGCAGGGGAGCCCTCGAGTCAGGGAGAGATTTCTGCCACAGATTGTTCCTCGAAGGATCCGAGGAGATTTCCGTGCGATGAGGGGACCTCGGTGACCCCCCCGAATTGTTTTTGCAAAGCGGAAGTCAGCAGGGCGTCTGCGGCTCATTCTAATTTCATGCCAAGAATGTTTGGATGGTAAACAGCTGAGAGCACAAACCAAATCAAAAAGGTGTTGTAACAAGACTTCATACAATAGTGCTTAGATCCCCTCCCACATATGCACAGGGCTTAGCCACGCTTTGTGGAGTTTGGGGGTCTTTGCGTCGTCAAAAAACACAAATTGTACACAGAACCAGTACCGGTTGTACAGGAAATAGCAGTGTGCAAATATGTACGTGTGTTTGAACACTAGTTCCTAATGGCAGTCAGACTAAATCAGTTTTTGAATATATTAATCTGTAGACCGAGGGGTCTTATAATGGCGGCCTGATTGGAGGACTTGAGATGAGATGAGAGGGAGCAGTGAAGGCTCCTGTGTGATGAGGGTTGTTTTACGTCGAAAGGTTAAATTAAGAAATTCATCAATATTCCCTGGTTGAACGCTCACTGTATGAATCCGGTTTTCACTTGAGTTGGAGGCATTACAGCAGTAGCAACATGACTTCAACAGGAATTGCTTTGTCATGTTACATGTCTTTTTTTTAAGCTTATCCACAATGGTTTGGCGAGGAGACCAGCCAGTCAGTGAATGGGAGGAGTCATTTACCATTCAACGAATCGCCCCAACTGTATAAAGCCAAAAAGGGTCAAACGGCCAAAGACCAGACAGGACGACCTCACGACCAATGCCGACTCTCTCAAATGTCTGCGTGTGGCAGGGAAGTGCCAGATAATGCAAGAGGAGCCAGGCGGAGACGTTTTTGGCTCCGGTATCTGTGGCCACGTGTCTGTCTGGTGATTCATCTCGCTGTGACGAAGCGTGAGCTGAAATGATTATGCAGAGGGCCTGGGAGTTTATACTATGACTCACTTACTCTCCCTCCTCCTTCTCTTCCTCTATCCGACCCCCCCCCCACCCCCCTCCCCCTACTCCTCATCCCCACCCACGCTAAGTGAGAGTTGGCACCTTGGCTAAAACCACAGATCACTTTGGCTTCATAATATTTTATATATTTCCAAGTACGTGCGAGTTAACGTCTCGGTGACGCGTCACGTTACGCGTGAAGTCCCACGTGTCGTTCATGTACGTTGCGTTGTAGCCCGAGTATCATTTTCGCATTCATCTTTTGCTTTGATTTGTAATTTATGTGTGCGATTCCCGCCTCCCCTTTCACACACATACACTTCGCCTCTCACACGCACACACATCCGCTGGCACACACTGACACACATATGCCAAGCTGATAAAAACCCAATTCTCCCCGGTCCCTCATCACTTGGCTCAGTTTCCATCCAGAACGCTCCCTTAAGAGGATGGAGCGGCATCGCAGGGGAAGGAGTGAGGGATGGAAGGGGATGAAGAGGGCGAGGAAATCCAGCCCAGGGGCGGAGGGCCGCGTCCTCATTCAGTCAGCGCACAGCAGCTGGGATCAGGCGAGATCCCCATTTTTAACATTTGTGTTTGCAGACTTTTTTTTTTAAACAACACAGTAAAGCAAAACAGACACGTATAAAATCCGGGCCAGACAGCCCGTCTGTAAGCACACCAGAACACTGCTGGTGTGTGGACGCTGGCTCTAATACGGCTTCTCTCCGACCTTATACTCATCTTTAAGACGTCGATCGCTGGAGTTCACCTGAGCTCAAGTTGGTCATCAATCTCAGAACAGTAGTCTGATATTGGACCCAGCTAAGAGCTCCAGATTATATTTAATAGAACGAGGTATGTTGTATTGGCACTCATCTAGGGAGTAACACCTGAATGGAGACGATAGAGAGAGACGTATGCTGCATTATAATAATTTTAAGAGAAAATTGTGTGATCATGAAATGAATTACTGCTCTGTCGACCACATTTTGCATCGGATCTAATTATTTTCTGGTTTTCTTGGGATTGGTTTGGGTCTCTCGCTTTGAATATTAATTCATTTGTTTACAACCCAGTTTAGGTTTTCACTGTGTATGTATGATACGTACATTGTGTTACGGAACTGGCACCACGGGGAGCAGGACACAAAAGTAGACACAAAGCAAGGTAGTTGGTCTCAAAAACAATGTTTACTGCGACAAACACTCACAGACATCAAAAGACAAACTGGCACAGGACAAGGGAATGACACAGAATAAATACACAAGGGAACTAGACACAGGTGGAAACAATTAGGGCGGGGCTTGCAATCAAACAGGAGGACGGCACAAGAGGAGGAGGGAGGAGTCTGGATCGAGAGACAAGATGATTGACAGACAACAGAAACCGATAGAGCACACAAAACTACCCAGGAGGCTTGGGCGTAACACACTGTTTTAAATACATTTGTTTTTTCGTTATTTGGTGGCTTTGAAGGCTCCGGAGCAACATGAAATATGCATTTTGTGTTTCATAAGTGGTCTGTACCACCTGTACGACATATGACTCTTTTGCTGTTGTTTCGCTGTGCGCTGGAAACCAAACTCGTGTCCAATTTTTCAGATTGGTGAAGTTATTCATCCATTCTCTTGTTTTTTTTTAACTGTGAAGAGAGTTTTCTTCTCGACGTGGCCCGTTGGTTCCTTTCCAAATGTATTGGTGGATGATATCGGCTGACAGCTCATTAAAGCTGGTTTTGGTGACGTGCAGCTAAAAATACATCCAAGTAAAAATGTAAAGTTACATTTTGTCTCGGTCGGACGAGGGCGAGGCAATAAGTTCAAATTTTTGCAACCGAACACCGTCAATCCAACAACCGTTGATTGCCGATATCTCGGGCGAAGTGTGTGCCCAAAAGCTCTCTTTACTTTCCACCTCCATAGAAACAAAACACAACTCACCAAAAAACTTCTAGTTAGTCTTTCCCACTTTATTTCCGCTGACGTGCCGGTTTATGGACTTAATCCCCAGTCCAGTTGTTATTGCTCTGCACACGCTTGACTGTCACTTTCTCATCTAGATTTTAAATCCCAGTTCCCCTTATCTTAACCCATCTTCCACTTCTCCATCAATCATCTTGTTACAGCGCAATCACCTCCGCCCACATGCAGGAGATAAACTGGATCTCGGGGTTTCTGGGAGCATCGCCGTAAATAATGTGGTCGGACCACGGTTGCCAAACTCTCCCTCCGTCACACGCAGGGAGACAAGTGCAATTATAATAAAAGTTTCCCGGCCACGGCTGTGAGATTCTGTTCAACGGCTGCCACTCCGGCGTCTTTTACAAACGGCGAGACGGGAGGAGAAATGAGGGGCGAGGTGACATTTCACCACCATTTTTCGTAGTCCATAATGCTTGAACTTCAAAAAACCGGGAACACGTCTGTCAATTTAACTTCGTCAAAAAAGACACAATGCCCTTAGAATATGTCACCCACTTAAATATGTAATAGCTAATATACTGAATATCCTTTTACCGTCGAGCTGAAGTCCTATTAAAAGGAAACCTCAAGTCGAAGATGCACAGTAAAACTTCAGGAGAAACTGATAAAAGCATGACATATTCAATGCCCTTCCATCACTTTACCTGCTCAATGTGTCTCTCGCTCTTCTTTCAGTCTGCTCCTTTCACTCCTTGGCAGTCGGCCATCGTCTCCATTCACTTTCCACCTCGGAGACGGTTGTTTTTCTCCATTCAGTCTACGAAAAAAAAACACATCAACATGCCAACTGCCTCCACAGCAAAGATAATCAAAAATCAAACATGAAATGCCTCAAAGCCTTCAGTTACACTGTACTAGTAAAAACCCATGGGAGAGCTACTCATTCTTATTACTGTCACTATGATGATTATATTTTCACCCCTGTCAGTTTATCCGTCGTCAGCAGGACCTCTTAGAAAATAGGAGCATATTTATGTGACATTTGATGGACAAAGGCCTGGGTAAAAAAATGGGTTTCAATCAAAAACATGGAGACTTCTTGTCGTGAAACAGATTTCATAATAGTGTTAGTATATTGAGAGATGAGTCATGGTAAAATAGTTCTCATTTATTTCAAGTGGCCTCGAGCAACACACCTACATGTTTTCGCCCACACTTCTGGCCCTCGAGACGTCTTCGCTAAGTTCGACTTGTTTAACCCGGTGGCCACATTTACGGGTCTGCAGTTGCGTCATCGACTGGAAAAATAGTGATTTTACCCCAGTGATATACTGCAGGCGATGGATCAATGAAACCAATAAACTCAGATGAACTGCTTCCCCAGTACAGAACATGTCAGGAGTATGCAAGGTGTGTATAAAAAAAAAAGCCTGTTTCTTCAGTGATTTAAAAATGTCCGTCTTCAATTCACAGTGTTTTTGGTGACTGGAGAACGCTCCGCGATGCTCGATGTCAGGCATCTGTGAGATGAGAATAAGTAATCAAAGCTGTGTTGACACTTTAACTCTACTCATATTACACACTGAATACCATGAATTTTAAGAAACGTCTGGCGGGTTTTCTGACAGCAAAGTATAACGCCTGATTGATCAATATTAGTTGCAGAGGAAGCGGGAACAATTGAATTTAAAGTCTTTTCCTGAACTTTTCGACATTGTAATATCCATGAGGGCCGTTCTCCGAGTCTCCTTGAAGAGGAGCGTTCTTTATGAATGTTTTCAATTTGCAACCCAAAAGAAGCTAAATCATGCATTCCCACATTGGTTCACAGTGCTGTGATTAGTGTGGTTATTGTTTTGTGGAGCTTCCAAGTCGGGTCTGCTCCCATTTAACTCTCAAGCACCTCCATCTGGCGTGGAGATCTCAGCTAACTTTAAGGCCAACACCTCCTGAATCTGGAGCTGTGAGCATTGTTCTACTGTCGTGTTCTCAGCCCTGAAGCAGAAAAGGCATCAAAACCGACCTTTTTGGTGCCGACGTCATGATTACATCACAGTCTTGCACAGTCAGCTGGAGGCAAAACAAAGGAAAGACTGGAGGCAAACACGAATCCCCTCAGAGTAGTGGGCTCAAGTTAATTACACACAGAACATTTTCTCTTGCTGTGTTCTTGGGGGGGCAAAATCGTAGGAGTACAGCTCCAACAGCCCTTTTCAAATAGCAAAACAGGATTCGAGGCTCTGGCGAGCTACAATGTTGGCGACGCGCTTCACAGATGGAAAGAAAATGTTGCTGATAGTTTAGCTTCCCCTTTTGCTCACCTGCTACAGCGTGGAGCTCCCTGCTCACGCAGAAAGCTATACTATGAGAGAGATGGAGAGAAAATGTAAAACAAGCCCCACACTGTTAGCTTTGACGATTAGCATGGTTCCCCTTTAAGAATGCTGGTTTCTAAAGCTCCTTTCCTTGAAAAGGGCACCGTCAGCCGAAGAGTTAGGCATCGTCTGCAGTGAAAAATGCATCTCCCTGAGTAGTTTTATTAAAAAAGGTCTGCTCCCTCCTCCGCTGGTGCCTCATTAAGGCCACCTCAAGTCACGTGATCGCATTACCTCGTGTCTTTGACCGGCTCTTAACCTTAACTTGCTGTGGTCGAGCTGCAATGCCTGAAACACCGCACTGTAATTACCACAGTGTGTCACGGCGTGACAGATTTTCTCGAGGGCTTGCATGTGAAAATTTCCACTCAGCGCTCATCATTGGCAACCTCAATCAACTCCATGAGGTTCATGGAGGGAAACTTGACCTCTTATCAAAAGCAGGCAGACTATTGAAATTTGCAAAGTAAAATATAGCTTTAAAAGATCTAACATTGAAGTCTCAGATCCCCGCTTAACCGCCTTCCTGAGATGTCTGTGTCTGTTTTTATGTTCAAACTCAGTTTTCATATCACTGCAGAAATTGTATTTTTGGCCATGGATTTGCTGCTAAACCTCATATTTTCCTTGAGCACTATAAAGCTGTATTCATCAAACATTCTTAGAGATTTACTACATGTTCTTGATAAAAAAAAAAAATGCCTCTAGTAGAAAGCTTAAGATATATTTATGTTGGCACCGCATCTATTTTTACTGTTGTTGTTGGTTGGTTTTTTTTGCCTGAGTCTTTCTGTTGGTGGTTTGTTTTTTTCCCGCCTGAATTCATGCCCTTTCTTCCTCGGCATCTTGGGCATAATCCCAAAGTCTAATAGTCTAACATTCAATAAATAAAAAAGGTTTCTCCTGCACTTGACCCGCCACGGGCAAATGCCTTCTCCAAGGGCATTAGAAAGCTTCTTAGTCGAAGCTGCTTCGGCTCTTACGCAAGCGCCGCCGCCCCCACTACCATATAGTTTAGCGGAAGAGGGAGAGAAAGAGTGGGGGAGAGGGAACGTAATCAGAGAGAGAGGAGCAGCAAAGACAAAGGAGAAGTTGGCATCCAAGAGAAAGCGAGGAGGAGGGAGGAAACTGTGAAGCAGTTCCAGCCAAAGCCGATCCCACAGGAGTCCTCATCTAACAGTGCTTTGTTTTAAAATCCCGTCTATAACTTCAACTTAATTCATGTGCCCTTGCCCATTTAGGGTGTACCTTCTCCCCTTCATCCCTACATCCATACTCCAGGGAAGTGACGGGGCAAATTGAATCAGTGTGTCCTCCCTGCTCGCGTGCGCGCAGGTAATAGATGTTTTCATTTAGCTTTTAATTACCGCGCGTCCTCCCAATCACCGACTGAAACCCAGCAGAAACCGATCGTAATCGGGGGCGCTCCTCTCATTTTATCCCCCCCCCCCTTCCCCTCCCCCATCCCATACGCTGATTGTCAACACGGGGGCCGATCGCAGTCTCCCACGCGTGTGCGTTGGAAGTAGATTGGTGACACTGATACGCAATGACTGATGTGCCAAGCAATGAGTTTTCCACATCGGCGAGGCATGCTTATCGTGTGTGTGTGTGTGTGTGTGTGTGTGTGTGTGTGTGTGTGTGTGTGTGTGTGTGTGTGAGAGAGTGGGAGAGTTGTTTTCCAAAGTGAAAGCCTTCGGTGCTTCAGATAATAGAAAGGGGCTTGTAACTAGCAGTCCTGTTATAAAGTTTTCATCCCACGTCCATTTATCTCTCTCTTGGTAGGACTGTCAAAACAATTGGTCCGTCTGCAGATAATAATAAATCTCTGTGAAAATCAGTTCATCTTTTTCGTCATTCATTAAGCAAGACATGTCAAATACTGTCTGGTTCTGGCCTCTCGAGTGTGAGAATGTGTCTGTTTTAAACCGTCTGAACGATCTGAATAAACGGAAATAATAAAAAATGTAATATATTTGGTCCTTTTGGAACTTGCATTGGCTTTACAAACTTATTTAAATGTTTCTTTCAAAGTGTTTAGTCGACTAAATGATCATCGAAATCTATCTCAGACCATAAACTGTTCACAATGTTTTCTAAGGTAATGAATTAAGTGAGAAGTAGGGTCATACATGTACATATATTTTTACGACATGATGAGTGCCCCCCTGTTGGTCTGTAGAGAGAATGCATGTATTAAGACACTTTGCTCAGCAGAAACAGAGGTTGCCGCCTGGTTGCAACACAAATCTGAACGTAAATCCAACAAATATTTATTGTTGTGCATTCTAGTATTTGCTTGTTGTCTTCAATTGAAGTTTAATCACCCAATTAAATGTATACATAACTGTGCTTTGAGGCATTACAGGCAAAAAGGTTGGTTGTTACTGGAACAATTGCTAATGAAGATATCTGTTAGTTGCCGCCTGAGGCAGCGAGTTGAAGTCTTCTCTCACGGCAACACAGCTGCTCACAGATGCAGCAACGGAGCAGATGAGCCGAGGTGTAGCTCCGGCGCTCCTGCTGCTCCGCCAATAACCGGAGAGGACAATATCTCCCCCCTCGACTGTCAAGTCCCGCACTCTCAGTTTCAGTGCCATCCGGGGACACAGGGCTGCCAGTCACCGCTGTTCTCTGCCACACTGCGGATGTGTCGGTCATTGTGCCAGGCTAAACTCATTTGAGCCAGCTCGTCTGGTGAGCGGCCGAGCATGAAGGAGCAGGGCCGCTGAATAACTTTGGCTCCACCTCATCCTCATGCTACGTTTCTCGCCGCAAACCCCGCCATCGGGGGAGGCGAACGGGCAGAATCGATAAGAAGGAGAAGAAGAGAAGATTGCACGTTATTTATTTTAAAGCCTAATGCATCTCTTTGTAATCCGCATGTCAGTCGGCCGACTATCGCCCCCCCCCCCCGGGAGGCTTGCGGCAGCGTGGTGTGTTTCCTCACCTTTCTCTGTGTTTTTACAGTTGGAATCGTCTAAGCTGTCAAACCGCGTGACACAATGTGTTGAGGGCCCCCCCCCCCCCCCCTCCGCCGCCTGTGTGTATGTGTGTCACTCCTCCCTGTTGGCCTCAAACGCTCAAAGTGGCATATGCATGCATGTGTGTGTGTGTGTGTGTGTGTGTGTGTGTGTGTGTGTGTGTGTGTGTGTGTGTGTGTGTGTGTGTGTGTGTGTGTGCGTGTGTGTGTGTGTGTGTGTGTGAGTCAGTGAAGAACGAGTAAAGGCATTAGTTCAATGAAGATGGATGTAAACCTACTGACCCCCACTTGCACTTTTGTTTCATTATACTATTGCATCAATATTTCCTCCAATTCCCTTAAAAACGGCGCTTTCTCTGCTTAACTGTTTTTTATTTTTCAGAGTTGAGGATGCTGGTTGGGTCATTTTTAAATGAACCTCGTCTATCATAGAATTTTAAAAAAAAGCAAGAGAAGCTTTTCTATTCAGAAGTGTCGGGGGAAAATTCTGCAAGAAAAAGTGCCAGACTGAATACATTGAATTTGTATGTTTTTTTGTGTGTGCACATATTAGAAAGTATCGTAACTCTTGGCCCATGTTTGTGTGTCGTCAGGTGGTGGACCTGTACTGGGGCGCGGACCCAGAGGAGTGGGACAGTCCAGAACTACAGCGACTCAGGATGAAACTCCTGGAGGAATGTCTGAAGACCTCCTCGGGACCATGTTTTGTTGTAAGTATTGCAGCAGGTACACACAGGTTTCGGTTTTGAAACGGATTTCATTGAACGTGTTTGGGATGTTATCACACGCTGTGCTTCGGTCATCCCTCTCTATCGCACTACACGGCTCTGATGTGGCAGCACAGCTGGATTGTTCCCGGGTCGTCTGCCTTTGAGATCTAATAGCTGTGTGAAACGAGCTTAGAAGAGTGAAATCGACATTTTTCTTGCCGACTTGTCATTTTAGAAGTCGTTGCATGGTCGCATTTGAAGACTGACACTGGGAAAGTCAGCAGCTTTTGAAGCCTCTTTTCTGTTGACAGCGGATAAAGATATGAAGTAGAATCCTGCTTTATCTCGTTTTTATTTTTTATTTTTATGAAAGTTGATTATGCTAACTTCCTCACTTCAGTAAAATCATTTTACCTGATGGATTGCTGATAAAGAAAAGAAAATCGGCTGCGATATTGAAACAACTTCACAAACGACATCCTCTTCGCTGGAGTGCAAACCAGAAGAAAGTGTCTTGTCTTGAGCCGGCACATTGGAAAGCGCCGAAAGTCCATCGCAAAGCTAAAATTACACTTGTATGAATGAGTTATGTGAAGACCTGTGCAAGAGGGGGGAGGAGAGTGGCATGACGCATAATTACGGCTGACATTTGAGAGATCTTTTTCAGATAATTTTAGGCCACGTAAAAAAAAAAAAAGAGGAAAAAAGTCAGACGCATGGAAAGATAAGGACGGAGATAGGAGGGAGGAGAAGGGGAGGAACGACGGGAGGAGGAATTGATGGTGAATTATTCAAATGAAACAGATCAGTTTCCAGAGGTTGGAATTGAGGTGAGAGATCACACGGAGACGTAATGCATGATGGGTAGGACAGGATCCCAGTTCTCCAGAGGACCCAATCTCTTTCCACCAGTCTGGTGTTTTCTTTTTCTTCCTCTTACCCTGCATACACTGCTCCCCCTTCTTCCTCTCTCATTCACAAGTTGTTTCCTCTTTCTCGCTCACTCAAACGTGCACACAAACACACGTTTCACTGCAAAAACACATGCCGTTTAGTGATTCATTCCAGCTTATTTTCCAGGACTTAAAAAACATGTTTTGTTCTGTTTGACATGAAACAAAGTGCATGCAAAGTTGATGTTCATCGCTCCTCTCGAGCAAACCTCAACCTCGGTGCAGCAGAGTCTGTGGACGCTACTAAGTGCAGTTAGCTTTTAATAGCTCCAGAAAAGGCTAATGAGTGGACGTTGAGTTCAGCGTTTTGAAAGCTAGTGTTTTTCCAAGAGATATATCTAAACAGCAGGAACCATAACGCATGTGCCAACAACCCTCAAAATTCAACGCGTCAAAAATAATTCTCAATAAACTCCACATGATAGAGATTTTACCAGAAATTAAACTATTAAACTATTAATTACATCCGCCACATCCGGATCTGCAGAAAAGTAGTGAAGGAGCCAACTTGTGATGTCACAAAACAACAGAGCCAACGCACACGGAGGAAATGTAGGCGCTTACCTCGCCGAAGTGAGGCAGTTAGTCGCAGTGCCACCGAGCGACATCAAACGTAAAACAATACCACATTTGGGCTTAAAATGGAGTCTCCTCTGCGCCCGGAGCCCATTTGAACAAAAAGCTGAGCGTCCGGGGACACCGGTGGCAGCGTGGGCAGCTTTCCCTCCATCTCATCCACCGCACGTCCACGGGGTTTCCCTTCCCAGAGCCGCCTTACTGTTGCAACAAGATTGGAGGATTTCTTACAAATATTACTGCCTGCACTTTGAGAAGTTGGTCGCTGATAATATTGGCAGTCTCTGAGCTTTTCCTTGAGTACTTTTTTGTCCTTGTGGGCTCATTGAAATGTGATGTCACGGTCTCTGAAGCTCCTTGAGACATTGTGTGCGATATTAAGCCCGTACAATGTGAGCTCAATCACGCTAAACTGCACTGAAATTACCGGATCCGAGCTGAAAAGAAGTGACGCACTCTCTGCTTTTGTGCCGCTGGCGCGGTGTTTACCGCGTTGTTGTAGTTGCCGCGCGGATTTCATTCATTCCCCTCGGCCTCGGTCGCCCTCCGTCCCCGCTGCAATTTCACCATCTTAACCCCGGCCGACCCCCGAGCAATACCACACAACACAACCGAGGGGAAGCACACAGAAACTCAGGTACGCACACACACAGCTCTTTGTTCTGTGCCCCTCTGATCTGTCTTTCTTCCTGTCACCCACCCACACACACACACACACACCCACCCACACACACACACACACACACACATAGAAACATACAAAACAGAGCATCTCGACCCGAGGCATGTGCTCTGTCAGAAGATTGAGCACCATTTGGGTTGTGACTCTTGATGGTATAGACTCTTTACTCACCTAAAGAGACACACACACGCACACACACATATCCGTGGTGCGTGTCCTCCGCATCTGGCTGGTTAAATCTTTAATCACATGTTCTACTCGTCCGTCTCGGTGGGAAATGAAGGGGTTTTTATGCAGAGGAAGCCACATTAACTCCACAGAATGAAGCCCCTATTCACACTTGTCGGCGCCAGCTGCCTGCAGTCCCTGCGGACGCGGCGAGGCGGGCCGGCGGGCCCCGCCGTTTCCAGGACCGTGGGAGCGCCGAACGGCAGCCTCGGGTTCTTTGATCGGGGACTTGGATCCCCGTTTATGACAGTTCTGGGTTGTCTGGGCCGTCTCCGGAGAACCATTGTTTATTTTTACGGGGTGGTAGACCGATGTATATAAATATGTGAGGACAGGGAAAGCGTCAGCAGAATTTAGGTTCCTGTTATTCCTGCCAAAAACCGACGGTAGATCTCAAACCGTGCGTACACTGAGAATTGTTCTCTTCGTCGCTTCCTTTTCATTCCTTCTTCCTGCTCTATGTTTCTAACTCAGTGTGTTGACATGCAGCCGCTCACAGTTTCTACTCATCCACCATCATCAGCACCTTGACTCCCAAATGCGGCTGCCCAAGTGTCACCCCCAGCTAACACACACACACACACACACACACACACACACACACACACACACACACACACACACACACACACACACACACAATTTTAGCCACATGGCAGTATGAGGAGACTTCAAAGAGCAGCTGATCTCGGGGTCTCCAGCCTGGAACAACTGTCACAAAGCCCAGGATCAGAGTGTGGGAAAAAAAAAGGGATGAACAGAAAGGGAAGAAAACATTGCACATGTATTGATTATTCGTGTAAAATCCCAACACAGGACGTGGTGTGCGTTTCTATTGCAGAAAGAGACAGATAAAAAGAGTGAAGGGGAGGATGGGAGCTTGAAGTCGGCATTACATTACACAGGAAACAGGATTGGCATGCGTAGTGGAGGTGTGCTCCTTGCTGCCACAGAGGATCTGTGCAACAACTAGAAACCTCGTTATACTCCCTTTTGGCACTCGCGTCTCCCCTCGTTCACCTCTCGCTGAGAATTATTGAGTCACAATTTCAGATGGAAACTTGGATGACGTGGGAAAATTGCGCTTGAGGGAAATTACGACTGTAACGAAAACAAAACCAGAAACTTCTTTTCTTTCAGTGGGCATGTACGAACATCAATATTTAGAGTCGTCTGCGTTCATAAGAAGCAGCTTCGGATACGTCGGCCTTTCTTTATGAGTAGGAATCAATCGCAGCGAGTGTTTTTCAAAGGGCACGGCTGAACACAAGACAGGTGGCAGTGCAGGGTTGTTAGATACACACACACACACACACACACTCGCACACACCTGGGTGAGGGGGGCTTTTCTCTAACCTGTCGATGCAATAAAGCCGGTTTCCATGGTGATCACAGGGGTTGGCATGGTGACGGTGTCATTGACCCGGAGATTAAGCATGACAATGAGGCATGACTGTTTTTTTCTTCTTCTTCTTCTCCTTCTTCTTCTCCTTCTCCTCGTCCTCCTCTTCCTCCTCCTCCTTTTTCCTTTCTGCTCCTCTGCTCTCCAACAGTCTCAAATTCCCTCGTGTAAAAAAAAAAAAAAAAAAATACACTAAAACTTGATGGATGCTTCAAGGACGGGTGTCGGCTCAGCGGCACGCCCGCCGCTCGTCCAGTAGTGTCGGATGTTCACAGCAAATAGGCCGCGCCTCGCATCCAGCGACGATGCAAGAGTATAAAACTGGCTCATTTGAGTGAGGGGATGTTCTCAGCCTGTGTCTTTGTGCAAAGATGGCTCCAATTCAAATGTTGTAGCTCGGCCAGTCTGAAGCTTCGTGAATCCATAAAGCTCATCTGAACAAATAAAACAGAGAAGCTACTTCCAGCTGTTTGAACCCTAGAACGCTAATGCTACAAATAGCAACACTATCACTAACGTTGGGTATATTTTACCGATACATATATATATTTTACCTGATAAAATATACTTCTCATCAAAATATATTAAAAATACAACAAATTAAAGTTCTCATAAAACGATAAACAGGTATCAGCCTGAAAAAGGCTAAAAATTAGGTGAAAAATAGAAATAATGGAACTATGAACTTGTTACTTTTCATCAATACGTCTTGTGAAATGACAGAAACCATCCTCATCTTCATTCTTCAATACTTGTTTGACCTCCCGCGAGCCTCGCAGCCCCACTCCCATTTGTCCCCACTGAAGATGTAAATCTTTTAGAGCACGGAGTTTCAATTATGTAAAAAGCTCCATTATTATCCTCAAACAGCTGGGCGCTGTGGCGCTGGACTAAGACACATTTGCGGATCTTGTATTTACAGCAACAAGACGGAAAACAGTGCCGGTGCTCACCTTAACATGTCGCAAAGTGCAAAGATGCGCCTCAGCGATTTCTAACAGCTTTTTTGGACAACGACATCATCGTTCTATGGTTCAAAGTACATTAATGGTGACATAGCTAAGACTTGGATGGATGGATGGATGGATGGATATATTGTCTTATGCACAGTTAACAGAGTTACTTTGTACAATGAAAAGCTTATTTTGCTAGTTCCTCCTTTCGCACCAAATTACAATAACTTAGAACTTAAGGTAAAAAATGTCATTCAAATTAAGAATTAAGAATACAAAAAAGTGCTATAATGCTAATAGTACAAGACAATATAGAAAATAAGGCACAGAAATATGAGAACAGTATTGCACAATCAGTTTCAATGAGTGTATAAAGTGAACTATGCATTGTTGCAAATATTCAAGTACAGCAGTACTTGTTATGGACTGTTTCATGCAAGTACAAACCGGCATTGATTTATTGTATACTAACTCCCGAAGGAGTATAAATGAGAGCAAAACTACATGATATATCAGTTTGCAGTCTGCGTTTGGCTCACTGCTCCGAGAGGGAGCGTGGGTGTCACTAGAACTTAAATATTTCTCTGTTCGGTTCATCGGTTTCTTTTTTGGAGCCATTTCTGGCTCTGCGCTGCCAGAGCTTACGCGGCAAATATCAGAACAGTCGACTGTGTGGTTCCTTGATTGATCGACCCCGCGAGCGTTTGATTTGTTGATTCATGCTGTAGCTGTGTACAATATCTGAGACGCCTCCCCCAACTGGCTCATCAGATAAAGTGCACTTAGCCAGAGTATAAAACCCCTTCCGCGGATGAAAACCCCGGAGGAGGGAGCGAGGGAGCGAGGCAGAGGAGTGCGGATAAAACCGGAACAGCGTTTGGAGGCCGTCTGCTTCGCTATTGTCACTGTAGCCTCCTGTTTGTTGCACCTGTGGCTGATTAAGTGGAATAAGAACTACTCCAGCGTGGTCCCCTCTCAAAAGGACAGGACACACACACACACACACACACACACACACAGAGTGAAATTCTCGCTTGTCTGCTGCTGTGCTCTAATCCCCCTTTAGATGGCCTCATTCCAGCTCTGCTGTCTGCCGAACACGAAATGTTAAAACCAGCCGGCAAATATTTGGACATCTTTTACAGTTTGGCCTTGGTAAATTGGGCGGATGACAGAAGTGACAGTGGATTACATGGAAAAGTGGAGTGCCGTGTGTGTGTGTGTGTGTGTGTGTGTGTGGTTGTGTGTGTTTGGTCGCAATTGAACACTTTATTTTGTCATTTTGATAGGAAACACCAGTTGGTTTTATCCTGATCTCTCGCTCCACTCATTCGTCCTGCTGTACAACCTGACAGAGACTTTGTCAGCAACTTGGAGGGTGTCTCTCTCGCTCTTTCTCTCTCTCTTTCTCTCTCCCTCACACACACACACACACACACACACACACACACACACAATATGTCTCTCTCTCAGCGTTGCTGTACAGCACAGGGCCTCCGTCCTCTACTGACACATCACTGCAGCACAGTGAGTCATAGAGCATCCAAACAGGTCGGCTGAGGTGACATGCGGGCCAGCACGGGGGGTTCAAGAACCAGTCTCGTCACAGGTCACTCAGTCAAGTCTTGCCTGTATTCATTTATAGTATACTCGCAATAAATACAAGCCTCAAAAGCCGTTTGCGAAACCTCTCCCTAAAACAGGAACTGCATGCAGGCCCATTAGCATGTCTAGCTCACTAGCTTCCTACTAAAAGCAGCAACGTAACCGAAGAGGCTCGACGACAAAAATGGAGCTTTACAAGCCCTCTGGTATATTTCATACGCTGTTATATGTTGGTTTGACTTTTCTGGTGGGAAGAGCTGAAAGGAAACTTGTCTTTGTGTCAAAAGTATGCAGTAAAGTGTGTCCCTTTTTCCTTCTGAGCTAAGTGCTGCACCTGTCACTTGAAAGAGGTTCAGTTTGAATGTAGCTCATGACCGTTCCTGTCAATCACGGCTGAAGATAGCGAGCTGCTGGCCCTAATTATATATTAAGCTCTTTGTTTTGGCAGAAAGAGAACGCCGAGATTTACACACAAGAGGGAATCCCTTTTCTTTCTTCCTCTATTTTGTACGTTCCTGTCTGACAGATAGCTTGGCTCGTGTTCTGCACTTAAATTAGCACTATTTTCATGCTTTGTTGCCTGCACTTGAATACTCCAGTCACGGGTGGAGGGGAAGAGGTGTTATCTATCAGTATCCAGTGTTCTTTGCGAATACTTTCATTTGATTTGATTCAATATTTTCTACCATAATTTCCCGCCTTTCGGTGCAGGATACATACATTTAAAGTGTTGTTCCACTCCATAAGTGGGTCCGCTAAATGTTTATATCACGCAAATGATGGGTTTTGGATACAAAATGCACGAGCCAACCTTGAAAATGACACCTCCTCCTCCAAAACAACCGACACACCGCGCGTGGAAACTGTCTTCCGAATCCCCAAATAGCTGCAAAAAAATGAACCTTTGCTATCAAACGTGTGCAACATGGCCACAAAACTGCATGTAAAATGACTCCGCCTCGGGCATTTGTGGGGTTTTTTGAGAGTGGGCTCTCCTACAAACCGTGCCACATGCCATCCTCCGATTCTGCTTGTTCTCTGCATCTGTTCCCACTGCGAATGCCAAGGGAGCGAGGAGTCCAACATGGAATGGCTTTGAAGCGTCATTGCCCTGAGCGCACCAACGTAGTTTTCCTGCTCATCGGAGCTCACAGTCATTCGGCTTGTCCCTCTCTCTCCCTCTCTCTCTCTCTTCCTCGCTCGGCGTCTTCGCCCCCGAGACTTCGGCTGCATGTGAATTACGACACATGGAGTAAAGATCAGCTGGTCATGGAGCGGAGGATTTCCAGTGGGGTTTTTATTCATGTGTGTGTGTTCGTTTTCACCCTCATTCTTTTCGAACGTGACTGATGGAGCACATCAGGGATCGAGCCAAGAAATCCCCCCCCCCCCCCCCTCCACCTCCCAACCCTCCCGATCATATCCTAAGGTATTGAATCAGCTGACGCTCAGAAGCATGTGCGTAACATGCCAGAGGGGGAAGAATGGAGCCTCATTGGAGCTTACAGCAGATACGCCATGTGGAGTGGGAGATAAAAGTGGGATGAAAAGGCCACTATTTAATTTGATGATGTCTAATCATGCAGCGACTGCATTGAGTGTCGGAGAGCGATATGGAGAGCGATTGTCGGTATTGGCCCCGGTGAATAAGGCAGACGATGACGATGTCGCCGATCGTGACAAAAATAACATTAACTTCGAGCACAAAGGCGCAATTAAATGAAATTTCACGGTCTTTGATTCCCACAAATCTACATTCCTCCCTTTAATTAATGCATTCATTTCCTTTTCATTTGAAACAGCCCCGTCTGTTCTATATATATAAAGAAAATCTGCTCATTCCCTTAATGCTGCTGATTACTGAGCATTAGGAAATTTGGCCGCGGCTGTGTATTTTATGTAACGGCGTGTCATTCAAACATTTGCCGAGCAGCAGCAGAACAAATCAGCTTTTTCTTACTGAAAACAATTAATTATCAGCAGGGATTGGTATTGAACCTCCGTGCTTTAGAGGTAATTCCTAATTCAGGTGGCATTTTCTCTGAACAACCACAGTCTCTATCTCGCTTTAGCATGATGGTTATTTTCAACACTTGAACATGAACTGCTATGTGGGAAGAGGGGTGCGCTACCTTCAGATTTAAATTGCACACATGTGGCTGTGGTTTTAAAGCAATTTCCATCCAAGAGAGAGCTGTCAGTCGTCACCACAGTGCACACAGAGTGGAGGCAGTGACAACCCTGACGTCACAAATTGGCTGGTGGATGTCCAGGACGCACCACAGTTGCGCCTGTGGCTCCGAAATTGCCTTAAATAAGTCCCACAGTGTGCATCACTGACTCTGGTATTCACCCTGCGCCACTGGTCCCCCCCCCCCCCCCACCACCCTCCTAAAAAGAAAAACCCTAAAACAGTGTGCAGGAACATGATTATACACATTTTCTGTCTCCCTCTTCCTCACCTTCCCTCCCTCCTCCTCCTCCTCCTCCTTCAGGGTCTGGTGGGAGAAAAGTACGGCAGCATCCGCGTGCCGGGGGAGGTGGAGTCAGCAGAGTTTGAGATGATCTTGGATGCAGCAGTGGAGGCGGGGCTGGACACACACATCTTGGAAGAGTGGTACTGCAGGGATGAAAACTCTGTGCCACCCGCATACTACCTCAAACCCAAAGCCCAAATGCTCAAGAACTACCAGAACTCTGTGAGTCCGGCAAACACGACACCCACACGGATGTTACTGAATAGAGCTTCTTTGCAGGGTTCATAATGGATTCTTGTCCTTAAGAGCGGTGCTTTGTGAATATAATTATCCTTGAGGCACCAATTGTATATGCAGTTGCAGAAAACAAAAGCAACTTTTGTCTCCGGCAACTCTTGATCCCGTATAAAGACCTGAGCTTTGCTGATGGACAAAAAAAGTTCTGTTCATTTTATACAAAACTGTTTCAAGATTCATAGCGGTAATAGAATATATTGATGAGATTTGTTTGAAAAATAATGATTATGTTGCCTTGAGTTTCACTTTAGTCACACAGAGTGACAGCGTGGCACTTAAACACACTTTAGGATGCTAAAAACATTTAGATATGAAAGATTCATGCGTTGAAAATATCTCTAAATTCACTTTGAGGTATCAGAATCACTCAAAAAAAGCAATCACACAAGTTAAGACTTTCTCAAGCCCACATTACTCATTTTAAATGAGAGCCGCTCACATGAAGCGCAGGACAATATTCCCTTTGTTGCAGTGTTCTTCGGCACAGACCTTTTTAAGAAAACGTGAATAGCCGCATTCCCTCGGTTCATGTCTAAACTGTGAAGTCAGACTGTCCTCTCCCTGCTCTCCGTCCGGCCCAGATGGAGTCAAGCAGCGCAGCCAAGACCAAGAATGACAAGGCCTGGAGGAATGTGTCGGAGGAGATCAAGAGGATCTTCCGAACGGCGGTGCTGCAGCTTCAGGAGAAGGGGACCATGAAGAGCGCTCAGGCCAAGAAATTCCTCTGCTCCGGTTAGTTTCAGGTCGACTTCTTCTTTTCTTTTCTTTTCCATCTTCACACGTATTTTTATGTTGGTACAAGCCTCACTGTCCGATGGGAAGCTCACTTCTCTCTGGTTTGTGAAATTATTTATTTATTTTGATAGAACATGACACAAATGTCAAGCTCTGAATGAAAATTGATGACTTTTATCCAGCCAACCTTTTTTTCATGGTGGGTCGCAGACGCTGCTTTTGTCTATAGTTTTGAAACAATTCAATTTAAACTTTAAAAAATGAAATGGACGAAGCTATTAAATGGTTTATTTGATAAGGGGACAGTGCACATTAATAAAAGAAAATATTTAAATGCACCATAGTTAGACAAGAGGCTTTTTTTCATCCGTCGTTTTATGGGAAATATTTTCATAATTTTCGCACTTTTCTGACATGACAGTTAATCGGTAATCTGATAAATAAGTAGATCACAGATAATGAAAGTGGATAAAACAAGTGAAGGTGATTTACAGTAACTTAAATGTCTTTCAAAACCTTTTAACTAACCACGAGGCAAAACCATATAACTGTAAATAAAGGAAGCCTCCGCTGAGGAAAACAATTATGATTTTGTAAAAGTAGAACACTAATTTCACGGGGTCACAAACCGCTCAACAAAGGTCATACATTTACTGACTGAGGCCGCTGTGTAGATTGTCATCTTGTCACTAAATTGGTAACAAGAGATGAAACGCAATCAGGATCCGTCAGACTCCGCTCAGCAGATGACAGAGATTGATCGACCCGACAAAACACTGCTTTGCGCTGACGAATAAAAAACAGGAAAAAACGTTCTCATCCTTTTTTTATTCGTGTTTTTAATGTTATTACACAATAATCAGCCTCTACCGTTGTGTTGTGTCACAAAAACACAATTTGCCATTCATGAAAATACTAATTATTTCCTAACAAAGGGGCTAATATGAGCACTAAGATTCAGATCAAACATCAAAACAGAGAATCGACAAAGAACACAAAACAGTTTTTCTCAGATTGTCAAACCTCTGCTTGTGTAGAAGCTAAAAACTTTTTATTTTCACACATCACTGTGGTGGACGATCTCAGCAATATGTCCTCCGAGTCTGATGGCAAGTCTCTTGTTCTTCAGGCTCTGATACAGCAGGCCGCAGCAAGTCGCCTTTTTCATGGGGGAAATAAAGAGTAAGCTCATTAAGGAATTGCAAGATTTGTAATTTCACATGAAAAAGGAAGCCCGTCCTTTGTGTCAGGAAACTGCACTTTTTATACGCCGTAATTGGGCTTTAAGCGGTGCTTGAGGAAGTTGTGCCGTCTCTTGGAACTTTCTTTTTTGCACTTTTCTCGCTCCCACCTAATTAGCGAGCCGCCGTGTGAGCGGAACTACGCAAGGAGATGAGAGAAGAATTTGAGTCAGCCGACTTTTTGTTGTTGTTGGGGAGCGCTGCGATCCAGTTCAGTAGTGCTGGTTTCTGTGGTTTGATCAACTTTGTTGCCTCTAAAATAAGACTGAAGAGAAATCTTTCTCATCGGAGGCTAAAGGCTTCCAAGATCTGTTCCGCTTTGCTCCTGAAAGAAATCGAGGTCTTACATCTGTAAGACGTTTATCTTTTAAGTTGTACATAATAATCCAGAGGTGGTCCATGTCGGATATGAAGTCTTCGCAAAACATAATACTGAGTTTTCAAAAGTTACTGCAGTCGAGGAAGACTTCTAAGTGGTATTTTCCTCTCATTTCAGCCTTGGAGGATGAATTGGACTTTGCCCTTGGGAAACAAACTCCGGCCTTTCTCAAGAAATGCGTCTGCTACATCCGCAAGATCGCCAACTTCGACCGCTTCGCCAAAATCCCCGAGATGACCAAATACATGGACATCGTGGTCAGCGCCGATCGCGTCATGCGCAACCAGGAATCCTACGAGCGCCTCCTGAAGGTCCGGGACGAGTTCATCCCCACGATTGTCGCCGCCTCCAACCTCCGTGTCTATTCTTCAGTCACCCACTGCGACATGAAGTTAGGCTACTCCCAAGAAGTGGAGAGCCACTATGTCGAGGGTCTGTGTAAACAGTTCTACGAGGACATGGTGGATATCATTCAGGCCACGGTCCAGCAGAACTTAAGCACGGAGACGGACCCGTTGTACGATGAGATCCTGCAGCACCTGTCGCTGTGCAAAAGCTACGCGGACCTCTACCAGTTCAAGACCGAGTCGTTGGATTACGTACAAGAGTATCTTCTGCCCTCCAAGGGGAGCCGAATGAGCCCTCTGGTGGTGTACGGGGGGCCGTGCACTGGGAAGACACTGCTGCTGTCTGAGGTGGCCAAACAGGTGAGAAGTGATAGACAGAACATTTTAAAATGAGGGTGTTATCTTCCCCCCCCCCCGTCGGGTGATCCCGCGCCTTCTTTCTGTGCACGCTTGTGGCTCGTCTGTCTGTCTGTCTGATCTGAGCATGTGTCCATCTTTGTGCCGGGGAGGATGAGGGGGCGTGCAACTGTTCATCTCCTCTCATCAAACCCCCGCTTGACCATCTGCGCGTCTGCCAAAAGACAGAGCATCGCCATGCACACGCCTATGATTTCCCGTGTGTTGCGACCGTGTGTGTGTGCGCGCGCTCGCCGCACATCCACATACGACTTCCCGGCTTCGCTGAGTTTTTTTGGTGTGCGTGAGCATCTGTACAGACTTCAGCGAAGCGCGCATGTGCGCCTGTGTTTGTGCACACGCACCGTGTTCTCTGTTCAGTTTGTGTGTGCGCCATCTGGCCGCCCGGCTACATTAGGATCACACCGTGGCCAAGAAGATCACACGGCACACACCCACAGATTCACCGCTCGCGCACAACCTTAATGATGAACGTCACATTGATACAGACGTTTATTGTAAGCTCCATTCATATCTTTCAAGTTCAATAAACGTTACAAGGTACAATAAGAGTGACACAACAATGATCAAAGCCTTCCGGCGTTAAAGATTACTACGGGTCGTAAGATTGAAAGTAAAAGCTACCAGGGGTCGTAAGATTGAAAGTAAAAGCAACACACAATGTACAGACACTCTCATAAAGCCGAGCCCAGTGATGGAGGAGGATTAAGTAACAGGACCATGTGTTTAGTTTCTATTTATTTGGGGTTAAACCTCCCCTGAGGGCCTGTCCTAAATTTTTTGTGCCTTGAACTTCTTTGTCCTTTTGAGTTTTCAACACCAGGAAGATCTTTTAAAAGCATCCTTTTACCTTTTGGCAGTCACACTGTTTCCTCAAGTGCAAACGAGTCTTTGTGAACAGAAAAGTGAAAACTGATTCTCAAAATCATCAGAAAAGTTTTCAGAAATGCTCTAAAAGCAAGATATAAATTTAGTCTGTTATTTGTTTCTTACAATTCAAAATAAGTGGGCTGTTTTGACTCGAATAAATACAATTATGTGTGTGATTGTATCACATTATACTACTATTACATATATTACTGCCCACACAGATTAGCTTACTGATTAATCATACAACCTTATTACACTGTGTGACTGGGATACCTAATCTTACATGTGAATCTGCACTGACTAATCCAGTCAAAAGGAAAGAAAAAGACCCACACGTTGTTAAATGTTGATCACACAGCTTTATGATGAGAGTTTAGTTATCTGCTGAAGTTTCTTATCGTCCTGAGTATTCATCACCAGCCCGTTAGTACTTCTAGCAAGTTCAGACAAAAACATGAATAGTTTGAAATCCTATGTGGCCGTGGTGTTTAGAGGAGAGAGGGATGATATTAGGTTTAGGCGAGACTAAAAGAGGTGCCGCGCTGTCCAAACAATTCAAAGTTTGAAGTGGTCGGGGCCGCTGTGCCGCAGCTCTGTGCTTCAGTCCACAGAGCGTAATTCACACTTAACCTGTTTGGTTTGATTATTCTGACACCTGGAGCATTTCTGTTACACACCATCTTCTTCTGCGCCAACCACAGCATATGTGAAGCAGATATGTGGAAACTCAGAAATAAATATACAGTCATCCTTAATTAATCTTTTGCTACGTAATAGTACAGGTGATATTTTGTCCTGTCTTTGTTTCGAGTAGCCAGTTGTAATATAAACATATCGTGTAAAAAATAGCTTTTCAAATCATCATTCGAATCATACTCGGTTGCATTGAAGAGTTGCATTTATTTCACACAATCAAGTTAATTAATCATTAATCATTTTTGTCTGTTTGCAAATGTGTGTTTTAGTTGACGATAACTTTCTATGAACGGTATATATTTATGTAATGTAGCAAGTTATGAAAGTCAGGCGGGCTGACTAATTGACAGACATCTGTACAATATTTATCATAGTAAATAATATATTTACAGATTCTGTGTTGCTCTCTTTTTCCCCGTCTCTCACACATACACACAGCTAAATGTGGAGCAGGCATCACTATTGCCCTAAATGTGTCAAATAACATCTTAATGTCTCCCGAACTCTGAGCTGGGCCATTTAAGGAATTCATGAATGGAATTATAATATCAATGAAGCCTAAAAAAATTGGAGTAGTGATCATTCATAGAATGTTTCTCACGATTAAAGAAATTACAAATTAATGAATTCAATCAATGTAAAAAATACTTTGAGAACATCTGAAGCCATTCAATAGAAACATTACTAGGATTTGCATTTTTCAATGTCTAATAATAGTTAAAAATGGGTAAAATGTATAAAACCTCTCTTCCTTGCTGTGCTAATCAGCCCTGCCTCTGAATGTTAGAATAATAATGACTTAAGTCCCCCTAGCTTCACTTATTCTTGTTATTTGATTATTCGTGTTATTTGACCAAACCTAGCAGAATACAAGTACAGTTTACTCACATTAAATATTATTAAATGTCTGAAAATGGATTTTGTATTCCCAGTTATAGCCTTATGTACCTATTATACATGCTATTCCAAACATATTCAAAAAATAATATCTCAATGCTTTCTTTTCAGGCCTACACATGGCTGCAGAAAGAAATGGGCCCTGAAACCGACCCAGTGGTTATTGTCCGTTTTATTGGCTCCAGCCTGCTCTCCATGGACCTACGCACTCTCCTGCAGAGCATTTGTGAACAGATTGCAATAAACTACCGCTGCCTGATTCACTTTTTGCCTAACAAGATCCAGGAGATGAAAGAGCTTCTGATCAACCTTCTAGGGGAATCTTCATTCCACCGGCCTTTGGTCATTGTCCTGGATGCCCTGGAGCAGCTCTCAGATGCGGACGAAGTTCGCAAGCTGTGGTGGCTCCCCATACATCTGCCTCGGACCGTCCGCATTGTAGTCTCAACGTTGCCCAATAAGCATGGCATCCTGCAGAAGCTTCGACAGCTCATCCATGATGAGGGGTACTATGTGGAATTAATCCAGAGGGACCGCAAGGTCTGCAGCCAAACATTAAAACAGCAGCTGCTGGAGGTGAAGAGAAAGGTCACCTCAGGTCAACAGATCTATGTCAATGAGGCACTTGCCAAGTGTACATTGCCAATGTTTGTCAACCTCATCTACAGAGAAGTAGTTCATTGGAGGTCTCACAAAGATGTGGACGACAGGTCCCTGTGCTCCACAGTGCACGAAAGCATAGAACAGCTCTTTTACTCTGTGGAGAACAAGTTGGGCCAACGATTTGTTTTCCGAGCATTGGGGTACATCACCATGGCGAAAGCAGGGCTAACTGAGGTCGAGCTGGAAGATATTCTGTCCCTTGATAATATAGTTCTTGGTGACGTAATTGTGGCAACCTACCTCAAAAACCCTTTGAGGATCTCTTATGATTTGGTTGCACGGCTCAAAGAGGAGCTGGGGGGTTATCTGGTGGAACGTCAGGTACGTAACGTCACCTTGATGGTCTGGGCCAACAGACACCTGCATCTCATTGCCCAGAAGTTGTATCTTAGCAACGAGGAGGACGTCCATCAAATGCACAGCCTCCTAGCAGAGTACTTCCTCGGGGCATGGGCGGGAGGCAGGAAGAAGATCTTCACTTACGATAACAACCATTTCACTTCCCTGAATATATCTCATCACAAAAACCCCCATCAGCAGCAGTCCCATGAAAAAACATCCTCTGACAAGTACTCCTATGACAGACAGACTCCAGAGCAGCCTTGGGTGTTCCAGTGCAATCTTTTGGAGCCTGACATTTTCTTTGTCAACCATAGGAAGATGACAGAGTTGGTGTACCATCTTACAAGAAGTGGGCGCACTGATGACCTCATGTTTGGTGTTATCATGAACTTCAGCTGGCTGTACACAATGATCAAGATTGGCCAATTTGAAAAGGCTTTAACAGACATTGACCTGGCTTACAGCTACACCCAAGAGAAAGAGCTGAAGTTCCTGGCCACCACTCTCCGTTGCATCAAGGTAAAAGTGCTGAAGAACCCAGCATCACTGTCTGCAGAACTGCAGCAAAGGCTTCTGCCAGTTGTCACCTCCCTCCCCAAGCTCAGACACCTCCTCCTGGAGTGTGACAAAGATGGGCCAAAGTACTGCTCCATTGTGCCTCTCCACTCCTCTATGGACGTCACCTACAGTCCAGAGAGGCTTCCTCTGTGCTCTAGCTACATGCAGATTGTAGAGATCTTGCCCACTCTAGCCCCAAACATAGTCCTCGTAGCCCTCGAAGATGGGTCTGTCAGCACCTGGGACGTAGAGAGTAGACAACTTCAAAGACAGATCGACACAGCCAAATCCGTTGTGCTTGGAATCAGGCTAACCACTGATGAAAAGTATCTGGTGGTTGCCACAACCAAAAACACGTTGCTCATCTATGATAATCACAAGTCCTGCCTTTTATCTGAGGTTGAAATCAAGGGGTCCAAGCAAGGTGGTGTCACTGGTGGGGTGGCCTTCATCAATGGTTTTACTTTGTCTACCCACCATGCTTTGGCTTGGCTCGAGGCCAGTAAAGAAGTCAACGTTATTGACCTACTCTACGGTTGGCCTCTGTACCAGTTTCATTGCTGGTACGAGGTGACTTGTGTCCAGTGCTCTCCAGATGGAATGTACGCCTTCTGTGGCCAGTACCTCAACACTGCAACCATCTTTAATCTGGGAAACGGGGACAAGCTGTCCACTGTGACCTCTGAGTTTTCTGGGGGATTTGTAAAGTCCATTCTAGTTCTGGACACCCTTAACCAAATGGTGATGGTTGACAATGAAGGCAGTTTGTCAGTATGGAACACCAAAGAGATCATCAATCCACGTCTGATGGAGGATTACGATTGTAGAGGGGATGACAGTGAAGTGGTGGGGATTGAGTTATCTGAAGACCAGCGCTCCATTCTCATTTGCAAGGCCAGAAGTATCGAGGTTCTGGACACAAAAGTATGGAAAATGGTGGAGAAGTTCAAAGCCAAACGCACTGAACGCTTTGTGGCTGCTGTTCTCTCCAAGAATGGACAAAGCATTGTGGCCTCCATGGAGAACACCTCCTCCATCTTTGTCTGGAGGAGGGACAGTGGCCAGTGCATGGCTAGCCTGATTGAAATCTCAGGGGCTATCGTCAAACTCATTAAATCAACCCACCACAACCTGCTCCTTTCTGTTGCCAGCAGTGGCGTGCTGTCTGTTTGGGACATTGATATCATCACCGCAATGTCTAATATTGACAAAACAGGCAAGAAGATCCAGACCTTGCAGCTGTCCGGCAGAGAGGACTATGTGTTTACTATGGACGGTTCAGAAGCTGTTCACAAATGGAACTTCAGCACTGGCTTTATTGAGACAGTCTTTAAGCACGAGGGCATAGTGGAGAACTGTGTCCTAACCTCCTCAGGGGATCTCATGGTGACATCAGATGACAAGTCCAGTCAGTACATCTGGCAAACCACTACTGGAGAAAACATCTTTCGCATCAATGGACAGAAAATATCACAGCTGCTAATCACCCACAACGACCAATTTGTGGTGTCCCTCTGCGAGCAAAACGCCTCCAGAGTCTGGAGGCTCGGGACTGGGCACAAAGTGTGCAACATTTTGGTCACCCTCCAGAATGCACTGGTCACCACAGCAAACACTTTCCTTGTGGGAAGCTCCAAAAACAAGCTCCTCGCTGTCAGCCTGTGGTCAGGCAGCGTGTCCAAGAAGTTTGTCTGTGACGATGGCATTACTATTGTCAACTTCAAGCTCATTCCTGACTGCCCCGACTGTGTGGTGTTCATCACATCAACCGAGACCGTCATCATCTGGAGTGTGGCAGATGAGTCCGTTTGCAGACGAGTCCAGCTGCCAACCAATTTCCTCAAAAATCTAGAGGACTTCCAGATCTCGCCCAATGGGAAAGTAGGAATTGTCTCCAAAGGTGATGAGAACATCAACGTCCTGGATCTTCACAGCGGGAAGCTGAGGCTTGTCCATGCTGCTGGTATAATTTGGCGCCAGAAGTTATCAAGAGATGGACGATATCTAGTGTATGTCTGTTTCCGGAACTGTGAAGAAGACGATGACGCTGGTGTTGTGTCCAATCTGATCGTGATGCGCCTTGCTGACGGTAAGAGCATCGGCACATGCTCCCTATACAAGACGCCCACTTTCCTGTCTCTCTCTCAGCGAGCACTAAACATCATCATTGGCTTCGAGGACGGCAGCATCGGCACATACACAGTAGTGGACCGTGTGGATGCTGCCCTCAAGATAAAGATAGCCACCTCCAACAGCCGACAGATTGTCAACAATGCCTCGCAAAAGGTGCGGCCCAAATGCGGCAACCATTCCTTTAAGACCGTTGCCGACTGCGTTTGGAGGGAGTCAACCGAGGTCTTCTCCAGGGACAGCCCCATCAACGTGTCTGACTCCGGTGAGGGTGAGTCGACCACGCCTACGAAAAAGACTGAATTGCTGCAGTGATAGGGGGAGATCAGAGTAGCAGGTGGAGTTAGGACAGGCGGGTGGAGAGAGGTGACAAAGTTTTGAATCTCTGGGGTTGCAGTTGATTCTTGTTTACAGCCACGTGATTCAGCTGCAGATGTCAGCCCTCTGGGTAGTTAATGGGCCGACCGTTTAAACGCTGCACTCAAATTATGTATTACTTACTTCCAACTTATGATACAGTTTCTCTTTGTTTTACACACGAAGACTGTTAGAAATACTGTTTTTGAAAAGAAGAGAAATGTAAATTATGTGAGTATTAGTTTGCCATTATGTGTCCTTTTGCATTTGAAGAACAAAGTTATTATTCAAATGTCTTGGTCAAACATTTTCAAAGCCATTCCAGTGATCTTAGCCACTTTCATTGTACACTATCTTTATTTGCATTGTGCACATTAAGCCATAATGTCAAAGAGTAGATTTATGTTCGTATCAACATCAGTCGGTACTGTAGAAAAAAAAGAACTATGAACATATGTACATATCCCTTTATGGCTGCTGCAATTTGTGCAACTCCTTAAAAATGTTATGTTGTGCTTAATGCAATCAAAGTGAGTGCCTGGAATTTAAATGTTCTTTATGTGCAGATTACAAGATTTATGAAAATGCAGGGAATTTGTAAACACAGTATACACACAGTTACACAATACTTGCATTGATGTTAAATCTAAACAATCAGTGTACTGAAATCCAGTCAACAACACGAGAGATAGATGGCATTGCTCTTCGTAATGATAGTTGTAGAAATTTCTTGGAACAGTTTACGGAAATTTGGTGTGAATTTACCTGCAGTTCCATCAGTCTGTGTGCTGTTTGTTTTACGGGAAACACCACTATTGAGCATACAGTGTAGCATAGCACCATACACATTCACGCCTTAACCAGTGTAATTGCTTTAGGTTTCGTGGAGTTTGTTCAATTGTGTCAGTAGAAAAGGACAGCGTGATTAGCCCAAAGTTTCACTGAAACGACTTGGTCTTGTGAATACATGTAGAGGTTTAGACAATAGATGGAAGCACTTTATCAGTGGTTTGTGAGAAATTGTTAGATTTATTTATATGAAATGTTGTGTAAATTGTTAAAAGTGATCTAGAGTTGTCTTAAAATAGGTACTGGATATGCCTTCAAAAATACACACGGCCATCCTGGTACTTGCGGTCTACGGTTAACTCACTTGAAATGCTACAGTCTCTTTCTATATATATATATATATATATATATATATATATATATATATATATATATATATATATGCTTGGTATCTTACCATCTGACAGCAAAGACAGGACATTTGGAAATATATGGGATCAAATAAAGGCCAATAAGATTTTGTGCTTGTGAAATGATGTTTAGAAATTATTTCAAAACCTTTGGTTGTGTATCAGCTTTTTGTAAGCCTGTGGAAAAAAAAAACTTTGCATGGAAAATTTAAGATTGTGAATGTGTAGGGAAAAAAAGTAGTTAGAGAAATAATTTGAGACTGTCAAATTAAAATAAATAGGTATATAGTAATAATACATAGTAATATAATTAATACAAGCAAAATAACACAACCAACATTTACAATTTATATTTTATATTTTCTGCTTACAATCTGTACCCAGGTCACACACACAAAGTGTTCAATTTGAGTCTTATTATTTTTGCACAAATTTGATTTCAACATGATTATTATTTCTGCAAATAAAAATGTTTTCCTTACATATTCACAGTGGTTACAAGGGTGATATATCTCTCTTAATCGTTTTGACCCTTATGTGAGCCCATAGAAATGTGACTGTGGTGACATCATGACAGGCTGAAATAAAAGCTGTTCAGACAATCTGCTGACAAAGAGTTCATCTATGAAGTGATTTTGCTTTGAAGCATGTCTGTAATAACCCAAAACGCATTTTTGAGCTCCGATGAGACCAAACATCGGCCAGGCATGATTTAAAACCACACACTTACACTTTGACATATACTTTTTAAGGGCTATTCCATCTTATTGTATGTTTACTAGTTCTGAACAGTTGATAATGGCCCTTGGATAATTTCAAACCGGGTAGCAGCATCAAGCTTTAACATTTGATTTCCCTACAACTTAAAGAGTTTTTAAACAAATTAAAAAAAAAAGATATTATGTAATTGCCAAAGTCCCGATTAAAGTTTGTTTAATTTCTTTTGACTGTCTCATTTGTTTTTTGAGGCTTGTACTGTAATGATATTGTTAACAAATTGTTTCAGTGTTCAACTGTGATTATGTTTATGATAGAGACAATGTGCTATCTTTGCTAAAAAAAAAAGTTTAAAAATATATTGGAATGCCAGTTTAAGAGTATATTTGAATGTGTCCATATGGAAGCCAGTTAACGGTATTATTGTATGTTAAGTAACTTGAATGACTTTTAATAACTTACATGTTTGCAACTCATAGTTGACATACTGGTATAATGAATGTTTCTATTGTATTCTTTGTATTGTCAGGACTGACTTACCTGTTTAGAGATTTATATTTTCATAAATGTTGTACTTACATTTTGTTACAGAGTTGTTTAACTGGGATTCAAACAGAAAAGAAACTTATGTCTGAAGCAATATGAAACTAGTGTGTATGCATCGTTTGTATGAAACATTTAATGTAATAAAATGGTTCACTTTTTGCCTCCACTCCACCGCCTCAGGCTTTTCACTGTAATAAGGGACTGCGACGAGACGCTGCCATTATGTCTCTGCTTTTAGACACAAAAGCATTTTTACCGCTCTTGAGTTCAAAGAAGACAAAGAAGGATGAGAACAGACTCTGCTCTAATTGGCTGTAATTAGCCCAGTCCTGATGTACAGGTATAGCTCGACGTTAAGTTGCAGAGCATGCTGGGGGACGATGGGGCCGGGGGGGGGAGTTGTTTCCCCAGAATCAGAAAACACTGACAGTGCTGACAGCCTCACACACACACACACACACACACACACACAACAGATCTGTAAAGTGATTTGATAGGCCAGTAATTGCTCTTCTGCGCTTGATGCCGCATGCCAGACAGGCATGGTGAATATTTCTCCAACACTGGCTGACATTGTCATTATAATTAGGCGATGCATGTGCACTGCACCTGTACAGTGCCCTGTGCCAAACACACACACACACACACACGCACGCGCACACACACGCACGCAAACACACCAACTTGCAAGGCAAACACATCCAGGATCAAGCTGTGATTGGCCAATAAAATCCTGTTGCTTTGGGCTACCATTTTAATTTCCCAGTGGTGTCACTCTCAGCCAATCTGTGTGTGCGCGCAAGTGTGTTGGTGTATGTCCTGTCTCCACGGCAACGTCAGGGCCGTAGCGGTGACGGGGCTTGGTCACGCCTCTCATTGTAATGATGGTGAGCTCATGTCTGTTGGCTATTGGGGCTGCTTCCAGTCCTTATGACAACAAGGGCTCGACTATCGCTAGCACATTCCACCTGCAGCGCCGCGCAGGCATATAATTACACCACTTGTTTGTTGAACAGGAGGTCTCCACAGGTCATAGTGTGTGTGTGCGCGCGCGCGCGTGTGTGTGTGTGTCTGTGAGTGAGTGTGTCTGTGCGTGTCCTTCAGTGGTACAGTATGACATTGCCTCGTATTTACTCAGTCCTATTATAGCCTCTTCGTTGCCAGCTGCATTTACTCCATAAGCCATGCAGGGCCTTCCTTTTGTCATCCTGGCATTATTTTGATTGTAGTGTATTTTAATGTATTTTCAGCATTGGGGAAGCCGGTGAGTCACCCATATTTCTCCCCCCCCCCCCCCCCCACTCTCTGGCAGGCCAGATAAAACTGCCTCAACGTCACACTTTTCTACCTTAAAGGCAGCTGAAATTGAAGTCGAAGCCAAAAGCTCCAGAAATGACTCAAAATCCTCTGGTTGTTGGAGTACGAGCGGAGTGTGTTTGACAAACTGGAAGCCTTTCACTAAAAATGGGATGTTTGCACACGGGGGGGGGGGGACACACTCAAAGACAAAGCTTACATTTGAGAAAAGTACCATTCCTCGTGTGTGAGGTGAGTTACAACAAATCCAATCCCGGAGGAGCAACCGTCGCTCGTTTCCTCTCTTTTTACCTTGTATTCTTTCCCCACATTTCTCCCGTTGCCTCGACACTAGACCCCCGTTTGGAAAGATAACTCCCAACAAGCCGTGACCTCATTCTTCTGGATCATGCTGGGAGGAGAGACGCCCATATGCAAAGGCTTCCTTCCTCTATTTTGATTTCAGGTGAACAGCAGGAGCTGCTTGAAGAGATCATGGCGTCCACTCTTTTTCACGTGAACGCTCAAGACGGAGGAGGAAATTCACAAACGTTGTGAGGGCAACAGATAATGGAGACTAAAAGCTTGAGCGCAAAGGTTCAATCCACTGTGTTGTTCTTTGCTGATCAGACTTAAGTTTTTGTTGGAATGAATCATTCCAGCAAAGTGTTTTTCTTTCTCTTTAGACTTCAGACAGTGAGACTATTTTAAAAAGGCACAAGTCGAGGGATGACTCAGCACACGGCAAAGTCCATTTGTGTTTCTGCCGACTCACACGTCACTGAGCCAGACTATAAAGACATCCAGCAGTGTTTGACCACCAAGGAAAGTTAGCGCCTTCAAGTCGACGGATCCTTAAAATGACAAAGATGAAGAGTCATTAAGGATCAGTCTGAGGTCATTTTAAACCCGGGATAAATATTACAATTACTTGCTGTTCTTTTAGTTTGAAAAAAAAAAAATCGAAACAACAAAGTTAACCTTTCTCTCAAGCCCTTTCGTTGTTATTGTAATGATTGTTTAGCCACATCAAAGTGTGTCCTTCAAAAACTGTGAAACAAAGCCGTCTATTTAGGAGCTCTTCGGCTGTGATCATCAGCAGATGGAGGAACACTTTCAGCCAACGGAGACAAAATTCCACGACCACGTCAATTTACTTCATTCGCTTTCGTACCAACAGTTAGTATATTGATACCGCTCTCATGCACGGAGAACTTGAAGCTGCAGGGAACAGTTAGCATAGCTTAGCATAACAAACTGAAAGCGGCCAGGCTAGCGGTTTCCGACTGGAGGGCGCTCACGATATCAAATCTGCACTGCAAGGTTTTTATGGCCAAAAGTGTTCATGAAAACAATGTTATCACAGTTTCTTAATGCATGACAATCACGCTGCGAGGCAAATTCATCTTTTTACTTTGTTTATTGTGCGTTTTTGGAGAAAGGTTCTGTGTCCATAACTGTAAAATGATTTAAGAGGCACCAGATTATACTTCCACAATCATATGTGTATTGTTAACATGTCGATATGTATCAGCATTGTATCGGCAGTAGCGTTATGTCGTGACACCTCTGGTCCAAATGGGTTTTAAAATCTGACTTTTTAAGCTTGACTCGTCAAATCTCTTTGTTTTGTAAAAAAAAGAAAGAAAGAAAAACGTGGTTTTCGGGTCCAAATTCAACAGACAAATGAAAGACTGTCTCTTCTTATCTTCTTCGGCAACAAAGCGAGTAAGTGTATTTCCTAAAATATTCAACCATGCAATTAGTTTGTGTTATTTTTGTATTATTAGAACTTTTGCCAGCTCTCTTTCCTCTGTTTTATTCTTTCACGTGTCTAAAAGGAGGAAGCGGCGGAGTGAAAAAACTCTTTGAATAATGTCTAGAAGAGCTCCATTTTGCATCTGACGTGTCACATTGTTGTCATGTTTTGTGTCTCCACCAGAATGTTAGCCGCCATCCTGTCAAGCGCAGCCTGAGCGGGAAAACGTCTCTGTTGTTTTTCCAATGACATTCAGAGTATTTTCTTTTTCCAAAAAGCATCTGTTTGAAAAAAAAACAACAGTTTCATACCCTCAGACTGTTATCATGGAAAAGTGTTTATACATTAATAAAAAAAACAAGGTGACACACACGAACACACACATGCTCACATTTACACTTTCAGTCACATATTGAGATTAGTTTGCAATTCATTTATGTGGTTTCCAATGGAAAGCAGGATCCAAAACAAGATATCTCTTTAACCCATATCCTGCATCTGTTATCATTAGTGACATCGTCATGAGGCAGCACCAAATACAACCTGATGTCTGTGCATCTGTCAACACTCAAACCGGTTTTCCAGTTTTGTGTCATCCTCAGGGAAGCAATTGTGTATGAAGTCATAAACAATGTTTTGTAGTGATAATAATGCATTGTTCAGGAACCCTTTTAGTGGATAAATCAGCTTTAAAGTTGAGTTGCATTACATTATAGCATAGTGGTTCATAGAGTGGAGTTATTTCCTTCAAAGTGCCAGTCTCAGAGACTTTTCTTTTCTCTTTTTCTTTTCTTTTCTGGCCTGAAGCCACGTTGTGTTAGGAGGTAACCAGTGTTAAGGGGTGATTCCACTCTAATCGCATCCAAGTCATATGATCAACTGTGAAGAGGTTGGTCAGGTTAAGCTGAGTCAAGCTGGTTTTAATTTGACACGTCAGGACAGGAAGTCAAATATATTAAAAGCTCACGGAGTATTTCGCTTGTGTAAATATCCATGTGGGTAAATTATGACCCCTCAGATGATTGTGAGCATAAATTTAGACAGACTTTTATCATATAAAGTCAATTAAAGCTGTGCTGCTGGTTTAGAAACCTTATTTTTTATAAAATCTTCATTAGGTTGATACTTCGTCATCTTTACAGAGTTGTTCCCGACCCCTCTTCTCAGGTTATTGGACTTGTGTGTATGTGATTTATCAGTCAAACTAAAGTTAAACTTTTTTATACTACCGTTTCAAAATGACTGAAAATGTGATTATTTTTTTTTTATAAATGCTACACATGTTTATCAGATTCAAAAGAAATTGAACTTTTCTTGAATTTATTGTGTATTCATCTTTTTTTGTTTCTTGTTAAGCAGCTGATAAAGTTGGTTTATTCCAATTGCATCCATACATACTAATATATTAGTTTATTACATTCTGTTATAATAACCTACATTTGCAAGGTAACTAGTTATTCAAGTTATACATGTAGTGGAGTTAAAAACTTAAATAATATCTTCTAAAACATAGCAAATGTATTCTGAAAATGGAAATACTCCAGCACCTGCAGAGTGTAACGAGCTATACTCGCTACACATTGTGAATAAAGTGAGCTACTTGTCAGTTTTACTTTGAAACGTCCGACCGGAAGCGGTTGCCGCCCAGCGCGTGCGGCTTGACCCCCGCGTCCCAGTCTCGACTCACCATTGCACGCTGTTCAAACAGGAGACATGGGACCGAGGAGTCACCGAGGGGGGGAAGCTCTTCCCCACAACAACTCAACCCGAAGCGAGGGAGTCACCTCGAGCTGAAGATGTTTCTCGGAGCTTCTACTTTGTCTCCTTGTGTTTTTAATGTCTGCTCAGTGTCGAACCGGAAGCGAGACTTGAAGTTAAATGACAGCTGAAGTTGTCGGTGCATTTCTGATACCTGGGGCAGAGTGCCACACCTTCGCTTAGCGCAACAGGTAAGAAACGACAGTTTATATCTCCCTGGCTTGTTGACATGAAACGTGATGCTCTTAATTCACTTTAAAGTCTGTCACACGCACACAAATTAGTTGGTGCTTTTATGAAATGTTTTGTTTTTTTTAAACACAGCTTCGACTGTTCACAGCAACAGGTGGATGAGTAGTGATGTCATCCATATGCTGCTTGAAAAAGACCATATTTTACTCATAAAGGTCGTTATTATGAGGACTTGAAGTGGGTTTGAGATGCCACGGTACACAAACACACACACAGTGTTGTCGGTATTCCATCAGCAGCCTGATATGGCTACCTGTAGGTAACAATGGAGATGTGTCTGTACACCTGTTGTACACCTGTTGTACACCTGTTGCACTTAAAGGCATATAAAAAACACTTCAGTATATACTTTTGTGTAGTTAGGCATGTGATGTGTGGAAGTAACAACTCCCAGAAATGAACCACCATGTGCAAGTTATTCATTCTGATGGATTTCTTTATAGATCAAATATATTGAATTTACAAGAAAATAAACTTGAAACAATTCCTCACATTCATGACGCTGGTCGCAGCAAATGTTTGTCGTTCACGATGGGGAGAAAAAAAAAACACTTAAACAAATAAGCCATCTGCAGGATAGTTGTGTGCGGATCCTCTGGCGTGCGACGCGCACGTCTGCGTGAAAACAAGCGGGTGAAACTTTCCGTCCCACTGCCCACGCTGTGCAGGTGAAGTTAATGAGTGAACGGAGGCTGTGACAGGGGACATTTGTTCTTTGTCGGGATGGAGTGGAGAGGCGGAGGAGTGCGTGGTCTCCAATCAGTTCACCAGGGCTCCTGCACACGGCCTCGGGCTTTGTTTGCACAGCCAACAACGGAGCCCCGCTGCACTCTGGGTCACGCAAACAGGCGTGCAAACCTGACGCCGGACCCCGAACCGGTCCCGTCTGCGGTTCACCCCGCACGACACTCTTAAGTATACCTCTGCGATACATCAAGTGGCTCTTAAAATGGGCTTCTCACCTGAGTTTTTAAGCTCCAGACAAATTGGAGTTACAACTTCCTGACAATTGATTTATGCATTTTGCTCCGATCCATTTGCAGGCCTTTTCTTTTTCTTTTTTTTTCGTGGCGAACGTCACCCGTGTGACAACCTGTTAGACAAAACAAGTCATTAAAAGCGCACGCAAATCATATTTGCCCAAGGTCTAGTTTGCTCGGCTCGCTGCAGGATGACTCGACTGGAAACAGGATGTAAACACCGGGATAGAGCTCTGTGCTGGTTTTGTGGGAATAATCCAAAGCACACAGTAAAAAGAGAGAAAAAAATAACGTTAATATTGCATCCTGTATTGAGTCAAGACGCACGCCGTGTTTCGTCTTTTTAAAGCAAGTCTATCGATTCAAAGTGATTCACATAAAAGCATCAAAACAACACAGAAGAAAACCAGATTGAAAAACAATGAGGAACATTCATTAAAACATTAAAAAAAAGCAACAAAAAAATAGAATAAAAGTTGCAGTTTAAGAAATAAAATGCAGTAGTGAGAAGCAGAAATTGATCCAAAAAATCCCTGAAACTGGTTCAATTAAAGGCAACAGCGAACAGAAAAGTCTTCAATCTTATAGTACCTTTTAAATATTACAAATATCAAACCTGGACGAGACATCATAATTGCTTGAATGTTAAAAAATCAACTTGTAGATGTTTCCTACATCGCTGTCATTATTTAAAAGGTTGGCTGTTTGTCAGTTCAGGTCTGTTTGCAGTGTGAGCGAGGAGGAGGAGGGAGGGGGGGTATTGATAAGTGTGGGCTGCTGGGTAAGAGAGAGAAGGGATTGGACTTGTTTTCATCAAACTGCTGCCCAAGGCCATCCGACGAGTGTGTCTGGACCAGTAATGTTACACACCACAGACACATGAACCTCATGACATCATCATCTGCAATCAGGAGGTATTTTGACATTTCAGGCCAAATATTGGCCCGGCTGATCAATACCGTGTCACTCGACTGACGTCCCGAAACGTTCCTCGACTCGTTTGAATAAAAGAAATAAAACTAGTGGATGTGTGGACACATGAAACTTGACATCCAAAACGAAGGTTATAAAAAAAAACAGAAAAAAAGCTGTAGATCGATCGTTAACGACTTCATATAGATCGGTCACAGCTCAAGGTCAGCTCAAGGTCAGCTCAAGGTCAGCCCGTCATGCGCTCGTCTCCAACACGCGAACCAAGAGTCCGATCCTGAGTTGATTTCAATACGTTTCCTCACGGTTTGCAGTCAGAGTTTCTGTGCGCGAGCCGCTATCGTAAAAAGTTGCGCAACAACGTCACTGGCACGACGAGCTCTTTCCCGGGAAGCGTTATCGGGTGCGGGAGGTTATCTCGTCTACTGTACATGCAGCTCATTAAAAGCGGGATAAAGCAGCGGGTGAGACAGTGGCTTTTTTTTTTCTTTCTTTCTTTTTTTTGTCATCGCACATACTTTGAAACGGTGTATTGACATTTCAGCTGCATTTTAAAAGCCTTCGGAGCCGATAAGAGGCCTAAATTGACCAGCTTATCGAATGCTGCAGTTCTCTTTCAGCGGGAAAAAAAAAAATCTCCCACGGATGAGATAAGAGCCCGTTTGCAGCTCGCTCAGATGGAATTTGGTCGTTTGGGTTTATTTGTCGCACCGGGAGGAAAGGAAAGGTGAATCAGGAAAACAAGGCTACGTGCTGAGAATACATGAGGAACTATAACATTTGTAATTCAGATGAGATTAATTATTAATCCATGCGTCGCAGTAAACAAATATCTCATGAACCAACCAAGTAAAAGCATTTTAAGTATTGTTGGAGGCAGAAGCACCAGTCTGTTGGAAGGTGGTCATCATACAGATTGTTATTAATATAGAAAAAACACAATCAGGGCTTTAGAGGCAGATATTGATTATTGATTTGCTGTCATCAGAATTGACTCAGATAGTCAATTACTGTATTTAAACATTTTGTCATTTTCAAAGTTAGACTCACAGCTTCAAAATGTTTTAGTTTTTTTCTTTTCCTCCGTGCGACTGCTTTTTAAAACATGTCACTGTGGCTGCAACATAACATTGCTCTCATTATCTGTCAATATGTTGATTGTGGTTTTGATCAATCAATTTGGTTAATACCATGCCAAACTGTTTGTTTGGCAGTTTGCTATTTAGCAATAGCAAACTGCTATTTTTGCATAACACGTCTTTTTTTTTGTAATATGTTAAAATCATGAGCTGCCAGAAGTATTTCCCTCCTCTTGGCTTCCTCAGAAGAGTCCAGACTCACACTTAATTCATCCCGAGACCCGTCACGCTGTAAACTGGATGAGAATTGTGCTAAAATGCTGCGTTCAGGTACACGACTTGTTGCAGGTCACCTGCGTTTTGGCAGGAAACAGAAATAAACTCGAAAGCCTTGAAGCAGTCTGTGGCTAGACAACTGTATTGATTGAACACACGTGTTCTGTCCAACGAGCACGAGACGAACGCCGCGTAGCGTCCACAACCTCTGAGTCGTGACACGCTACCTTACCGTGGATTTTCTACCTGAGCCTTCAGTCGGAGTCTCGATCAGCTGTTTGGCGCGCGCCCGAGGATGGGCAATACGAAGTCGCGATCAAAATAACGTTTGGGGGCGTGGCCCCCCCCCCCCAAAGTTCCACTTTTTGAAAGTTACCACCATTTCTTCTTCCTCCAGCCGGTGACGAAACACACCGAAGATAAAGGACAATACACACAAAAACAACAACAGACAGTCAGGTGGATGTCAGACCGGTTAGCCCACTTTTCCATCGCCTCACCCCTCCCATGTCACCCACATGAACACGATCTCCCTTCTCACTGTCCACACACACACACACACACACACACACACACACACCGGCTCAGTGTGTCAGCATGTACATGAGGGCTTTAATGTAACACACAGCTTACAGAGGCAGGAGACAGCTATCAGGTGACCGAGCGATGTAATACCAGCGGGCTCATGTTTGCGAAAGACTCGTCTTCTTTGTTGAAAAGTGCAGCCGAAATATTCATATCGGCGCCTCGGGCCACAACTCCTCTCCAAAAGGGATCGGTTAGCGAGCGGCTAACGGTGCTTTAGCTCGGCCGTTGTCTCCGCGCCCCGTGGGCTTGTCACGGTTCCACAGCGTCGGTACGTGCAGTGTTGAGGCCAGCAGCTGAAGCCCGCAGTTACACAGACGTGGTTGTGGATGGATTTCAGTCGTCCGAGGGCACAACAAAAACAGCTGGTGTCAGATATGCGACACTGAAGATGTGGTTTGAGAAGCCGGAGATGAAGAAGCTCTTTAAGTGTATATTTTCTCCACATCTAAGAGTTTTTTTCTCTGTCTTGCAGTGCAGTATTTAGTTTATTGGGTTTTTTTTCCATTCATGTTCACTCGTAAAGGTGTGTGCTTTTCCCTCTCAAGGCATTTCCATATGACCCTCCGTATGTGGACTGGCATGCAATACGAAAACATACAGTTCAACATGACACTACTTCAATACAATACAGTATTAGTATGTTTCCCACACCAATATGACTGAATGCAGGTATGAAATACTATGAATGTGTGACATGCCCCACATTGTGAAACCAATATATATCCATCCATATATCCTATATATATATATATATATATATATATATATATATATATATATATATATATATATATATATATATATATATATATATATATATTAATGTAAACATGACTCCTCCCCCACACAATAACAGCTGCTTTCAAACAAAACTCTTCACAGGTAACATCAATTTCAACTGGACTCCATCCAGAGGAAGGATTATTTTAAGCCTTATCTTTCCGGATGAGATTCTTCACCTGCAGCCATCGTTAAAAAAAAAAAAAGAAGTCCCTGGCTGCCGGTGCCACTGGGTATCCCCGGGACTCCAATCCAGTCCACTTTTAGGGGACACTCTACAGCAATCTCGCTTTTTATTGCACCTGTTCCTCCAAGACGAAATGTTTCAATTTACTCTGGAGGAAAAAAATGGGAGCCCGGCCAACCTGCCAGGGCTGAAATATCTCTCCCCTTCAGTGATCGTCCTCCGATCTTTCCTCTCATAAAAAAACAGGAGCAATATATAATGTATTGAACGGCACAGGGAGCAGATAATGCGCTGTTATTGCCGGCCAACAATGGCCAATATCTGAGTGATTGATAGTCATTTGATGCACAGATTGAATCCTTGATCTCATCATGACTTTGGAAAGTCTCCAGGAAGAACCACACGAGTGGTCATTTGGATGTTCTGGCTGCCGGAGGGTTACCGGAGAGCATTGTGGGAAAAGAAAATGACTGACGTTGTGGGAGCGTGTTGCTTTTTTTTTTGGTCCTGTGTGACAACACGCTGAATGGGTTTAGATCATGACTGTTGCTCGGGCACAGACATCTTGGGCTTTATGAAATAGTTATAGGCAGTTTATACGAAGCCATTTATGGCCTATTTAGGGAAATAATCATGAAATTAATCGTTAAAAGTTCATTTGTACAGACATTTCTCAGGTGAAGTCTCAGATTGGGCAGAACCAGTTGCGTTCAGGTTGAAGGGTTTTTAAAAAGGTACGTGGCGAGTTCCTATAATCCTTAATACCAAAGATTAGCCTTAAAACACACCACACTGGTCTTTCTGTGTGTCTCCAGCTATTTACTCTGCAAACACAGCGTGGCGACGGCGACAGCTGCGAGCAGACGACCTGGAACCGGAGCGTCGACCTGTTAGTCACGTCGAAGTTTTGTCATTGACTTTTAATGCTAATGCGACTTAGTGACTAGCTAGTTACTCATGGGCCCCTTGTTGCCCCCCCCCCCCCCCCCCCTCGGAGGGTCGTTGAGCTACGATTAGCGCCGCAGGACGAGTGGCTGCTTCTGCCGACCTGCAGCAGAACGTTTGGCCCGAGGCCGGTCAGCGGCAGCACAGAGAGGCAACCCACAGACCGGATATTTGCATTGCAAATGTGCAACTCAACTCCACGCAGATGCAAAACCTGCTTTTTCCGTCCCGGCCGGCCGGCCTGTTCGTCAGCCCGTCTGACGGCGTGTGTCCTCACTTTTCAAGTCAACCCGTCCAGTTGCAAGTTGGACTTCTGAAAAGTTGGTTTTGAACAAGACATGGTCCACTATTCACAAATTGATTGCCAAGTTCAACCTTGTTTTCGAGGCGTTCAGCCTGAACAAAGCGTGTTGTATTCACATGATTTGACACATGAGAGGGAAAGTCATGAGTTTGACTGCAGGGGGGGAATATTCATAGAAAGATCATCTTGGGGCATCTATCGTTGGTTTATCTCTTAATATGTATTTTTAGTGGTCTTGACAGTGTAATAAATACACATTTATTCATGTTATGAGGCAGGTATGGCCAAAATAGCTCCAAAATCTCACTTTGCTCGGAGAAATAACACAAATACAAATCAATTATCTGCAGTTTTTAGGGAAATTCATGATTGTAAGTGGCAGATGTTAGTGCTTCTGTTTCGTCTTTTTTTTTCTCCTCGGTTTGTATTCTAAAATATTCAGCCTCCCTACCTGCAGCCAACGAAATAACAATTGGACAGCAACCACACATGCAGCATATACAGGCAGGCAGGAGGATGTGTTTTTATTTGTGTCTCTACCTTTCATGTGGCCGCATTTGATCATTTTATGAAGAAATATGTGACGCGAGTCATTCAACATGAAGCAAGTTGTTGCTTCATTTAATTGCTCGGCTCCCCGTCGCAACACATAATCCATGAGGCCGTCGCTGCGTTTGTCTGGGACGAAGTAAACTTATTCGCACTCGTAATTAATTCAAAAACAATTGAGCCGAAAGTAGTTATGTCACACGGTTAAGGACCATTTACTTCAACAAATAGATATGCAGTCGTACTCGGCAGGGCTCCGGGATGAAAATCCAAAGCATTAAAAACAACCCCGAGAGAATAGAGAGCAGAAAGCAGCAGAGGCATATCACCGAGATATGGGATATACATAATGCACAAGGCGGGAAATGCCGCCGCTCAACAAGAAACCAGAAGAGGAAGAGGAGGAGGAGGACGAGGAGGAGGGCGACATCAGCGCGAGCGATCAGAGGATTGAGAGCTGGAGCCTGTCAGCGGACCATTGGCCTGCTTGAATGTGACTAGCAATAGTAAAAGTCAGCAGATAGTGACCGCTTCCGGGGGGCTAATACGACGCTCCGTTAATGTTATGGCTCCCGGCGCCCCGATGGGAAATTACCTCCTCTCGTTGCCTGGAAGACGAGGGACACTTCAGCGGGGCGGGTGCTCGCCAGTGCAGCGGAGTGTAAAACAGGCTCCTCTATTTAAAGCTCTGAATTGCACTCGCCACAGTACACCCCCCCCCCCCCACCCCCCACCCCCACCCTCACACCTCCACCCTTGTCTTTTCTTTTTTTTTTTGCTGTGAATGTGTTGGCGGTCCCGGTGAAAGCGCAGCTCGGTTACAGTCGAGTTCACCTCAAATCACGAGAGATAGCGCCGGTGAAGGAGAGCGAGGGAACGGAGGACACTCAAAGACGAAAGGGGGGTCGCGCCCTCGACTTTGTTCTGGGACTCCGCTGCGTCACAGCCACCTCCGGCTACCGACGTTCTCGGGCCTGTCCCCGGTGTCGCTGGTCATATCATGTGCCGCAGCGGGCCCTTCCGTATATATTTTTCGCTGTGTCCCAACATGGAGTGGTGTGCATCGTGTGCATTTCTTGGTCTCGCGTGCATTTTTTATACCAGTCCCCCCCCGACCCCTCAAGACCTCTCAGCTCGTTCCCATGCAGGACTAAAGCCGGTTACGTCATCGTCGCCCCGGCCTTACTGAGGGCTAATGGATACAAATGCAGGAGATTACGAATGATTACAGGCGCTACGGCACGGTCCCTTTGGCTGGAGATGATTAATACTTTTCCTATTGTCAACAAATCCCACAAAAGCATCGCCCGATGCATCTTCATCAGATATGCAGACGTCACCGAGCTGGAGGCGGAGCATTCAGGGAGAAAGATGGCTCGGTCTCTGTTCTTTAAACCCGGAGAGGAAAATCAGAGATTCGATAGGGGTTGGGTTTTTTTTTTTTTTGCACGTCTCAGGTGCTTTTAAATTCAAATTCCCGCATCATCCTGCGAATCTTGCAAGAATGAAATGCCATTTGAAGATGAAATTGCACACGGTTCTATTAAAACATCTCGTTTGTTTAGTGTGCGGGTAACAAGGAGCAGCCACGTAATACCAGGAAGTGACCATTTCTTGGTCCAGAGTTAAACCATGACCCTGCGTGCCGATGAGTCGTTGTTCCTGATTTGCAAACGCTGCCTTGCCTTTTTTGTCATCAATGACCCAAAGTTCACGGTCTTCCTCGTCAGACTTATCCGTTTCACGAAATCTACTCTCCTCTCGGCGTTTTGCACCCGAAACGTATCGCCCTCGTCCCGCTCTCTTCACAGACCCAACTGAAAGGTAAAGCGAAGGCCTGCGGGGTCAGAGAGTTGAGGTTAAGAATAGAAAGCGCTTTGTCTCGTGGGCACACATCCTTGCTTTTTATTCCACAAAGAGATACGGTGTCCTCTATCTTTGTCGCGCTCTCTTTCTCCTTCCCCCTCGCAGACGAACCCATTCAAGACTCCGTGATTAATTATTTACCCGGGCAATGAAATGCCAAAGCCGAGAGAAACACACCAGCAGGAGAGAAAAGGTCACTCCCGTCCTGCGCGGAGATACACGCCCTAACGATACACACACAGACACACACACACACACACAACAGTGATGGATGACAATAACATCTTTATCGCTGCTGCAGGCAGACAGAGTTTTCATCCCGGTGTCCAAATGCCGTCAAGACCAAGGGCAAAAGCAAAAAGTTGACTGATGAGGAGAAGTCTTTGAGCGAGAGCGCGCGTTTAAAAAACACTCCCGTGTCAGAGGTGGTGAACTGTTCGATCAATAGCCGTCTCGGACTCCGTCAAAAAGTGTGTATGTGCGTGTGTGTGTGTGTGTGTGATTGTGACAGTGGCTGTGGCGCTGATCGTAACCTTTTACTTGATGAGCTTGACTCTGACATTGATGGGGAAATGACACCCGCTAAAAACAGTGCGTGTGTGTGTGTGTGTGTGTGTGTGCGTGGATTTGCCGCTCTTGATTTTGCCCGTGCGGTTCGGTGGAAGGGTGTCGGCGTGGTTGAAGTTTAATGTCTTTGTTAATGTTCCTCCACAGCTCCACGACACAGCTGGCCAAATGGGGTGCCAATGCTGCAGGATGATAAAGAGGTGAGTCATTACCTCTCCTTGTTCAGGGTTTTTTTTGTTGTTTTTTTTTCCGGGATCCTTCTCGTGAATACTGACCGTACGGTTCTGCACTGTTCTTTGTTTGTCTTGTGTTTTTTTTTCCCCTTCAGACGTGACGTTCAATAGGATTTCTTTTGTGGCGCTCACAATATTTAAATCCCATGAATGAAGTTACACTTAAAGATTCAACAGTGAGTCGATTTCATTGAACTCTGTCACTCTGGATGATGCACAGACCCGACTGTCAACAGTTCTTATTGATTTTTTTTTTCTTCTGAAGATATATTTTGGGGCTAATACGTCCTTCGCGGCCCTGAACCACGGCGTGGATCGTTAAATGCATGCCGTTTGCTGCGCGAAACAGCTCCTCGGCTCTTTTTCTCGAAGGTCAATTTTGGGATTTTGTAGAAAGGTAATCATTTCTGCGACGTCATCATTTCAGGCGACGTGGTCCACCTCCCACTTTAAGACATGGCAGGAAACCCCTTACATGAGAGAAAAGCCTTAAATGTCGACTCAAGAAGAAGGAAACACACGTCCATACTTTTTTTTTTCTTGGTTTTTTAATCTTGGGCCATCCGATAGTTCAAATAATAATTGGTCCAATCCTTTTGGTTTATGGCGAAATACCTGAAAAAACTAAAGATGCACCAATCTGACTTTTTCAGTCCCGATACCGATCTAGAGTACTGATCCTACATCAGTTTTTAATGGATACGCTGTATTCCTGGGCTCAATCTTTTATGTGTGACGCAACATCGTGCCTAACCTAAACAACGCTAAATTGTTATCAATTATCAAAAGTAACAAATCACGCACCGTGAAGCAAACCCCACACTGACTCCTTCGGCACGACGATCCTGAAGGTGCCCGATGACGTCGGCCTCGCTATATTTCGCGGCGCTACTTCCGCCATTGAACCGTCGGCGTCGCCGACGTTGCGCTGCTGCTTTTACGTTAGCATGCTGACGTCAGCACTTAGCCACCGTTCAGCTTAATCCACTCATATTTCAGGCGCTACTCCATCGTTCGCTGCTCCGGGGGGGGGAGCGCGGCGCGCTAACGGCCCCTCGCTGTAGACTCGAGCGTCTCCTCGGCCTCGTAGTGATTTCTTGTCTCGTTTCATGCAGATGCTGAGCGCTCCGTTTCGAATACGTATGTACCCGCCGCCTCTCGTGGTGCTCTTTGTGCAAACCGGGAGTCAATATGCCGATAGCCATCACCCTGGGTTACTGTATTCCCCCTGCAGGGCTGTCTATTCATTCGGGGCTACGAGACGTCGTAGCCAGGGCTCGACGTCTTTGTGCTCCTTGAGGTGAACGAGCGGACGAGATTTTGATTGCAGATTAATGAAAGGGCGCGCTGTAATGCGCATACCGGAGTCGTAATCCCCCCGTAATTCCCATGTCAGAGACATGTGAATGCATACGACACACACACACACACACACACACACACACACACATACCTCCCTAATTGTCTGCAGTGTCACATTTCTGGGTTAGTCGTGTTTGGGGTTTGGCCTGCAGGTTACTGGGTCAGCACAGCGGCCGACGACGCTCACACCTTCCACACAACTTCAGGCTCGTGTGTGTTTATTTTGAAAACTGGTAAATATATGTAGTGATATTTACAAGGGCCGCTGATCGGACGTTCATTTTAGCATTCTCGGAAATCTGCTTTCTAGGATTATTTAACAAACAAAAAAAATCTGTGAAATCACAAAAACAGTGACATTTCAGGGTTTGGTTTGCTTCAAATGATGGATTTTGAATCCTTCTCGGTGCAAAACTATTCTTAATATTGAAATTTGGAGCCCGGCGCTGCGGAGCTGCTGCTTTTCTCCAGCTCGGACTGATTTGAATCGGGTCTGACATCACTCAACACGCATTTCGGCTGCTTTTTTGTCTGTCTGTTTTGTGTCCATCCACTTCACCATATTAAAAACAAAAACAACTGGAAATGACAGAAACAAGTTGGAGTCTGTTCTTTGAGAATAGCTCGGGGGGGGGAAGAAAGCGCGACCTCCTGGCGTTGATAAAAATACAGTTTCATGTTCTCTCTTTTGTCCAGCTTTTCAAAATCAGTGGTCTTATTTTTCAGTGGTCTTATTTTTGTAAAACACCATGTGTGTGTGTGTGTGTGTGTGTGTGTGTGTGTGTGTGTGTGTGTGTGTGTGTGTGTGTGTGTGTGTCTGGCTCTTCAGAAAGTGAACCTCAAATTTCACCTTGGCACAGCGGCAGCGCTGCCCAGGAGCGAGAGAAATGAAAAACATTCATTTTCTCAGCTTTCCACTGTGAAGGGAGACGGAGAGAAGGATGCAGGGTGAGAGAGAGGTGCTTAAGTTGAAGGGTGTGCGTGTGCGTGTGCGTGTGTGTGTGTGTGTGTGTGTATATATAGCTGGAGACTATAAATGTGTAGGCGGTGGATGTTTCTGTGCCCGCTCGCCAGAGGTGGAGGGAAAACTCTTATTGAATAAATCAATTTATCTGAAAGTTTTAAATCTCTGGACTACTTGTTAAGTTCATGAATACCAGAACAGTGTGAAGTAAGAGCCAAAAGGGTAAAGGAGTAAAGAAGAGCGAACTTCAGACAGAAGGAGGCGGCGGCGGCGGCGGTGGCGGCGGCGGCGGCGGTGGCGGCGGCGGCGGCGGCGGCGGCGGCGGCGGCGGCGGCGGCGGCGTGTGAGGCGTTAGATGGAAAAAGCTCGAGGGACGGCGCTCAAATCAAGGAGAAGTCAAGTGCAAAAGGGATCGTAGATTAGTGAGCGGCAACTACATTACAGTGACGCTCAAAGAGAGACGAGGAGGAGGTGTGTGTGTGTGTGTGTGTGTGTGTGTGTGTGTGTGTGTGGAGGGCAGCTGGTGAAGTGGGAGATGGAGAGAGAGCTCTGCTGGGGACTCGGAGGGCGGAGGGGAAAAACAAATGAAACGACGCTGCGATGGGCGAGAAAAGCATGAGGCTCTCGCAGCAGGTGATGTCTGACAACCTGTTACACTATCCACAAAACACAGCCCACATGCCAACACTCCTAAAAGCTGTTGAGACGTGTGTGTGTGTGTGTGTGTGTGTGAGAGAGATCTGGTGCTTTTATCTTTGTGAAGCAAATCCTCCAAAATGGAGTCTCTGGCGGTCATTACATGGCTACGAGGGGCTATTTAAGGTGTCGGGGCTTAAATGAGCATTCATTAGTCTCAGACCTTTATCGACCTCGACCACCCGACGGGGGAACGGGACGACATCGACAGATCTCTGGCGGTGTGTAATTCACACAACAGAGGACTCAGCCGAGGAGTGAGCCCATCTAACGCTCCGAATAACACATCTGATTGCGGGTTTTTGTGCCGGTGGCGGGTCAAAAAGCCCCTTTTTGCTCTCAGCGTCTGTCACTCGTCCCGAGGAGCGGAACTGTGCGGCATGCAGGGTGTTCATTAGTTTGAAAAGTAACAAAAGGAAATGTGAATTTATTTGTGTTCGTTAGGATTCGTTGTTTTTTTTCGTACTCGGGCGCGGCACACAATCAGCTGCCCGTTTGGTTTTTGTCGGTTTTCACCACGAGAAGGCCTCGTTACGGGGACGTATGGCGATGAGCGGCGGCTCACAGCAGGAAACCGCTTCTTTCGCGAGGACGCACAAATCAGGAATGATCCAGTATCATTAGCTTCCTCACAAGAAACTAGCGTTATTATTATTATTATTATTATTATTATTATGCTGAATAATAGTCTCCTTTGTTAAGAAGTTCATTGTAGAAAATAAGAGTCGGCTGGATCAGAAGATTAATACCTCATTTGTTAATACACACACATGGACTATGCTTCAACAAAACTTTAAGTCGACCTCATTAACAGTTCATTGAAGATTACCTCATTGATCATAACAGCCGTCGCTTTTACGCCATTGTTGTATTTTTTATAGGTGCAGCCACTTATTCTCCTTTTATGACAGCCTCCGCCGTTGAAAATGAGGATTCTTCCTCTTTTACGAGCTTTTAAAACGAAATGAATGGCGCCTTTTGTGACAAGTGTGAAGCCGGGAGACGACGCGGCGAGCGCCGCGGGCAGAGTGGGAGCGAGAGTCGGCCTCCTCGTCTCCCCGTCGTCGCAACAGCCGCCTCAGGTAACATATCTGACACCCAGCGCCGCGGTCACGGCCAGATGCAGTCTGTGCAAACGCCCGGCGCTCGCCTGCCTCCGACGAAACGTCGGCATTCAGAACGCGGCGTCGACCGCGCCGCGAAGTGTCCTTGTTGCCGTCGGTGTGTACGGTATGCGAGGGAGCTCTTTATTGATCGTCATGGGAGCGCGTGACCGCCGGAGGACAGACACCGATCCAGGGAATCGGACAGACTTCCCTGGAAGTCCAAAAAAAAAAAAACCCCAAAAATATTGCAAAGTCATCTCAACCCTCTGCGTCTGTCTCTCCGCAGCTACATCTACGAGCCCTCTGAGGCGGCGGACGTGAGGAAGAGCGACTCGGCGGTCAGCTCGCTCTACCAGCCGCACCACCTCCCCGGCGGCGACCCGCTCGGCGGCCTCGGCAAGCAGAAGCAGGGCTTCAGCAACCTGGGCTACAGCCGGTCCAACGACAGCACGCTGAAGCTGGAGGTGGACAACAACCACGTCAACCAACGAATGCACGCCGCGCCGCCGCCGCCGCTCGCCAAGGAGCGGGACAGGCAGGGCGGCGCCCCGCTCGCGGACGGCGCCCTGTACATCATCCAGCCGGAGGCCATGGCGCCCAGGTGGCTGATGCAGGACAAAAGGCCCAGCCTGGTGCCGGTTTACCCCGAAACGCAGCAGTACGAGAACCAGAGGAGCTACGGCGAGCGCGGCGGCGGCGGCGGCACGCCGAACGAGTGGGACCGCCGCACCATCAACGAGTGCGGGATCGGCGGCGGGAGCCTGTCGGCGGACGAGATCGACGAGGGCGTGGGAGGGACGCCGGAGTACCCGTGCGACACGGGGGACGAGGGCAGCGTCCTGTCGGTGGAGATCCACACCAGCACCACCAGCCTGTCGTCGGCCGACACCAGGGACGAGCGCCGACTCCCGAAGGCCCCGTTTTCCCGCGCGGGGAGCGGCGGCGTCTCGGTGCCGAAGAGCGAGGGCGGCGCGGCGAGGAAGGGGGAGGAGGGGGAGGAGGCGCAGAGCGTCACCGAGTCGATGGTGGCGGAGGCCCTCGCCGCCTTGGAGGCCGCCACCGCCGGGGAGGACAGCGAGTGACGGACAACTGGCAGACTACGTGAGCTTTGCAGAAAGTTCGACGTGATTTTTGTCACACAAAAAACAAAAAAAAACTGCTGGAAGACACGGAAAGATTTATTTTTGAACTTCAAAATCTTGGATATTTTTTTTATTGCGCTCACTCTGACAGAAGACGACGTCAGCCGCTTGAAGGGGGCAACTTTTTCCCAATGCCACGAATGGGAGAAAAAAAAAAGTTGCGCCGACTGTGAATATCAGCAACATCAGCCGGTTGTGCGTCGAGCGTGTCTAACAGCACTCCACGGTCCTAATCAGCCTGCTTTGCCATGTCCTCACTGCCCGTGTACGGGCGTTTTAAATAGATGTTTTTTATCACGTTTGCCTCATTTTGGAGCGTCGTTACGCTCGTAGAGCGTCGGGTCATATCTCCTTTGGGAACTCAGTCCTTGCCATAGCTCGTTGTCTCTTCACCAAAAGGTCATCGCGTAATCTTCTTCTCTTTTTTCTTTTTTTTTTATACACGTGTTCTTGTCTCTATTGTGTCTGTTGTTATTTATAATATCGTCACCGGCGATAGAAGGAACCCGGACGTTTGATCGGAGCAGAAAAAGGCGGGAAGGGTTAGCGCGCGGCCCTTATTTATACCTTAACGTGTCGTGGGAATAAAACTAAATGAATATCGTATCTACTTTGACATTTTGAAAAACATATATAGTTTACACACACACACACCACCATCGTCAGGCTCATGAACACTGACGACGGCCGCCTGTACATTTCACTGACATCTTTGTTTCTCGTCCACAGCTGAACTTTGAGCTAAACGAGACCAGTTGAGGTGACATCGTGGGGGGGTCAAACCACAAAGGGGGTCGTGCGGTAGTTCAGGCGTAGTTTCCAGTGCGGCCCATGACATTAGTTCAGCCCGCAGCTTGCCCACGTGCCTTACACCGAACTAATCGAGGCTCGCCGGTGCAAGGGGAGTGTGCGTGAAGTGTGCGTGAATGCTAAATAAACCGCGACGCTCGACGAAGTTCTGAACGGGTTTGACTGCGACGCCCCTTTTCTCTCGTCATCGTTTGCCTGCCAAATCATTTCCAGATATTATATTTGTCATGTCAAATAAAGGAATGTACTTTTCAAAGGTGTGCGCTGTGAGGTGCTTTGTGTGCATGGTGTGCATTTACTTTCATTTGTCACGTCGGCTAACGTTCGCCGCGGAGGAAGACGCGCGACTTTGAAAGCCGGGGTGGGTGATGCGTTTCCTTTTGTGGTCAAAAACATTGAATTTGTTTGATGAGGCCCGGCCTAAGAGCTCTGCTGGGTTGATTTTGCGGCGTGAATAATATTGCTGGGGGCTTTCGACACAGTGTGCAGACTTGTGTCAGCGTGCTCCGGGGTCAACACTGCAGATCTGGAGGTCACGCTTCGCCAAAGTCGGTTATCTGCTATGCTGCCGGTGTGTCCTTCCATCGGATTTCGGGTCAATTGTTTGCTCTTGCTTCAAACCCAGAAGTGATTGTCCCACACGAGACACATTATTTTAATGCCTTTCGTGTAAATCTTCGAAGCGAATGGGTCGTCTCAGAGACTCTGCACCTTTTTAATTCATGTTGACGAGTTCTTCCCTCCCTCCCTCTTCATAATCGCTGAGGGACTTTGTTGTTTCTACCTCGGGGGGGGGCCCTCGGCTAATGAACACCTCGGGGCCCTGTGTCTGAACCGGGAACCTTGGAAACATCCACAGCAGCTACGACCCGAAAGCAAAAGAAAATCCTGATCTTCTGACTGACTTTGGGCCGCCGCAGCAGGAGAGGCCGTTAGTGCGTCTGTCTCCTTGTCAGGAGGTGGAACGGGAGCCCTGACGATACCCAAATTAGCCCTTTCTTTGGACATGTATCTATTCATCTCACCCACTCCTTTCTATCTTCATCCCTTCGCTCGTAATTGCTCGCCATGGGTCTCACAATTACAGTGTGCTCGTTTCCTGCCCTGAAACTTGTCCCTCTCTGCAGTCGGGGTTTGTTTTTCGGCGCGCCAAGGTCGAGTGACTTTCACAAGGACGTTTTAATCCATTGATTTCTAAAGAAATGCATGTGTTTTGACCAGATTGTGGCCAAATTTCGCTCCACTGGTTTTCATTAAATCGTCGTTAGTTTCAAACTCGAGAGATTTTCACGTCACGCACGGCCCGATATCTCTCAAAGCCATCGACCGCCGGCCTCCAGGCCCCACGGAGGCCCGTGCGCGTGCGAGTACATTCGAAACTCAGCTGAACATTTGATCCAAAATGACTCGTGGGAGCAGCGGCGTTGCTGCATCGTCAGCAGTCAAATCACAAGCTGGAGAACAAACAAGCTCATTCTTCGGGCTCTGACTTCTTCCTGCGGACGAGCGAGTGCATCTCCAACGGCGCAAACACTTTACTCTGAAGTTACCAAACCCGAGAGAATGAAATCACGCGATCGGCGACATTAGTTTCTGGTGAAAGAAACTCTTTCCCGGCTACGATTTCTCCTCCATGAGCTTCTGGATGCACACCCTACGTTAAGAAATAAGTCCCGCCTGCAACAAAGAGTGGGTGGGTGCTCGAGTCAGATTGTCTCAGGAAAATAACAAACATTTCCAAATATCCAGCGAGCGGGAAGACAACAGGATCTGCTGTGGAGTTCTGGTTTAATCAAACCGGTGACTCATCTCTTCATCAATGTTTCAGTGTGAAACAACAGAGCCGAGCTTGGCTTGTGCGTCACCAGATTACTTTGATCCTTCAGAGATACTCCGAAAAGGTAGATTATATATATATATATATATATATATATATATATATATATATATATATATATATATATATATATATATATATATATATATATATGATATAGATACATAACCGCTCGGGATGTATTTTTGGCACTTTAGGAGAAAGGTGTGAAGATTGAAAATATATGTGGAATAAGCATTAGGTCACATTAAACCACATGACCATGATAGTTTGTGGCTCCTTCAAAATAAGAGTCCCTATTTTAGGAAAGTTACTTCTAACACAACTTTGGTAAAGGTAGAAACCTTCTATCTTTACAATCATCACTGATTCAGGGTAAGATATGCCGGCTCGTGTTGTCAAAATGATTGAGATTCAGGATTTATCTGAAGGGCAGTGAGAGAGTAAAACGGTCTCGATGTCGCGAGATGGAGGCCGACAATCGTATAAAGACTATTTCATTCCACCAAAAACTAGGAAAGGATTCTAACAAAACACACACACACAGTCGCACGCACTCACGCCTGATCGGAAACCAGGCATACAGGGGCAGGAAGTGCCGAGACACAGACGACAAACTACAAAATAAAACAGGAAGGCGACACCGTGACGCTCGACAAGTCATACGACAAACACCAAAATGAAAAAAAGTGTCTCTGAATCGCAGGTTTTTCCAGATATTGAACGTCAAAACTAATCTTTGGTTCTGCAGGCCGTCATCAGAGCAAACGTTTGACAAAGCTCGAGGCTTTTAATGACGTCGAGCAGCGCGCACCTGTACCCGGGGCTCGCAAGTGCACAAGGGAAATGTTGTTCACGCTCACAGTTCCCAAAGGCATGAAACTAAAAATACATAAATACAGACAGCAGTGAAAAATTGTAACAACGGAAATAAATAACAGCGGAAAGTCATCTGCAGTGTGTGTGTGTGATATATCCGTGGAGCTTCCTTTGTATTAAAGTGCTTCGTTGGTTTTCTAAATATTGAATTGTGTGATATTTCACTCATTGTCGCTGTGGGATCTCAGATTTCCTTCTTTTTTTTTTAGCGGGATAACGAGTTGCATCAATGGTTTTTGGTCTTTTCGTGGGAATTCTTCAACATCAAATATTACCTGACATCCCCTTTTAGACACTTAAACTAATTTGAAAGCATGAAAATCACACCAGAAAGAAGAAAAAGGAGAGATTTGTGTGAATGCACCGTGACATCCCTGTATCAAAGCAGGAAATGGAGTCCACCTTTCCATCTGGTTTTCCTTTCTTTAAGTTGTACCTCTCGGTATCCTTCACTGCCGCTGTCACCCCGGTGACTCGCAGTAATCAATTCACCTCCAGATAACGCCACAAAAGTAGTTTGGCAGCGAGCTAAATTGTGCTTCAACCTGCAGTGCGTCGAATGTAAATGGAGGCAAATAAAGAGCACTTGTGTGTCAGATTTCTTGGTGTTGTCTTTATTAGGTCCATTAGGCAGCCGACTGGAGAGTCCCCGAGGTGTGTGCGCCTGCCATGTTTGTTTTTCTCAAGGCTTTGTTGGAGTTAATGATGTCACCATTAATTGTGACACACACACACACACACACACACACACACACGAGTCCTTGTCTCAGAGGGATTGTAAGACTGTATTTAAAGAAGAAATATCCACCTAAAACAGGATTATTCTACGGATTCTTGCTGCCCCGAAAACCTATTAATCAGTGTCAACGTTAAATAGTGTCTTTCAACATTTACATGTCTGAGAACGAGTTCAAAATAAACCACCGTGTTTGTGAATTAGCGCTGGAAAGGTGCTCACTCTGGTTAAATATTAGACCTGGGTACTCAACTAGATTCAGTGATGAATGCTGAAATAACAAAGCTTAAAGCCGGGGGAGACGGTATACTTTTGACGTCCCCAGGGTAAGAATTATCCAACTCAAGTGGTCTGAGAGAAATCTAGACTTCTGCACCTGGACTTTGACCAATCACAGGTCATTTCAGAGAGAGGGCCGCTTCACCAACGTCCACACGCCTTCGGGTGTATAGCAGCGACTTCAGTGAGTATATTGAATTGAGCAAAGGTGAGTTCCATTGTTACGAGTTCAACTTTTCATTCATGACGGCCTGAAAGTCCTCGTCGTGCTTTCAGTCGTCTTTAACTCTGGTTGGGAGATACTACGTGCGCCCAGTCTGCGCCGTCGTGTGTGAAAGCAGACGCTGTGCGAGGTAAAACGGGCAGTCGGCCGTTTCATGAGGTCACCGCGTTCACTCATGCGGTTCAAAAGGTGTTAAACATTGACTAGACTTCCACCCCTCATGCTACCAAATATTTCCCTGGAAAAAAAAAACATTCCCCACCTGAGCCAGAGCTCCATCCTCTTGGCTGATATCCAGGGACAAAGATAAGACGCGGGGCACTTAGCCTCGGCATTGGGAACCCCGTCGCCCGGAGGCCTGAATAATTCAGTGCCCGAGATAAATTTACTGCTTATGAAGTCACGCTAAAAGAGACGGAAGGGGGCTTTAATATTATCCACACGGCTTCTATATGCATACCTTGTATCCTTGTGGGATTTCTCCAGGCTCTAATGTAGTGTGAGAAACTTTTCATAACAGCGGTGACGCCTTCACCCACAGCGAGCTAAAGTAAACACACACGCATGCAACCGGAGTCAATATTTGCGCGAGTTTCTCGCGCCGCTTATTCATGTCCTGCACTGTCAACCGCATCTGCCTGACAGGTTTAACACCCCGAGCTATCCTGTGTTTATGAAAGGCAGGTTTGCTTTGAGCCTAAAGCCTTAAGGGTGGTGGGTGACGTCGCCTTGTGTGCTTCAGGGTTGTTGGGTTGTTTTTTTTTTCTTCACCGCATGTTAATGTTTCTTCCTCCCGGTCAACACTTTGAGAGTCAATCCTCCCTCCAGCGCTGTCAAGTGACACCAGCGGCCGTATGTCGCACAGAAAACTCATCTCATCAGGTTATTTTGCTGGTCAGAGGCGTTAATAATTTAGTGGAGAACCAGAAATTAACAGATTTTCATCCGTTTTTTTCCTGGTTTAAAAGGTCAGAAACATGCGGATGAGTGAACCTGATAAGAAGCAGGAAGGTCAAGAGGAGACAAAAGGAGTCAAGGAGTGTTAATGCTCAAAACCACCCTCTCCGTCTCCATCTCATCTCCATTAACTGGAACGAATATGATAGAGAGCCCGAGGTCGTCGGACTACCTGGTGGAGATGAATAAGACAAATCATCTTTTCATTACGCCGCAGAAGAGGAGAGGAGCGAGGAGGGTGAAGATATGAGAGGATGAGAAAGAATAGAGTATGAAGACGGATGGTTCACTCACATGAGGAGAGAGAAGAAGAGGCCACAATGATTCAATTACAACAATAAAGTTAATTTTTTATGGTTTGACAGGTTCGTCATCTTTATTTCTTTTATTATACAACGATAAAAACACAGCAAACTGTCCAAAAATATGAATAATAGGTATTTATTTGGTTTTAAAAAAGAAATTAGGCACAATTAAATGATATTCACATATATAAAGATGAGGAAAAAAAACATGGCTAAAAGGATATGTCTTGATGAAGAAACAGGGAAATGATATATTTGGATAATTAGCTTATGAGGGTTTTCTCCAGGGGTTTAGTATCACACTTCCATAAAGAACCGACATTAAACTCTTTAAAAAATAAAAAAAAAGGGGGTGATTATTAAAATCAAAGGCTGAGATATAATTTACATCTACTTTTTGGTCATCCATTTCCCGTAGTTCATCTTTCCATAAGACATTCTCTGCCGAAACAAAGCTAAAAGAAGAGCGCATGTTGCAGTTCACCAGCGCTAATGTTGCTCAATGTCTGCTGGGCGTTTTAATAAGGCGAATGTTTGCTAACACGTTAGCCGAAAACAACTTTACGAGCCGCTTAAAAAAACCAAACATGAATGCGGTTTGAAGACACACGATGAATCACAGATAGAAAATCTGCTACCTGGCCTTGGATGCAGGTTTAAGGTGCCACTAGAAGCCATGTTTTAATATTATAACTAATTATTTGTTCCACCTAGAACACCGCACTCTGAAGGGAACCGCCAAAGGCACTCTGTTGTTTTGCTCTCGTCACGTCCGCTGACGCTCTGATCTAATTCCTGGTTTTGTGACTGCTATGAAAACCAATGCGTGTCTCCGGGGTGTGTAGTGTGAATCCCCGGTTTACCTCCGCATATAAAAAAAACATATGTACACACATCATCGGCATATCGAGTAACAAGACCGTCGTCCGTCGGGGGAAAGCCCCAGCTTCGGGCTTCCTTGGACGTTACCCGCCGCCGCCGTGCCTAAACGCCACACGAGCAAGGCACTATTGTAAAACTATTTTAAGAAAAAAAAAAAAAAAAAAAAAAATGGGAGTGTGTCGCACATTCCTCATCACTGCTTGTAAAAGAAGCGGCTGGTGTGACTGGATGTCACTCTCGTCCTCGTCTGCAGCAGCGCCTTCGACTCCCCGCTGGAGCAGTAATGTGGAGGGACGGCTCCCTGGACCACCGCGCTCCTCCAGCGCCGATGTTTCAATGTTCCCGTTTGGTCCAGATGTTGTCTTCTCTCCTCTGGATCCGTCGGACTGCTACCGCTTCCCTTTGTCCGAGTCGTCCTTCCGTTCCTGGAGATGGAAAATAGTCTCGATTTAATGCAGAAATGAACGAGCGATGATCTTCAGATTGGGTGTTGTTCTCCCGTCAGGTTTGTTGACTTCTTTTGGGCTGAAGGGGTTTTTTTTCTTTCCTTTCTCCAACAGTCAATATGAGAGAGGAAAAGTCAATATGGGAGCTTATAGGATGGAATTAAACAAACACTGATGTTAATGCGTGTTTGTTTAAAGCTGGGCCATCGATTGAAATATGAACATAAAGCATATTTGGCTCCAGCAAAGGCTGCTGAGTCCAAACGGACTCCAACCCGCTCATATCATTTCAGACACTGTAGCAAACTATCTTAAACACAGACGGATTTCACCTGCACACATCAGTAGAAGATCTCACACGCCAACGACATCATCATCATCGCCATGTTGAACGTGTCTAACACGTCACACGCGCTTCTGTTTCTCCTTCTGTTGAGCTTTAGTCAAAGTGTCATGAATTCATATTTTTGAAACAACCTCAAGAAAATGTCTTAATATGGTTTGAGAAAAAAAATTGCGTCTTTTGTACCTTCAGCCAACTGCAGATATCCTTCTCAGTTTTGTTTCAGAATAAAGACCGTGGCATTGAAATGCCTTCATTTTGAAGCAAAGCAAACAAGCAGAAATCTATTAAACACAAAGATCTGATTAATAAGGATGATATCAGTCACATCCGATCGGTGCAATCCAACAAATCGTAATCCGTGAGAAACCAAAATATTGATCATCTTGCAGATGATGAGAGTGAAACGGTGCACGAACAGAACACGTTGTCGTCACGCGAGCGTCTAGAATCATTGAATTAGCAACGGGAGCCGTCTCCGGCTGCTCCGCTGCCGAGTGTTGAACGAGTCTCGAACCCGAAAAAAGGGAACCGGGGAGGACATTTCGTGTTGCACAGCAGCGTCGACGGGAAGAAGCAAGCCGGTGAGCAGTGAATGAAACTCGGAGGGGAGACGTGCGGAGGCTGTTTACGATCACCTGGAGCGTTGCAATTTCATCACCAGAGTTCCTGTGACGCAAACAGAAAGCAGCCGGCTGGAGGCTAATTATTGCTGCGGTCGGATATTTCAGTGTGTAAATATTTCAACACGTCTTTAGCTATAATCACATCCGCTTTACGTGATCTAACACGCAGCTGAATCTCCTGCATCACCGCCACCAATGTGACGTCTGTTTGTCACTCAATAGACTGTAAATGTAGAATTTTACCATTCATTCATAATTTAAGACATTTTTCGGGAAAATAAAAAACTTTTTTTTTTTTATTTACGGCTACAAATTTGCTGCTTTTCTTTCTTTTAGGTGATAATAAAGTGAACATCGTATTGTATTCTGAGGTTTAGAGCGTCGGTCGAGAGAAGATTCAACTATTCTCTGACATTTAGAGAAGATAGCTGTGAGCTACAACATGTACAACAATGCAAAGCGTGTGATATTAATTATCAATGTCGAAACATTGCCTTGTTAACAATCAGTCGACCGACGCATAAAAAGGCAGAGCGGCACCGGGAGCTGTGAGCATGCAGAGACGACTACTTTTGCATACATGATTAACATACATCTATACACAGGGCGTGTGTATGCGGTGACGCAGCACACGTGTGACGAGGTTTCCAGCGTACAGACCTCCTGGGACTTGAACGTCGTCTGGCTCTTGGGCTCCGTCGCTGTCGGAGACGCGGGAGCGCTCCTATTGGAGTCCGTTATAGGCAGCGACCGCCTCTCCCGGGTCGGCTTGTCACACTTTGTCACCCGGAACCTGAAGAGGTGACGTGGAATAAAACATTTAAAAACAACAACAACAACAACAACAAAAAAAAAGATTTTGGATGTTTTTCTGCACTCTGGCGAAAGTCTCGCACACGACAGAGTCGGCTCATTAAAACAAATCGCTGATTATGTGGGAACAACCGGTTGAAATGTGCAGCGTATACCACTTTGTAAATAGTACATTTACACCATAAGAAATATAAATAACCTGTCGAAAGAAGTCCTTTATTGAATAAACTCAGCGGGCGTCTGCCTCTGTCTCTCCTCACTGATAATACAAACAAACTTTACACCTCTCTTGTCCACACACCCACTCAAAAGGCACCTGTGCACACACACGCACACACACACACACACACACACACACACATACACACTCTCCAAAGCTTTAATTAAATCAGCAAATGAATATTCGCATCCAGGTCGTGCTGACCCTCTGCGTCCGCAGCCATTCATCTGGGCGTGCAAATGAAAAAGCAGCCTCTCTGCATCCCAATGAGCTCGGAGCAGGACATTATGGATGAGGGGAGCGCTCGCTGCCCCGGTGGGGACGGACGAGGCTGAGCGCGTTCACCGCCGGACTGAGAAATGCTCTCTTTGCTCGAAAAAAAACATCCTGAACACAGTTTTATAATGCGAGCGTACTGCCAGGGTGTTTCTGGCTTGAAACCCCTTTTTTTTTTTTCAAACACTGGAGATCAATGGGAAAAGGGTCCAAGGCCATCTTTAATACAAACAAATGACCCTGAGTTATTGTGCACAGAAGCAAACAAGCATGTTTTCTTGAATGTGCAATCCGTAAGGTCTTTTTCATCAAATCCAAACCTCATTTTGTCATGCTATTAATAGCATGCATCAATTTGGCCAGCAGCAGACATTCAATACCACTCTGTAATTGTCGCTCTCTATAGCGGCTTTCATCGTTTGTGGCGGAGTCCGCCGTTCCCATTTTATATTTCCAAAGATTGAGCTCTCCCACAGCCATCTAATGAAGAAAGCATTGCATGATGGGAGCAGCAGCAACTATTTGTGTTGGCAATAAGGCTACAGGACCGACTGAGGTGGTTCAACAAGAACCGTACGCCCACCGACGGTGAGATGTGGATTCACTTTTAGCAACCGGACACACAGAGCCGTTCTCGGTTTATTGAGGACCGCTCATGTGGTGTGTTTTTAAAAACCGGGCCTGTTGCCATGGAGCGGCGGGTTAACCACTGACAGGCTGAAACCCTGCAGCGTCTATTTTCCCAGGCTTCACCCGGACTGTTCACATGCGCATTTTCCAGATCACTGGCCTGGTGTCAGAGTGCACGGCAATCTCAGTCGGTTTAATTAAATCGTGGATTATTTGGGGGTTAATGTTTGATTAGTAGTGAGCAAACTAATTGCAAACTGTTTAAATGCATATCTGCTCATCAAAACACCTCATTTGGTATGATGCTGAGAACATTTTGGAGGTAACAAATTAATCGGAAAGCAGCAATGAAAACTATTTTTACTTCCTGCCTCCGAGACACACACACACACACACACACACACACACGCGCAAACACACACCTGCCCACAGCCAGCACCGTGACCTCTCCGCTGCGGCGATGGTCCGGCTTGCGGGTGGACAGCCTCCTCATCAGCGGCCATTTCTTGTGGCTGCAGCGGTTGCAGATGTTCTTCTGCTCGCTGAAACCGGCGATGGTGTGCAGGTGGCTGCAGGTGTGCTTGGCAGCACCCGGGGGTGCCCCCGGGGATATGGGAGTAATCGGACGGCTGCCTGGAGAGGTGGGGGTGACTGGAGAGGTGGGGGTGAGCGGAGGTCTGAAGACGAGGAAACCAGACGTTAGTGTCGGAGGTTTGGTGGACATTTTGTTTCTGTCGCGTTGCAGTTATTTAATAAATGATACATTACAGTAGTAGAGATAGCTGCTGATGACGACGGCCAAGTATTACTATGTAAATGTAAATCAGCCCCTGAACAATAATTATGCAATAAAGAGAGGAAATTACCCAAGAAATATTTTATAGGTCACCCGAATGTTTCAGCACCGTGCAACATCTCCAGATTAAATACAACAAGAAGCAGCAAAGGTTGTTTTTTTTTTTTTTTTTTTAAGATCAGCTCTCGCAAACATGTGGCTTCTGAGAAGGGGAGACCTTTCGCAGGCTAACAACTGACCTACATTCCTAAAAAAATAAATAAAAAAAAAACATTTTAATTTCATGGAGATGAATTCAAGCTGGTTGGATTCTGCAGGGCTTCGCCGCCGCTGCACAAATGACACATTAATATCTCATCTCGCAGCTTCAAACTAGCACTGGCGAGCTCTTTGGGAACGATCACCACGGAGGATGATGATTGCGTGTTAAAAAGCAATTATTGGAGGCACCAGGTGGAGTGTTGGTCAACTGATCAGCAGAGAATTAGCTGTTCAAAGAAGGCGAACCGATCCAACACACACACACACACACACACACACACACTGCTTCTCCACTTGCATGCGGTGTTTATCTTAGCGCTGCGCTAACAGGCGCTAATTGTCTGCTTTTTTTTTTTTTTGCCTCCTGAGAGGAACTGCGTGTGCATATTTCATGACCCTGGAGAGCAGCTCTTCGCATTGTTTACACACACAAAAGGCAGAACAAACAGCGTTTCTGCTCCATGACACACTCGTGGCGTCCAGTCGAACGATGCACACGCGCGTCGAGGGACGGCGAGCACAATGGAGGCGCGTCAATCTTTGATCGGTGTCCAGGAAAAAAAAAAAAAAAAAAAAGGGCCACGGTGAATGTGGACGGCCGACTGTGACACCCGAACGCGATTATTGAACGCTACTGAGAAAAAAAGTGGGTGTCGATGTCCTGCTAGAACAGCCTCCACTCTTTTAGGCATCTGCTCTCATTCAGCCGCAAGAGCAGTAGGCCAAAATCCAGACTGGCTTCAGCACTGTGGGAGGAAGTCAGGCCCCCTGATTCGTTTGAATGAGGTCACCCGCAGAGGGGGTTACAACACAGATGGATCCAGAAAAGACACCCGCCAGATCTTAATATAAAATGTGGACTACGCGTGCAAAAATGTCCTTATTTGTGAGAGTTTTACTCAACGATCATCCCTGCAAACACCACCTGAAGGCTGCTGAACCTTTAGAGAGCTCCAATAGGAGAGCAGGAGAGCAGGCGTCACTTTTTGACACCTGGAATTATAATGAACTACATTTAATTCCTGGTCCGTCCCGTTGAAACTCAGGGTCTCGTTCTCGAGTCTCTGCAAAAGGTTCTTGGAAGTTCCCGCAGTGGAACGGCCATGTCCGCACCACTAGTATACACAAGAGGATGTGTGTACACAGGGCGTGGCCGTACAGTTTAAACCGGTGGTTCTCGGATTTAAATGGGATTATAAACAGCATAGGAAAGAAAGCAGAATAATTCATGTTTATGCAATGTTTCCCTAATCTTAGCGTTATTTTCCCCCTTGAATAACTCAATAATATTCGTCATTTCAGGCCATTTACAAAAGTTTTCTAACAGAACAACGTGGGGATGTGTCTTCTTGCTAAATAAAAATGGGGGGGGCGAAGATTGGGAAGCACCAGCAGACATCACTTTGCTTTTCACAAGCCAGAAATATGTATGATGCTCATGTCCAGGTTGCTGATGAGCAGAGGTATGAACCGCGATTTTGATCCACAGGAGGGGGATGAAAAAAATGAAAAAAAGAAAAAGGGCGAGGTAAAAGGAAAGAGGAGATGATGTGAATCGAGAGCGTCTTGTGGAAAGTGGGCGGAGGGACGGTGAAGGAGGCCGGAGTACTGATGGGGAGAGAGCAGCGCGGAGGCGAAGGGGAAGTTAAGTACCAAATGTGGAGAGGCTGATAGCGAGGTCTGGCCGCGCTACAGTCACTCTCCTTCTTGCAGCCTTCTTTCCTCCCTCGCTGTGTCCGTCCGTCCGTCCCTTAAGTGTCCCATAAATTACCCCCGCCGATACCCCTCTTCCCCTCTTCCCCTCTATTCCACCATCTCTAAGTGATCCGCTGGCAGGCTGCCCAACCTGTCTGAGGGAAAGAGAGAGAGATACGAAGAGTAACACCAAGAGAAAAGGGGAGTACTACAGAGGGGAGATTTCTAGCAACAACAAAAAAGTGCCGGGAAACGAGAGGAAAGATGTGGGAAAAAAGAGGCTTGTGGAGTTAGAGAGAAGAGGCGAAACACATGAAAGTGACGCCCGGAGGGGCGGTGGGGGGGGATGTGTTGCAATTGCAGATTTCTGCTGATTTTTTCCAGGAGTCCCAATGTGACAGAGCAGAACACAGTTTCTTCTGAACAAAGGAGAACATCTCTCCTCTTGTTATCTCTCTCCTTTCCTCCGAGAACAATATGTAGCACGATGAGAAAGATGATGCAGGAAGGAGAGGAAAGGAGGAGGGGAGGGAGAGAATACCCCACGAACTTGATTTAACCACACTCCTCTTCTGTCACAGGCTTCTCCTCCTCCTCCAATCTGTCCATCAGCCCCCAACCCTCCCTCCCCCTTATCTCAGCGGCAAAGCAAAGTGAAGACGTCTAAATCGCCGCTCGTACCATCAGCTCCTGTTCTTATGATGCGGGGGTCGTCTCGGAGTGGCGAGCAGCCGGCGTTCGATTTGAGACGTGAATGTCACAATGGGAATGAAATCCATTTCGAGGTCAGCGGGTTTTTGGCGGGATTTAAAAAATGATCCGGGTCGTCCGATTCAGGCTCGGGATGCAACTATCAATTGAAACTACGCTCTTGACCCCCTGAGCTTAGCCGTGGTCGCGCCGCCTGACGAGCTTTCCGCTCTCGCATTGGCACACATTGACGTTGGGTCCTTGGTTTCAGAGGCGGACATGAATAGCTTCTAGATTCGAGACAATGATCGATCGTTAATAGTTTGAAAGTGTCTGAAATGGCGTCTTTTAATCCGCTGTGCTACTGGCCGGCTAATTATTGTTGTTATCCAAGAATTGTTTGAATCATAAACTCCACAAAAAGGGATTTCATTATGCACTCGTCAGCACAGGAAACTGTGCTTTAAGTCTAAAGAGGCTAAAGCTAACAGGTTTCAAGACAGCGGCATCTCCACCAGTCGATGATCCGTGTATAAGCCGTGGAAATAAAGAAGCAGCAGTGTTCCTGTGTTTGTCACTGTGTATATTAATAAGGAAACATGTAAGACCAGTCTGTCTGTGCTGCCGGCCTGCTGTGCTCCTTTCCAACAGCCTTCTACTTTTAACATAACATGTACCACCTAAACAAACAAAGCATAAACTGGAATTAGCTTAGTTACTAATGTAGTTAGTGTACTAATGTGAGCCAGTTAGCTAATGAACAAACGCACAGTTTAATGGTTTCCGACCACTTTTGCGCTTGTATTTTTGGTTTCGGAAAGGCTTATGGAAAAGACGACCCCAGCCGCTTTGTATGCAGAGCATCGCTCTCGCGAAAGCTCTGTGCGCGTCACGTCAACGTGTGACGAATGTGCCAGCTTGACAAGGCCTGTTTTTACAGTGATACAAAAACAGGGAAAAGCCTCAAGTTGTTACACATGAGGAGCTGGAACCGGCACACGTTGGTGAGATGTTTGCATGATAAATCAACCAATTGTTTCAGCGCTAATGTAAGCCGTGTACGTAAAAGCCTCAAGTACAAAGACGCCGGAAGCTTCTTTGCCCAATGCTCTCTTTTTCAAGCGGAGTCACACTCGCTGTGTTATATACAAGGGGGGAACACATGCCAACAACTGTGCTCAATACGCTTTGATAACCCCTCAATATAGCGATGTGGGACACAGCGGCATTTTGGGAAGAGTCCCCAGCTGCTCGCCCTCAATCAAAGCTTGCCAATCTGGAAAAGTATCAGAAGAAAAAAAGGTGGCCTGATTGCCTCGTGTGTTCATTTCCTGCTCCGGCTACTCTGGTTACACTTTCAGCCGCGACACAAACGGGCTTCCGAGGAGGCCGATGGTGCCACCTGGTGGTGGAGATCAGTCGACGCAGCCGGGAGGGGGGAGAAAAAAAACAAAACAAAAAAAGGAGAGGACACTCACCCGTCTGAGTCGATGCTGGTTTCATGAACCATGGCTTTCAGAGCGTCCGAGTTTGCTGGAAAGAAAGAGAGAGAGAGACAAAATGACACACTTGTACAGATGGAAGAGAGGAACGGAGGGAGAGAGGGAGGGGGCGGTGAGATAAAAGTAGTCCAGGGAATTAGCGAGGAGAACGCTCCAGTGACTTCAAAAGCAGAACGCTTATTGAAAGATGGCAACACCAGATTAACTCCTTAACGCAATTAAATGGCACACGGCGGGCGCTCACCGAGCACAATTACTGAGCACGACAACCTCAGGAGATAAGGAAAAGAACTTCATCGAAGCAAACAAACTCCAAAGCACGACTCTTGAAAAGGTGCAATTCATGTATAATAATTATATATAATAATTAACCTTCGGCCAAATGAATTACTCAACTATAACACTGTTACACTGTTTGTTTGGCTACATTGATGCAGTACTGTTATGTTTGCTTTCATAGTTAATTTAATAATATTATTATAGTTGTATTTTATAGAGGTGCATTTTTTTTAATATTGTATGGTTAACCTGTATAAATGCTGCTGTAGCAAAAAGAAATATTAATAAAGTATCCATCTATCTATCTATTATAGTCGGGAATTTGTCCCCAGGAAATACAGCGGTTTGGCTTCTCTTTTTTTTATAGCTTTTTTTTAGCTGCACACGAGCAACAACCCAGAGACAACAGCTCAGATATAGATTTACATAATTTGCTCCCAGAGACAGATTTCCCTAAGGCCTGGCTCTGGCGCATTCACTGACTTCCCCATGAACTGGTGGAGGAATGTGTGCATACATCTGGAAAAAGAGGCCGATGTACTGAGCGGCACAGAGACTCAGATTGTGGAGGTCTGGTGTTATGATTTCATCTAAAAAAAAAAAGGCACGTGGTCGTCTGACTCAGGCCGCTGTCCCCCCCGTCACCCTCGCACCATCCAGCCCCACGGGAGCATTTACAACAACGTCCTTGGTCGCTGCTTGACTTCTTTTCTTTTTTTTTTCCATCCAAAAGTATTTTTAACTTGCAACCGCTTCGGTCATTGTATTTGTGCAAGGCTCCCCTCTGAGTCACCACATGAACCACTGGGTTTCCGATTTGAGCCGTTAAAAGCCTTAAAAACAAATTTTCTATAACCAAAGATGACTTCCATGGACACACCCTTTTTTTATTTTCTGCAAAGGTATCATATATTGTTGGTTATTTCACATGACAGATGTGTTTTTGTCCTTGCTTTTCTCACATAGATGTTGCCAATGCGACTACAACACAACTTTCGTCGTAATGGGGGTTAACTGTCGCCTTTAAAAACACAATGCAGTGTGTTTTAAAAGACAAAATATTGAACTATAAAGTGTATTACAAGAGAATAGAAAAGTGAAGAGGGTACTGTATCCTCCAGGTGGGTTTTATTTTGAAGTTTATAGTGTATTGATGCTACGTGGACAACCAAAGAGAACAAGTATCTGCGAGGCTCTTATTTTGAAGTTATCTGTAGATGGCAGTCTTTGCTCAGCCATAAAGACTACGACTGTTCCCCACAGTGACTTCTCAGTGCTTGTGTTTATTTATACACTGCTGCTGGAAAAGTACCTCCTATGTTCCAGACAAAAATACCTGCGAGTAGATCGCCAGAGTGTCCAGTAAGGAAACGTCCAAACATCATTCAGCAGACATTTTTTCGTCTTACAATACGTAGCAGGAATCCTGAGCCGCGTCACGTCTCCAAAGTGACATTGTGAGGATGAGTCACAGTTCACGCATCCACAACTCTACAAACATTGTTTCGCCGAAAGCCGCGATGAGTCAGCTCAAAGCTTCCCTCTTGACGGTGGACAGAAACAACAGAGGACAATGGTGGCCAGACACCAGAACAGGACAGTGTGTCAAACAGTACGTTAGTCATTTGGAAGAGATATGAAGGAGGCTTTAGACGGCACTGTGGGAATCTGCTTCAGGGATCAATACGCACAGACAAGCTGAATCTGTTTGGTTCTTGTTTTTAGGAACATTTTAAGCAAACAATATAACTTCTGCTTTTCTAATCTGTTCAGTGAACTGATCCCTATGATGACTTTTCCAAATAAATCAATAAAAAGGGTAAACTCAAGCCGCAGGAATTCTTGACACTTTACTTTAACCCTTATTCATGATCAGTATATAACAATTAAATATAGAATACATAACAATAATCATGTTACGACACAGGGCCAGTCATATATTATCATATTTATGTTATTACAGTGTAGAAGAGTTTGTTATTGTGCAGTTTTTCTTGGCAAGTATAATCGCTCCCATGTCATATTTTATATTATTACAACTGTGTTATATCATATTGTCGTTCATTATACCAAGAAAAGCGAAACTTTTGGCAGCTAAGTGAAACTAGTTGAAACAATATTTTGCTCTTTAACCATAAAAATCCACAACCAGTGCGAGGTCTCCTTCCATCCAGACTCAAACTTCTCCCCTACTTGAGACTATTGTGTCCTCCATTATATTTAACACTTCACCCAACATGGACAGTAAATGAATTGCTGTTGTGCGATGAGAAAATGTCGTCAGTAAAACTGTAATGAAATATAATCTGACACCAGACTCAGTGCCAGTGACCTTTACCAAGTAAAACAGCGGTCTCTTTATTTCACTTGAAATTGCAAAGCACCCTTTCTACGTTTTAAAGCAAAGTTAGCTTGATTTCGACAGGACGTCACTGCCGCAGTCGTTTTTTGTGAGCACCGAAAGGAAATAGTGTAATTTAATCCGTCAGGAAAGGCCCGTGTGATCACACTATTCAAGCTGACACAATACATCGATCCTTATCTGTCCGGTTGCCACTTACAAACTCAGCCGAACAAAGGAGTGCAATTACTTGGTTAACGGAGAGTGCTTTGACTCTTAATGAATTCGACTTCATGCTCCGGCACGGGGAAATTATTTCAATTTACAGGAATAAAGCAATCTTTTAACTGCTGAGACGCTCCTGGCGCACACTGTGTTGTGTTAAATGTCCTCACACGTTTCACTTGGAATTCCTCTCCAGCCGCAAGATTGTCAACTGCCACGAAGATCCTCATTTTACACTGGAGTCCCACATCTCCAAACACACACTACTGCCACCGCTACACACACACACACACACACACACACGTCCTTCCTGAATAGTGTGCCGCAATGTCCTCGCCAAAATGTTATTGGAGCGCTTCTGCGATAGCGACTTTTCATGGAAGAGGTAGAAAACAGATGAAACGGAAAGAGAAGTACAATGTTTGTCGAGTGCGCTGGACCCATACCTTGATTTTTCATGATGCAGTGGACAATCTGCCCAACGGTGTCATTGTTTTCACTGAGGCTGTCATTCATTTCTGGAAAGAAGAAGCAGAAAAACACACACACACAATTAGAAATATCTGAAGTATTACATGTGTGATCGGTATTCAAAGTTATTATTTCCTCAAAGTGTTAAAAGCAGGACACAAACATTTAGGCAGGACAGTCAAATAAACTAGCTGAGAAGCGTGTGTGTAAAAAAAGAGAGGCAAACACTCCTCGGGCATGACCTAGGGGTACTTTTTTACATCATAAATGCTGAACATGACACCCATAAATCATACTTCAAGAGCACTTATTAATGTTACAACTTGAGGGTACTCCCATAGGTCTCACAGTTTAACCGGGTGCAATTAAGTATTTCGATTGGAAAGCCACACATAGACTAACGGCGCACTTTGTGTGCCTATTGCCTGAGGGACAAACTTGGCAATATATTGATTAACATCAATATTGTGCAAGCAATAAACACATTGTAACATATCTATCATACCAACAGGTGATATTTGTTAACACTGATCAACTCTGTCCTCATGACCTTATGCACATATCCCAGTGAACGCAATCAAGAACAGATTTCCTTCTGACTGGCCTCATCACAAACCCTGCACTCAGTGCACGTGCACGCACACGCACACGCACACACACACACTTCCTCGAGCTTCCTGTTGACTGCTTCCTGAGTGCCCTCCTCTCCTCCCCCTCATGTTCTGATAAACATAAAACTCTCGCAGCAATTTATGAGTCTTCCAGTGTGCCATGAATGATTTAAAACCACCGGCCCGATGTAAAAGGGAGCTGCTCGCAAGTCGTAGGTCACTGTGTGTGTGTGGTTGGGTGGAGAGAGAGAGACACAGAGAGACAGAGAGACAACCTGTTCAGTGTGCAACAAGAGGAGACTGACGATCGAGACTGACTGAGTGAGAACACACAAGCAGTGGGGGTTTCCCCTCCGAGTCTTTTGTTTCGACGCACAAGAGAGAAAAGGGTTGGGCCCGTCGCAGAAAGACAGACAGCAGGGGCTGCTGCCGGCAGGGAGCTCACATTTACGCCTTCCTCTTACTAAACCGACTCCACTGAACAAGTTTGATCGTATTTAACTCGATTCAAATGGAGCGGTTCGGGGCTTTTGGCCAACATGGGAAACAGCGGAGAAGCGCTATGCCAGGACGAGACCGGCGCAAGAGGTCCGTTGTATGTTTATAGACCAGCGAGAAAAGCAGTCGTATCTTGGCAGCGTGGCGTAAACCTTTCACTCTTTCCGGAACATTTCTCATGCCTGTGATATTCCCCAGAGCAATCCAGGAATGCCGGAGGTTTCACGTCCGCACACGACAACTACAAGAGGGAAAGGCAGTCAGTCTCCCTCTCTCTCATACAGTACCAGCTAAAAATAAATAAACAATCATGTGACGCAAGTACGTCTAAGTTCACAACGTCAGCTAACGTCCTCCAAGAGGCCGTCAAACTCACTGACGCGTACGCAACGCTAGCAATCGAGCATTCTCATTACGAGCAAAGGGAAATTAAACTGGCCCTGTGTCGAGAACTCCCTGCAACACACCCCGAGTTGAGTCAGAACACGAGTGGAGTGAATGCCAAACTTCTTCCTGGTTTCTATTGGCCTCCACTCCTTAAAAAAAATTTTTAAAAAAAAAGGAGAAAAAAAGACAGACGCAATCGGGGCTCGTGGCTGTAATAAGGCTGTTGATTAACATTATTAGCTATTAGCATAGCAGCCGCTATGCACTGGCGTCACGCGCCGGTTACGGCTGATGACGCCTGACGGGGGCCGTTGCCGAAGCGCAGCATCCGTCCGGTTCCCTCTCGAGTGAGCTTCGTCGCCGTTATATGTGAGCCGCCGAGAGGCAATCACAATATATATCACTGTAGAAACGCCGTAAAGAGGATTTGTGAGCCTACGATCATACGAGTCTATTCTCATCACGATCCGTCGGCACCTTCAGTACCTGGCAAACACCAAAGTCATTAGACTCAGGAATGTGGCGGGAGCCTGCGAGGACTGCGGGGCAGGTGGGAGCATCGAGAGATCTTACTGCATGACCTTGAAATTGTCACATGACAGGAAAATGAAAAACCTCAAGCGGTCCGATGACTAATTTGAAAATGTACTTTGCATGCACTTCTCCATCGACTGACTGCAGAGGTTATTTGCACAACATTGAAAAGCAGTTCATGTTAAACTTTTTTTTTTTTTGTTCATCGACCGCATTTGTGAAGCAAAGAGGGAGACGAGGTGAAAAGGGTTTTTAATCCTTCAAGGTTTTTATCAAATTAAAGACCATTTGTTGACTCAACTATGGTTGACTTTTTTTTTTGCAATAGCGCTCATTGTTCGTGGCAGCTGCCGCTATTTTTGCACAAGGAAAGGAACGAGGCAGCAATGCGATGGGCTGTGAATGGGTTGTGATTGTGTGTGTGTGTGTGTGTGTGTGTGTGTGTGTGTGTGTGTGTGTGTGTGTGTGTGTGTGTGTGTGTGTGTGTGTGTGTGTGTGTGTGTGTGTGTGTATGGCTGTTTAGATGCATAAAAACGACTCAAAAACATTAAGAAATGCCTCAAAAAACAGCTTTGGGTGCGAGCGAGTGACGCAATGTTGAGTAGAATGGCTTTTATTGTGAGGAAGCCTCGTGAAAACGCAATGTTCCTATTGGTCATCATTAAGAGTAAAGCATGGATCGTTCCTCAGAAAAGAGCTTCTTTTTTTTTTTTGACAGCAGATCAATTTTAAATATTGCCGAAGTAACAAGGCGGAGCGGCCGCAATTAGCGGCACACTTTACAATTTATAGCTTCTTTTTCTATCAAACTATCCTTCCCTTACCGCCTCGCTAATCTCTCCTCTGTCTACTCAGATTAATGAGAGTCTGTTTGAGCAATATTTTTGGGTGTGTACTGAATATAGATGATGATGGATGCCCTCGAACAATGACCACGCAGATGCAATAAACACATCAAGCTAATCGTAACGGCGTCTCAGACAACGACACATCGGTCTTGCAATGACTGCACGTTTTATGAAGAGTTTTCCCACCTCCCTCCTCCCTTTCATTCAGATTCCCTTACCTTCGCCCAGCTCAAGATCCTTTTCTTCCTCCTCAAACTCGTCATGGGCCCCAGTGGTGCACCGGTAGCCCTTCCTCTTCAACACGTGGCAGATCACCACCCCCAACAGGCCCAGAAGGAAGAAAACAGGCACCAGGATGAAAGCTATGTAGTCTGGCGGGTGTGTCCCTCCTGCAGCTGTAGTGTGACCATCTGGAGGAAGACGAGGGGCGAAGGGGAGCAAGAACGAGAGAGAACATTATTCCAAGTATTGTCGCAACAGGTCACAGTCATTACAACGCCCTTGGTGGCCACCTGGTACCCACACAGCGAGTCCGAGGGTACATTCGGGGGCCGAGCAGCTGAGGGGATTTAAATGCCATCAGCTCGGACGTGACAGAGATTTCCTGTCCCCTTCCAGGATCACCGCAGTCTGCCCTCTTAACTGCTCGCCCCCCCACTCCTCATTTCATGCAAGAGGCCGAGAGTAAAAAGGCAAAACCCAAATCTACATAACGCTCAATTGACATTGAGCAGGGTTGGTCATATCTTAGTGTTATTATAGTAACTGATTGCAGCAACAAACAAAAAAAAAGAAGCATCAACCATGAACTGCACCACTAAAGCTCAAGCTCCCCACTCCCATCCGCCCACCCACCTACACACCGGACTTTAGAGCCATCAGGGTGCCATAACTCTGGGAGATCAACAAACTTTACAGTTAACTTAAAGACACAGCTATTGGGCTGAGACCAACAATTGACTAATCCCGCCGATTAATTTACTCGACTGGCCAGTTTCTTCTATAACATCTGACAAGGAGATAAAACGGCAAATCACATCGTCGCAGAGTCATAAGTAACTAACTATATATATATATTATGTTCTAAATTGAGGACATAATGTCTTGACAGGGTTCAGGTCAGTGACCTGCAGTCAGCTGGAGGCGAAAGCTCCCCTGGCTCCTGCTGTTGGCGGACCACGTGAGGTGCAATGCACCACAGACAAGAGGGCTTTTGTCTGGTTTCCTGTTTCCATCCGTGTGTGTGTGTGTGTGTGTGTGTGTGTCCGTCTCTCTCTCTCTCTCTCTCTCTCTCTCACACACACACACACACACACACACGCACGGACAGTCAGACACTTTAGAGGTCAAAAGTTAGAACAGAATTTCAAATCATATCAGTGTCAAATCACATGTTCGTGCCATTTTTTTTTTTTCCAAACACGCCACAACATTGTGCCCATGGCCGTGTGTATCTACCTACCTAACTATGCGCCTCCTGATGAATACAGAGGCATTTGTGAGCTTTCCCCATTGTGGCAGTTCTGTGATGCATCAGACTGAACACACAGATAAAGACCATTGTCTGCTCACTGACCACCCTGTGACCGACTGGTGTGTGTGTGTGTGTGTCCATGTGCTTATGGACTAGTAGTTTGTTCTGGCACGCTCCCATGCCTCTCCAAATGACTCACAGGCCAATTTGAGAATTGTATCAAAAGCATTGAAATAAAAAATGGGGGCAAATGGGTTGAATGGAGTCCTTGAGGAGGATTTAGACTTAAGTCATCAAAATCTCCGAGCAAACACAGCTGGTGCCATGACGAGCGTCAAAAAATAGAAATATCTTGAGCACATGTGCACATCACAGGTGAGGATTCATATATAGAATGATGGTAATCATACACCACTTTCGGGCTTTGTTAAGCTTCGATTGGGTGGTTTGGTCGGGCTATAAATAGAGCTGGGTGCAGAACCTCGATGATTTGGGTACAGGGCACACAAAACGAGAACCGAAAAGTTGAATGCAGATAAAAGGCCTGAACAAAAGGGTCATTTTCATTATTGATTCAGCTGCTCATTGTTTCTTCAATTAATCATTGAGCCGATAAAAATGGGAGAAAACCAAACCTCCCAAGGTGACGGTGCTAAACATACAATGATTCAATATACACCTGTCCACACTACCACCTTTCCATTTGGAAACGCATATATCTTTTGTTACGTTTACACTGAGCGGCCACTGAGCACAGAAAACGTGACCCTTTTTCCAGAAGAGCCCAAACAAAAGCCTTGATTATAGATTATGTTATTGTAGCGATTAGCAAGCGGTGGTATCGGGCCTGCTGAGCGGACGTTGAAAGTCACAGTTTGCAGCTTTTGAGGAGGACGATGGACAGAAAACGGCAGACTTTGCTTTTTCTTCTTCATGCTTATTTTGTTCTGCACAACTATTGTGAAGTCCACACAGAAACTGTAAAGGAACAAAAGCATCAACTGCTCGCCAGTCTCCTTTAATTCGTAAGTAATCATTCTCAAATAAATTTGATATGTGCGTGTGCATGTGTGAGAGTGAAAAAGAGGAAACCTGTTTATTGTGCAACAAGAGGAGAGAAAAAAGTCCTTGTATGCGTTTATTTTGACTTTGATGAAAATATGAGAAGTGACTGAGTACAAGAACGTGTTTCATGACAACGTGATGTGGAAGTGACAAACAAGGTTGCCAGATCCAATGAGTCTCTGGATTTTGCGATCTATCAAACTGCCCCTTACTACGGGGAAAACATCAAATCCAACACTTGCATCACAAGAAAAGTGAAGCTCAAAAAGACAAGCGGTTACCTGACAAAGTCACTGACACAATCACTGACGAGAGGAATTCTCCTTTCAGTCTCCAGAAGCAGCAAAAGTATCTCTGTCTACGAGGTCAAAGCCTTCAATTGAAACATCCTCTGGCTGAATAGCAAAACATTGCTGTTCCTCCAGCTTCATTTCCTGGGGTTTCATGAGGATTTACTCCGCGAGAAGTTCCATCTGCCTAAAAGGTTATCGACGTCTCTGCTGCGAGCGCTCCTTTCACAACACGATGTAAAATCAATCACTGCAAAAACACACAAAAAGGAGAATGATTTGCGATTGGATTCTTGGCCTTTTCTTTCCCTTTCGGCACCTCTTCTCTCTTGGACATCAGACGCACTAATGGGGAACTATTTTAGCGATAAATAAAGACAAAGTCAATTTGAACACTGCGAGTGTGTACCGTGATGTTTTAATCTTGAACTTTTATACTTAGCTCTTGCCGGCGTCCATGCTTTTGTGAGCTTTCCCTATTGTGGCAGTTCCGTGATGCATCAGACTGAACACACAGATAAAGACCATTGTCTGCTCACTGACCACCCTGTGACCCACTAGTGTGTGTGTGTGTGTGTCCATGTGCTTATGGACTAGTACGCTCCCATGCCTCTCCAAATGACTCTGAAGTAATCGCAGGCCAATTTGAGAATTGTATCAAAAGCATTGAAATAAAAAATGGGGGCAAATGGGTTGAATGGAGTCCTTGAGGAGGATTTAGAAAAATCTCTGAGCAAACACAGCTGGTGGTATGACGAAAGCCAAAAATAGAAAAATCGGGAACACATGTGTGGATCCATATATAGAATTCTGATAATCATACGCCACTTTTGGGCTTTGGTAAGCTTTGATTGGATAGTTTTGTCGGGATATAAAAAGAGTTGGGTGCAGAACCTCAATGATTTGGGTACAGGTCAATACGTGTCCCCCATCATCTACAGTAGTCGTGGATGATGACCACACAACACTGCCAAAGGTCATCTCAGAAAAGAGGATGTCAATGTTCCTCACTGCTGAGATAAGCACCCCATGACACCAAGATGCACATTGTGTGCCAGCTGAAATGATATTTCCTGTTTTATTGTAGGCCATTTCCAATTTTTATGAGTCACTTCTTGGCAAATGTTACATAAAATAATGAGAAATCCGAGAATCTGGATTGGCTGAGAGGCGTTTACCCTTCTCCAGTCAGTAATGTGATCCTCAACTGCCAGATGTAACTGCATTATTATCCTCCATTTACTCATCTTGGGAAGGAGCGAGAAAGGAAATGGAAACTGTTGCATGTCTCCTCATTGATCACTGTTTGTTCGACTTGGTAATAACCTCTCCTTCCCGTTTTACAACGTATCTACGTCGAACTTTGGGGACAACGGCCACTAAGACTACTCTGGAGATTTTCTGCTTCAATCCATATTTGTAGGCGTTAAACTTTTAAAAAACAACAATTTCATTGCGGTCAAAAACGTGTTGCTCTCCCGCTTGCCACACAATAAAGGGAGGCACGCATCTGCATCTAACAGTCATGAACTAATTAATGCAACCACACAATAACATGCATTGCTTTTTTGTTTTGGTTGATAACGTCATAAAATATGATGACAGACATTTAAAGCGTCATTTGAAAACCTATAATATGAATACATTTACAGGAAAAGACTGCGCAGCTGTATAAAATGGCTGCCAATCATGTTTGACTGTTATAAATTGACATGCAGCAAAAGGTTTTCAGTTCACCATCATTTGTGGGCTTCAGCTCCGCACTAAATACGAGTTAAAAGGTCTGTAGTTCACACATTTCAGGAAATCATGTACAGCTAGGAAAGCAAATGTCAGACTCTTGGACTTCAACCAACCGCTGCTTATTTTAAGATTACATGCTCAAGCTAAGTGAGCAGAACATTTTTAATTCGAAGAATGACATGGTTACTGCATCCTTTTTAATGATTAAAGTAACACAGTAATTACCAAAAACAAACAAAAGCAGAGGATCTTTTTTTTTTTATTATGGCAACTTGAAAGATGCGTCTCCCCCAGAGGGCTTCAAACTGCTTCATTTATACGCGCACTGAATCTTAAAGGCAATATAAAACACAATGCTGCCAGTAGGCTCTGAAGAAGCAGAAGGCATTTTTCTTACAGTTAGTGTTAGCGAAACAAAACCTTGCACAGGTCTTACTCTTGTGTGCGGACAATTATCACTAGTATAATGTTCTTTGTATTATTCTTCAAAGGATTTTCACAGGCCTGAAGTCATGAAAGGATCGAGAACTTTAAGATAAATGCTTTTTTTAAATTATATTTTTTGCATCCCTTTATAATAATATTGTGACCCTTTTTTTCCCGGACCTTGTGGGGGGGTCCCGGACCATCGACCTACACTATAATAACTTCTACATCCTGGAAAAATGAGCATCAGCCTCAACTGGGAGTGCGTTCAGGAAGCGGTGAAGACAGCTGAATCAATCAAAGACGTACAGTATGCTTGTACTGTGTACACACACACACACAAACACACACACACACACACACACACACACACACACACACGTACTATTAATACTAAGCCAACGTACTGGATGACTTGGTCTAACTCAATTAGCGAGAAGGTTCAGGCTTGGCCGTTTGCAGGCCGAAGACTCCTGTAGACTCTCCATGGAAAATTGAAACCGACCCAGAATTTTGACGGTTATGAAGAAAACCAAAAGCGTGACATGGAACTTCAAGAGAATTCTGGCTTGAGTCTGTGGGTCGAGACAGGCGTACAGTACTCTTCTCTGAGCAGTATTTCAAAAATACCCACAGACTCAAAACAGCCTGTGTATCGTAAACATCAATAATTGCTTGAGAGACATTTATTCTGACAAGACGATAAAAGATTAAAGAAGACGATATCCCGACATCTAAATTGCCAACATATATACACTTAACTGTTACAGTCAGTAAAACCTCCCTCTCGTGAATTCCTTATCTTGAATGCGTCTTTAAAAAGGCAGTCATTAAGAAATGAAAAAAGCGCCTGGTTGTGTTATACTCGTGGGATTGTGGTGCACTTCTTGTGTTGCAAATGTTGCCGATTGCATTCTCGCTTCACAGGCCGCCAAAGTGGTGGTCGCTTGTGAAGATCATCTGGCTTGACAAAACATGCAAGCATCACAGCTTGTAAGTATTATACATGTGTGTTTGCCAATGCAATAATCCAAAATCCAGTGGGAACCAGCGTGATGCTCAAGTTAATGTGGTTTGAAAGGCAATTAAGGTCATTTACGTGTCTGTTCATCCTTTAAATGGTGTCATGAGATTTTCGAGTTACCTCTGACATGATTAGTACAGAAAAATAACTGTTATAAGGGGAGGAAAAGCTCTGGAGTCAGATGAAATAAAGTCTGCAGCAAACAACTCTTGGATAATTGATGAGTCTAAAATCTTGCCTAAGGAGTAATTAGCTTATAATATAAATCCATAAGTGCGTTTTAACCCCAGCAACACTTGCTTGTGACTTTCGACCTATGTTGGGACAGTAACAAAACATAATCAATTCACAATAAGTCTCCATAATTAGAGACACCATATAAAACATACCGAATAAACACCTTTTATAGTGTGTCTGCTGTTAAACACTGACTTTACATAGGCATTTAAAGGCAGTTTGTCAATATATTTTTTATTAACGTTCATATATCTTATTGTAAATGCTCAATATGCATTTCTTGTGCCGTCTCATGCATGACGTCTTGAAGTTGTGGCTGTCACGCAGTCTCTACAGTCTGTCAAAAACGTCTGCTGTCTTTGCGTTCGTGCTTCACGCCAGTGTTGTAGTTCATGAACGTTGGCATCAATACCCAAATACTTCATAACCTGAAGCCATTTTTTTTTTTTTAAATTGGACCAAACTTTTCTGAAGGAGGACGTGAGAGGGGAGATTTACGACTGTGCGGCGCTGCTTGACGTTACGACGTTTACGACGGGTGGAAAAAAAAAGCTTTTGGAACTCACGCGCATCGGAGGTTGAGTTCGCCATCGACCGACAGGAGCTCACCGGCGGGCCGCTGGGGATGTCTTGAACAGGCGGCTGTTGAACGCCGTGGTCGCCGGTAACTGTGGTCAAACTCAGCCAGAGGCGGGACTTCTTACGAACGTCAACGTATTTCCTGATTCACAGAGAGCGGATACGCCCTTATCTTAAAGCGGTACTCCTCAAAAAAAGTCCCCTGAATTTCAGACGATACCTGATACAGAGGAGAGAGTTCACCTGTTACTACTTCCATTTAAGTTGTTTTTTTCCATTGTATGCTACTTTATACTATACATTTATTTGATACCTTTAGTAATCAGATTCATATTAATAATACAAAATCTCACCCAACAAGTAAATGATGATGTGTCATGATGAAGACACGACTTTATTGACCCCTTGGGGAAATTCAGAAGCTACTATAATTTGTTTTTAATAGTCCTACTTGCAGTCACAATGAAGCAAAGTAATAATACCGGAATACTTTTGGTACTTTAGAATAGTTTGAAGTTAATACTTTGAACTATAACTCAAATAAAAGTACCAATATAGTATAGAAATCCAAGTAAAATCTATATTCATTTATGAAAGTAAAAGATACGCGTACTTCCTCTGCTACTTGGTTTTAGTAATTAATGGGTGTTTCCTGACTTGAAGAATCCTCTGTGTCAGAACAACAACAACATAATACTATATCTTGTACCTGTTGTTTTGCCTCCACTGTGACTAGACAAAACCAAGACTGAAGCTGGGGCGTGTGTGTTTTTATTGAAAATTAACGACCATTCAACAACTTGTTGTTAACAGGACAATAATATAGGCATGATCCATCATTTCAGACACAATAAAAGTGTGGAGAAAAAAAGCGATGTAAAGGTAAAAACTACGTGCATCCAGTGTTTTGAAGGAGTTTGCTTATCCTAAACCAGTCTATTGTGTATGGAGTTAATTTTGATAATTTTAGTTTATTTTATTTAACAGAAGGAAAATTTACAAAACATGAAAGGAAATTATCAAACAAAGATGAAGAATCGAGTACAATCAACAATAGTAGAAATTATGCTGCAAAAACATCAGACACAAACAGTACACTAGTTACATTATGTTGAAAATCAAAAATATTTCTAAGAATAAAACAAGCAACAAACAAATAAACAAAATAAGGAGAAACATCAGGTTAACAGACAAGGAGCACAAAAGACAAACGGCAGTTTCACTTAGGATATCTCCAAAAAAAACATTTAAATCCACAATTTGGGGCAAAGAATTGGGGGAAAAAAACACAACAACAGTCATACATAATTGACAGTCGAATAATATATATATATATATATATATATATATATATATATATATATATATATATATATATATATTCCCCTTTGTCACCAGCGTTAACACGTGTGGAGTCTCAGGAAGAAGAAGCTGGTGTCCCGAAGGCTTCACCCTCCCTCCCTCACTCCAGCTGCAACTGAGGACAAAGATGCCATCTTTTGCCACAGAAAAGAAAAGGAATAATTTCACTGTCTATTACATCTCAGTTATTTTTAAACCAATTTAGAATAGTGTAAAATGTCAGTCTGGAAATAATTACACGAAAAACAAGTCAGAGAGGTGGTACGCTGTGTTTTGAATTTACACCACAAAGTTCGTCGACCTGCAGGTGGCAGCAGTCGACACGCTTCAGGCACACCTGCCCCAGCGACGCACACGTTGCCTTGCAGACGCTGAGCACCAACAGCACCTGTGGGTGTGAATACACAGCCGCATTGTCCACGTGTTGACTGTGTGCAGTAGTTGTAGTAAACCTCCCCATCAAGATGTATTCAAATCTGTGGCTATATTTGAATTTACATTGTCCATTTGTTCTGCAGATGCCATGAAGGAGGAGGATCACGTGCACCTGGGCCTGGTGGCTGGTGGCTCAGCGAGCCAGTGTCTGCAGGAGCACCTCAAAGGAGAAGCGCCACATCTGCTCGTTCTACACACGGCGCTAAAAGCTAAAGCCCGCTTCTTACACCTGTTCCCCGCTGCCAGGAGAGCCAGCTGGAGTATCGGTGGGCGTGTGGTGATGAGGAGTCGGCACAGCAGGCGCCCCTCTTGACCCTGCCAAAACGAGTCATACACCCATCGCTGTGGTACAGTCAAGTGCCAGGCTGAGCAGTTTTACCTCCTTCTGTCTTCTTCTGTAAATCTGTGATCTGGCCCTTTTCCCTCCATGTCTTCCTCCTCTACCTCTGTCCTGTCCACAGTGTGTGATCCTCCAGCTCCTGTACTTTGAATGTAAATAGCTAAGGTGCCAGAGTGCATTAAAAAAAGAAGCATTAAATAGACTAATGGAGCTTGTTTATTTCAAAACTAAACTGCCTCGGGAGGATCCCTGAATACCTTTAAATCATATTACACTCCTGCGTACTAGACTTGGTACAACTAGATTGTTTATTAACTGGCCCCTGGCCTCTTGTTAATTTTTACTAAAGTGTCCCGCATGCAAAGCCATTTAAGTATTCTTTTAAATCAAAAGAATTACAACATTGCACATTGACCTTCTTTCTCATATGTCTGTTTCGCAAAGGACTATGGGTCAGAGTAGCTAAAAAAGCATGTATTTAACCATCATCTGTAAGCGCTTATCCTATTCAGGGTCGCCAATCCCAGCTGGCATTAAGTGAAGTCGGGACACACGCTGGACGGGTCACAAGACTGACACTTGGGGTGTTCAAGTAACCGAAGCCACATGTCTTTGGACTGTGAGAGGAAGCCGGGAGAACCCGGTGGAACTCGGCGAGAACCCACGCTGTCATGGGGAGAACATGCAAATTCCACACACATGAGCTGGCCAGCCCTGGATTAACCTCCTCCCTATTGCTGTGAGGATATATTACATTTTATACTGGCATACTAGATTGTAGAGCACAGCCAGATGAAGAAGAGGAAGTGGGATTGAATGAGATAAACACAACAATATGGAAGCCCAAAACCAATGTAAGCAGGCTTCAACATTGAACCCACAAGGGAAGAGAAAGTTACTGCAGGATTTATGTTTTATGGAGGTGTTGGGAGTTTTATGTTGTGATTTTAAGAAAGGCAATTTATCAATATAAAGTGCAGTAGATTTCACATTATGCCATACATTAGACCAGTGACCGGCCTTTGACCCTGACGGGAACTTACCATCTGTTTTGGTAACTATAAGTTGATCTAGATTCATCCATTGAAAGTGTACAGAATTACAGCAAAAATCAATTCAAAAATCTCTGTATCTGCTCACAATTACAATTATTCTTTGGGCACGCACGCGCACTCGGTGCACTAACAGGAAGTAGTTCATTTCAAGACGGTTTTGCCCTTCTTTCCACAACAGAGCCCTGTCACTCACTGCTTAGTGGAGCTAATGACGCACAGCTGCAATCACTTCACTATAATTAGCAGATGATCTGAGGCAATGCCGGAGTAAGCGTGAGCCCTTTGAAAGACCACACAAATTAAACTACTTTTAAACCCAGTAATGACGATTAGGAACAACCTGGACATCATTTTCATCTGCTATTGTAATTTAAAGTAAAGTTTTTAATTAATTGCAGTTTTTCAGCTGTGACTGCGTCACACTGGTTCAGTCCTTGCATGTATTCACTCATGTGACATTAATCTGGCGCAATGCTGCCCTCTCCTGGACACATTCAAGCTTACGTTTGGATCTGCTGATCAGCTTCACTCGTGCATGTGCACATTTCATCATGTAAATGCACTGTTCAATGTGCCCAACATACAAATAGACTGTAAGAAAAATGGTTGATTTACATCTCATTGTTTGGACATGAAATGTTCTTAAGTATATCAACCTTTAACAATGTGCTAGTTAATATTAATAACTAGCATATTGATATGAAAAACATATTAAATACAGAAAAATGTTTACCTCTATGCATGTCAGGTTTTGATTAAATCATACAGATGTCAAATACAAATACACATGTATAAGGGTTTTTACCAATGACATGATATACATTTAATATTGCACGTTGCTTGTGGCATGTAAAAAAGCCTCTGCATGTTTAATCACGTACATTTAAAATGGCAAACATGTGTGCAGTAAACTGGTTTGACGGTTTGCAAAAAGACAAGAAGCACCTGCCAGTAGCTGGTGCCAAACGTCAGACTATTGGCCAGATGGCTCTGTGCGGCTCAACCAATAAAATGCTGTAAATCCAAATTTATATCCAACCACATTTTAAAGCACCTGCAATGTGAATGTGTCTGAAAGATTCAGGCAGCAGAAGGGCAGAAAAGCAGCCAAGCCTGATTTAAAACAGTTGTAAATGTTTTGCCACTCCATTTGATTCCATGTCCATACACAAATACTCATCAGTGAAGGTTTAATAGAAGTAATTCTGCAGATTTATGCTGCTGAGTTACTGAATCGCACTACAGTTTCCAGCAAACAAGTTTAGACCAGCCAAGTGCTGGTAAACACCAAATGACCGAGAGTCCAAGTAAACCAGTGACTTCTGAAGAATGTGGCACATTTCGACACAGTCAATAATAATTTAAAAGTGGGGCCCAAATGGTTGCACTGTGACGGACCTTATGTTGGCTTACGTTTGTTTTTGACACCTTTAGTCAAAATATAATCAACGAATAAATCATGCTGTATCTTCATAGATTAAGCGACGCAGAAGTACATGGCATAATTATCTTCACCATGCAACATTGGTGGTGCATACATATCTGTGCATCAATAATTATAGACCAATAATAACATAGATTGTTTTGAAATGGACCATTTTGCAGTTTTACTGTTTGTACAATGCATTTTGAATGCTTGAAATTTAGCATATTAACACAGTAGTATTGCCACTATTACTAAAATAAACTGACAGAACACCAAACAAAGTTTACTGCCACCTATTGAAGACATGCAATAAATGTACTTTACACATTGTTCATTGTATTATAATTATCACCAAATAGTGAGTGTCAAGAACACAAGCTTGTGCTGATATATTAATTCTTTCCTTATTTCCTTATAGAGAGATTTTTGTAATAGATTTTAGATGTGTTTTGTTGTAGTACAACAAACACTATGTGCATAATGACACAGTCAATGTGTTCCTATTAAATACTACACTGTAATTGTTGTGATGGATATTAACACAGACACAGGGGCATGTGTCCTACATCTGCACTGTTTACAGCTTCTCACCAACCACACCGCCAGCCTCGTGCTTTCGGAGAGGGCAAGCGGTCCAACTGACGTCACCATCTGAGAGCACGTTGGATTGTGCATGTTGAGGCTTTGCCGCAGCCGTAGGTACAAAGCAAATGCGCAGCAGAAATAGCCCCCGTGTGTCCACTGGTAAAGACAAGATGAGGCAGATGTTTTTTTTCTACTTGACTTTATCTTTGAATAATTGTAGACTATGACTGGTTTCAAATGCAGTTGGCAATTTAAAAAAACAAAGATTTTAACTCAAGATCCAACCAGCTTTTTTTCCTGAAGCTTTCATACTGCACCTCACAGTCTAGTTCAGATCAGAGTTAGAAAATCTTGAGATTGATATTACGGACATTGAATATTGATAATAGTTTGAATAAACAAATATTTCTGCATCTCACTAATGCATTTCATTTCATAAACTGCACTGCAACTTGTATTCTATTTTTTGCTTTTTGACTTTTTTAAAAATGTTTTAATGATCTCGTTCTTAATTGTTTTAAAATATAGTTTTCTTCTGCATTATGCTTTGATGCTTTTAATGGTTTAATGTGAAGCACTTTGAATCGCCTTGTTGTTAAAATGTGCTATACAAATAAACGTGCCTTGCCTAATGTGTGTTTGATTCACTGAGAAAAAAACTACCAATAGGACCTTGAATGTATTTTACATTGTCATCAAATGCATGGTCAAGAATTACCTTTCATGACAATAATAAACAAAAACACTGCTACTGAAACTGTAGCATCTGCTGAGTGAGGACTCCATCAAAATTAGTTTGTTTACCTCTCAACACAAAATCTTGTTGCGATGCCATTAACCTTATTACGGCTCACCAAGTAGGCCACATCAAGCGTGAGCTTAGGCTACGCCCTCTCATGTATGTTAAGTGGGAAACTCAGGACCAGACACACTGCAACGTGATTTGAAAAGCCCCGTGCGGCTAGCCGTGCCCTTCAGCCAATCAGAGCGCGTCGGGGCGGGCTGAAGGCGGGGCCAATGCCTCCCGCTGTCCAATGACGGGGTAGATTCAACTTTACTTGCCCGACCAGGCACGTGTGCCCCTGCGTGTAAACTAGTGTTGGGGGGGCGAGGAAAAAAATCTTAGAGCAAATGCAGATCGACAAGCAAAGGTAGACGTCGCAACCAGGATTTGTACTTATTCATTTTGACTTCCGAGAACCTCACGGTGGAATATCAAAGCTGTATGCTGTCGTGTTTCAGCATAACTAAGGTAAGCTGGTCTTGTTTTGGCTTGTAACGTAAAACAGGAGCGCCTGTCGCGGTTGCTTTGTCGCTAAAATGCTAGCTGTCACGTCGGGCGCTAAGTGCACACAAACAGCAGGAATCGTTGTATTTGACTGCTCCATATGTCATCGTTCTGCTTTCAATCCGTTGGGACGTATTACAATTAACAGTGAAATCGGCTGCTTTGTGTCCGTGTATTCTCCTCTAAAGCACAGTACTGCTCTAGTTTAACCCTTCGGGTGCTGCTATATGTGGACGTGCACCGTCACGATAAAAAGTCAATTTGTCAACACCTATTTTTCATATGTGTCGTTAAATGACTTGTCGCTATTAGTTTCTGCGGATAGTACATGCATGTTGCCATTTCAACATAGTATCAGGAGGTGAAACGGGGCCGCGAAAAACAGACCACCTTGCACATATTCCATCCTGCATGCTATTTGCATATATTGCACCCTATTTAGTGCCTGGGTGCGCAAAGCAGGTGCACATGAAGACCCCAAAGGTTTACAAAAGGGCATGCCAGGCAGCGTTGTAAATGAAGTTGAGGGGTTGTGGGTGGACACCATAAAGATGTCCTTTTCAGTTTTATGCATAAACAAAAACAACTTCCCAGTTTTGCCACAAGTAACTGACTGGTCTATTGATACGGGACAAGTAAACAGCTTATAATTTTCAATCACTGTGACACGATTGATCACCAGCAGTACCTCGTCTGCGTAAAGCAGAAGAACACTGTGTTGTTTGTACCTTCACTAAACGAAATGGCCTTATAATGGGGGAAAACAAAGAGCCTAAGGCTGAAAAGGGACAGCGAGGGAAAGATATTGGGAGAAAAGGGTTTGGTGGCCGAGGGAGGGAGTGTGTGTGTGGTTGTGTGCGTCCTCAATATTGTCAGACAACATTGAAACACAAGGCCACCAATCTTATCACAGGCAGCCGTGTGGCTCTTGAACATGCCAGGGAAGGAAGGGGTGCTTCCTGTTATTCTTGTTAATGAGCGTTGTCTTTTGATTACTCACAGATCTGGTGGTGGCTGTTAATCTTTCTCTCATTTAAGTTTCAACACACATATTTTGTCGTCTATATTTACAGCTTTGTGAAGGATTTCTCAACAGTTATGACAAATGTGGAGTTTTGCTGGAAGTCTAATAATTCTTTCTTCCTCTAACTTGTCACCTTGGGTAGAAAATCTGAATTCTGTTGTTTATGTCAGATACTTGATATGTAGGTGAGGGACTTACAGCTGAATCTTTCCTGAGTTTCTTAATCCAAAACGATCAACAATTGCCATCTATTTCCCAGCAAATACCTTATGGTTGACCGAATGAACTACTAAACTTGTTTGATACAGTGACACAAAGAACTTTGGCGAATGAAACTCCACCCACTGCAGAGATTGTACCACGTTTTACAACACGCCTCTCCTTCAACAAGAGAGTAAGTGTTGAGAGTGATAGCATTTACTGACACAAAGTGAGGCTTAAATGCTTATTCTTATTTTAAAATGGCAGTTCTCTTGATTATTTTAACGGTATGGTAGGCACTATGCATATTAAGTGAAACAAGATCAAAGAAAATCCAACATTGACATATTTGACACCAACAAAAAACATATAAGATCTGTCATCCCTGTTCTTATATTTTATTTTATTTTGTGTGTTTATTCCAGTTGTAGGGCGCTACTCTGACAACAAATTTCCCCTTGGTGATTAATAAAGTATATATCTATCTATTTTCCAGTATACGTACGTACGTACGTACATTTGATCATAATTAGTTCATAGCTCAGCGTTTAGCAATGTGGTTTTACTACTTTAAGAAAGCATGAGGCACAACTCATGGATAGCCCGTGTCTCACAAATGTGCGTTGCCAATTTATTGCTCGTTTATCGGCTCGCCCAATCCGCGCCGCCTGCTTGCATATTCAGTAGCCAACTCGAGGCTCAGCCTCTGCAGGGTGCGCTTCTCTCATTGGTCCAGCCAGCCGACCAATCAGCAGCAAGCAGGGCTCGCGGAAAGCACGGCCGCGGACACGTGCCATGTGTTGTCGACAGAAAGGGAAAAAAGCAAAGCGGACGGAGCGCCGCAGGAGCGTAATTATGTGCAATTATGATACAGCCGATGACATTAAATGAAACTGTAGTATGTATCTCTTGATGTGATCGAGGGGTATTGAATGTCACGACGATGCAGCGGAAAGGGGCGGGTTCTCTCAGGCAGGCACACATGTTCAAGCACGGACGCTACGCCACGCCCCCCTGAAGCCTCCCTCTGTATGGCAGCAGGAAGCCAGTGCTCTTTGTATTAATAGGGAAAATGTATTTGTTTGAGACGTTTTCTGTAAATATGATGGATGCAATTACAGTACAATATACAAGGCATGATACCAGTTCAGGAACGTTTAACTGCAATTAATCTGGTAGTTATTTTCTCTACTTATTTTTGGTCCATAGTGAAACATACTATTTTCTAATCTACTAAGTGGTTAATTGAATAATCATTAACGGTGTCAGATCGTAAAACTAACATGCACCTTATTAATTAAGGATTTAACTAAGTATCAAAAGACTCAATACCTGAAGTTGTCCCATAATCACTTCATTAATTCATGCATGTCCGCCCCAATTCCCCATTTATTGTATCATACATTATCTAAATCCATGTTGTAATTGTTAGTCATGTTATTCAAATACCCTGGCATTGGATAACATTGATTATCACGTGTAGTTGCAAACATTGCAACGAGAACGCCTCTTTCTCTTCACTGTGAGACTGTCTGTCTGAAGCTTGACAGATACAGATACATTTTTTACATCAGATCATGCTTAATTCTCACCACCATCATAGTGAGCAGCTTGTGAATCACTGGCAATACAGTGATGCCTGTTGTTTTGCTAACCAGCTCAAGTGAATTATATTTTATTTTATTTTTTATATATATATATATATATATATATATATATATATATATATATATATATATATATATATATATATATATATATATATATATATATTATAACATGGTGTTTTCTTCATCTGCATCATCCATCTGACCGAACAGCATGCTAATTACCATTTCATGGTTGATTAAGAAAGGCAGCTTAGGTGCATTGAGGCGGCATCACATGAGTTAGTTGAACTCAAAACCTGCAGTTGTTCAACACTTCGCATTCCAAGTAGTTAAGCTTTTTGGAGTTACATTTGTCATTAGCTGTGCGTACTTGTGATCCTCTTGGCAGATCTAATGAGCAATCTCCTGCTGGGGGTGGCCGCTGTGAACCCGTCCCTTCATGCGTATTGGGGCTGGTGCGTCAGGACAGGTGTATTATGTCTGACCTACGCATGCAGGATTTAAAGGATTATGTCTACCTTGCTCAAGGAATAAATAGCGGTAGACTTTTACTTGCGTAGGTAGTGGCCTGGTATATGCTTTTTTGGAAATGACGTGTAATCCCTAATTTGTAACAACCCTCTGACGGAGAGCTTTGTTTCCAATCCAAGTTCAATTTGTTTTGACTGTCCTCTGGGTAAAAGTGGAGTAAACTATGACGACTAACAAATGCCCCGTGTCATTTCAGCATGAGGGCGTGTACACCTCTTCTATATCAAGATGCCTACGCACTTGCTGCATGCAAATAGGAGATTATTGTCATTCCGTACCCAAGATGGGGTGATTAATTAATCCAGATAATCTGGGTAAAAGTCTAACAGCTCGGTGCGACTACAACAACTGTAAACATTACTAACAAACTTTTCGTCTGCGCCACAAGGCCGGCAAGGATTTTCATGGCCATATTTTAAGCTTCCTTAGAGGCCAACGTGAAAAACTGATAAGCGTTCTTTTTTTGTCTTTTCTTATCTGTAGTCCATAGGAGATACTTATAAGACCATGACAAATGTTTTGTAATCCCGCAGCTAATGTTTTTCATTGCCTTTTTTGTCTTCTCAGGTGGCCTTTAGCACCTAGAGCATCACATCTCTGAAGAGGCGAGAAGACCAGATACAGAGTGTTACAGATACAGAGAGAAACAGTGAATATTTTATTTTTTGCTCCCACCAAGAGCTGTTTTTCTCACTCTCCCTCACAATCTCTCATCCCATCTGTTGGAGCGCTTGTGCCAAGGCGGTTTCACAAGAAGAAATTCATCTCTTGTCTTTCCGTGACACCATTTTGCAATTTAATTGCCGTCTCTTTAGAACGGCAGCCTTCGCTTTTTGAATGACTTTCTCTTCAAGTTAATCCTGTTTTCATCTTGGCTGACACCTTAATAAAGCTGGTACAGTCTCATCCTACTCAAGTATGAGTTACGATGACTCTAAATCAATGCCCAGCAGCAGCAATCGGGGGCGAGTGGCAAGGGCCGATGAGAAAGACAACGACCAGGAAGCAGAAGAGTTAATCTCTCTGAAAACCAACAGCGGTCAGCCCGGTGCCAATGTTACCGCTCAGGAGCAGGAAAGTGGAAATGGAGGCAGCTCCATCGGCGGCTCATCTCCTAGTGTGGGCTCAGGGTCCAGAGGTCGACTGGGTCACAACTCCGACGATATGGATGGACTCTCCAGCGGGAACGACTCTGGGGAGAGGGAAAGTGAAGGCGGGATGGAGAGAGACAACCGGTCGCACGGGCGCCAGTCCGTACGCAGCTCCCACAACTCGTCAAATGGCAAGGACTCTGGCATGATGCTGGAAACTACAGAGAGCAGCAAGAGGTAAGAGAAAAAGCATCCATATTTTCAGTCAAACAAGCATAGCAACTGTCCTCATCCTCACCTGCTAACACACGCTATGAGTGTAAAATGGTCATTCACCGTTCGACCGTCCCTTCTTTTCCAGCTCCAACTCCCAGAGTCTCTCACCGCCCAGCAGCTCCCTGGCCTACAGCCTGCTGTCAACCAGCTCGGAGCACGACCCCCCCTCCACCTCTGGCTGCAGCAGCAACCAGTCGGCGAGGGTCCAGACCCAGAAAGATCTGATGAAGGCCATCAAGGAGCTGAAGCTCCGCCTGCCAACGGAGCGCAAGGGCAAGGGCCACACCAGCACCCTGAATGCGCTCAAATACGCACTCCAGTGTGTCAAACAAGTCCGAGGTGAGTGGGTGTTTTCGTTTGTATCTTCTGAAACATGGCAGTGACAAATCTGACAATTTACGCTTCTCCGGCTAGGCATTAATTTTAAGCCCATGCATATTTCTTAAATAACTCTCCAGGCTTTAGTGCTTAAATTTGTCTCAATGCCTTGTGTTCACTGCGATATGTAATTGTCTCTTTATCTGTTTACACTCCCTGACTGATGTATGTTTACCATTTCCAGCCAACAAGGAGTACTATCATCAGTGGAGTGTAGAGGAGTGTCATGACTGCAGCCTGGACTTGTCTGCCTTCACAATTGAGGAGCTTGACAACATCACTTCAGAATACACCCTCAAAAACACAGTAGGTTTATACAGTTCTTACTGCTTCATAAAACAAATTAAAATGTTTTGGTGTTCAGTATTTTACTACTGTGGTTAGTGAGCGACGGACATTATCTTTTTATTACTCTAAGATAATAAATGTATCTGAAAGGAACGGTTTGCTCATTTGGCCTCAAATGACAAAGATTTCAGAGACACTCACCTCGCAGGTCAATAAGTGCTCTGTTATCTATCTGCAAGCTATACAATAAACTGTGATTTAACAACAAAATGTTGATCCATTAGATCAAGAAATAACTTAATTAGTCAAGTTTTACAAATAAAAACCACAGCACACTTGTTCTTGGTGAGTAAAAAAACTCTTTTTTTTCTTTTTCAGGACACTTTCTCCATGGGTGTGTCATTCTTGTCAGGAAAGGTTGTGTACGTATCACCCCAAGGCTCATCTCTGCTGCGCTGTAAGCCAGAGCGTCTCCAAGGGGCCATGTTTTCTGAGCTTCTGGCCCCGCAGGACGTCAGCACTTTCTATAGCGGCACGGCACCCTGCCGCCTCCCGAACTGGGCCTCCTGCATCGGGTCTGGTGAGTTGAGGCCAAGTGAAATTGGGAAAGGGTTAGAAAAAGGGAGATGGTATAGAAGAAATATCGAGAGCAAGGGATTTCTGACAGGAAATCGTGTTCTGCGTCTGACTCTTTTCTCCAACTCTCCTTCCTCTCAGCTTCTCCTCCAGCCGAATGCACGCAGGAGAAATCCATGTTCTGTCGAATCAGCGCCGACCAGGCGCATGGCAGCGAGATGCGCTACTACCCCTTCCGCCTCACGCCCTACCAGCTCACCATCAGAGACTCCGATGATGCCGAGCCACAGCCCTGCTGCTTGCTCATCGCAGAGAGGGTCCACTCTGGATACGAAGGTATTTACTACATCTGTTTGTACATGAGCGCAAGAGCTTTCTGGGCTAAAACACAACCAGTTATGTTTCTTATTGCAACTCAATAGAACGAAGACACAAGTAAAACGCTCAGGCACGGGAGCAAGAGCCTGAAAAGAGAGAGAATGTTATGTCAGAGTAACCCAGGCATCACAGCTACAGCAGACCTCTGATAACTGAGTTTCAGCTTCGCTGACACATTTGAGTATAAAGATAAGATCGATATGAATTATATCATAGATGTCCAAATGATTGAACAGATTTAAGAATTGCAAATGCACCTTTTACCATATGTACAGCCCATTTGAACTCATTAGTCTGTCCTCAAAATGGTCTTTTCATCAGTTGTATTCCTGTCCTCTGCCCCTCAGCTCCTCGTATCCCTGCAGACAAGAGGATCTTCACCACCAGTCACACTCCCAGCTGCCTCTTCCAGGAAGTTGATGAGAGGTCAGTTTTTTTTCAACTCTCTATGGTCATTTCCAGTTTGCTGCGCTAGGACAGTAAAATAAGAAATAAAAACATACTATTCCTGTCCGACATATATGTGTAAATATATATCTGTTGTGTTTGCAGGGCAGTGCCGTTGTTGGGCTACCTGCCTCAGGACTTGGTGGGAACCCCGGTCCTCCTCTACATCCACCCAGAAGACAGGCCCCTAATGGTGGCTATACATGAGAAGAGTGAGTATATCTAGCGCTGACATTTGAACAAACTGTAACTGCTGCTCACATGTCATATACTGACAAATGGGGCTTTTACTGTGTTGATTTCGATATGTTCTCACATGTCTGCACTGTTCTTCAGTCTTTCAGTTTGCTGGGCAGCCGGTCGACTACACAGCCTTGAGGATGTGTGCCCGCAATGGAGAATATCTGACCATCGACACCAGCTGGTCTTCCTTTGTCAATCCCTGGAGCCGGAAGGTGGCGTTCATCGTGGGGCGCCACAAAGTCAGAACGTAAGACAGGAAATATAGTGATTGCAACCTTTCCAGAGATTTATAATATTGTATTAAGTGGTGCTCTAACGCTACAATCTCCATCTCCAGGAGCCCTCTGAATGAAGACGTGTTCACGACACCGCTGGGCTGCGAGACTCGGACCACCACGCCCGACGTCGTCCAGCTGAGCGAGAAGATCCACCGACTCCTGGTGCAGCCGGTGCACAGCGGCAGCTCTCGGGGCTACAGCTCACTCGGGTCCAGCGGCTCGCGAGGCTCTCGGCGTTCGCACCAACAGCACCTCGGGGCCTCCGGCGCCTCATCCAGCGACAGCAACGGCCCCGTCATGGACAAAGTTGCTGCCGCGGTCGGTTTACACAAACCTGTGAGTCTGAGCAACCGGTGGTTTTTAAGTCTAGTGTATGTAATATTAACATAATAACGAGTTTGATGCTTTCATCTTTCCAGATGACTTTCCAGCAGATCTGTAAAGACGTCCACATGGTCAAGACTAGTGGACAACAGGTTTTCATCGAGTCCCGTAACCGCCCTCCGCCCAGGAAAATCCCAAGCGCAGGTAAAATAAAAGAACAGTTGCATGTATAGTAAAGTTTCTTAACTGGTAATGTCAAAAAGACTTCACTGAGCAAGATGAGAGCTGTGCATCTACATAATTAGTTAATTTCCTGTTCCTCTCTTGTCATCATCCAGGCACAACAAGCATCGGAGCCCTCACCAGTGACCCGATCAGAAGTTTGATAGCTGACATTGCAAAACCAGCCAAAGCTTTGGCCCCTGCTCCGCTTATACCGAAGGAGCCTTCTACTGGCTACTCGTACCAGCAGATCAACTGTCTGGACAGCATCATAAGGTGGGTGTGCAAGCCTGAAGCTATTCTATTTCCACATTTTGAGGGTTATTACTTCACTCATCCATCAATTCTCTGACTCTATGCAGGTACTTGGACAGCTGTAACATTCCTACCACTGTAAAAAGGAAGTGTGGCTCCTACACTGCCTCCTCCACGTCTGACGAGGACAAACAGCAGGAGGCCAGCAACAGCACAGGTAGTTATTTGATCATTAACTAGAGTTGGTTTGGTTCTTTTTGTCGGTAATTAGTTTGGTGTTTCTCGGAAGTTTGCATTACAAATATCTTATGCATTTATTTAAGTTTCCTTTGTTTTTGGTCAGTGTGTATTTACCAACAAAAATACTGATAGAAAAATCTTATTCTTGTTGTTGAATATGGATATATAAACATTTATTTTTTTAATGCTGCATCCTTAATTTGTGCCATGACCACTTTAACCAGACTACCAATAAGCATGCTTGTTCATGTGTCTTGTGTGTTTGTCCGGACGATGCGCAATCATTGACAGAAACTTGTTGGGCTTGTTTTCTCTGCAGGTGGTTCAGTTAACCTCGTAAGTGAACCACCTCCTCTGCCTCCCCTGACCATGGCCGCAAAGGCAGAGAGTGTAGCCTCAGTCACGTCGCAGTGTAGCTTCAGCAGCACCATCGTGCATGTGGGAGACAAGAAGCCTCCTGAGTCAGGTGGGAATCCTCAACACTCACACTCTCTGAACTCTCAGGTTGTTTCTATGAAATGACGAGACACGAGGTTGTTGCATGTCTTCAATTGAATTTAAAGGAGTTCAATATTATGTTTTGATCTTTTGGAGCCCTACGTGTCTGTGTTGACCAGTAACATACTCTGATACAGTTTTATTATTTCTCCTTCCTTGCTTGTTTGTTTTTGCAAATAAACTGACCAAAAAGTGTTTTTTTTTTATTACTTTCAAAGTCTTAAGAGTTATCTTGCAGAACCCTGTAGCCGCATGATAAAACTGCACATTGCAGGTAATCTGATTTACGCCTTCTGTTTCTCATCTTGGCTCATCCTGGAAATCTTCTCTTTCTGCGTGTCGCCTCTTTTGCCGTCTTCTTTTATCGCTTTGCCCTCACGTGTTGTACAGTGTCCATTGTCTTTTTATTTGTCCTTTTATTAAAGTGAGACGATGTAACTTTTGTGTTTTTTTTTTAAATAGAAACATGTAATGTAACAGTAGCGCTGTCTATGCACTGTCTATCTACCTCTGTTTATTATCCGCTAGATAGTGGCCATGATTGTATTGAAAAGAGTGCTTTTTTTGTAATTAACTTTTCGTTTGTCAGAAGAAGAACGTGCCATTTCGTCATTCAACAGTCACACAGTCTCACTTCACTGCTATAACAGACCTCTACGCTTTTTCATCAATCACAGACATCATCATGGAGGAGGCTCCTTCAACTCTAACTCTTGCTCCTCCTACAACTCCACCAACTCCTCCCACAGCAACACCTGCCGCCAACACGGCGATCGCCTCCGCCCCTTCCCCTCCCCCTCGAGCCGCTCAGCCAGAGAGGGACAGCCGGAGAAGTGGAAGTGTGGCAAGAGGCGGGGGCCGTATGGGTCTCACAAAGGAGGTGCTATCCACCCACACCCAGCAGGAGGAGCAGACATTCCTGGACCGCTTTAAGGACCTCAGCAAGCTGCGTGTTTTCGATCAGGCGGCATCTTTGGCGCTGCACTGTCAGAACCCAGCTGCCAACCCTCTGTCACGAGGTAGAGGCCCACGCACCCCACCCACTGTTATGTATACATTCACACGTTGCATGTTGATACACGTTACCAGTGGATTGTTAAAATAGCAGACACTTTGCTTAATTCAGCATCTCGTTCTCTTTCCCAGGAGCACGTTGTTCTCGGGATTACCCCGCTGCAGGAAGCAGCACCAGTCACAGACGTGGTCGTGGCGGTAAGAGGCTCAAGCACCAGGAGTCATCTGACCAGCACAGCTCTCTGCGGCTAAGCGGGAGCCCGCTTGACCCCAGGACCAGCACTGCTCCCATGCCCCTCAACATCCCCATCGGACCCCCAACAAACTCATCCTCCTGGCTGTCCGTGGGCTCTCAGGCCAGCATTCCAGCCGCCCCTTTTGCTCCTGGTATGCTTCCCATCTACCCCGTTTACCCACCGCTCGCCCAGCCCATCGCCGTCCCAGATCCATCGCGTTTCCCCGCGACCCAGCTGGTGCCTCCCATGGTGGCCCTCGTTCTTCCCAACTACATTTTCCCCCAGATGGCCGCGCCCATCTCTCAGCCGGGCCCCGTCCCCGGACACTTCTTCAATCCCAACTTCACGTACCCCGCCGCCGCCCAAGCGGCGATCCCCGCGGGGCTTTCAACCCCCTTACCGATTCCGGCCACCTGTGCCCCGGCGTCTCGTAGCAGCACCCCGCCGTCCTACAGCCAGACGCCTGCGTACCGCGAGGGCGCAGAGTCTCCCCTCTTCCAGTCCAGATGCTCGTCACCCCTCAACCTCTTGCAGCTGGAGGAATCACCAAGCAACCGCTTAGAGGTCACCACGGCCCTGGTGGCAGCACAGCAAGCCACGCTTTCTGTGCAGGGCGGTGCGACCGGGGGACCGCGCTCAGCCAATCAGAGGAGCACTGATGATGCCTCCAAGGAGAACGAGAACGTAAGGACACAGACTTTCTGGACAGGATGTTAACCTTTGAAAACCATTATATATGTCATTTATAATGTGTCTTAAAAAAACAATTTTTTGCCCCTCCATTAGGGTGAAGCTAATGAGTCCAACAACGATGCCATGTCCACGTCCAGCGACCTGCTAGATATGTTGCTGCAGGAAGACGCCCGCTCAGGCACCGGCTCAGCGGCCTCTGGTTCAGGGTCGTCGGGCACGAGGTCCTCTGGTTCAGGCTCCGGCTCAAACGGCTGCAGCTCCTTTGGCACCAGCGGCATGAGTAAGTAGTCCCTTTTTTAGTTTCAAGGAGTTATGGGTCCCCCCCGGCAATTTTCCGGGAGAGAGATCTTATGTATCTTCTCGTATTTCAAAACATTTCCTTGATAGAAAATGAAACATAATGGCGTTATTATTCTTATGTTTTTTTCCCCCCTTTGCTGTATTCTAAAATTAATTCTCAATTTTTACGTCCTCGTCCCTTCAGGCAGCAGCCAGGGCAGCCACACCAGCAAGTACTTTGGCAGCATCGACTCATCAGAGAACGATCATTCCCGCAAACGGGCAGCAGGGGGCAGCAGTAGCGCTGGCGGAGACGGCGGCGAGGAGCAGTTCATCAAGTGTGTCCTGCAGGACCCCATCTGGCTGCTGATGGCCAACACCGACGACAAGGTCATGATGACCTATCAGCTGCCCGTCAGGTACGACACTGGGCAGAAATGTGACTGCACAACACAACAGCCTATTTATTTAGTTCACTTTCAGGCTTGCTGGAACTTTACAGACTCAATGTCAGACTTTCAGTGACCCTTTCCCCCTTTGCCCGCACAACAGAGACATGGAGACTGTGCTGCGAGAAGACCGCGAGGCCTTGAGGAACATGCAGAAACTCCAGCCACGCTTCAGCGAGGACCAGAAGAGGGAGCTGAGTCAGGTGCACCCCTGGATCCGCACAGGACGCCTGCCCCGCGCCATCAACATCTCTGTAAGTACACTCAAGCTTTGACTGGTTAAGAGTATGAATGATTATTTAGATGCATCAAGTAACAACACATGGAGCTGAAAAGAAACTCATTTGTTTTGTTTCTGGTTTCTTTCAGGGCTGTACAGGCTGCAAGTCTACGCCCACTGCGCCTGCCACCGCGTCGTTCGATGCGGAGATCCACGAGATGGAGCTGTGCAGCGTGCTGAAAGCTCAGGAGGAGGGCGCCGGCGAGGGCAAGACAAATCTGTCTGAGACGGCCATGGAGGAAGCGCACGCAGAGGATGAAGAGGAGAAAGGAGCACAAGACATGCCGGCAGAGGAGCCGCAAGTGACCTCAGAAGATGTGAAAGAAAAGTCTGACATGATTCACTAAGCAGATGGCCAAAGATAAAGAACTCTATCACGACGTTTCTACGCTGATACGCAGAAAATGTGCACCTTCCGGCACTTCCTGTCCCCAAAACATTTTTACACGAGGTGTAAAGTGGTCGAAATGGGATTTGCTGCGAGCGAACGGTGCATTATTGATCGAGACAACTTCAATGTGTCGTTTGACAAGTCAGACAGGACTTCTTCAGGAAGTCTGACTTTGATGGCCGCACACCAGGCATGTTGTATAGTCATACAACTATACATCTTAAGCCCTGGGAACACTTCACTTTCCTCGTTCTTGTACCTCTCGGCATATGTGTTGAAGTTGTCAGATAATCAGCGTGGTCTAAGGGGAATGTGTTCGATAAAAGATGGATGTGCTTCACCACAGTGTCCTCATCACGTTTCCCCACCTGTTTAGGGTTTGACTCGCAAGAATAAGAAGGGAGATTATCTGGGGCATCTCGTTGTTGAATGTTTTCCAGGTTGTCTGGGATCCTTCTCCCAGTCACATCCTGTTTCTCTCAAAGACTACTTTCTGTTCCTTTTTTTTTCATCTCTTTTATGTACAAATGTGTGCCCTAATTATAGAAGAAGCGACTCACCTGATAGACAAAATGTACAGTGGAAACCAGGTTATTTTGTAAACGATGTGTATATTTTTCTACTTTCCTCCCCCTCAAATAGAGAGAGGATGTCAGCCCAAAAGAGTGTCGACTGTAAAAAAAGAAGAAAAAAAAAAGTGACATTCCAGAAGTGAGATTGTGTCTGCAATGAAAGAAGAAAACAAAACCAAGAAAGAAGCATTTCTGCCTTTTTTTTGAAACGGAGACGTTGCTGGTCGTGACCCTTGGACCCTCGGCACCGCGGAGCAGCGTGGCGACCGCCAGGAGATTAGTGTGGACTTGAGAGGTTTCTTCCTCGGCCGGGCATTAGTTTGTGCACTGGTGTGGTCTCCCCACAGTGTGACGTGACCAATGATTATCTCTCTCACACACACACAGACAGTATTTACCAAACTGCCAGCACCCTAAGGAGCTCTTGTGTTGCCAGTGTTTGCTCATGTTGGCGAGTGGATTTGAAAAAGGAGGAGAAAGTCGCTCTCTAAGAAGTCTGGAGAGTGTTTGTTTACTACCTTTCTTTCCCTCTGACCCTTCTACTCTCTCTCTTCCTCTCTGTGGCACTGCTCTGGTCATGTGATATCCTTTGCTTTATGGCGTCCGTGGTGTCTGCAACAGTTTCTAAATATTTTTGTGAAATTCTTTGTACAACAAAAATGACAAATAAAATGACATGAAAAGCATTGATGTGTGAATTCAGATTATTTTATTTCCCGCTCCTGCAGTTGGCTTTATGATTACATCTCTTTGCAATCTATTTTAGCCTTTTGGGTGTTTTGCGTTCTCGCCGTTGGCCTCGAGACTCAGAAGTGTCCCGAATGAACTGGAAGCAGCTGCTTCTCTTACCCAACCACAGTCTCCTTCTATTCAGCTGTGGTTTCCACCCAGAGTGGTCACCACAAGCCTAAAAAAAGACCAAAGGCGGGCCCTCGCTCAGACGAACGCAAAGCTGACCTCAATGCACAGCGTCCTTAAAACAATGACGACGATGATCATAATGCATGTGGGTCATTTTTGAATTTTGTGAGAGAGGCAGCTGATGTCAAAGTTTTATTTAAAGTCACATTACGAGTATTGAACCCAACTCTTTTCTCCAATAATGATGGTACTCTCCCTGCCAAAACCAAATACATTTTGCTGTAGAAGTGCACATATTTCCAGTCTTTCATATTTACTTTACTCACAAATAGGAGTTGTGTTGCACTCTCTGTATTTAAACTTCACTTTTAACCACCTACTTTCTTTCCACCGCCGTGAAATCCGTGGAAAGGAATTTTAATCCACGTAGTAATCTTCACTTGCAGTGTAAATTGTGCGTAACTGCCCGAAAAACTAGTCTGCAGCCATGATTGCAGTTCTGTGAGGCAAATGCTTTTAGGCGCTGCTCGAAGCTAAACGCTAACGCTAGCTAACATGCTCCCAATGACAAACCACTAATGTTCAGCAGCACAAAACACGAAGCACAACATGAGGCCTAGATTAGTGTTTGGTTTGTGTCTGCAGAAGTGTGAAGAGGACAAAGAACATAACTACAACACTTAGTTCACAGGGAGAAAGAAAAAACAGACGAGTGCAGCATTCAAGCTATAACACATTAGCATGCTATTGCAAACCTTTAAAACATGATGTGAAAGTCATTTACACTCATATCACCAACATATAAACCTTATATAAAATATTGAATGACTGACACGTGACATAAATAATAATGTCCTCTCATCCATGCACATATATAACATATAATATAAAATATTGAGATGAATTTGACCCGCTGTGGTGGCTCAAGAGGAAAACTCAGGGAATCCCTAAAATCCTGAGGGTTCATCCTCTGAGGACCGTGAATGTCTGCGCAACCAAACAACTGCAAACTTGCTGCGAGTGCATTCCATAGGTCATTACACACACACACACACACACACACACACACACGCAACAGTAGTACTCTGTTACTCTGTCCATGAGCAAATACACCTGCAGAAACACACACATTTTGTACTCCATTGCCCTACCTGTTCAACAACAACACAGAGCTGGAACACAACAAGCACACTGTACTTTGAACTGTGTACATTGCTTTTGGCCGTGAGTCAGCGTAGTTAATGTTCTCCCTGTTAACCTCTATCAAACAGCCCTTCTGTCCTCTCATTTTCACATTAATTTGCCTTTTTCCTTTCTTCTCCTTCCCTCAATAACACACCTTCTCCTCGCCCATCATGTCCACTTCCCTCCTCGCCCCTCCCCCTTTTGATACTTGCCTCTCTCCACGCCTCCACTCCGGCGTCTCCCTCCTTCCTCGTCTTCTCCTCTCCCGTCTTTTCCTAACACCAAGGACAGCAGGATGGAGGACAGGGTGTGGACTGTGTGCCTTCTTGTCATCCTGACACTGGGATGGACTGAAGCTCAGAGCCAGAGCAACTTCTCCAGGTCAGTGGCAGATTTTAGATATATCACGGGCATGTGTGCCAACTCCATGGCTATCAATGTCCCTCTTGTGCATTTGTTTTCCTGCTTGTGCACATGTGGCATGTCGTTTTCAGGCCCACATCTGTCGAGATTAAACACTATGTGTGATTTTTTTTCTTCTTCTCCCTCTCCTGGTTGCAGTATTATGATTATAGAAAGTGCAGTCGAAATAGAAGGTTGCAGGGTTCAGAAGATGTGGTTGGCGTCCCGTAAACACGCAAATTGACAGCATGCTGCGACAGATGCAGTGATTTGACTGGCCGAATGTGTAAAATCAGACTTTCATCTTCTAAACGCGGAGTTTTGGGCTCAGGAAATGTTGAATTTCATTTTTGGAAATGCTCGTCGAGCCTGTTATTTACACTGCTGTTGCTACGCTTGCACACACATATGGGGAGTAAATTGAACATGAGGGACAAACAAATGCCTGTGGGCTGTCCAGCTCCAGAGGGTCAGAAGGGAGGGACGCCACTGTTTATTTATTTTTGGCCAAATGTGGCCTTACAGTATCCCAAGACACACAACGTGGGCCTAAAGATTATGATAGAAAAAGAAAAAGTGACTGTTAACCAGTCGGTGTCCACAGCAATGTATAAACGATGATTCATTTTTGGCCTCTTTTTTTTTCCCAAGAAACAAGCACAAAACAACAAAAATTGAGCCACGGAGCCAAAGTTTGATGATCAAACGCGGCAGACTCTGCAGAGGAGACGGGCTGACAACAGCAGCCAACGACTAAATTAATGAGTCTGCTGCAAAATTAAAAGTCGCGGCTCGCCCTGCTTTGATCTGCGTTTTCACCAAACCTCCCGTGTTGAAAGTAAAGACCTGTTACGTCGACCGACGACTTTCTTGTGGGGCCGGTCGGCGTGTGGAGAGAGCTCACGTTACACATACGGTGCGTTGACGGTCTCCCTGGCTTGGTTTCACCAACGTTTTGGTCAAAACACAAATCAGGGGAGTTCATTGGGAACCTCCCAAGTCAGAGCACAGAGACAGACTGTGCCACTGTGGTTTTCAGCATGTGTGTAGTAGTGTGTGTGTGTGTGTGCGTTCTGCCTCAATACTCTTAGTAAAGCCGTGTTTTCTCCCAGTGCAGCGCGTGAAATATTAAATGTAGTCGATGGCGGTTGTGTGATTCTGATTTTTTAGGCCCGTCTTCCAATGCGGAGGCCACCTGGTCACAGACTCCGGCATCGTGGCCAGTGAAGGATTCCCCAGTCCCTACAAACCCAACAGCAAATGCACCTGGTACATCACTGTGAGTCACATTTTAGGAATCACTACACCGTGAAGCCAAAGGGAACGTGCGCCAACGTGGCTGCTGTCATTATCGACAGATTACGCATCGAACAGAAAAGACAATTCATTCATCTTTCGTCTGGCAGTCTTTCCTCAAAGCGTTCACCTGTCGCCCCCTACAGGTCCCAGAGGGTCACGTGGTGATGCTGTCTTTCCGCCTCTTCGACATGGAGGCCGACCCCACCTGCCGCTACGACTACCTGGACGTCTACAACGGTCACACCCGCTTGGTGCAGAAGATGGGTCGGTTCTGCGGGACGTTCCGGCCCGGCGCCGTCATCGCCACCTCCAACACCATGATGCTGGAGATGGTGTCAGACGAGGGCACCGGAGGACGAGGCTTCCTCGCCGCCTTCAGCGCAGGGAAACCCCACATGGAAGGTGGGGGGGCAAGTCATCTCACAAACACAGAAAGATCCACAAAGAACTAGATGAACTACGGGGTGAAATTCAGTGATTTTCTGGTGATCGAAGGCAGTATTCATGTTTGTTCATGCTCAGAAAGAGCGACACAAGCATCTCTGGAGTAATAAATCGCAAAAGAATCAGCCAGGTTTATGAAAACAATTCAGGTTACTAGCAAAAAAGAATCACAAATGACATAATTGAGCTAAAAATCAGTTTACAGATGCACCCGCAGCATAAATGCTTGAATACAGTATGAAAGGACAATCTGGGGATTTAGTATTTATTCTTTTTTATTCCCATAGAGCACCAGTTCTGTGGAGGACGTCTGACTAAAGCGCAGGGCTCTGTGAAGACGCCCAACTGGCCCAACTCTAATTACCCAGCAGGCATCAGCTGCTCCTGGCACATCTCTGTAGAACCAAACAATGTAAGCCTATTGTTCTGCACTTTGTGTTTCTCACCAGTTGTGGATAAAACGTTCACTTTAAAAGGGGGACATTTCAGAATGTCACAAATGAATCGAATTAATTTAAATCAGTTAATTTAGGTTTTTTTTAAATTGTACCAGCAAAAAGAAGACAATCAAATTGTATAAATTGTCCTGCAGTGATACTCTGACATTAGTGTGCTTTAGATGGCAGGATATTTTGGTGAGTAATGTGATGCGAGAATCAGCGCTAATGTTTGCACGCTAGGCTAAGTAGCTAGGCTAGTTCGCCTCTACTTTCCTCGTTGAATACAAACTCAACAGCACGACAACGGTTTCTCACCAATGCTGAATGTTGTAATTTAGATGATGGGTTCAAATGTTGAATGTTTGAAAGGGACAGAACATCGGGTAAATAGAAAAGAGGGTAGAAGGGTTTTTCTCCTCATTAGACAAGCAGAAAAATATCAAAACAGTGTCATTATATTTGAGATTGACTTAAAGCTAAGGTGTGTTACATAAGGCTAGTGGATGCAGGAGGAGAGGAGAAATGAAAATAGCAGTTAAGGGGCCCGTCACAAGGAAATGTTAAACCTCCGGTTCCTGATGTGGCGTAGGTGTGTGTGTGAGTGTGTGACAGCTTCCCTGTGACGAAGTTCAAATGAAAGGCTTCATTGAGTTGCCTGAAGGTGTGCTCTCGTGAGCCAAAAGATTGAAAGTAAGGAAAGAGGGAAGGAAGCGAGCGCGAGGGAGAGAGTAAATGCCCTTCTGTCTTTCAGAAGCCTGGCCCTTCTCCTCCACCAGCACCACCACCTACTGTACTGTGTGTCTGTACTGTGGTGGACTCATGAAAGCTCGTCGGGAATATACCGGCTCACATAATTCATTCCCAGTCATGAATGTCATAGTTTGTACTGGCGTGTTTCGTGTGTTCTCTTCCCCAGGTGATCGAGGTGAAGTTTGTGAAGCTGGACTTGGAGCCCGACACGTACTGTCGCTACGACTATGTGGCCTTGTTTAACGGGGGAGAGAGGGATAACTCACGGAGGATTGGGAAATTCTGCGGAGACAGGTCACCGGGGTGAGATTGCTGATCAGAAATGGGGAACGAAAAGGGCATTTTCAAAGACGTAGGCTTGCAGCTGCGTTCTGCCCTTTGCTAATCCTCCCCCTGTCCTTTTTTTCTTCCTCTCTGATTTCGTCATCCCTTGCACAGAACAATAGTGACAAACGGGAACGAGCTCCTTGTCCAGTTCGTCTCCGACCTCAGCGTGACCTCAGATGGCTTCATGGCCCACTACAACAGCGTGCCCCGCGGCTCTCGGGCGGCCACGACCGGAGGAGACTTCATCTACGGACCTCAGACGACCTCAATTCCACAAAGAGCAGTCGTGAAGCCAAGCAGACCGGCCAAACCGACCCCCAAACCCAGGCCTGGTCCGAAACCCACCACGAAACCGGCCAAAAAACCACTGGTGAAGATACCACTGAAACCTCCACCACGCAAACCAATCGTCAAGCCCACGGCTAAACCCAAAACGGCGAAACCCAAACCAGCTAAACCAGCTAAACCCACACCCAAAGCACCTGTTAAAAAACCCTCACGTAAACCTGGATTTACACCTAAAACTAAACCTACACCTAAACCTAAGATTATTAAGACACTCAAACCAAGCATCAAAGCTAAACCCACACGTAAGCCGGCACTGAAGACCAAACCCACCTTCAGACCTGGCGTCAAACCAGTGAAGCCAACTTCTAAGAGCGGAGTTAAACCAACAGCCAAACCGAAGATGAAGCCTAAAGTCACACTTAAGCCTGGAGTAAGCAAGACGGTCACAAAGAAGCCTTTTGTGAGCAAAAAACGTGAGTGGAAGTAACTGATTTTTAAGGTAACAATCTGCACTTTGCTTTAATGTGTGTACACGAGCAGCAGTTCAATGTGCTTAGCCCGTGTTTCTTGCCGTGTGCGTTTTCTTTAGCCTTACCGCTGAACCCGCTGTGTACAAAAGCCTGTAAGAGGACGGGAACGCTCCAGTCCAGCTTCTGCCCTCAGGACTTTGGTGAGTCACGTCGGCTACCCCCTGGTCTTCAGAACACGTCTGTGACTTCATGAATTCTTCACAATATTTGGTGCATCATTCGTAAGAAATACCATGTAAACCCTGTTCTTATAGTCCTCTCTCTCTTTCAGTGATTACGGGTAAGATTACGTCTTTGACCCCCGGTCCGAGGGGCTCAGCGACAGTTGAGGTTTCCCTAATCAAGGCCTATAAGGCGGGAAGACTGAACATCACCAAGTTAGGGCCCATCATGTCGGTCACACTGAACTCCACCTGCAAGAGATGCCCCGGGCTAATCAAAGGTACAATTTACAGCCTTTGTCTGTCTCTGGATATTACACACACACACACACACACACACACACACAGACAAACATTTGTACTGACTGAAATTAAATGTGTCCAACTGTGAAATACTTGATAGTTCACACGAATACCTGACTTCATGAATGCAATAGCTTACAATTTTAGTCATAACACTAAATGTTCAGATCAGAAATCAACCAATTACCAATTCCTGAAAATAATATATATGTTATATAATATATAATCTGTAGTATTATAAAAGGCAAGAATAAAATAAAATGGTGCTATATAAAATAGCAGCAGTACATCATTTTGGCTAATGCACTATGAAAAAGCACATTGTATGCAGACGATGTGATTCTTTATTTCACCAATATATCCCAGTCATTAAAAGCAGAACTAGAAGAATATAGTCAAGTATTTCATTACAAATTGATTTGGGACTTTGTTTGATTCCTCTATGAAGTAATCATTGCCATGCATAACTATTACATAAAGAGTATATTATTTCAGTCATGTCCATTCATTTAATCCATGACCCAGTATTTGACAAATTCGGACAACTTATTTTTCTTGTTCAGGCCGGAACTACGTGTTGATGGGAAAAGTCGACGCTCAGGGCAAAGGCCTGCTGAGCCCCTCCAGCTTCAGTCTTCTCTACAAGCCCGTCCACGCCAAAGCACTGGCCAACCTCCTGCGCAAGCCGTGCTGACGTTTAAGCCCCGCCCACCAACGCATGATGGACAAGCCGGACTATCTCTCTAAAAAACATGTACCTTAACAAAAAGAGTGAAACTATTATAAGTAATATCCAAGCCTAATTTCTTTTTTTTATACAATGCAATGCAATATTTTGTATGTAAATTATAACATTTCTGTGATAAAAGATTCAGGAGCAGGTGAGCAGGCGGGTATGGGGATCATAGGTGAAATGCTTTACTGTACTATTTGCAGATATTCAACTTAGGTGATGTGCATACATTTGGCACAAAGTTGCCGCATGGACAACTGCAATCGGATTAAGAAAAAGGGCAAATTGCTCTTACTTTATGGGCATGTTTGTGCTGTAATATCATTCGTGCGATATCCTTTGTGATTCTAACCTCTATATGGAGCACATCGTGGTTGCAAGTGATGTGCAATTAATGTTGTTGTTCACCTGTGATAGAGGCAGTGGATTGGACGTCATGCGGAAAGGAACACACGTTAAAGTGTAACCAGAATTCAGGCATTTCACATCGTTTGCGAACACAAAGTTTACAAAGTTATGAATTTTCGAGTAAACGTGACATATTAAGTGTTATACTGTGTTACCTACAATATTTCTGGGATGACAAAAGGCATTTCAAATAAACCCAGTGATGCTGCTGCTTAAGGGGATTTTGCGCACGATGACTTTCTATCATGTTTCCTGTCCATCTAACAGGAAGTATGTGCAGCAGTATGTGCAGCAGCTAATGAACATGGTGAAGCCCAGCAGGATGTAGGCCAGGTTGGTGCTCCAGAAAGCAAACATGTAGAGTGTCTTGTTGCAGTAGCTATCCATGCTGGATCCTGTCTTGTTGTAGTGGGGATCCATGCTGGATTCTGTCTTGTTGTAGTGGGGATCCGTGCTGGATCCTGCCTTGTTGTAGTTGGGTTCATAGATGGAGTAAATCCACACATTTCCTAGAGGAAAAAAAGCCAAAGAGAATCATTTCTTTCTACAGAAGTAAAAACATGCTCTGTCGTGTGGAGGCCACCTGGTTCACACTTCTTTCAGCTCTACTTTGGTCTCCACCAATTTTAGAGAGGAATACCTCGAACCTAAGCTAAATGCCCCACTATGTTCAGAAGCTAGTCGGCGGCCTTTTCGTTTGGCAGCAGGCAGGTAGCCTTTTGAGCTTTTTTGAAAATCTAAAGTTGCTTTCATTCATTTTTCAGTCACTCCTCAACACTTCATTATTTCTTTAGAAATTTGTATCATCTATCATGTCAGTGGACACTTCACAAACATTTTAGGCTAAAACACACACATTTATAGCAAATAGTTACACAGGTCGATCTTGCGGAAAAGATCACAAATCAATGAAAAAGAGCTATAAAAAAAAGCGAAAAAGCTGCAAGCAACACCTTTTCACATCATCGAGTCATTTGACTGATAGCGGAGTTTTAAACCAACCGTGTTAGTGCATTGATTGTGCGTTTACTAGACGGTACCACTCCATTCTTTCAGCTTACCAGCGATGAACCAGCAGAAGACGAAGAAATACACGAAGCAGATCCAGATCTTGCTGTAAATCTCGGGGCGGTCACAGCAGGGCAGGACGAAGACGGTCATCAGCAGGCAGACGACTCCCAAGACCAGCAGATAGATGGGGATGTAGGGCTGCCTCGGGCACTCATTTAGGTACACCGCGCCTGTATCACACAGGGCGTATCCCTTCACTGGCCTCGTCTACTTCATTGTATCGGCAGTTATCGCAATCCACCAAAAAAAAAAACATCCCTTCAAAATTTGCTTTCGATTCACTTACCTATTACGAGGTGTATGATGCTCGTAATAACCTGGCTACATTCTGAGGGAAGACAGGGCGGGATGGTTTATGCATGTGATGAAGTTAATCCAATAAGAAACACAAGGGTGCATGACTTCTACACACTTCCATTCTCACCTAATGTTGCTGCTGGAGGTTTCGTCGGTCGGAAGATGCGTCCGTCACTCCCTGACATTGTGTGTTGTGATAAAGCTAAGCGGCAGAGGGTCAAAGGGAAGACACACACATGAGCTGTGCTGTGCAACAGTCTGTATGCCCAAAGCTGTGAGGAAATTCAATCTATAGTGGTGGAATATATTTACTATGCTATACTAAACTATACTAGCCTAACAAACTCACTGTAACCTACTTTCCAAACAATAAATGGCAAGATTTATGATGCTGCAATTATTTTATCAGCAAGAAAAGTAACAGCAAGAATACAGTGGTTGGCATACAATCTAGTATAAAGACAAAAAAAAATAATTCCCCAGCTAAATATCAATGAAACACATCTATCAAAACTAGTATTTATGTTGATAAAACAATAAGGCAGGCCAATCAATCATGGAAACAGTGATACATTAATCAGTTATGTCGTTTCATACCTCTCCGTGAGGGCGAGTATCTCCTCGGTGTCTCTCCTCCCTGACGGCCAGACTGCTGTGACCTCTGAAGGTTAGAGGCGGTTCACTTGAGGTGTGGAAGACAGGAAGTTGCCCGTCTCAACTTCCTGCTTTAGCCTCTCTTTTTTTCTTGATGCCTGTAATCGGTTCCCGTTTGGTCCGTTAATTAGTAGCGAAAGTCATGCAGTAAACTCCAGTGCATCAGCATTAATCTTTTGATCATGTGACGCTTCACAAATCGGTCCTTTTGTTTTTGGTCTTGTCCAACAACCTAAATCTTTTTGGGGAAGGTATCTTAACAGACTTTTCAGCTTTCCATTTTTTTTTTATGTCTCCTTTAGCCATAAAAGTACAAATATAAAAGGGATTTGACTTGAATAACTTTCATCATAACTTTTTGAGTCAGAACCCACCATGGAGGTATGAGATATGAAGAAAATATATCACGTCATTCCTCTATGTCTCTTGGAAAATGATCCAAATATATAGTTTTTGTGTGAATCCAGACCTGATTGTCAAGGTGCAAATCAGTGCAAAGTAAACGACACCAAAAATAAAAAAAACACAGAAGGGCTCAGGTTTGTGCTCCATAATTGACAAATTAGAATAATCATATTTTTGGCAAGTATTGTATGAGCTGGTGACATCTGGATAAAGAAGTCCATTTGCACTCATCATACCGAGTAGAATAACCTGCTCATCAGCAGCTTTGAGAAGTTTTTTTCTTGTATTGGCATTTCCTTCTTCATGGTTCCCATAATTTCAAGCTAATAGACAATACATTAATACAACATAATGATTACTCCGTTGGATTGTTTGGTGGAAACAGCCATAAAAAAAAGCTACTTTCATTTTATGAAGAAACAACTTCTCCTTATTTCTCTCCATCTTAGTAAGCTCAGTGATCCTCGTCAGATGAAGCACGTCTTGTGGTTGAACAGCCTGAGGTCAGACATCACAGCTCAGGTTTCCTTAAAATACAGTTTCCATATTACACATGTCCAAGTTTCTTTCTCTTTTAATAGACTTTTCAGGTTACAAAATGCAATGTATCTCTGATTGCGTCACGTTAAATATACAGTATGTAATCTTAATTGTGTTATATACTTTGATTATATATATATATATATATATATATATATATAGTGATACAGTTGGATCAGTTGTGATTCAATGTTAAATGAAGGAGGCAAAAAAGAGAAGCATAACAAAATAATGGTTCCCCCTGTAAACGTACCACTGCATCAGGCGTCATAAAGTATCTTAAATTGGCTTCCGCTCCATTAGAAATCATTGACTATTAAAGTCCATGATGGGATAGATGTAGCATATAATGGTACACAGATTAGAAAGGAAAAATGAACTCACTTCGAACAGACATTTTCTCATATTATCCTGTATTAAGTTTAAGCCTGATTCTTGGATGAACAAGTCAACAATACATGTCTTGTATCTTAACTGGATGCGAGCGAGGGTTCCTCCAGACAGACTGCAGTGCAGTAGAAAAAGGCACTGCATCGATAAAAACCTCCAGACTTATTGGTGATCAGTATGAATCTCCAGCATATTGGAGATAAGTGTGTATCACAACGAGGCTGCCGCGACGAGAAGTGCCACCACGAGACATGGCAGGCGTCAAGATGAAACATATTAGTCCTGTGTCGCAATAAATCAACCATTGACGGCCTCGTCGGACGCTCCCCGTCTCCTCGTCGGCTCGTCGGTCTCTAGACGTCGTCGTCTGCGTCGGCTCGGCCGCACAGGTAAAAGCAGAAGAGGACGCAGCAGCCGCCGAACAGGAACAGACCCAGGATGATGTAGATCAAGGTGGTGGTCCAGAAGGCAAACAGGTAGAGGCTCCGGTCGCAGTAAGGATCCAAACTTGTTGCGTTCTTGATGTAGTTGGGCTTGTATATAGAGTATATCCACACATTACCTAGGCAGGAAAGAGAAGAGGATAAATATGCTGCTTCTATTCAATCCCATTCACATACATTATTACCCTGTATGTTAATATATAGGATACATGAGGATGACAGTCCTCTACGCCCAAATATGTTTATTTTATTGCAGATGTTTGAGCCAACTTTGAGCTTATTCAAGACAATTGTGTTGCGCAGTGTCAATACTTTTGGGGCTTCATTTGAAGAGATGAAAGTAGAGGGATGACATGACCTGAGGGAAGAATAAATAGCTCATGGCGCCACACAGTGCCACGTATTCATGAGGAGATCCGGGTGAAATTCAGCCCATAAAATCTTTCAAGAGTTGCATCATAAACGTTTTTTTCTTAAGATGTGCTTTTTTGAGAACTGAAGGACTGTGTCTCCTTTCAGCATCCTCATTTACAAGATATGGTTTTAATTCCCTTTACATGTACGCTTGCCCTGTCGATCCTCAAAAGGCAGGGGGATCTCTCGAAGGCGTAGATGGACATCTAGTGGCCAACACGTGGTACTACAACCGGTGCACTTAAATGAGTTGAATTGCAGCCTGGAGAGCCTCCAAATTGGAGGACATGGAAGTTATAAAGCCTGCTAAAACAAAGACAAAAACAAAATGGAGGCAAAGAGAAACAACCGGAAACAATCAGGCACAAGTATTTCTCCTGGCTCTGGGAAAACGTCAGATAGTCTGGATGTCACACCGTCTTTGGGTCACGCTCTCCTCCCCGCGAGCTCGTCGGTCGGTTTAAACTCACCGGCTATAAACCAGCAGAAGAGGAAGCAGGACGTCAACGAGTTCCAGGTCGCGCAGACCCGACTGAGCGGGGTTGAGGCGCCGTCTTCGGGCGTTTCGGCGCAGGGCAGGCAGGCGAGCGCCGACAGCGTCAGTCCGAAGACTCCCGCCACGATCAAATAGATGGGGATGTAGCGCTGCCGCGGACAGTCGTCCAGATGCACCGCACCTGAAGGACACGTGGTCGACGGCCGGAGATTAGTTGCCTTTTCATTTACTGCTGATCAATTCAGACTTTTGAAACAAAAACCAGAACTAAATGTCAGTGCACGTGACTCGCTGACTCACCCATGACAATCTGAGCAATGGGTATGACACATAATGCCAACTTTGAACACACTGCAGGAAGAAGGAAAACATTAAGATGAAGGTGTGGACACTTCCTTTATGTAGATAATGAAAACTAAATGAAACTACAACAGGAACGTGCGAGATTCAGTTGCTCTCACCGAGAATCGGGGTTGGGGGTTTCGGACGGCTGCGGATGTGTCGAATGAGGCGAGTGTTCGACATTATCAGTAGCGGGGTCGCTCACCTGCAGAGGAAGATAAAGAGATGAGATGGAGACTTCTGGACGCTGAAACCTGACATTTCATTCAAAGGGATCGTTATCAGCCAGAAGACAAGAAGAAGACAAAGGTTTTAAGAATGTTAACATAAGGTGACAAGATTATTCTTTCATTCTTTTTTTTTTTACTTTCCATCCTGATCTGACAATGTTACAGGAGCGCTTTTAATGAATTAGTCCCAAGTTGACGCAGTCAAAGACTCCTTTTTGGATTACACTCCATTTCCCATAATGAACTGGGAAGCGTCTCTCATTCGAGCCCTGCCGCCTGTTGAAAGCCCGCTCCTTTCAAACGCCACACCAAAATATGTAACCCTCAAGTCACCCCGGATAACCCCGATGACATCACTATGACATCATCAGGGTTATTTTTATTCATGTTTACGACTGCTCCCTTCCAGAGTCACATGAGACTCGTGATGTGTTTTCACAGAGTCGTACGCCTCACGATGAGTAAACTGAATTAGATGTGTAATAAAACATGGAGTTTCACTTTAAACCTTTACGGAAATTACTCAAAGAAGTGAGCGAGATATGATTGTATTTCTGTTCAGCTCATGTTTAAGACATTGTGAGTTTTTAAGGACACCTCACACGTACTCGTGGCTGCTCATGAGAGTGATCGCCTCATGGGTCAGTTCATTTACCCACAACTCAATTTACTTTTCATGCAACTTTTAATTATGAGTGTCCACCACTGGCTACACAAGATGTAGTGACGTGAATCTTTTAGGCTTTAGATAAAAAAATTACCTTAAACTTTGTGTCTCCAATTAATCTCTCTGACTGGTCAGCTACGCATTTATTATATAAACTCTATAACAAGAGTATTGACACGGTTCCAAGATTATAATGCTGTTTACACCAGATTCATACCCATGTGTTGTGTTACTTAGAAATATGTGTTACAGTTTCAGAATGATGAAGACGCTGTAGACGCTTAGAGTGTAATTATTTGTTTTTTTCAACTCGAGCCAAGAGGTTCCTGTTAATCCAAGTCATGTGACTTCTTCTTAAAGAACTATAAAAGCTTCCTTCAACTCCTGTGAAGATTAGATTATTAGTTTCATTTCAAATACACGTTGGAAAAAGAAAAACCCTTATCAGCTGCAGTCATTTCTGCAAACCACATCCTGTCAGGAAGTACGACAGTTCCTCCAGATCAGGGTCTTTTGTTGGCCTTAATTTGGATTGTGAGGGTGAGATGCAATGAGTTCCTCAAAAAAGTTTCTTGTCCTCTGGGAAGGTTCCTGCTTATCTTTATTTACCCAAATGATGAACACATGTTTAAGGCATTCTATAGTCTCAAAATATTAGACAAACAGTGCATAAAGCTGCTGTAAATGGGGATAAATCTCTCTGAGAGAGCCTTGCATTTGTATAACGTCAGTCTCTGCACACAGTTACGTTCACACATGACTTGCGTGCCAAAAGAACAAGAGGTCTGACTGCATTCCCACCAAAGCCAGTTCGACCAATAGTCACCACGAGACAGTTGTGTGGACGCACTGCCACACAAAAACACACAACAGACGGGACTTTAGTATCAGAATTACGACTCAAACTCTTTTTTAAAAAAAGCACATGCATAAAACTTTTGGTTCACGCGAGACAGAAAGCTGTCAAACCTGAAAAAAAGAAAAAAGAAAACGCCTTTTAACGTGAAATGTCCTCCACCCCGCACGGTTGAAGCACCGACAGCAAGTCCACTTGTGTGAGTCTGAGAGCGTTAAAAAGGCGAAAGTAACCGCGAAAAAAAGAGTGTGAGCAGCTGTGTAATGCGCGGGTAAGTCACGGTTTGTTGCTTTTAATCCTCCGACACTTACCTGTGACTGAGTTTCTTCACCTTCCTTCCCTCCGCTGGTGTGACAGCCGGACCGCGCCTCGTGAGATGCCAAGCCTCCACCTCTCGGGAGCGCGCGAGCCCGGAGCGCGCGGTCACGCGCTCAGCTCACGCGCTCTCACGCATAATGAGCTAAACAGTGTCGACTATTTTATTCGGTGGTCGTCGACAAAGACATATTAGATGAGGCTAAATAAAAGAAAAGGTTCTCGTCAGGCAGCAGACAGTTAATGGTATTTTTATGATATGTTATTGTTGAAGAGCAGGTAAAGCTCAGCCATCACAGTTCGTATTGTGAGAGTTAAACCCTAATAAATCACTTTCGCAATTCATTAGAGGTTTTATGTGTAAAACTTGAACTGAAAAGTCATTCAAAGCTGTCAGATAAATGTGGTGGAGAAACAAGGAGCTACAATATCCCCCTGTGAAATGTAGAGGATGTATAAAGTAAAGTGCACAAAATGTGTACTGAAGTATTGTTGTAAACACACTAATATACTTTCCAAAAACAGATATTTCGTTACAAACATCTGTCGACCACATGTAAGTTGTATTCTTTGTTATTATTTTTTTTAAGTGCATGTTTAAAGCAGTGATTCCTAAACTGAGGGCAAGAAAATTAAAGAAGACAGCATGAAAACACATACATGTCTGTTGTGCTTATTTAAGCTTATTTACACATCACGGCTATTCCCTGTGGTGAGTTGTCACACATGAACAATTACACGTGGAAGGTTGGGAACTACCAACGAAGCCAATAGATTTAAATTGGAAAAACAACAGGCCTCGAGTTGTCAGGGGCTGTTGGTGACAGGGACTTCTGGGAATGAAGAAAAGGCCGTGCATCGAATGCAGGTCGAATAGATGAATAAAACTAAGGTGTCACAGAGTATTTGGACAAAAGTACAAAACATGAGGACTCCTAAACACACATGCTGTACATCCGTTAACAACATAGAGCAGGTCGTGGTACTTTAAGCATACTTTCAAACGCGGCACTCAAACATAACTCCGGTAATCAAATACTGGCAAATGACAACAGATAGAGTTGAAAGGAGCTCTTTATCTTCACAGTTTGCATTCACAAAGGTGTGGTCACAGACAGAAGCTGATTGTTTTCAGCCGCAGTAATGTTGCAGTTTTATCTCCATATAACCAAAAAGTTCGAACGTATTTAAATATATATGTTGTCAATGTTGTATTTTTTGTCTTTGTGAGTCGATGTCATGAAATGAATAACTCAAAATATCTTAAGATGCAACATGTCTGTTGATTCTTTGGCTTTACCCAATGATAAGTAAACATAACAGTTGCATTGTCATGTATTTTAAGACACTTTAATAGTGCATGTTGTTTAATTGTGAAGAAATAAGAAGCCATGAGGTCAGCAAAATGTAATGAAGAGACGTGCAGGTATGCAAACCTGTTTTTTTTTTATCTGTGTTGAAGCAAATCTTCCGGCTGAATGCAAAAGTGAAATTGTTCCTTTAAATAGGTCAAATGTCATCTGTAACACGTCATACTTATTATGAATCACATTTATCCACATTAAAAATGACAAAACGTGCCCAATGTTGATTATTTAATCATTAGAAAATGTTTTCATAGCACAAACGCAACTGTGACATTTACGTTCAAGCACGTTAAGAAGATAAAATGTGTAACGACAGCAACAGCACGAAAACACATGACAAAAAACAACAGCAATAATCTCAAACATTTCCGCACTCAAACTTAATTTGGCAGCAGTTTCAAACTTCCTTTTGATAAACTGCTGAAGTCCTGAAGGATGCCCGCTTTCCCGTCTGACCAGCAGACCCCCATCAAACGCAGTAAATAGTGAAATACACAACACATATAAAAGCTCAGCGTCAACGCACCACAGCACCTTTGACTTTATCCCTAAAGGGTTTTTCATTAGTTCGTCCAACGACCAGACGACGCCGTTAGTCACAAGTCCGTGAGGCAGGCGCTGGACGACGTCTCGACGTAGACGCACCCTCGGCACCCTGAACGCGATTGGCCGCCTCGCAGATCCATCACGTGACTCCGACTCCTGTCAGACTCCGCCGTCTGGAGGCGAGCCTCGCCGAGCACGCGGTCCCACAGACGACCTCTGCTCCACAGCTGCACACAAGACAGGATTGACCTTGTGTGCGCGTGCGCGCGCGCGTGTGTGTTTGTGTGTCTTGTGAGTGTCAAACCTCAATAGAGATGGGTGTGTCGGGGTATCGCCTGTAGAACACAGCTCTGAGGTTGAACTCAGGGTTTCCCTCGGCCTCGAAAACGTGCGACCTGATGCTGTCGTTCTCACACTGCACTACGGCGTAAACATCTGGAGCTGTGGATCACAACACACGGCAGGAGGGGGGGGGGAGGGTGACTCAAAGCCCGCGAGCACAAACATGGCGCCCTCCCTCGATCTGGAGATGTGGTGTTGTGCACCTGTCTGTTTGGGAGAGCTGAGTCCTGAAGCCCTGCGGAGGTGGACTGTGGTCACCAGCGTGTGTTGAGGTAGAAAACACTGGAAGATGGAGGGAGACGGCAAATCCTCCCTCAATTCCCTACACGCACAAACGTATGAGGCAAAAGGAGGATGAGCATGAGGGGAGAAGAGGAACAAAAGGAAGTGAAATCTGAGAGCAAGAAACGTCCTGTGAAGGAAATTAACGCCAAAATGGTCATGTTTTGAGTTTTTCTGTGTCGTGATTGATTTTTTTATTGTCATTATTATTTGTTTCCACTTTATACACTCGTGCAAGAAGGTATACATATTGAAATAAATGCACTTTGCACACTTACATAACACCATCATGATTTCATCTTTAATAAAATGAATGTTTCAATTGTTGGTTGTTTCAAACATTTGGGATTAAATCGTTTGTAAAAGCACATGAAGCCGTTTTCATTTGTCAAAGTAGAAAAACAGTTGTGTTTGGAATACAAAATAAAAAATTTACCTTATGATGACGAAGCAATTTTCTGTTTTAAAGAGGTTCCTATAGCAGTTTACGTGTAACTTATTGTTTGATGATAGAACGCAGGAAAAAAACTTCCAAAAAGGATGTATTTTCTCTTTTAAAATATGCATATCATCACTAAATAGCACTATTTGCCATTATCAAACATGCACACACACACACACACACACACACATCTGTGACAGACCTGAGTCTGACACGGGCGTGGCAGAAGAGGCGTAGCAGGAAGCGTCCCGTGACGCCCGGCAGGAAGGTGGTGGGCAGCACGACGTAGCGCCCCGGGGCCAGGGCCCCCCTCAGCGTCACGCTGCGGGAGTCCATGTAGACGGAGCTGGCCGCCTGCTCCACCACACACTGCACCCGGCTGCAGCGGTTCGCCTCCACCTGTGCCGCGACGAGGCCACGCGAGGCGGAGGGAATCATTATCTCTGTGAGAGTTCAAAAAAAAAAAAAGCTCTTCGTCCACACTGTGGCCCCGTGAAGTGCTCACCTTCAGCACCTCGAAGCCGATTGGCAGGTTTTCTCCTCCTCCGTCCTTCCTCCGTATCCTCCGGTCCTCCTGCTGCAGACAGATCAGCACCTCCTGCTCTTTGCCGCTCACATCAAACATGAACTAGAGAAGAAGAAAAAAACATGCGAATACATTCATGCAGTCATCACGAACTCAACATTTCCACTTCAGTTTTACCTGAGGATTGTGCAGGAAAGTGTCTCTGTGGTTGATGCATCCTCCACATCGACTCCTCTTATCCATCTGGGCCTCCCATCCGCCCGGCTCTCCACCATCATCCTCATCCTTCTTTTTCACCTTTCTCACAGCCTTATCTCGCTTATACTTTCCTCCTTCCCCTCCCTTCTTCTGCTGACTCTCCCCGAGTCTGGCCTCCTTCCGGTTACCCCGCTGCTCGGTCACTCCGGGTCTGGTGTTGATCTTCCCCGGGCTCGGCGCGTGGTTGCCGTGCACGTCGGCGGTCGGGGGCGCTCCCGCGGCGACGGGAGCCTGAGCCCACTCGCCGTAGCGGCGCACTTCCATCCAGTGGGAGCGCGGCCACAGCAGAGACCTCTCCACCAGCCGGCACACCACCACGTCGGTGAAGTAGTGGCAGAAATCCTCGAAATCCATCCTGACGGGAACAGGAGAGGAGATACATTCATTTCATTTGACAGTCATTCTACCTTTGTTCGCGATCCAGACAAATAACGAAGCATGAAAAATCTACCAGAACTCCCCCACGTCTCGGACAATCAGGCCCGTCTTCTCCCTCTCCGCTCGACTCATCTGCTGCCACTGCTGCGACCTGCAGGGGGCGAGCGAGGACAGCGATGCCGAAGGCAGCGGGAAATAAAAGCAGAGAAAAGCTGCAAGGTTCATCACACTGGAAATGACATGTGAAAAGTACAAGTAGCTTTTCAACTTCTGGGAAAACCTTTTATAGGCCCACTTTGGCCATTTTGAGACTTTCTCAGACTTTCCTCAACGTAAATGGCAGATGTCTCTTGTAAAGCAATTCCAACACTATTGTAAAATGTCAGAAAGTGTCATTATGAAATGCTGTAAAAGCAGACCGACACTGTAAAACTCTCCCACCGCTCCAGCAAAGTGTGCGATGAACTCGGCAGCAGTCGGACATGTGGCGGTTGAAGCCGGTGCGGAGTTCAGAGCACCCTCACCCCTGACTCCAGGCGCCCGTCCAGTGCGTGGTCCCCCACGGGTTCCTCATGCGCACCATGAAGAGTCGGGACGTCCAACCCGCCGCCGCCGTCTCGCCCATCCTCACCTTCCTCACCGCCGTGACCCCGTAGGCGTGCCCTCGCACCAGGCCGCAGTCCATCACCGACTCCACCGCCTCCCCCTCTGCCGGCTGAGAGATAATCCACATACGTAACACATCTCGAGTCGCCGCGTCCCTGACATATCGTGCATCTCTTTCGTTTTTGAAGATGTAGAGGCTCTCTACCCGTATGGAGCAGGTGATGAGGGCTTTGCGCTCATGAGCCTTCGCTAGCGTCTGGAAGAAGGCCCTCCTCTGATCGCTGTGCAGGACGAGGGCCGCCCGGTCCAGGCTGAGGGGCTCCGAAACCCCGCCAGTGAAGTCGATTAGCGCCTCCGTCGTGTTCCCTCCCTCCAGGGCCTCGTAGCAACCATTTAGCCTGGAGAGTAACCAGATAGATTGACTGAATGATTCATAACTTTGCCGCTCTTCTCCCGTTCCCATCTCGCACAACAGCTGGGTGTGGTTGCGCTTCCGTGGTCGATGTGGCTCGTGGGGCTGCTGGGGCTTCAGTAGAGGACTGAGACTACACTGAGTCCTGAAGAAAGAGGAGGAACCGGCGGCTCTGGAGTCCTTACTTGGCGTAGGCCTTTTCCAACAGGGCGCTCCAAAACTCTCGCGGCGTGGCCGAGCGGCAGAAGAGCAGCACTCCGTCGGCGCTGACCGGCAGACGGTCGTCCACAACGACGTCCGTCCAGCGGCCGAGTCTCCAGAAGCGGAAGTGGAAGATGCCGGCGTACAGGTCCAGATGCTTTGGATTCCACTCCTGGTCCACGTGGTGCGGGATCACCTGGGGAGAGGGGAGGGGACGAGACGGAGCCGTGAAGGAAGGTGAAAGAGGAAGAAGGACGCAAGAGAGAAGAGGACGACACAAAGACTCAACCTTCTTCCACAGGGACGGCTCGGACGATAAGCAGGAGATGGCAGCCACCATCCAGCAGTTACCCAGACTGCCTTGGTGCAAGTCACGAGTGCTGATGCCGTCAACAAACAGACGGGGGTCCTTACATATCTCCTGTGGGGTGTTTAGAAGAAGGAGACCTCAAGCTTTAATCGGCTTATATTTTAAAAATCAAACAGGCATTAGGATTCATTTGAAGTCAACTGACAAATGGAAGGGTGACATTGTGTCTCCCTTTAGCTCAATTTTGCTTTTAAAACACGTTTATGGGTAGTAAACGCGACGGTTCGTTCGCTGTAGTCGCTTACTTGTGTTATTTGGTGCTGTAGAGTGTAAGATGGGTTTTAAACGCTGCCGTTTAACCTCACTCAAATGAGGTAAAGTTGCATTTCAGAAAGCCACAAAACTAAAGACACCGACATGCTCCGTATATCTGAGGGGAACTGCAGAGCCTGGTGATCATTCTGTGTGTTTTAATCCTTTCTCATGGCACATTTGATCCATCGTGGACATGTAAATATTGATGATATAGCAGCTTTGACCAAACTCTTGGTTCATGATCGCGGCGGTCAGCGCGAGTGTTTCTGGAGGCCTGTGGGTGTCAGAGCGCTGCCGAGGAGCCAGATCCTGTGTGTGTGTGGAACTGTTGATCTCAGTTTGGACAGAGTCAGGTGACAGTAGAGGTGCTGCTGGAAACAAATACACACTCGGCGGTCCGAACCCCATTACATGTAACATAAGATATGGACCTTCCTTGGGATGATATCCACTTCATTACACGTATGAGGTCATCTAGATTGGGAAGTTAATGGGAAGTTATGAGTGAGTCCATGCTGTGTGTGTGCGTGTGTGTGTCAGCAGAAGGAGGCGACAGATGTCACCCTATCATCCGACTCCCTGTTGATACACGCTTAAAATACCTGAGTGTAGCATTAGGAACACAATACCATTAACCCGTTCTCGTCTGCCGTGAATTAACACATTTATCACCAGCGTGGTTTCACATTCAGAGCCCCGGAGGTTTGGCCTGAATGAACTTCATGAACTTCTGAGACAAATACACGAGCAAATACAGGATGTGAGCTAAATTAGGATCAATTCAAAGCATCTGCAGGTCTTGAAAAGTCTTTTAAAGCGTTGCATTTCTATAAACAAACCAAAAGGTTCTTCGCAGGTTTATTTTTAGTATACTTGCAAATCTTTCTGTAACTTATTATTTTGAATCAGTTCATCCAGCGGTTAGTTTTCTGACTCTTATCTGTGTCTTTATTTTATATACATTAATGTGATATAAAATGTATATTTAAAACCAATTTAAAAGACAAAGGACTGAGAGTTTGTGACACACATGCTTGTTTTAACTCATTTTGTAGTCTCCATCACACGACTAATGCTTCATCCATTTCCTAACAAGGTGCACTATTGCGTTTGGGCTTTTGTTTTTTTGCCCATTGACACTGGACAATAAATAATTTAACCTTGGCTTTGCCCTCTAATTTCATTGCCTCCATTAAAAGCCGCTTTGCTTGCTGTAGCAACAATGAACACATGTACTTATTTATACATGCATATCACTGGGTTATTTAAATTGGTACTGCCTTTTATAAACTCAGCCGTACACACACACACACACACACACACCAATAGTGTCTCACTGTCTGACGCCTCTCCCATAATAGAAAGTACTTTAATTAACCCTAATCTGATGGAAACATGGCATGCTGATCCGGCCACTCGATTTAGATGAGGGAGGAGATGGGATATTTTTGTAAAATAGCTCGACTTGTTGTTGTGTCAACTGGCTTGAACTACGACCGCCGTGGCACATGCAGATGTGTCAAAGCGACGATCCAGATACTAGTCCCCTCACCCTCGGCCTCTTCCAGGTCAGGCCCGGCGGCGGCTCCCTCTTGTAGAAGAGGGACTGTGCGGTGGCGGGGAACAGCGGGTCCTTGAAGAGCGCGCCGCGCCGCAAGCAGGACCGCCTCAGCTCGTGGAAGCTTTGACCCTGGAAGTGGTGCACTCGTTCGGGCATCGTGGCCGGAGAGGAGAGGAGAGGCTTGGAGAGAAGACGAGAGACGGTGGAGGGATGATTAGTTTATGAGAAATGGACGCGAAGCCGCACAGAGTGACACTGTCTGCATATTCAGAGAACATCTTGTATGAATTTCAAATTTCAAACAGAAGTAAACTGTATATATATATATATATATATATATATATATATATATATATATATATATATATATATATATATATATATATATATATATATACATAGTGCTAATATGCTGGTGAGTAATATGCTTTATGGCTGAATGATAATATCACAACCATAACGCTCAGCAACATAGATATAGATATAAGTATATAGCCAGGGAAGCTGGAGGTCCTGCAGGGTCAGAGTGTGTGTGTGTGTGTGTGTGTGTGTGTGTGTGTGTGTGTGTGTGTGAGTGTGTGTGTGTGTGTGTGTGTGTGTGTGTGTGTGTGAGTAAGGTAATGCTGCCGTTTCAGTCATCAGTGATATGAACTGCTGGGGTCCCTGAGTCAGCAGAGCATGAAGCGTGTGTGTCCCAAAGAGTATGCCAGGTGTGTGTCTGTCCGTGTGTGTGTGTGTGTGTGTGTGTGTTGACGGTGGGGTCAACTCAGGGTCTCGCTGTGCAGGAGCTTGGGTTTGCAGATACCTCACAGGTCAGTGTCGTTAATTATCAGCAAGGTTTTGCTTTTCTTGTATCATATTTATGCAGAGAGACGCACGTACACGAGGAAAACACCTGAAGGGAACGTTCATGATGCATGAGCGATGAAAGAAACAAATTCATCACAGTCAAGTCACATATATTAATTAATATGTTATTTCCATTTTCGGTTTTCATTTTCTGTGTGATGGTTTGTTTATTTTCGCCGTGCTGCATTAAAGAATGAACTGAACGTGTAAATAGTTTTTACAAACACCCGGACAGCAGCTTCATAGTCTGTGTAAGAAGAGAAGACTCATTGTTTCACACAAAGCTCCATTATCAGAAGCTTCTGTCCACTTAACGCTAAATTGTTTATTAATGAATGATGCGAGTTAACAATTATAAATTGATGGCACTGTTCATTCACAACATTATTTTAAACATAAGTTTATAATACAAGTTTGATGTCACACAATATTGATGTACACATCCTCTGTACAATATACTATTAACATATAGAGACAGCTATATTATCGTCTGTGTATTAAAAGGGCTTTCATCACTTTGAGTGACAGACTGTCCGTCCTGTGGTTTGCTTCAGCTTAAACTTTGATTATTATTGACCTTTTATGAGTCATCATTTCTCGCATTAGACTGTGCCGTGTCACTGGTTGTATATTAGCGAGGTGCATATCATTTGTATAATATAAACTGCAGGTAAATATTACCTGAAAGTCAGAGTCAAAGTGTGTCCACTTGCGTTCCTGAGATGAAACCGAGCTCCTGGACCATGTCCTCCTTCGGTCACTGAGGGAATCCTTATTTGTCAGATGCGATCAAACGAGCTAATGCTGGGCCGAATCACCAGCACGCACCGTCTCATTCTGCTTGTTCTTCTTTGTCCCAGAGTCCGCTGTTCACAGCTGAGTCTGATTCAGAAAAGAAACGAAATCAGAAGAAGAAAGAAATGTGTTCATAATCATACTACAGAAATAAAATGACTCCATGAATGATGCTGCAGGGTAAAAGTAAAGCTTGATGTGAGCGCTGCAAGTTGCCTGACACCATCTGTTGTGTGTCTGCGTGTGTGTGTGTCCGTGTGTGTGTGTGTGTGTGTGTATGTGTAACAGCCTCTGAGTGTGTCTGTCCATGTGCAAGCAGCCTTAACTTACAGCGCAGGATGACACTGCAGTAACTTTATCCTCCTCCACACAGACAACAGACAGACCGTCACCTCTATGAGTGAAATATCACAATTATAGCCAGTAAAATACTGCAGTTACTCTTCAGTGTGTGTGTGTGTGTGTGTGTGTGTGTGTGTGTCACTCACGTCTGGTCGGTGACTGGGCTTTTTCTTTTCCCTCCCTCGTATCTCACAGCTTTTCTTTTCTCTCCTCTTATTAACATGGTCCACACTTCTCCTCTCTCGCTCTCCTTATCTTTTTTCTTCTCCTCCTCTCCTCCTTCCTCCTCTCCTCTCTTCTCCTGCACAGACTCCAGGGGTATCTGTTGCTGTCGAGTGTGTTTCCCCTGACACCTGAGAGACCAAGAGGCACGCGCCTTCTATTTTAACCACCTCGCTGCCAGATATCGAGCTAATTATCCTCCATTTCTGTGTGGTCGACTGCAACCCGGGGCTGATGAACGAGAAATCCTGTTTCGGCTGAATGCCTGAAGGAACAAAAGAAGCCGTGGATCCAATTCATCTTGATTGTAAAGCAGTAACATGTAATTGAAGGCAAATAGCACAATTAGTATAAAAACCTTAAAAATACATGTGTATTATTTTCCAGTGAGACTCTACTTTTAATGTTTCAAAATGATTTATTTTGCTGATGAATGAGGTTTTAATTTTTTTGGTATGTTCCATCTCAGGCGCTTCTACCTGTGAGGTGTCTGTTATCCTGAAATATTATACTTTTGCATACCCTAATTTATATTTAAATACTGCAGCTTCTTTTCCATCTTTGTGTAATAGGAAACACATGTTAGATAACATTAATACATGAATGTATTTACATCAACCTACTATCTATGTTCAGTAATGTATAGCCACATGTTTATTCTTATTAGGTAGAAACAATCAAATACATGTAATATTATAATGTTAATAACATAGAATAGGTTGCCAAGTACATTATATTGTTTTATATATAGTATCATTATATTCATTTCTAGAACAATACTAGATATGTACAAAACAATACGTATTCTACATGATGGCATATAGTGTTCATATTGTATATTATTAATATATTCGTTCATACTTGGCCATAAATCAAATTATTTATACGAGTTCTTCACAAATACCCCAACAAATATCTATGAACCCAGTAAATGTGTGTAAAATTACTCAAAACACAAAAGCAGTCATGATAAGTTACGCAAATGGGCCTAAAAGCTAACTAAAAAAATAAAATTGGAATAAATATGTGTCAACTAAAAAAGTAATATCAATGAAATAAGTGCAGGTTGGAGGTAAAAGTGCAACATAACAAAATAAATAGGCTTTATTTTTCTTCTTCTATCGACAACCTTCCCTGATTCTCCACCACCCGCCATCGACTAGTCGTGTCTGTTGCGCATGCGCGGTGCCAAGTTTCCAGAAAATGCCGATGTGGCCGCCGAGATATTCCACATTAGTTTCTCCTGAAAACTTAACAACAAACTGTTGCAATGCAACTCTCCATGCTGCTTTTACTGTGCGCCTGCTGGCCTGTTACCGCAGAAGAAGAAGACGAGAGACTGCCGAATAAATGCGAAGGTTTGGACGAAGAAGTGACGCCATGCCAGCTGACTTTCTAACTTTACATTGAAATAATTCAACGTGGGCTTTCTTCTGTCTTGTCAGTGTGCAAGTTTCTGACGGTGGAGCTGCAGGATGCGCTGGAGAAGAGCAGCCGCTCCAAAGAAGTCCTGGAGGTCGGAGAGGTGCTGGGCACAGGCAAGAGACGGAGAAAGATCCAGTACAACACCTCGTGAGTTGAAGCTGTGCGAAACACTTCAATAGGAAGTCAATGCTGCTTTGCTTAAAGTGCCAGAAAGCCTGACACTCAGCATGCAATCCTGCATATTAGACTATGTTATGAACCCCCTGCGGCTATAACACCGTTACACTGTTGTTTATTTGTTTACATCTGTGCACTATTTGTTAGTTAATTTAATACAGAATCAGTAACTTCTTTGAAATCACTTCTTAAATCCATTTTATAGAATTGCTTTTAAGTTATGTTGCCTTTTATGTCCTTTAATGCAGTTCTTTTGTTCCCCTGTTTTTGTTTGTTTATTTGTGTTCTATTGCATTTGCCCTTTTTGGTTATTTGTTTGTTTTTATGAATGGTCCTTTTTTGTTTACTGGTGTTGGTGGTATGCTATGACTATGCTTTGATTTTAAAGGTGATATATATATATATATATATATATATATATATATATATATATATATATATTAGTTGTTATTGTATTATAATTATTCTATTCTAATGTTTTTTACACACACATATATATATATATATATATATATATATATATATATATATATATATATATATATATATATAGTCCATTTCTATATTTAACATTGCTATACTTGTATGTAATGAAACAATGTCCACTTGTGGCATTAATAAAGTGATTTATCTCTGTCTTCTGATCCCAGAGAGACCCGGCTGACTGAGGCGGTGGACGACATCTGTGAGCGCATCCTTCAGTATAATGTTCATGCCGAGAGGCCTGGCAGCCTCCGATATGCCAAGGTGACTGACACCTGTCTGCTTTTTAAAATTACACACGTTGTCATGGCTCTGGTTCCATCTTGGAGTAAAACTTAACGCTCACAGGTGTCGCGTTTAACGTGCATGCAATGTAGTGTGTTCCACTCTAAAAGACAAATCTACCCCCAATACCGTTTGTGCTCTTGTCATTGGCAAATATTTGCATCGATTTGTGTATCAAACTGCCCTCCAGCTGGTGTGTGGTTGTGTGTGTCTGACAGGGTACCAGTCAGACCATGGCGACTCTGAAGAACCTGGTCCACAAGGGAGTTAAAGTGGATCTGGGTCTGCCGTTTGAGCTGTGGGACGAGCCCTCTGTCGAGGTGTCAGACATGAAAAAACAGGTGTGTGTGTGTGTGTGTGTGTGTGTGTGTGTGTGTGTGTGTGTGTGTGTGTGGCTGTTAATGTTGAAACACAATCAAACCTATCATTGTTTGAATTAAAAAATGTATTTTACAACCTTCAGTGTAACACAAATTAATCATTTATTTCAAGTAAAATCCCCAAAGAGTCAAAAACAGACGAATGCATTTTTTTTACTTGTTCAGTAATTGTAGAAAACTGAACAACAGCTCTACCGAAGAAACAAAATAAAAAATATATAATAATAATATTTTTAAAAATTAAAAAATTAAAAGCTGTATTAACCAGAATCAGCTATATTGGCCGTGTGTGTGTGTGTGTGTGTGTGTGTGTGTGTATAAACATGGAATTTGACTCTGGTTACGCTTTGCTCTCTTCGTAGAAACTAAGCATCAACATTGAACTAATGTGTACAATATAAATATATATATTAAATAACATACCTACTATTTGGCCAACTTAAACGTGTGTGTGTTCAGTGCGAGACGATGCTGGAGCAGTACGAGGACGTCGTGGAGGACTGGTACTTCCATCATCAGGACCAGAGGCTGGAGAACTTCCTCTGTCAGAACCACGTCCTCAAAGCATTAGAGCAAGGTAGGTCGAATAAAACCTACCAGTTTGTGTGTTATCAATACATTTAAAACTACTTTCTGTGAGACGAGTGATATGTAGACATGAGCTCGCGGCACATCAAAGGTAAACTCGGGTCAGAACATAAACTGTGGAGCTCAAACCTCTGATTTGTTTCGTCTTTCCATCGCTCCCTCAGAGTGTATGAAGGAGGCGTGGAAAGGAGACATGGGGACCAAAAAACTGGACAAGGAGCCAGAAAGTGACGGCGCAGGAGAGGCGAGGACGACGCATGACGCTGGGGAGCTATGAGGACAATGTTTCCACACAAAAGAGGGGAAAAGCAGACGGCAACAGAATGACCTCAATTTTGGCTGCAAACTGCGAAGAAAATATGTATTGTGACACTATTGTAGCATTTACAGTCAACCTACATGTGTATTATCATGCTGGTGCCAAATCTTGGTTCTAGAGTTTCTGTTTTTAAACTACATTTCCTCTGTTATGCTTTTATACGAACGATTGCACCTTTTTTAAACACTTTACGGATCAAGTTTGAAGCCTTTTCCATTAACATTTGCGTCCCTTACAGTATTATATTACATGTACACGCAGTTACAATCTCTCCTTATGCAAACGATATGGTACATGTAAACATGTTTACTACAAATTACAGCCTTTTAAAATGCAATATGTACAGTTTTTCAGTGTGAATAAAATGCTTGTTTTTCTGAATAACACTAAACAACACGAAAGCACATTTTTGACTGTGTGGTCGTTGACGCTGCAGGTGTCTAATCAGCGATGATGAGTTTCAGGTGTGTTCCTCCTGTCTCGTGTTGACAGGCACACGAGGACACTCAACCAGGAAGAAGTGTTTGACACACCGACACCACAATGCCTCTCACTCCTCTCGACTTTACACTTCCTCTCTACATTCTGTCCAGATTGGTGACGATTCAGTGCCACACTTACCAGACCAAACCTCTTTTTCTGTCTTTCTCCGACCTGGCCGCCCTCGACGCGGCCTCTTCGCGCGAGACAAACAAAGCTCGCGTCGGGGACCCTGTCGTCGCTCACAAGGTCAAGACATTTGCGGTGAAATGTCACGAGGACGCCGTGGAGATTGTGATGAAAGCGTATCTGTTTGACCCGGGTCTGCCCGTGCAGCCCACGCAATTGAGGCTCGGACCTTTCAGCCCTGTGCAAGATCACTGCACGGCCAAGATGTCTCCAACGGGGGATTACGTCATCAGAGCGCCTCTGGCTGAGTGTGGGAGCAAAGTGACGGTTGGTGAGCCTCCTAATAATCTAAATGCACTGTGGAGTTCAACAAATTCACAAGTAAAAAGAGCCAGAAAACCCCCACTTTCCTCTTGAGTCGTGAATGCAGCGAAACCCCAGCTGGATTGTTGCGCCATTGCTGCCATCTAGTGGTTTAATATTGATGGTGCTTTTGTGTAGTTCACCCAGAGTGCTGTGCTGTACAACAACCTCCTGCTGTACTCGCCCCCTCCATCTCCTGGAGGCATGTTGCAAGCAGAAGGAGCTGCTATTCCAGTCCAGTGTGAATATGGAAGGTGCGTTTACACACTGTGTACACACATTGTGTAGTTTGTAGACTAGCAAGCACACCATTCAAACCAAAGGGATGAAGTCTTTATTTAAAGGGAGAAATGCAGATAAGAGGCGGAGGGGCGTATGTTATGATGCCCCTGAATAATATCCCTCCTCAATGCAATGTCATTATAAGCACCGGTGGACAAAACAGACTCAACTCATTTCTATTTTCATATAAAACTGAGTGATGCAAACTGTCAACACACCATACTTGTCAAATAAAAGGTGGCCACACTTTTCCTTAAGCTTTAAAATGGCAATAAGTTAAAGTCATTCATTTGCCATCATTTCTACGATCAATTACTAGTTTCTGGGATAGATATGGAAGGAGTCCATGTTGAAGTCTGTGATGGAATATTTTTTTCTTGGAAAAGAGGAATAAAGTCTCAAGAATCAAAGTTGTCTTTAGTCTATTTTTATTTCTGGCAAAAAAAAAGAAAAGAAACATGTGACGGCTACATCAGGGAGTCTGCAGCAAGATTTCTTCGACACATAAAAAGTTGCCACTATATTTATGCATATGAGAAGTAACGCCCTCTTTTAGAGGAACACAGCAGCGCTGAACTAGTCTAAACCAGATATGGTTTCTGCTTACTAGGCATTTCTCTCACAATACAATCAACTCTTACGTTAGCTTTGCAAAAGATACAACATGCTTCTCCCGGCACATTGTGATACGTTGTTACCTCAGCTAGCTGGGAAAGCCATCATCTCAAGACAGGGGCCCATTGTCTTCTCTTGGCCTGTGAGCTTTCACATCACTCCAGCTGACATCAGCTTAGTACTTTTCATTGGACGCAAACAATTTCTCGATGTAACTTCTAAAACTTGTAACATACGCAATGCTATGTTTTAGCATTACAAGTCCCTCTACCTTGCAGGAGGTACACGGTGAGCAGCCAGGTCCTGAAACCAACCTGGAGTCCCCAGATCTCAGTCCAGTCTTCACATCTGGACCTGGACTTCCACCTCCGGCTCATGACAAGTGGGTTGGTTTCAGTCTGGTCGATAAACAATCTCCTAACTAAATCATAAACCTATTTTAAGAATGTGAAAGAAACGTCCACAAACAGGGCAATGGAGGAATGAGCTCACAATAAAGCAACACATTAAAAAAAGTGAAATCTGTTAAAAGAGGTGGATTTTTTATGCAGTAATAGGCAAATAAGTTATATTTCTGTGTCTGGACCATTAAGCGCACATATTTTTTTTTTTTCTTTCCTCAGATGACTGGGGCAGCGAGAGAAAGTCATCCGTTTACTTCCTGGGTGACGTGGTCAACATCGAGGCGTCTGTAGATCATCACCACCTTCCTCTGCGTCTGTATGCAGACAGCTGTGTGGCTACGCTGACCTCCGATGTGAATTCTGTCCCCCGGTATCCCTTCATAGACCACCACGGGTGAGTCCTTTACGTCGTTTAATGTCTGCAGAGGTTCCTGCAATTAATTTCCTTTTGAACGGGATTGGGTGGTCCACATTGCATGCATAAATGTGTCCAGTTCCTGTATCCTATTCTTATGAAAAATTAGCCCAAATTACTCGTTGAATCTGATAAGGACGCGCGTGCTCTCTGCAGATGTTTTACAGACTCGCAGCTGAACGGCTCGAGATCGCGTTTCCTGCCCAGAGTACAGGACGGACTCCTCCACATTCAGCTTGAACCTTTCCTCTTCCACCAGGACCACAGGCACACTGTCAGACCCAGCCTCACTTGTTTGAGTGTCTAATAATCTGCAGTTTGAAGACCAATGCCTCAGTGTGTCATTCTATCTCCTGTAGATACATTTAACATGTTACCTGGAAGCAGAGCCCAGTTCCAACAAGCAGGCAGTGAAGAAGGCCTGTTCGTTTAGGAGGGGGAGGTCTGGTCCACTACACCTGTTCTCGCCGTCCGCTGTTCAAAAACAATGCTGAACTTATTCCCAAAAAGAAGTAATGTAAAAAAAAGTATAATCAAGTGTGTTTGTCTGTCAGGTGGAGGTCAGCGGATGGGGAGGACCGTGTTTGTAAGAGCTGCAGAGGAGTTGAGACAAATCGCTCCAGTGATGCCAAGTCCAACCACAAGAGGGCGCTGAGGAGCACAGCAAAGCCCCGACAAACTGGTATTACATCTAGTACGTACTACTCTGCAGTAGTATTGAGTACTCCGTATATAAAATAGATTGAGTCATGAATTTATTCAATTAAGTCAGATTTTCTGTCCTTGCAGAGCTTCACCAAACCAACGCGGGTCCAATTATATTTCTGCCTTTTTAAAAACTCACTACAGTTGGAAAACACAAACATCTGTATTGAAATGTTGAGTTAAATAAACACGTTTAAGTACCTGTGAAATATGAGGAAAAAGTTATTTTCTCCATACTAGAGTCTGGGTTCCTGGAACAACTTGAACATTTACAATGTAGTGTTTAATAAAGTGTTGCTGGACAAGTTTATGTCTTTTAACTAGTGTAATGAAACTCAGATGGATGTAGGAATATTTGCACAATTAACAACAATCGCTGAATAAATAGTTTCCAGGTGTAAAGACAACAGACGATCAATAAAACAAAGACTGCTGTTTTCAGGCATTCATTTTCGGGTTATGTATTTTCTCTTTTTCCATCGATTTGGAGCTTTAACCGGTAATCGTGTGACACGACAGTCACCCATATTCGATCGTGCAGACCGATAATCACGCCACTGTTTGGACACATGTCGGCTGATTAACGTCTGCCGTCCGGTTGCTTTCATCATGGCAGCTTTCATCTTTTTAATTGTAACCGATTCTCGTGAAGTCAGACGAGCGAAGGCCTGAAATGTGCACCCATTAATTAAGTTGTTTTTTTTTGTTTCCTATCCAACATGACACAACTTTAAATATCAACATCTATCAACGCCACTCATGCATAGCATGCTTGACTTGTTTCAACAACTAAGCGCATGTTATACTGAACACAGAGTGCTGAATTCAAAGTGATTTTTAACAGTTTCATCTCTTTTAGTTGGACGAGCGGCATGGCCTCCAGTAAGTTTCTTTTTTTAACCGTAAAACAAAAGATGTGCACTTGTATCTATTTGTTAAAGGCTGATAATGACCCAAGACATCACATTATGTAAAGAGAGGTTTCTTTTGACTGTTAAAGGTCCACGTTCTGCATTTCAGACCCATCAGCGACCAGGATGCTCCACAATGACACGTGCTTGTTGGAATTTCTAGCTTGCTTCACTCTGATCTTTTCTCTTGACCTTTTGATCCTTAAAACGCTGTTAAATGCATTTTATTGGTGAGGTTTCCTTCTCCATCCAACACCTGCCGTGGCACAATGAGGGACACTTGGGGGGAAAAACACAAACATTTGGATTCATGGCAACCAGGATAATGTGCCTCTCAGCTCATTTTGCCAACCGGTGATGCAGAGCCAAAGCTTTCAGTCACGATTTCCTTATTACAGACATCTGTCTTGTTGCATTGAAGCCAGACCGTCTTAGTTACCGTCAAGAAAGCCGCTCTGTCCATGGAGCGCCGCCGCAGGTTCAGGACGGTTTGTGTCAAACGTCCGTCCATCATGTGCTTCCTCTCCAGACGGCGGCGCACATGGAGAAGGTCAGAGGGGCGGGAACACGATCTACTTGAAGATGTACTTCGATGACGGAGGGCGACCCCCTGAAAGGGACACGCGAGACGCATCGCCACGTTAATGGAGGATCTTCTTTCGGCCTCCATATCCCAAAAGTAAAGCACGCGGAGCATTTTCTATAATTTATTTACTGTAATTGTTAAATGTTTTTTAGAAGATGAGGCTCGGAGCAAACGTCAGCTTTTTTTTTTGTGATCTGATTTTTAAGAGGGAAATGAGCAAAATGACAATTTAAAATAAAACATTCATTTAAAGTAGATATAATAGTTTTTTAAATAATACAAAATAAACGCAAAATAGATCTCCACCTAATACATTGAGGGATGCATTCAACTAAGTTTAAACTATAAAGTTCCATAAATTATTGCCTCGAGGAAATTAAAGATGACTCAATGTAGTTATATGTTTTACCTCATTAACAGAAAATTAATTATAAATAAAAGAAACAAATGTTAAATTAAAGCTTATGTTCCTCCAGTATTGAGCGTTATCATTTTTGGCTTGTTTGCAGATGCAGCCATTGTCTTCATTAATATTTCCTTTGCTCTGAATTGAAAATTAGGGACCCTCTTTAAAAGATTAATCATATTTTGCTAGTACATTTATAGAATAATGTGTAATATATCCCTAACTGCACCTCAGAGTTTTATTAAACCAGATGAGATCATTCTTGCTCTCTGGTTTTTGTCTGTACCTTCATGATAAAACTTTCATTTATACAGTTAATTCTCCTTCAAAACAGGCCTATTTCCTTTCATCAGCAGCCCTGTTATGACTTTCAATGCGTGTTACCAAAACATGCATTTCAGATGCAGTGTTTCCATGGTGTGTCATTGCTCCAGTAATTACAAAATAAATATTCTTCCTGCGCGCATCATCGCATTCATATCCGATCATCAAAACCGCAGCACAATGCCATATTGTTTCACTCTCAACATCGAAGCGCATTAATCCATCAAACAGACGCCCCGTGTTGGGAAATCTGCTCCGATTCTGTCAAAGAGGCTTAAAGTTGACTTTCATAATTACACCTCGGTGGTATTTTTGTTTATTATGATATGACTCTCAGCACACGCGTTGCTGCAGGGTGCAAACGTTGGCACAGTGAGGCACCTGTCAGAGACCACCTGGAGCGCCTGTTTAAAACCTGCTAAATGTTTTCTCGTCTCATTCTTAGCAATCATTTCTGTTATTTTGTGTTGTTTAAATCATTCTCTAAATGGTCCCAATTGACTCCCGACCTCAGCGCTCCGAAATCTCCTGTGCATTTGTGTGTTTACGCTGCCAGAATGCAATATCCACGCATAAACGTGCTGCTACACCCCTCAATTTCCTTTATTGCGCTTGTCCTGCGTCCAAGGATAGCATTTCTTAACTGCACTGTAACTACTAGACACACACACACACACACGGCAAACACACACACACGGCACACCTGGGGAAACATTCCTCGAGGGAAGTCATCAATCAGTTTTATGGCTTTCTCTGGGAAAGTTTCCTCCTCTCCAATCAAGCGTCTTCCCTCCCTTTACCCCTCCTCCTCGATTCCCTTTCTTATATTTCCATCTGTATCAGTTTTGGTTCACATCTGAGAACGATCCAGCGCAGCCAATTAACTTCAACCATTTTTCTTATTCCACCGAGGGATAATTGGAGCACACTGGAGAGTGAGATCTTCGCCTGGACGATACGCAAGATAAGACGATTACAACTGGCGTCCCTCTGTGTACTTAATTCGCCCGCCTGTGGTGATAAACCTGAAGGTGGAAGATCTCTACAAGGTAAAAACAATTGTCTTCAAATTCTATCGGGGGGACGAGGAGGCGGGTGAGGGGGTTAAAGAGGGAAAAAACTGCCTTGAAAGTTTTAAAATAAAGCCACTTGTCTCTAAATAAGATCAACCTGTTTCAGTTTCCCCTCAAGTGTGTTGACGTTGGTGCACGTGTTTGGTTTTCTACGACGCTTGTCACGACAAATTCAGTAAAATTGGTTAATCTTCAGGTAAACGATGGTAGGAAGTGTGCCATCGAGTGACTTTAACCGGTTGTAAGTGATGGAAGAAGTATTCATTCATACTTAAAGGCCTGAAAAATGCCTTCGTACTCACTCCTAACCATCTATTTGCAAGATGTTATGACAGCTTGGAGACTTTTTTTTATATTTGTGTATTTGTTGGAATAAGCTTGTGTGTGTGTGTGTGTGTGTGTGTGTGTGTGTGTGTGTGTGTGTGTGTGTGTGTTCATGCACCTTTTAGGATTTAATGACATGAAATATGTTTTGTGAAATTGATAACAGTTGTTGCGTTGCTCTCCACATTCCTGATTACGTAGTTGTTAAATGCTCAATAAATTGTACAAGTGAGTTTTTTTTCCCTCCAAACTTTAACTCTCTTTGACTTTCTCTTATTTAGTCAAATATTGTGACGTTGTCGTGAAATACTACCAAAGTAACTCGTAAAAAAAGTTATCCAGAAGTATTATCAAAATGTATATAAGTAAAAATAATGCAAAGCGGTCCCTTTCAGAGTGATTCTTATTCGTATTATTAGTATTATTATTACTGATATTTATATAAAAGCAAAAGTTTAATGTCAGCTGGCTGAGGGTAACTTTATTTTGTTGGGTTGTTTAACTTATAATTTATAACTTGTGCATCAATTACCAAGCTGCATGGTGGTAAAAGTACATGTAAAACACAACATGAAAATACTCTATTGCAAAGAAAACTCTGGCATTGTTACTGAAGTACCAAAGTAAAATTACTCAATTCAGAAAAATGGCCCCTGTAATGTATTTGTTTACACAAGTGAAATGTTTTCAATCATAAAACACAAAGTAAATAAAATAAATATCCTTTCTTCCATCCTTTTAAATTAAAATGTAGATAAATAATTGCCTGTGCGAGTTAAACTAGACTGAAAGAGGCCTGGGTTCATACACAAGAGCGTGAAGCACCCGAGTGCTCCCTTGTCTAAATTGCATCGCCTTTTCCTTCACTTGCGTCCTTTCCTCGCCTCTGGATCCACTTCAAGTCCAACGAAGCAGCGCCAGAGGCTTTCAGATCCCCAATGTTACCTGATGGTCCGTAACATTCCCGCGTGTGACACACAAGCTTGTGCGTTTGCTATCTTTTAAAGTCGTCGAGTCTGTGCGTCACACAAAAAAAAATGCCCAGAGGGAACTTCTTCAAATTTGGCACAAGCGTCCACTTGGACTCGAGTTATGGCCAAGAAACGTGCTCTGTGAGGTTACAGTGACCTTTGACTACCAAATTATATATGCTATGACAAAAACACACACACACGTGATGCAGTGAGTGCATGTGCAAGGCGTGGTGTCGTGTATTGAGTAGGCCGCTCTGACAGTAACTCCAAGGACACTTTTTTCCCCCCACAATATATTTAAATGAACGAAACAAACTCAACATTCCAGTTAAAAAAAAACACGACACAAAACATGTTAAACCTTGAAATCCACACACAAATAAGCCAATTACTTTAACACAACAATAGCGGGCTTGTGTGAGTTTGATAAATAATGTTCCTCGTAAATTAGTTTGGCAGAAGTGCGCTGCGCGTAAAGCCGGATGTGAGCGGCTCCTCCTGAGGTGGGAGTTCTTGGCTCACTTCGCGCTATGGAGAGACGCACCTCCCAGCTGATCCCGTTCATCTATCTCCCCTCCTCCTCCCACTCCTCCTCCTTCTCTTCCTCCTCTTCCTCCTCCTCCAGTGTGTTGCCCCCTCTCGGTGGTGCTTGTCTTCTGCTCCTCTGGACGCGTCTGGATGTCCGGACACTTGCTGCTGCTGCTGCTGCTGCTGCTGCGCTTCTCTCAATGATCCGGAGGCGCGAGGAGAAGCGAAGCACCGGGACGCACATGGTGAGCTGATTTATTTCTTCCTCTCTCGGAGGCTTTATTGGCTCTGCACTCTGAGGCGTTTTGGGAAGTTTGATGTGACGTTGAAGTCGCGCGTAAAGAGAAGAAATGAGCGGCGGCATTTGGTTTTGTCGCTGAGGTCAAATACAAGTTTATGTGTCCACAAAAAGTTCAACGAAAAGCATCAACCACACGCAGCGTTGGTGTTCTGAAGACATAATCATTCATAATTAGAAATGATTGTATGTTTTACTAAGTAGCCTGATAATGTCGCTCACCTCGTCTTTAGTAATGCAGCCGATATGCGCGCATTTTATTTAATTGATGTATTTGTTATTGTATGTTTTTTTAAATTTATAAATATTTGTTTTAATTACGTTTGTTCCTCTATATTTTATTTTGGCACATAAACATGTGAGAACACGGGCCAAAGGAGCAGCTTTTCTGAAGTTGCATTAATGATTAAATGATTTCCATGTAACTCCACGCAATCCAAGTTGACCTTTTAACTTTAAAGTTGCATCATCTCCTTATTAAACCTTGATTTTAATAATTATTACAGCCTGTTGCCGGCGGGATGATCCCACTTTTACTTTGATATCATTGTGAGCAACTTGAATCATAGCTTGTTGTTGCGGTTGCAATAAAACATAACATATGAACAAAAACCACAATAACCGAATGGTTGGACTGGATTTAAAACACAAACAGGACCAATTCATAATTCAAACATCTGAATTACGTTGTTTGATCCACCTGGGATAACCCAACGCTGCTCATATTATTGTTCCTCTGTGAGATAAAAACTAATTGACTGCCGCCAATTTGTGCTTAACAAGAGCAATTAGTTGCTCCGAATGGAGGCAATTAGGCTCCGGGCTCCTCTGTGAGCTGCTGCCAAAGTGATCAGCCTAAATATGATCAACATTATTGTTTAATGAACCGTGAGCGGCTGAATCATTATTCTCGGGTCCATTAAATAAAACGCCCGCAAAGTGCGCGTGACTGCGGGCTATTTTCCTTTTCACGTCTGGAGTTGATTAGTTTTCCTAAAATCCCTTTGCAGCACTTGTATCCCAGAGAAAATATACCGTGTTTGCTTGAATAGATATTTAGGGATGATTACTCATGTTTTATTTATTTGTATGCATACATATGCACTATTACAGTCAGGGCCTTTAGTGTGCCTGTGAGATTTATTTAATATCACCTGATGTTTATTTGCCTTTTCTAATCATTTCAATAATAAATTAGCCAACAAAAATCATGCCTGTTTTTTTTTTTTTAATTTTATGAGTTATTTGTTGCAGCTCTGGAGCACTTTTTGTGTTTTCTTTTCCTCTCTTGTTTAAGCCCCTGTGGCACATTTTGTGGATTCAATTGCCACTATCGCCACAGGCCTCGCTCTTTTTCACCTCCATCGTGCCCCGAGCCCGTCGTTGGCGGCGTGAAACGCAACACGAAATCACAGTGATTTCATTTCCATCTGTCTTTCAATATCAACATGTGAAGCTCGGCGCTGCCGGAGAGCGTCTTGCCAACTTATAAGAGGCTGTAAAGCGGGGAGAGAGAGGGGGGGAGAGGGGGGGGGGCAGGAAACTCACTTTTAAATATCAAGTGGGTGACATGTGTTTTTAAATTCCCAAAAAATGAAGCAGAGCTTTATGGGTCAACGCCGAGGCCGAGACACCTTCCTCACTGGATTGGCAGTGTTGGACGGCGGTGCAGACGTGAAGGACAGAGGCTTTCAGCTAAAGACACAAGCCCTGATAATCCATTTTGTGCTGTCCGTTGCTTTCACCTCCCCGGGCTGCCCCACTAAAATTAGATTATTACACCTAAAGCAGAACTCGTGGAATCCGCTCCGTGTGGAATAACACACAGATGGGCTTCCACTGTGCAGGCAGGAATGCGGTTTGAGAATACAGAGCGCATACGTAGCCTTCCTCTTCTCACCCAGTGTTGTATTTCTGACCGACTGAGGACAATTGCAAATTAACAAAGGTGTCAGCGTGGGGGACATGCACCGACAGGTGCCTCGGTTCAGCTTCAAACACGTCGGCTATAAGAGAGAGAGAGAGAGCGCGAGCTTATATAATTGATCGTATTTATTTAAAGGCTCTGTGTCTTGGAGCTGCAATGTAGAACCCTGGGAAACTTTCCCAGCGACTGTGGTGTCAAACTGGGCCCGTGTTTATTTGTACAATCCACCGTTTAGTCTTTTTTTAAAAGTCATCACCAAGTAGCAAAGCAAATTTAGCATATTTTTTGCCTCCGTGTTGCTGGCCCGGGCCGCTTGCCCATGACGAGGAATGTTAAAACGTGTGAGACAAATCCAGCTCATCTGCTCACCATGAGCAGCTCCAGAGCCGGGCTGGCCCGCATGTTTCAAGAGTGTGAACAGGCCAAAGAGAGTTAACAGGTAGCGAGGGGAGAATACCACACGCACCAGAGGTTTCTTCACTTTGGCTTCAAAGCTTTGAGTCCTCGTATCCTGCTAAATCTCAGTAAATGAGTCGGTTGCAGCAGAGCAAAGCTCCAAAATGTGAATTTACTTTTCAATACCCATGTTGCTACTCCATATCTTGCTCATTCTTTCTTATGTTCCTTGTCCTTTTCCTCTTAGATTATCTCCCTTAAAGTCATTACAAAGGCAGCAGATGATATAGTTCATAACTGAGAATATAGGAACAGTTTTAATTTAATAAAAAAAACACATAGAAGTACGAGACAGCGGGGCAACAAGCGCAGACATTTAAAGATCTCCTTCACGCTTCCTCTCGCGTCTTCGCATCATTATTCCAGATGGAATCACATTTCCGTCTGATCAATGTGGGTTTCGGAGCGGGGATATGTTTCTAAGGGAGGTGCTGGTGCTATAACTATGTTACAGTTGTGCTTAACATTTTAAGCACCCCTAAATTTACAAGTGCCCCCCACCCCCATCGTTTGAAATGCTCTCGCACCGCCAGTACCTCGGATAACTCCACAATACTATTTATACTCGTCAATGGGCTCAATCACTGAAGGTTTGATGTCACTTTGAAGAAAAGTAAGACAGTAAGGTGTAAACCGCCAACAGGGAGGTGAATATGTATCATCAGCATTTATGCATGCTAAAAAAAAAATCTTGTCACTTCAGCTTTTCCCGATCCATAAAAGAATGCATTTGTTCCTCTTCCTGACATCCAGACACATGTCAGCGTGATGAAGAGTAGGAGTCGAAATGGCATCAGGAAATGGCGACTGCAGAGCGCGAGCGTCGCTCCGCTCTGATCGACCATGCTGTAAACATGCCCCCAGGTTGTCAGCAAGTATTTTTCCAGCCCCTTGCCAGCCGAGCATAGCTGCTTCTAAAGATCACCCGCCGGAGACGTTGATCTCATCTTACCACTATTTGGCTGAATAAGCTTCTTTTTTTTTTTTTTTTTTTTTTGAAAGACGGCGATTGCTGCCAAGTCACTTCAAAACGTTTCGAGGCGTATTTGTTTTCTTTTAGGGTTATGTTTAATAAGTTCGAACTCAATATGAGGTTTACTGGTGGGGAGAGGGGAAAAGGGGGCGATGGCCTCTCTCACACACGTGCTATTTGCAGTCGGTATGCATTAACAAAAGAACGGGTGTGAAACACTCGTGAACGGTGCTTTACGAGGAATGTCGCTCGTCTTCAACATGCTCCTCCGGCACCCCGGCTGTGTGAATTTATGGAAAGCAGCAGTGAGAAAAAAAAAAGGAAAAAGGTTGAAACCATATCCGGTGGGTTACGGTGGCGGTGCCAGACAGATGATCTGGTTTCGGGGGAAGAGGGAGTCTGGATTTGGCCTAGAGGGGCGCATTAAAGAACCTCAGGGGCCTCTCGCTTCAGATGAACGTCCATTTATCAAAGTGGTTGTAATGGGCCGATGTTTAATTAGTCATGTAACGTGACAAAGACAAGAGCAAGTGCGTGTCATGGGAATGTTAAACAACCGCCTCCTTTATCCTTTGTGTGTTTCACTCGTCCCGACCCTGAACCCCAAACCGCCTACGCTCACTGCAGTCCTCATCCAGAGCCAATCCTTCCCTGAATCCTCTCCTAACTTTTACCCTGCTCATAATCCCTTTGACACCACCTTCCCTCTTTCTTCAGCCGGTGCCTCGGCACCAAATGAGACCAATGACCTCATCGTCCGATCGACTTATCCTCAAGTCCTGAACTTTTTTATCAGTGCGTTCAGGTTCCCGTGGGACTCGTCCCGACTCGTCAGGAATGACCAGCCGAGGCATTCTGGACTCCAGGAATGTGGCCCGGTGGCATCGCGGGGTCACAGCCAGACCGCTCATTAGCCCTCTTAGCTCGTAGCGTTTCCTGTCGCGACGCCGCAAAACAAAACACGGTCGTCTGATACGCCTGATCTTGGCTTTTGTCCTCAACCGGGTTCGGTTGATCCACTTTGGAGCAGGTCTTTTCTTTTTTTTTTTTTTTTTGTTTTCGGCGGTCCAGGAGGCGGCAGAGTCAGTGCCACGGCCTCCTCGCGGGCCCCTCGGAGCTGTGTGGTCCCCCGAGGGGAGCCTCATGTTTCGGCGCTTGGCTAATTGAGCGGGATGACGAGGCCGGAGAGGCGTTCAGCCCCGTCCGCTCCTACGGGTTTGGTTTATGCAGCCCTGCTGACTTCGCTGTCAGTGTCAAACGCTTGTTAGGGCGCCATCAATCTCGCAGCAGTTAAGAATATTCCCGGACCAGAATGAAGGGGGCAGGTGATAGATGTGCAGGGAGACGGAAGAGCAGAGGGGGGAAAGCCGTTTGAAAATGTGGAAGGAAGGTGGTTATTGAGGGGGGGAAAATTACAAGGAAAGAAGCGAGAATGACATAAAAGTCAAAAGTGGCAGGTGTTGAACTTTCTTAGCATGAAACAAATTAAGGAAGTGCTTGTTGGGAATGTGCTTGGAGGCTTCATGTGAGCGGGAAAACAATAAATCTCTGCTTCCAGAGAGAAAGCGCACGCATTGTTCGTTTTGTCCACATGCCAAAATTAACGCTCTCGGGTATCGAATCCTGACAGATGGATAAATTACACTCATCAGCAGTCGTAAGAGACGGGAAGGGATTTGTTCTCGCAGCGGGCGTACACAAGTCCGTGTTTGTCTTCAATAACCACGGAAGTATCCATGTATAGGGGCTCAAGCCGAACACACATTTCGATCTATAAATCATTTCCCATACCATCCTCAGGATTAATCTCCAACAGCTTCCCTCCCCTCATTTCTTTCTGTCTTTTTTTTTTGTCTTCTTCTCAAACCTTCTTTTCTGCTCGGTAACGCTCCACACGGCTCATACTCAGGCCCCTCGCTCGCCTGCAGCACTGACCGCCGGTAAAGTGATTTGAAAAGGAGAGCCATAAACGTGATGGATGTGGTCCAGCTCGGGGTTTAGCGCCAGCTGTCGGGCATGTTTTTCGTCATCGCGGCGCGGCCTTCTCCACCCGCGCTCATCCACTCGTCTCGGGCTCGAGAGGAGTTTAAACACCGATGTGTTCTGAAAGGCTGTCGAGGTCACGGGTTCAAACCGGTGGCCGACGCTATACCGCGAAGATCGGGGATTACATTTTTATGGGATGAGATCTTTACTGGCATCTGCTGAGAGCCAATAAGGTGCAGTTGATGCGATGCGGCGAGCTGGCATTGTGTGTTTCCAATAAAGGCACAGGTGGTCTATCTTATATTTCCTTCTTTGGCTTCGAGCGCAAGTTGTATAAATCAATCAGTTCATATTTTCTTTTGTTTTATGATCCAGCGCCCATGGTTTTCTCTTAAAAATCATCTTTTTTTTTTTTGCTCCCACAGGCTCGATAACATGATGTTCCGGCCCTTTTCCCCTCCCCCCTCCACCTCTCTCTTCCCCGTCTTCCTTCTGCTCCTCCCTTTCCTCCCTCCGTCCCCCGTCTCGTCTTCCCTTTCTCACACCCCTCTGAGCTGGACTTCCCCTCACGACCCCTGCTACTACCTCGACGGCCGCCCGCGACACTGCCTATCGGAGTTCATCAACGCCGCATACGGCGTCCCGGCCAACGCCAGCCGTTCGCTGCAGGGGTCCGAGCATGACAGCAACATCACCACCTTGACGGACCTCCACAACCCGCACAACCTCACCTGCTGGATGGCCCGCGGAGGTCCCGACTCCGGAGAATGGGCCCTCACGCTTCCTCTGGGTCGACGCTTCGAGATCACCTACATAAGTTTGCAGTTTTGCCAACATGGGGAGCCGTCGGACCCCATCTCCATCTCCATACTCAAGTCCATGGACCACGGGCGCACCTGGAGGCCGATGCAGCACTACTCCAGCGACTGCCCGGGGAACTTCGGGCTGCCAGCCCAGACGGTGGCCCAGACGAGGCAGCAAGAGACGGAGCCCCTCTGCTCCGACCCTCGCCCCCTGCAGAAGCAGAGGGGCGGCAGGGTGCTGGCCTTCTCCACCCTCGACGGGCGGCCGTCCTCTCCCGATTTCGACCACAGCCACACCCTTCAGGACTGGGTGACGGCCACGGACATCCGGGTGGTCTTCCACCAGGTGTCCAAGGGCAACTCGGATAAGAGAGAGGAAGCGCGACGGCGCGACGGTGCAGAAGACGACCGAGGGACCGGGCTTCTGAGGTGGAGATCAGGCTCCAAGGGGCACGCCGGTGATCAGGTGGACAGGTTGAATACAGATAATACACTGGCATTTTTTGAGAGGGAGACACAGAAAAACAAAGGGGAGAAAGTGGACAAACATGGGAGGAGGGGTCACTATAAAAGCTCAGGTCAGGACGAAGATGGACACAATGTGACGAGCAAAGAAGGGGGTGACAGTTTGAGCGCAGACACGCACACTTCTTCAAAGAAAGGCGGGAAAGCCAGAGGGCAAGGACGCAAGAAGGAAAACAATCCTTGGCTGCCTTGTCCCAATGGTGGTTGTGTTTGGACGGTTGAGGGGCGGAGCCGGAACAGCAAGGGGCGGGAGCTGAGGAAGAGGAGGAACAATAATCTCAACGCCAGACAAAGCTCCAGGAACCTGCAGGCGGCCCCGCCCTCCGCTGCCCGAGCCCCTCTGGCCCTGTCGGACCTGCAAGTTGGCGGCAGGTGTAAATGTAACGGGCACGCCTCCAGGTGTCGCCGGGACGACGCGGGCCGGGCGGTGTGCGCGTGCGAGCATCACACGGCGGGGCAAGACTGTGACGTGTGTGAGGATTTCTACTGCGACAGGCCCTGGCATCGGGCCACGCCCACGCACCCGAACCCCTGTGTTGGTGAGTCCTGCAGCCTTTTGCTGAGTGAAGTTAGATCCTGTTACACATGCTCATACATACGTTTTGTACTTCCCTAGTGCTGGAGAGAAAAAAAAACAAACCCAAATTTCCCATAGTGCAACTAGATAGCTAAACATTTGTGTCTTTAAAACGCCACACTGACATTTTCTTAAGCAGGCTTTCTGTTATAAATTTGCCTCCAAGTCCAGGTCGACGTGACATCATCAGGGTAATATACTCCTCCAGAGAAGGAGTTATATATCTGTTTACACAGGCTGAGTAGTACTCCTTATGTGTGCATGTGACTTTAAATAACAATAGTTTGTAGTAACTCACGGGTGTGCCATTGTAAGTTGTTGAACAAACTTCTTCAAATATAAGCTCCATGTAGCGATAATAACGGACAAGCTAATTCAATGTGTCTGTGTGTAGCTGGCGGTGTCACCATGCACTTACATGAGCATTGCTCTTTGTTTCCCAACCACTGAACACTGAACCACACTGACACACCAGATGTGACATCTTGTGAAGAGCATTTCCTCGACCGCTGTTCATTATTTCCCTCCCTCGTCCAGCCTGCGAGTGTAACGGCCACTCAAACAAGTGCCGCTTCAGCATGGAGGTGTTTCAGCAGTCGGGCCGGCGGAGCGGAGGTGTGTGCCAGAAGTGTCGCCACCACACGGCCGGACGCCACTGCCAGTACTGCCAGAACGGATACACCCGCGACCACAGCAAGCTGTTAAACCACCGCAAGGCCTGCCAACGTTAGTCCTGACTTGATCGTGTGTGTCAACTGTTTGCATGTTCTGGACAGAGTTAATGGGACGAAAGGAAGTGCATTCTTGTGTGTGTGCGTCTGTGTGTGTGTGTGTGTGTGTGTGTGTGTGTGTGTGTGTGCACATGCATGCATGAATAACTTAAATAACCATCTGTGCATTCTTGGAGGATGAAAAGCAAATCAAAGTGTGAGAGACGGTGTTTGTGTCTGAATGCGTGGGTGTGTGTCTGTGTGTGTGCAGCTTCGCCTCCGTCTGAGTGTACAGAAGTGTTTATGGGCTGGTTGCATTGTGAGAGCGGACAAGTATTCCTGTTAGCGATATGCACACAAAAACACTCTCGAAACCCCACCGTTCGGCCACCTGTATCTCCATCGTTACCGCCGGATGGTATTTGCCGTGACCCCCCCCACCCCCCGACCTTTGACTGGTCACATGTCCTAAGTGACTGTGACACTCTGGTATGCTCATGTGGAAGCTTGACCGCGGGCCTAATATATCCAAAGTTAATGGGCTCTCTTTGAGCTTGACACATGTGCAGGGATGAAAAAGAACATGAGCTATGATTGAATACACTCATATTCTATCACTTTCTACGTATGAAACAATAGCAAACGGAAAATTCATGACCTCCACCACACAGTCTGACATCTCAGCATTCATTTATTGATGATATATATATATATATATATATATATATATATATATATATATATATATATATATATATATATATATATATATATATATATGCTAGTCACTCTTCAGAGCCCAATTACTCATTTGCTCCAGTCAGGTTGTTTGGACTTATTGTAAGGATTTGTGTAAATATAACTAGAGTGCTAACAGAGCTGCTGAAGTGTGTGTGTCTCTCGCTCTCTCTCTTTCTCTCTCTCTCTCTCTCTCTCTCTCTCTCTCTCCGTCTTCTCTCATCGGGTCTTATCCCGTGATAGTTGTGGTAAATTAAAAGCTTTGCAATGTAAGCCATGGCAGAGCCAGGCACTAACCATTATACAGCATCAAAAACAGACAATATTAAAGGACAACAGATACATACATTTAGATTTGGGACCGGTATCTGATGGGCTAAAAGTTACCTTAAAGTTCTATCCCTGTCAAATTTCATATTTTACAAATAACCAACCCAAATCACCGCCATCATGTGACTTTCAGTTCATAGCTCTACAGAGATATGTGTCTTTGTTTACCCGTCAAAAACGCTGCAAAATAGCCTTTGAGGTGTTAGAGGTCTTCCCTCAGAGGACATTCCCTCAGGACAGATGCTGTCAAGCAGGATTAAACCCGGGTCTCATCCCTGATGGATGGTCTCCTTAATCCTGTTTGCTGTCCTCTTTGCAGCAGTTTGACTTTGACACAAGTTTTTATATCTTTAACTTGCTTTCCTGTTGTCACGTATCAGTCAGGATGACACCTGCTTGTTTCCATATCATATCATGTGATATAGCTCAACAGTACAACCACAGTTAAAAACCTTCACTGGGTATCTCAAGACTTCCACGACTGAAAGGGAACCTCCTAACTTGGCATTTTAATGTCCTTAAACTCATCGTTATGGCCCTCATCAGTGTCGTTTTCAGCCGGCTGTTTTAAGCATTAACCACTGCACACTACCTGCAGCCAAATAAAGTCAGCAATTAGTTCATGAACACATTATAGCTAAAATATATTTCCCTCAGGAGCTGGTGGAGCCCAAAACAGAGATACAAGGAAGACAGATATTGGATAAACAGGTGTCAGCCGCAGAGAGACAAGACTGAAAATACATGTTGAGGTTTGCTGATGTGTAATTCCGCATCTGTTTGCTAACAAATCTGCACTAACTTCATGTGATGATAATGTGTGTGCGAGATTTTCACTTTGTTTTTGCTGCACAATTGTTGCTGCTTTTACCTCCAGGCTTCAGACAAGTAAGACATTGCTGTCTCCTCTCTTTTGAAGCGTGTCAGTGCCATCCCCTGGGCGCAGTGGGCCGCTGGTGTAACCAGACATCGGGTCAGTGTCTGTGTCGGGACGGGGTGACCGGCCTCCGGTGCAACCGCTGCGCCCCGCGATACAAACAGGGCAAGTCCCCTCTGCGGCCCTGCATACGTAAGTCCACTACCGGTGTGAACGTGTTGAGAATCAGGCGATTTAGTTTGAAACAGCAGAAGTTTGATCAGTTAAATGAGGAAGTAACCTCAATGCTGCCTTCTGATTGATTGATAGATAGATAGATAGATAGATAGATAGATAGATAGATAGATAGATAGATAGATAGATAGATAGATAGATAGATAGATAGATAGATAGATAGATAGATAGATGGATAGATAGATAGATACTTTATTCATACGTAAGGAAAAATTTGTTTGTGGCAACAGCAATCAAAGTTACGTAGAAACGCACAAAGATTTATGAAAAAATACTCAACATATACAACAAAACAAGTGCAAAAATGCTAAGTATGTAAAGTGTATATAAGTATATACAGTGACTAGCTAAACAAGTTATCATCTCTTGATGATGACCAGTCTTTTCCTGAAATATACTTAACTTTAGACTTAACTTTCCCATGAAGGAACCGATCAGACCCGTATCACAATGTGTGTCTCAGATCAGGTGAAGACTTGGATTAAAACTCTTAATTTATCTACAAAAGCAAAGTCCTCTCTGCTTTCTGCTCGAATATATACCACAGACGTTCAATAGTTTGTTGTCAGTCATGACAAAGTGACCTCTTTATGTTCTCCTTCAACTTAATTTGCTGCTGGCCTAACTGGATTAAACCTCCTATCAAGCTCCGTAAGCCTTTATCAAGTAGCAGCTCAATATAAAAGAGGCCGCCGCTGTCCGGACTAATTTGGCCCAATCCCCCCGCGTGTTCCCTTCTCATCATCCCTAGAGACGGTTTCCATAGCAGCGTTAACACGAGCCGGCCCGTACGGGGAAACCTCATCTCCGGCTGATGTGGGATCAGCGTCAGATCAAGTGGATCGTTGCTACTCGTATCTCTGCGCCGAACCTCAACCACGAGCGCTAATCCACGTGCGCTTCCACGGCTAATCGCGCGAGTGTCGACAACTCCACGCGCGCTGGCGCTGCTGCGTGAGCCCCAATCAGGTGACATAGGGAGCCAGCAGCTAGCTTCACACCTGTTGTGCAGCTCAAAGCACACACACACACACACACACACACACACACACACACACACACACACACACACCATCCCAGGGCCCAGACTCATAACTCTCCCAGAGAAAGGAGTGTGTGAAAGAAAACCTTGTTTGTTTTTACTGCCAGAGCATCTCGGGGCTATGTATAGCGTCTCTTCGCCCCCACCACCACCTCTCGCACGTCGCCTCTCATCAGGCAGGCCGAAAGGCACGCGGCCGCCAAGGCTAAACTTAACGCTAGCTCACGCTGGACCTTTTTGTCCACACCTTGAACCGCTCAGGAAGCTCGCAGAAGGTGCCCTAAATCTACGAAGGCAAAATGCAGTCAGTTCATTTGCTCTTGATTAAGAGAAACTATGACCAACCACATATAAAGCAGAAGAGCTGAATAAAGGCAGAGCTAGCTGGTGAGCTAGTCATGGTTCACATTCGCTGAAGCTAAAATATAATTAACTGTTTACTTGTAAATAAAAAAAGATATACTTTATAATAAAGCACCTCCTTCAATTGAATCAATAGCACCGCTTTTATCATTTAGTTGGTCACTGTACAAACTTCTATTTCACTTTATATATGTTTCATACACTTCATAAACACTATACTTTGCATTTTAGCACATTCTTCGTTTTCTTAAATTTAATACATTCTGCTATTGGATCATTTGGAAAAGAAAGCTGATTTAACACATTGTTACTGTATTTGTTCAAAAGATTATTTAAAGTCACTTTCAGTATTATTTATCATCATGTCATGTTGTCCTCGTGTACTTATTCTTTGATCGGATATTTTTTAGTTGAAGTCATAAATTATTATTTTTGTTTCCCATGCTAGACATTTCTTTCATTCTATTTATATTTGAAAACGCTTTGTTGAAACAATCCTCCCAGCTGGTCAAAATGTTTTATCTCACTTACGAGTAAGAAAACTGAGGTAATATCAAACCGCTCTCAGGGGTGAACTGCATTCATACTGCATGTACGTACAAGCACACAGCACCCTCCTGTCTTTTAGGGTGTAGGGTGTCACTGGCCCAGTTGTGTCAGAGACGACGGGACATGGACGGAGTGTGAACTTAAATATCGCAACGCTGTCACACAAACACACTTTTACAAGCGGCCCGGATAATATATATATACAGGCCACACACACACCTACACACACACACACACACAGATGTTTAATGTTCAAGACAAAACCATACAAGAAGTGACGGTTTGACCTTATTAAATTACCAAAAGTAAAGATTGCATCTGTTTGTGTTAAAGTGCGCGCCAGAAAGTGTGTTTCTCCCCCATAAAAAGGACCACACACACACACACACGCACGCACACACACAAGTTTTTGACACTTGCTTATCTTCTTCACAGACATGCCCCGCTCACCGAGAGGCGTTCAAGCTCCGCGTACATAACAAGCGCTCGGTTCGCGGCGGCCTGCGGGCTCAGGCGGGTTTGCTGAAGCTGCTCTGTGTTTCTGCTCCTGTCACCTGCCTGAAACTCTGTTTACGTTTGCAGGAATTCAAGAGGTTGCTCCGACCCCAGTCTACCAACCTCAGTACAGCATAGGTGAGCAGATTTACGGGGAGTTTATCTGCTTGTGTTTTGTGTTTTTATTCTGGCGGCCTGTTTTTCTTTTAGGCCAATTTATGCTCTTTATCTGCAGTGTGTCACTTCTGACCAGTTTAAAAACATGAAATACATTAAATCAAAGCTCTTAACAGGCAAACTGTCCCTTTTCACGCATCCGACATTATGCTTTTGCCATGATAACGTAACGATTCACTTTCTAAACCATCCCTTTGACCCCGTCGAAGTCACCTCATGTTCAACAAACACATGTTCCACCAATCAAAACCAAACATCTCTCGCTCTTGGCCGGCGGCTGAGCACTCCCTCCTAGTGGCGGCTGGAGGAATGTCCCACCTGCTGCAGTCGAGGTCATCTGTTAGTCACAGGATACTGTGATGACAAATAGAAGCAGCCATATTGTAATTAGGGGAAAAGACATGTGCTGATATGCTTGCTATGAAACGATAGCCTCTCATTTGATGCATACTCCCCCCCTCTCTCTCTCTCGTTCTCTCTCTCTTCCAGCGGAGGAGTGCGTTTCATACTGCCAGCCTTCTCAGGTTAAAGTCAGGATGAACTTGGAGACATATTGTCTCAAGGACTTCGGTTGGTGCCAAGTTTTCTTATCTATTGCAACGTCAAACTGTATTTCTTCATTTCATTTTTCCCTCTGAAATAAAACACAAAAAAAAGTATAATGATACAAAAATGTCTTTCTTCTCCGCCTTTTTTTTTTTTAGTGCTGAAGGTGCAGGTGAAGGGGATGGAGCGTTCAGGTCCCTGGTGGCAGTTCTCCATCTCAGTCCAAACGGTTTTCCGCACGGGGTCCACCTCTCGCGTTCGCAGGGGCGCCCAGTCTCTGTGGGTCCCGGACCGCGACCTGGGCTGCGGCTGCCCCGCCCTCCACGTGGGCCGGACCTTCCTCCTGATCGGCGCCGAGGAGGGGGAGCGGGGCTGGAGCCCCGAGGAGAGCCGCCTGGTGGCGGACCGCTCCACGCTGGCCCTCCAGTGGCGGGAACACTGGAGCCCCAAACTGAGGGGCTTCCGCGGGCAGGACAAGAGGGGCCGCTGCCCGCCGACACACCAGCGCCACCATCACAGGGAGCTCACGAAGCCCGGCTACATCCCGCCTCACCTGCTGACGGAGACAGAGCCGCTCGGTGCGGACACGCACTCCGTGAAGGCCGAGGACGCGCAAACCACAGCGGTGCCGCACACACACTCCCACACAGACGCAGAGACGAAACCCACAGAGGCGACGCCCTCGCCACAGACACACACTCTGGTGTGCTCCACTCAGGCGGCTGGCTGAAGAACACGACGCACACCAAAAAAAGACATTTTACAGGTTGTTTTTTTTTTTTCCTGGGAGCTTCAGAAGAAACAAGCTTGACTCCAAACACACACACACACACACACACACACACACACACACACACACACCCCTGTTGAATGGCGTTCAAATGCGTATCTTAAAATGTGAAGAAACATAAAAGTTTCCTCGTGTGAAACTCCACCAACACAAAAGTGCTATGTGAAATATATATATATTTTAATATTGTCTCCAAAAGAACATTTATAAAATGAAAGTCTGACTGAAATGCCACGCAGTATTTTAGTCCTATAAAGATTTGTTTTTATATTTAATCATATTTATACTTGATCACTTTATGTAGCACACATAAAAACAAGTGGGAACTAAATAATGAATTCATAAATAAATAACTAAAGATACAGAATGTGCATTAAAGCGTATTCAGAAATGTGATGTTTCCTTTTTTTTAATAAAAGAAAGAAAGAAAATGAAAGGAGACCTGCACATCATTGCTACATTATTTGGGGAAACTGACACTATCTGACAGCTGACACAGAGACCAAACATTTTCCAACCGTATCCTCAGAGAGACGGGAGCCCAGATATGGATCTAAAAAGCATCGGTCCGACCTGTCGTCATGACTTCTGTTTCAATCGGAGTAGATATGGCGTCATATTGCCCGGGGGGGAACCGGGGGTATATTAAGACAGATGGAAGAGCTCCTATTAGTTGAGCAGCCATGTTGTTTTGGTAGCGGCCGGGTCAGCGATTGGCTGCGCCATCGTGTTGAAGCCTGCGATTGAAAATAAAAAGAGAAAAATAGATTTGCTGACTGATGGACGCGCGGTGGAACTGAACATCCAGTACGCTGAGGGTCCGTGGGGGGTTTACACTCATGAGGTCCAAATATCTTCACAAACCTCTCCCAGCTCAGCCCACACGGCTCCTGGAGAAACTATACTCCAAATATAAGTGTTATCTTTGTTCATATGCAGTTCTGTTTCCTCAGGGCGCTCAAATCAGCTTCAAGTTTGCGAGTAAAGACGATCATCAGGGAAATCCTACAATATGGAGCGTCTTCTTTGGAGCTTTTTTAGCGTCTTTCATGTTTATGGTTCACTCCAAACGGTCTCATCATTGTTTTTTAAACAAGCAGACAGCGAAACAGATCTGATGAACTCACTGTGACGCGACAGCAGACACACACACACAGTTAGCGAGGCAACATAGTGGAGTTTAGCTGCTGATATAAGAGACAGATATTTAGTTGGTTAGTTAGTTGGTGGAGACCAAAACGGAGTTAAAAGAGTGAATCTTAGCCAGAATCATGACTCCAAATACATTTTAATGTCTTTCCTCAACGGTTTACCAGAACAACTTAAAAGGTGAATATGTCAGTGTTACCTACTTTTTAAAAATTGCCATCAAGACCCAAACAGGCGTTATCTACAAATCTATAAATAAAGAGGGAATTTGTGTGAAAATGAATGTTTTTTTGAGATCAAATACATAAATTTACGTCAAGGCTATTTTTTGCCGCTCATTAGTAAAACAGAGCATTTCATATTTGATTCAATGTTATAAGTCGGCCAACAATTCCAACATGGAGTCTCCCTCATGTGGCTCAAAGATGCACTGCAGAGAGAAATATTAAAAGATTATGGAAGAAATCTCCTGCGACGAAACGTCTTTGTGAGCGACTGCGATAAAGTGAATGTGGCATTTGAGGGACACATAAGTATAATGTTTCCTCAAGGTAAGGTTAGCATTAGCACTAGCGGAGATAAAGAAAACATCATGTGAGGAAACCTGAAATGGCAGTAGAAGAAATGGTGAAAGATCAACAAACTAAACTCAAAATGGTTCATTTGAAAGATGTATGTATTGAATATTTTATTCACAAACCAACACGGATCCCCTCACTTATGAATAGATCTATTAGAAATAGACTCCCATGAATACATGTACAGACTATACCACGCAAACATGAATAAAGTGTATTCAATAGACTCTGTCGCCCTCTCGTAAGCAGCCGATTGAGCCAACGCTGTGGCCTGTTCTTCATAAGGGGGCGGGTGCTTTTTCCTCCAATCTCTCGAACGTCAGTGGTTGAAACCAAACCAGTTATTAATTCTTCCACCAAGATGTACACGTGCGCAGTGTAGCCTCTGTTGGCATCAGCTTCCACTATGTGTATTTAGTGAGTTGCCCGACGCCGTCTGTGTATTATGTGCAGTTGGCCGACGCTTTCGGCGATGTCCGTGCACACTGTACGGATGCTAAACTCAAACCTGGTGTCCTTGAATTGTCATATTACTTCGATAAAAGGCTCGCACAAGTGTCCCTGCAGCGAGTAGTAGACGTTTGAAGCTCTTGCACGACAGCTAACAGGGCCTCCGAACCTTTCAGGCGAGGTACTTTACATTTCTTCATCTGAGACAAAGCAATTTAAGACGCACAAGAAAATAAAAGTATGACAACCGCAGCGACACAGCAGCTCCAACAGTGAGCGTTTACAGTAAGTACAGAGCGCAGGGTCACATCCCCACATGTATAATAATAATACAGTGTGTGTGTGAGTGTATAGAGGAGGGGGAGGGACAGAGAAAGTGTGTCAGTGCATGTGAAATCATGTCTTGGAGGCCTCCCTGTGTGTGTGTGTGTGTGTGTGTGTGTGTGTGTGTGTGTGTGTGTGTGTGTGTGTGTGTGTGTGTGTGTGTGTGTGTGTGTAGGGAAGCACCTGCTGCGTTGCTGCAGGAAGCACCTGTCAGCGGCCGTCTCCTCGTGCAGCCTCTGTCGACATGAGGGTTTGATCCCGAAACTCCCCGAACGCACACACTTACACAGACACTAACAGACAACTTAAGCCCGCGGCTCGTTCTGCTGCAGCGGGGGAGCGCATCACCTTTAAACCGACAACACACACACACACACACACACACACACGTCTCTACAGGCGCCCAGGACGAGGGAAGGCCCGGCGGTTTGGTGGCGCTCGGGGTGTCTGGCAGTGGAGGACGCAGTGTGTGTTTGTGAGTGTGTGGTATTATGTTTACAACCTGCTGAGGGTACGCTTTTACGAGAGGTGACTCCTCCCGCACTGCCGCCAGAGCCAAAGTTCAACTAGACCTCTTGCAATCAGACTCTCTTATTTTTATCCTCTCACTTCCTTTTTTTTTTTTACACACACACACACGCCTAATTTCAACTTACTCCTAAAGTTTGTTCATTTCTTCCTCAGAGACGAGAGCTCAAGTCTCAGTACAGCAGGTTTCAGAGTCACACGGTTTTCAGGACACACACACACACACACACAGACACACACACACACACACACAGGGCTTCTGTTAACCTGAGAGGCAGAGGGTCAATCCCTGTGATCCGCAGCCTGCATGCCTTCCATACAGACACGCCGCCGACACGGCAACCTGACTCCCAGCTAGATTAGGACTAATCAAGCATGGCACAGCTATGGCAGCAACACTGTGACACACACACACACACACATACACAGACGCATATATACACTGTACTACAAACATGTGCACACCAGCAGTACTTGCTGTTTTACATTCTCCACAAATTATTGCCCAAAGTCAGAAAGGCTTTTTTTTTCGAAGCAAAATCTCTGACACGTTTTTTTCTCTTTTCACTCATGTTTGTGTTTCTCTTCATTTCCTAAAAAAAAAGAGAAAACGTACAACTTGCAGAGTTAAAAAAACACGTGACATCGACGTTAGTCAGTAAGATCCAAAATAATTTGAGCCTGTGGATCTTAATGAAGGTCGTGATGCTCTTAAGATAAAAACAAGTCAAAAGTCTGTATTAACTGTGAATAAAATAGATGCTTAACAATGCGTTCACAGGATAATACCTGTTTGATCAACATGTAAAGAAGCTCGTATGAGAAGGAGAACATTGTCGCTTTCCATTTGTGGCAGTTAAAGAATGTGAGCTTTATGAACAACAACGTCACGGTCAATAAATGAAGAGTTTCATGCTAATTTGTGTTTATCTTCCAAACTGATGAATACAAACTACTCCCCCCACCTTGATGGCGAAGGCTTCCCTCACTTCTTCCCTCACAAAACTGCATGTGTGTGTGTGTGTGTGTGTGTGACTGTATGGAACAAGCGCTGTCACAAACGTTCCCACCGCCTCCAGGTGTCCGCCAGTCGTCTGGTCCGGTCTTTGGTCACGACCGTCTGGGACGTCTCAGGCCTTCTGCTCGGCTTTGTAGTCTGCAGCCTGAACCTCCGCCTGTCTTTGTAGTCGCCGAGCGGAGCTTTATTCTGGCAGCCCGCGTGTTCGAGGGGACGGGGTGATTTATGGCGCAGAGGGCAGCGCGGGTGAGCCTCCATTTTCTCTCAGTTGGTTTCTGGATGTTGTTATGGCGTCCACTCGGAGTCTATTAGTGCTGCGGAGTTGGAGTCGGGGTCCAGGATTAGCGATCAAAAGAGTGGGGGGAGGGGGGGGGGGGGGGGGGGGGGCAAGAGTTTAGGGGGGTAACACTAGCCCGGCCTGCCCAGGTGGTGCGGCTGAAAAGAGACTCCCCATCTGGGGTGTGGATGGGTCGAACATGGGCCGCATGTGTGTGTTGGCTCCCAACATGGTGTGTGTGTGTGTGTGTGTGTGTGACTGACTTTTATGAGGCATACACTTCGTGGTGAACTCCGTCTAGTTGGATTTGAACCGTAACCGATTGGTTTTCGGGCTCGGGGAGGCGACCCCCTGACCCGCTTTTACAACATCTGCAACCCGGACTTCTCCTCAACCACATGTTAACTTCACGTTCCTCCCTGTGCCACCCAGTTCATAAAAACCATGGGGGCTCTTTGAGATATATATATATCTATATATATATATATATATATATATATCTATATATATATATATATATATATCTATATATATATATCTATATATATATATATATATATATATATATATATATATATATATATATATATATATATATATCTATATATATATATATATATCTATATATATATATATATATATATATATATATCTATATATCTATATATATATATATATATATCTATATATATATATATATATATATATATATATATATATATATATCTATATCTATATATATATATATCTATATATATATATATATATATATATATATAGATAGATAGATAGATATATTTTAATACTGCCTTCTAGGATGTCCAGTGCAGTCTACTGGTCAGGTGTACTGGTGTCCAGATTTCAGTTTCATTCTTTTATTCTGAATAATGACGCATTTAATGAACATCGCGGGACTTTTAATCTCAACTTTTAAGCTGAGACGGACAAGAAGTCAACAAAGAGTTCACACAAATCTACGTTATCGCATGTTCAAGAGTCACTGGGTTTTAAACTGTGTTAAATTCTACACTAAATCAAATCTTTGAATGAATTAAAATGTTATCTGACAAAAAAAACCTACAAAATCACAGTATTTTTCTATCAATAAATACTTTTATTGTCTCGAAGTTGGGTCGTTTTTCTTTACATTACAGGGTTTCTGCTGCGTGACGCGGTGGCGGTCTCACATGTGGGTGGTCTCATCTTCCGTGTCGTGCGGCCGAGACGTCTGCGCTTCGGGGAGGTTGTTGCACTGCAGGTAGCAAAGAACCACTTGGACCTGAAACACACACACGCAGACGTCTGCTGAGTATCATCTGACCTCTACGCTGCGGATGAGCTTCTCCGGAAAGACTTTTCAATCCCTCGCTTTGACGAAAGAAAAACACAAGTTGAAGGGTTTCGTTTGAAAAAAAAAAAGAGGTTATTATCAGAAAATAGTTCATCTAGATTGTCTACCTTTGATGATCTTTATTCATGTACATTTAGAGAGTTTAGCAACCTGAAGGAGTTTATAATTAGAGACTAATTGTTAGATATTTATGAAACAAACTAGTATGTTTTTTTTATTGTATATATCTAATTTATAATACTTTTTGATCAACAAAAAAGGGTTGTGTATTTTCTTACAAAAGTTGTTTCCTTCCAGTGTGCAAAAGGCTTCCAAATGGCCTTTAAATGTGCAAGTGTAAAACAAACATCATGTTTGAACACAATAAAATTGAAACAACCAAAATTGGATTTGTTTTAAATAAAGAAAAAAAAGAAGTGCATGCTCACAAATGCAACTGTTTGGAAAGCAAAGACCGTATTGTTTGTTCTAATGTAAAGCCAGCCATCGGTCTTCCTCTCTGTTCATTCCCACCTGCACCACCACCTCCTGGGCGATGTCCATGGTGGGGCCGTCGTGCCCGAGTCCAACCACCGGGAGGCGTAAGAGGCTCGGCCCGAACACCGTGGCCAAGTTCATTGGAGACATCTTGTTGACGCCCTGCTTCTCTGAGACTCTGGAGAAAAATGACATGATAATAACCAAATGAAGGAAATATGAGGTTCAATGCAGGCAGCAAAGTATGTAGAAGTTCAGTGGGACGACAGACCGTTGGAGGTGGTGCAGCAGGTACAGGAAGGTGTGGCGGTTGGGCTCAGGACAGGACTGCAGCAGAGACAACATGGCCGCCAGCCGGCCGTTCATGTCCTGGATTTCTACAGGAGAGAAACACACAGTTCACTTGGCGGGGAAAAAAAAAGAAGGGGAGAGTTGTTTAACCTAAATTAAAAAAAAAGACATGAATGTGATGTTTGAGGTGATTGACAGGAAGCAGAGATGTGTGGAATATATGTTTCAATGAATTATCTGTCTATAAATGACAACAAATGGCCTCTGGACATAACGAACGCTTACAATGGAGGACATGTTTTCCGGTGCGTGTCTTACCCAGCGCCTGGGCCAGGCTGCGGAGGATCTTGGTGGGTACGAGGGGCTCGGGCAGCTCTCTGAAGTACAGTTTGAGAACGCCGGAGACGACGTTCACCTCAGCACTTCTCAGGCGAGTCACGGCTTCGCGCAGATCTGAGCGGGGAAGAACCACGAGGGTGATGGTGGACATCAAGACACACTTCCTTTCTAATCAGCACAAGAAAGAAAACGCCTTGTCATAGTTCTGTGAAGCAGCAGCCGGGGAAACGAGAAACTCTGCACGCACAACGAACACGAGGCTGTCAAAAATGGTGGCCATCTTTCAGCGGGAGCAGAATGTTATGATGCTACATGTGGCAACAATCGCTCTACGGATGGAAACATTGGTCATCCCGCCGCCTTAATCCAGAAGGAATTACATCTCAGCGACTGTTGGATGCCATGAAATTTAGTTCAGACATTTATTCATGGTCCCCAGAAGATGAATCCTAATGACTTTGATGATCCGCTGGCTTTTCCCGTAGAGCCACAACGAGCTTAACACTTCTGATGCTGAGTCGAGAGCGGTTAAATTTGAAGATGAAACTCTGATCCTTCATCCGGCGCCGTCACAAGTTCAACATTTCTGTTCGCTCGATACTTTGGTTTATGTCAAAATACCCGAAAAATATGCCGACGGGAAGCTTGCGCAGTGTTTCTCTCTTACTGCTGTTGAACGCGGCCTTCAGCGAGCCGATGTCGTTGGTGCTTCCTGAAACCCGGTAGATGCCCACCTCGTCCATGCCTCTCCTCTCCACCTCCTCCACACAGCAGCGCACCACATGTGGGACGAGCACTCCCTCCTGTCTGACAGAGGTATGAAGGTCAAATGTTTTTATTATTGTGTATATATATATATATAAATAGATTTATAGATTCCACTCTTGCCACACTTCTGCTTCCCGTTGGCGCGCTCTCACACGCGACAAACCGTCTCACTTCTTAAAAGCTGTGGCACAATTCAGGAGGGGAAATAAAACTCGAGAGTGAACGGCGGCTTTCGGTTTTCCAGCCGTCGGGCAGGGACTTACTGAGCCAGCGTCTCGAGGGGGACGCAGAAGACGGGTTTCTGTGGAGCTGCGGCACTCGGCGGGTCGAGCGGGTGGGGGCAGTACTTCAGGGAGAGAGTCACCTCCACCTGGCCGAGGTGGAGAGTCTGTCTCCTCCATCGCCTGGTCAGGGTTTTAGCGTCCAACTGATGAGATAAAATATTTAAAAAAACAGACAAGAGTGTTGAGAACAACAACACAATGATTTGTATTATGATTTTTTTTGTTTGTGTAAATAATTATCCAGGTGTTTCCGCCCCTTCTGACCTCTCCTTTGCAGTTAATACGCACACACCACAAGCTTAGATTGATGAATTATCATGGAGCCCGAGCAGCTAAAACAATCCAGGACACAACTAATTTACGCCAAACCCCCGCTGTACATTTTTATATCTTTAAAGCAGCATTAGCACACGTTTCGGCTAATTGCTAGCAGCAGAAACAGCTAAAAACACAACATGGACACGTAGCGGGACACACACACGTACGTCCAGCAGCAAGGGGGCAACATTGGTGTCTCTCCATTTTTTATTCCATGTTTTATTGCGTTCACTAGCTCGTCGCTAACTGTATGCGTTAGCTGTTTGGTGTGTCGCAGGCGGCATGAAGTCAGTTCATCAGGGGTTAGTGTTTTGTTGCTGAAAATAACTTGAAACATCCATCAGTGGTGGAAGTGAACCCCAAAAAAGAAAAGTGCATCACTGCAGCTTCGATAACGGTAGATTTCATTTACATTTCTCGTTCTGGGCTTCGTGTGTTTGATGCCTGGCTTTAAAAGCAACAAAAAAAAAAACCTCTTCAGAATGATCATGAAACTGAAGCTCAGTTGGTCTTCATACCGTGACAGACGCTTTCCCCAGGACGGCGTCTTGCCGTCCTGACTGGCTCACACACAGCAGCCTCAGCTCCCGGGCCCCGTCCACCTGGAAGCTCAGCTCCTGCTCGACACAAGAAACGGCCGGCGTTAACGGCGGCCACGACGGCGGCGTCCTGACGCTACAACAGGAGCGCTCACATCTTGTTTAAAGCCTTTTGATCCTGGCTACCAGATTTTTTACTGCCACTGATCATGTTTAAAGCGCAGCGCGGTCCGGTCACAGTGCCGACGTTTTAATCCTCCTGAAGCCTCACATCACGTCGGACGCTGTCTAGACACGACGAAGCCGTGGACTCCGGCTGACAAGTCATCTGCCTTTCATATCAGTTTCGCTGGTAGTTCACCTTCAGGGAGAATTTGCATTCAATCATTTCCTGAAAGAATAACTGACCTGGTCCCAGCGCGGGTTGAGGCTGTGCACGGAGGAGTGCGTTTGAGCCTGTTTATCGTAAAACTCGTAGCCGTCCACCTCCACACACACATACACGGCTGAAAAAAAAAAAAAGGAAAAGAGAAGTGAGCACCAATTCATTCATATCAACCGTTATCTTAATTTCTATTATTATGCTTTGTTGGACTGAGTCGTTATTTAGCGTCATAAAAAAAATCACATATTGAACATACAGGCCGGCTGCTGCAGGCCGCAGGCGGAGTGGACGGCCACACTCAGAGTCCCACACAAAGACTTCTCGTCCTCAACTGGTGAGAGACAAAGACATCCTGAGGCTCACTGGATTTAATCGTCCTGAACGAAAGTGAAACTGAGCATTGTGTATTGTGTTTCAGATACAGGATGTGACTCTGTGGTGAGGACAAGAGGAAAAAGAGGCGGTCGAGAGCGAGGTGGTGGTTGTACCGGCGTGTGTGCTGTGAAGTGGCGGCTGCTGGGTCATCCTGAGTTTCACACACGCGCCGGTGAGGGTGAGCAGGTCTGGAGGGACAGTTTCGATGTCTGAGAGACAACGCAGGACACAAACGGCACCAGTGAGCAACAAAAAAACACTTGTGTTGTCAAAAATAGACTTGTTAGTCATGACAGTGCTTCTATTTCCTTTTGACAATGAACAGACTAAAATCTAGTTGAGGCAGTCGGCGTAGCAGAAGGTTCCACTTTCATTGTTCCTTTCTTTTAAGGCAATTATATGTTCAGCTTGTTCTAGCTATCCTTTCAATGTAAATTATGACAAAGAAAAACATTTTGATTGTGTATATTTACCATAATTGTGTATCCCCTTTAATAATCCTATCCTAATATTCAAGATTCAAGATGTTTTTACTGTCATATGCACAGATAACAGACAGTTATTCTATACAATGGAAAGCTTATTTTTGCTCGGTCCTCCTCACAAAGAATTACAATAAACTTAAGGTGAAAAAATTAAAATAAATAAGATATATTATATATTTCTAATATTGAGGTGCCTCTGCAACACGCTTTTGGAGCTCAGGTTCACATTTTAGAAGAGATTACTGCAGCTTTACTGAAGTTAAATCCATCAAATCAAACACGTACCCATCAATGAACGCAAACACTTGAGTTGTTGTGTCTCAATGTTGTTGTTGTATTGTGAGTTTGTACTGTCTTCTCTTGTTTCCTTTTTTATTAAAAGTGTTCATTTCTTAACAGACAATTGTCTGGATCCTTCATTTCTCCTCAGTGTGTGAAGGGAAGACTCATATCGGAAGTGATGCATATGTGACCTCAGAGGAAAATGTTTGGGTCCACAATAATCTCGCACTTTAAGGACATCTAGTTTTGCTCTTGGCCACCAGATGGGTCCAAAGCTGTGAACTTACTGTCTTTGGTGAGCTTGTCGATGTCTTCTCTCCATTCTTCAAGCTCCGACAGGGAGGAGAGGACGAGGGTGTGACTCTGCAGTGAGGCCAAGCAGATGGTTTTCATTTGAGTCGTTCTTTATCGACAGTGGCAGCGTGTGTATACGTGTGTGTGTGTGTGTGTGTGTGTACCTTGCCACTGGGGCTGTGCAGCTCCAGTGTGTACACAGGAGAGTGTGTGAACAGCGTCAGCTCCATTTGCTCCAGTTTCTTCCTGCTACGAGCCGCCAAACTCACGCCCCTGGACCCGTTCTTTACGTAAAAAAAACAACAACACATTTTTCACATTTCGCTCGTCTGTATAAGAAAACACTCTCTCTGCTTTTGTCACACAAACATACTGCGTGTTGCCGGAGCTGCTGCCGGAGGAGGTGCATCTTGGTTCTCATGGCGTGCAAGCGAAGCTGTGCGTCTGGCGGGCGTTCCTGGTCCGCAACCCAGCGAAGCTTGAGACCGGCGAGAGGCAGATACCAGCAGAACCTGTACTGCTCCGGCTTCCTGGAAGGACACATGCGGTGTTTTCGCTGCTGCGCCGCTTTGAAATGCAGACCCTGCGGCTCTCCCTCGCTGCACTCACCCTTTGGTTGCGTGTTTGTTTCTTGTGCACAGCAGGAGGTCGGTGTAAAGGAAGAGGTGACGCAGGCCGCGCTCCCCGTCGCTCACATCCACCACGAAGCCGTCGCGCATCAGCTGGCGCCTCTGAGTGACACACAAACGCAGCATGTTCTGGTGTGTGTGTGTGTGTGATGCACAGGCAGCTCTTTCCATGTATACATCTTTGGTTTTGTGTTTTTTCTCTCGCGCGCCTCACCATGCCGCGGCTGAGCGTGACCTCTCGTTTGCATTGGGAACTCTCGTTGATGCCAGACAGGAAGCTGCGGGACAACCTCAGAACTTCGTGTAAGACGCTGTGATCCGTGTGCTCCTCTGGCGTCGTCTTCAGGAGATCCTACGAGATCACACACAGGTCGCTGAGACACAAGTCCCTCTACATCATGGGGCTGCGCTCCAATCACAGTCCACGAGAGGTCAATTTGTCATCAAATTGTTGATGCGAATGCAAAATAAAGATGATGAGAGAATAACAGGAGAAGCTATAGGAGGTTCAATAACTGATTAGTTATCTCACGTGCAGCACTAGTGTGGTCTTGGTTACTCTGTCCAAAGGCTTGTACAGGAGAGCTGCGAAAACGAAGACAACAATCAGACGCCGTCAGCCAACAAGTGCATCAAAAAGGAAAATTAAGATGATGTACCTTCGAATGTGTATTTGGTCCGAGTTTTGTTTGAGCCGTTACTCGGCATCATGCTCTGGAGGGATAAAGGGAGACCGGTTGGGTTAACCTTGTACGCGGCTCGTTACGCTCGGCGTTCCCTCTGGATGTGAAGGGTCAGTGGTACCTGAGCCAGGGTCCGGAAGAGAGGGTCCGAGAGTGTGCACTGGTGAACAACTTCAAGGGCTTCCTCGTAGTTTCTGATGAAGCCGCCGTACAGCCCGATCTGGTTCACCTGTAACGGCAGAAAAGCGGATGGATGGATGGAGGAGGAGAGGTGGGGGGGAGGGGGTATAGGGAACAGCATCCAAACGATGTCTGCCATGTAACAATTTCAACATCTATTAAAACAAATGCAATATATAAACCTGGGTTACCTGTGGTTTTTTCTTGTGTCACATAAAGGAAGTAAAGCGTGCACTTTATGGTGCAATCTTGTGTTGGAGAACAGTAAATGAAGCCTGAACTGGTTCATTTTCGTCACAGAGCTGCAAATAGGCACGTATGCCCGAGGGGGGGGGAGTGTCAAATAAGAGTAAACCTCAGTAAATCTTTTTCACAGCAGAAATGGTGACACACTGTTGTAACTTATGGCGTTGTTAATTGCTGGAACCAAACATGTGAATGTCATTAGTTCCACTTGTGCTTTTTCCCTGTTGAGACACGTCAAAAATGTCTGCTGTGAAAAGAGCTTACGAATATGATTCATTTGGGAAATAAACACGAGTGCTCTGCAACATGAGCAAGATTCATGTTCGCAAGAGTTTTCCAGAAAGGGACAGGGTAACAAAAACAAACCTGTGATGTTCCAAACACTTCAATATCCCTTCTCCTTGTTTGTCCACGTCTAGACAAACTACTAGAGAACTTACCATTTTCAGGAACAGGTCTCCCACCACCAGATCCAGGCCCGTGGAGTTCATGTCTCCGTCCTTCCCAGGACCGGGCTCAGTCAGCCGGGCCTTCAGGCCAGAATAGAAGCTGTGGTGCAGGTCTCGGATCTCAGGCACCTGGTAGAAAACAGTCTGGACCTGTCGGCTGGACAGGACTGGCTGGGAGGTCCCGGCTGAGGCGCGCAGGGCCTTCATGGGCTGCAGGGGAAAAGAAGTTTGAAGAACTTGAGCCGCACAAGCAGAGGAGGCTAAAGGCCAATTCACGTCGGCGAGAACAACCGAGGGTGTCGAAGATTAGAGAAAGAAGTGAGAATGTGTGAACAGACTGTTCACAACCCCCAGAGCTCAACCCGCTGCTGAATAACAGCAAGCATGGACAAACAATACGCACCCACACTGCTGAGCGGCGACAGTACAACAACAAGACATGGACTTTCTGAATCATTTCTCCTCTTGTGTGCGAGTGTGAAATGAATCAGTGTTTAAGAATGCAGAAACGGGAGGTTTCTGTTGTTGTAGATGGCCGAGAGAAAAGAGAAAGAAGACTCTTTATTGCACCGGCACGTCCTGCCTTGACTCTTGTGCTGCTCTTCAGATAGGATAAGGTCAAATAATCCTTTATTAGTCCCTCAGTGGGGAAATTACGGGATTACAGCAGCATTGCTCACAAGTACATGAAGATAAAAATCAAGTAATATAAATGAACAGTAGAACGGTAATAAAACTAAATTAAAAATGAACAGTGAGAAGAATATTAAATATACAGATGGAATAAAAAAAATGTGTATAAAAGTACTTAAAGGTATTGGATATTGCATGGATTAGGTGTATTGTAGGTATTTAAAGAATTTCTCCTTGGAGATTAATAAAGTACTTTTCATTCATTTCATTCTTTTCATTCATTATTGCACCAAATCTTTGTTCTCATAATTACTCCTTAATATCAAGGAGTAGTTTATGCTTATTCACGCTCTTGCAGAAGTTAATGAGATGATTGATACATCTCTCATATCTGTTCAGTTAATATGAAGCTACAGCAAGCGGTCATTTAGCTTAGCTTAGCTTAGTGTAAAGACTTGAAAATGTGCTAAGAATTTGGGAAAACAGCTAGCCTGGTGTGTAACAACCTCAAATGTAAAATGTCCGCCCCCCTAAAGCTCACTGTTTGTTTATTCTTAAGCTAGCATTAGCGGTATTCATTGATATTTATTGGTGACCTTGAGAGGTGCATGTAAGTGGATTTTATTAGCTTTGGACGTAGACAGGCTAGTTGTTTCCTCACTGTTTAGCCTTTATGCTAAGCTTAGCTAACCTGGTGCTAGCTGCATCAATCTGAGAAGAACAAGGGGAAACCTCGTCTATGATGGAGAACAAACCGTGTTTGGTCGAACAAGGAAGCTGAACAACAAAGACATTAAATGTTCTGCATAACCAAAAAGCACGCGACCGCTGCTCGTACTTAGATACAGTAAACGCAAACACACACAAACACACACAAACACACAGACCTCCTTTAGAAGTAGCGAAATAGCGTTACAAGTCTCAGATGCTGATCCTACAATAGGCCACGTGATTTAAAAGAGGGTTTAATTTACATGTGGCGACAACGGAGCACCAAAGAGGAAGTTTAACCAGCATAACAATGATATCAACGGGAGGTTTCCCTCCATTTTGCAATATGGAATAAATAGCCCGGAGAACAACGAGAGTTGAAGTTCTCGTGCTAAAATGAGGAAACTTGTTTTTCCTTTTCGTTGTGTGTGTGTTACCGTCAGCAGAGTCTCCAGCTCTCTGAGATAAACCTCCTCACTCTCCAGGATGCCCTTCAGGAGCACCAGCCTCCTCGCCAACATTTCCTTCGGGCTGCATAATGTCTGCAATCACAGGCATCCAGAAGCATTAACACAGCAAAGTCAGTCCCAAAAAGCAGGGTCCATTCAGGCCGTGGCGCTGCAGATGCTGCAATAGAGATTAACAGTCGAGACTCTAGACGATGTATTTTTCTGTGAAGAAACTTTTTGGCAAACAAAAAGGATTTTGCTCATGCACATAGCGTATAATATTTCCCACATACAACATTAAACTTCTGTATTTTGCCACCCTTGTCAAATGTGCACCGTTGGTGGAATACAGAAGGGTTACTTTTCAACATACTGGGGTCAGAAAAAAACAAGGAAGTCAAGTAAATGTCAACAGAACACAAGGGTTTCATTTTTGTATTCACTATTGTTTCCTGTCTTTTCTGATAGAATAAAGGTCCAGAATAAGATCAACATTGGAGTATCTATGAATGCATGTTTGTGTTTTTATGTGTTCTCAGTTGGATTCTTCAAAATTCACTCAAGTGTAGGCCCATGAACAACTGGAGGACCGGCTTGTAGCTTCTTATAAGAGTGCATCATATAGTTTCCCTCTATGTTCTACAGCCGGTATGCTTGTCATAAAAGTACAAGCACATCTGTAAACCTCTGTAAAAGTAAAGGAATGCAAACTCACAGGGGTGTCTGGCAAGTCTAGGCTCTCAGGGAGGAGAGGAGAGAGCAAACAGGACACCGCCTCCTCCTGGAACACGTCCTCCTCCAGGACTTCAGGCTCTGCTTCAACGACAATTGACACACAAACACACACAATGCGTAGCATTTAGCAGCAGCAGCAGCAGCAGCAGCAGCAGTAGTAGTAGTAGTAGTATGTGTTTCAGTATCTGCTTCCCCTTCAATATGAATATTCCTAAATGCAACAAAAAGTTAGCTCATCCTTGTAGATTAGGAAATATCACCACTTTAGAAAAGATCACGATGCATTTTCCACAAACAAAATGAATTAAAAAAAATGTTGTTTTTTTCCTCAGTTTTTTCCCCTCGAGAAGAGAACTTATAATGCTTTGACGATGAACCCCTTTTTCCACACACGACACACACGGCGTCTCCGTCACTCACCTGCGACGCGCCGTGACTCCAGGTAGCGCACAGCCTCCTGGTACACGTCCATGGGGACTCCGGCGTCCTGCTGTCGCGATGCCGGCTGAGCTCTGAGCACGAGAGCACGCCCAAGAACAAAAACTTCCTCTTTCTCCGACGAGCGCTCAAAAGGGGGGAAATTACAGCTTCCGTCCTCTGCCGGAGAAATGTCGATCGTGAGAACTGAACTGGCACCTGCCGTTTAAACCAGCGCCGCAGTTGCACTTCACTTCCTGTAAGCGAGCCGATGTCAGCATACTGGTGGTCGCAGAGTATTTGCTGTCAAATCTTCACAACATCCATAATTCCTCCATCGGTCATTTCAGTTACGGTTGTTGTTGTTTTTTTCGACTTTAACTCGTTGCTATATTAGTATACCATGTGTTTTATTCTGGCCTGCAGCCTGCAAGCATACATGACATATATAGTCTAACAGTAGAGTAACAATCAGTCTCAGTGATACAACTGGACAGGATCTACTGGATGTGAACAGTTAATGCAATTCACACAAAGAGAAGTGACTATAAGAAGTATAGAATTGCACGTAAGCCCAAAATAAAATCACCCAGTTATTTAAACAGAGATGCTTACTTGGGAAAGATAAATAGTATGTGGTGATATATTCCTGCATGAGTGTCCATGAAACATGAATGAGTTTCACGGTTTGGAGCCAAGAGCCTCTTTTTAAAGCCCAACGCTGCCCTCTGCAGGAACACAGACGTGAACACGGCTCCTCTTGTGCTTTAGTCTCATTAGTTGTTGACACAGTTAACACCATTTTCCTCTCTTGCTTTTTATTCTCTCAGGACTCGCGTGACAAATGCAGCAGCGGCCCTCAGGTGCTCATTAGTTTACTGTTTAAAGACAGAGCAGCTGCTGGCTGTGTGTGTGGGGTCATGACGCCACATCTCTTTTTTTTTTTAAGAGCAAAATGTTTTGAGTTCAGCCACGACCAATACATCATATGTCATCATTTCCTAAGAATAAAATCAAAGGGCTTGGAGCTGAGAACCACATAGACGAACTAACCCCTTGTTGTTTTTGTTTATTTGTTGGCATTGAAAAAAAATGAGTTCAAATATTGGCATCACAATTCTTAAAGTAATACTTTGCAGATATCCTTTGAGTTGAAATCACCGGCTGAACGGTCTTCTTTAGGTCTTTCCATGAAGTTGAGATTTATTAAAATGATGTTTTTAAGACAAATAAATAATCTGCATTTTGTGTCGACGTCAATTAAAATTCAAAATACTTAGTGTTGCTTGTGTTGACTGAAAATGCATCACGAAACATGGGTTGCTTTGATCATATTTGTGTCTGCTTTGTATTTAAAGATGAGTCTTTGGTTGTAGTTTTCATGGAGGTGGATGATGTTATAAACCTTGAACAGCATGTTTTAGCCACAAGGGGGCAGTAGAAACAAACACAACGCTGACGTCACCTTTTTAAGTGGATTTGTTGTTTACAAATAGTCTTCCTTATTTACACATCCAGCAGAGCGGGAGCAACATCAATATTTATTCATAGGTTTATGGATTTAAGTCTGTGAGTGACTGTTTTTGAAAACGGGAGAAACTTTAACTCAATTAAAAAACAACGTTTGCCTCTCTGTGTTTTCCAAAAAGGGAGTGTTTTTTTCCAAGGTAGAATGTTTCCAATCTCATATCTACTTGGACTCTCTTTATTAGGTCATGACACACTTTTTTATTACCAGTGTGCTGTAATTCAACAGATTCTTAACCCTATTTCTTTTCTTCTCTTTTTTTTTTTTTTTATATAGAAGAATCCAACGGATGTTTCCAAATAAGGACCAACAATCTGGGATGATCAGGCAACCGGAAATGCTTTGCCAGGAAGTGGTTTTAGTCCTGTTGATTGTAGGAACAGACACAACTCCCCTTTGAGTGGGAGTGTTCCCTCAGTTTTAGCTGCAACTTAGCGTTTAAACATGAGAAGCCTAACCGGGGATGAATATTGAATAAAAATGTCACAAACAATGAAAGACTGTACTAATTTTCCATGAGGATCAAAGAGGTGGATTTTCCATTAACGCTGATAAACAAGATACAGTAATACAGGAATGTATAAAGTCATAAAGAAGTTATTCATTAAAATTGTAAATTGCTCTGATTTGTCATTGTCACACTGTGCACATAAACATTGCAACCAGCCGTTGCCGCAGTGGGAAATGCAAAAAAAACTTGAACTTCGGCCCCAGTATACAAAAGGAGAACGTATCAATGCACACCCTGAAATGTTTTTCAAGGTGTGTATTCATGTATTCTCCACACACACACACACACACACATTCAGCCTTTTATTAGAGGGCGAGGAACCAGATTCATTTGTGGACGTTGTTGTTCAAAGTCAAGCTGGAAGAGACGCCCGCTTCTTTGCTTTTGGAGCAATATGAACGGCATCCTGATGTGAAGACACTTAAAGGCGCTCAACACACACAGGCCAGTCGACATTACTTTACTGTAACAATGCAAATAGTAGCTACTGCCCTATTAATGCTCCTGAACTTCAAATGTAGTAATGATAATAATATACAACTATGGAATTAAGCTATAAAAAAAACAAACAAATGGTTTGGACTTTTTGCGTAATGTTGTACTTTACAAAAAGAGACTTCTTTCACTTTGAGATGGATAAATCACTGCGAAGGTCTGTTACATTGCGAAACATTGAGAACCCACAACGTCCCGTTTGTTAGCTTCAACCTGAGTTCTCTTCTCATCACACGCCCTCGATGACAAATCACCTCGTGGAGTCCAGAAGCAAAGACTGTCGAGACTTGATCATCGCATATATCATCTATGAATAAGAAACAATTATCTTGTATTCTTATATCTTCATATCTTATCTGACTCTCCTGAATGAAATATAGTATTCTGTGTGTTTTAAAGTGTCTTTGTCTGCCTGACGGCAGGATTAGTGGAGCTCAATACCTTTACCTTTTAGTATGTTTGGGACTAAGTTATTGCATTATATAATAATCATGTAACAGCTGTGGATCATCACACCTCATTAGCAGCAATCTAAAGATTAATGTGCAGCAAATTAAATCAATGATCAATATATTTCTGGTGTCATTCCACTTCTGAAAGATGTGTTCGGTCATCAGATTTTGGATATTTTGAACAGAATCCTAACACTAACCCTATTTTCTTAATAAAGGATCCTAAAGGAGTCTCTATGTATGGATTAACAGACTACAACATGAATCTGAGATGGGACGGCTCACAGGCAACACAAAGTGTTTCCTTTTGTCCAAAGAGAAAATATAATGTTCCCTTTTCCCTTTATTTCCTTCCCTCAGTCACAACTGGAACTCTCCTTTGTGTTCATAAACATAAAAACTAAATCAGGGATGATCCCATAAACATCACTGATGAACCAATAAACGTGTGTACATTTCATGGCTACCCATCCATTTGTTGCTCAGAAAACTGAACCTGTTTTTGTCCTGATTTTGTGCGGTTAAAAGTAAATTAGTTTAAATATAGTAAGTTTTGCAGTGTAGGTTAGTTTCTTCGTTGTCTGTCGTGTGGTGCTAAAGCAGGTGTCAACACAAGACTCAACAACTTTTGACCATTTTTATAAACTTTCACAAGGTGAGAAAAGTGAGAAACAGCAAAACGTTTGTGATCAAGACTTCAATTCAATAAACTTGAGAGTTTTAGCTGCTTGATAGAATTCATAGAATGAGATTTAGTTAACCTTTAAGAGGCTCTAAGAGTGAATCGCTGGCTTTGAATAACAACATTAAGCCTGCATGCAAATCTATCAAAAATTGGCACATCACCACTCAACTAGTTGGAGGACATCAAATGCTCCTGTGCTCACGCGTACTGCTTTGTATCGGCATAAGAGCCTGAAAACATGTGTGGTGCCCTCCACAGGTGTGTGCTATCCATTGACGACCTGTGTGGTGACCACTGTGCTGTGTGTGTTTCCCTGCTGGTTGGCCCTGATCCTCCCCTCGCGATGCATCTGGCACCAGACACACGGGTAACACCAGTAGATCTTGCAGCAGTCGTCACAGCAAGAGCCCTGCAGGAGGAAGACGAGGAAGGAGAGACAGAGAGAGAGAGAGAGAGAGAGAGAGAGAGAGGGATAAATCCAAATGTTGGTAAAATGAAAGACATATTAGTCTCAAAACTATGATGTTCAGAGACTTATTTACAAAGAATATTTACAGAGCCACTGTTCCAACAGACAGATATGAAGCCACATGAGCATTAACACATCATCTTTGTGTCAAACTGGTAAATTATGTCTCCTTTTAGCTCCACCCTGGTTTCCAATCCCTGAGAAGAATATATTTTCTCTTTTTCTGCTAAAAACCTTTTTGCTGAAAACATAAACATGATTGATGAGCAGTGAATAACGAACCAGAAGGTTGTCTTGCTTTTGACTTCAATTAGTCGAAATACATTTGACGCTCAACTCGATATGAAAGCTACAGAAATTTAAAAATAAAAGTATCTGCATATTTTCTGCCCAACATATAATTAGTAATTTTCGACTAAAATAATTCATTTTCAGTCAAACTTTGTGAAATGTGTTGTATCGAACCAAATTGTGTGACGCATTCAGGAGTCGTGACACCAATAGCCCTGTTTGCTGAGAGGGAAGGCTTCATTTTAAAATATAACATAATATCAATACAACTGCTAATTTGAAGCACAAACAATCTCTCATAATGGCTGCAATTTCAGAGTGCAACAGGGCGAGACTATGAACTGTGAGTCGATGTTTGATAGATGTTTGGATCAAACCATGACTACTTCATTATTTGCATAGCGTTACCAGGGTTTGAATACACACAACGTCCTCACAACGTCCACCACCGCATTTCAGTGGTTTTGTGTTATTGTTGTACAGATGGCCTCTGACTGAGGCAAACAGAGTTTTCATGGTTTTGCATAAAGCAGCTCACGTGAACGCAGCCTTGGAAAATGGAGAATGAGCGCCGCGGTATTTAGTTTGCGAATGACGCCACAATTGTAGATGCCACCAAATCCTCCACACTGCCTCTTATGATTTTGTAGTATTTGGGGAGAGGAAATTGAGGAAGTGTTGCCTGTCACAGCTGCACACAGCTGCACCAGAGGTAACCACCTTGTGGTGGTTACCCCTGGTTACAATTCCTGTACAGGAACTTCCCCACTTTCAGTGACATGCTGCACTCTTACTACTGATATTAAACTACCCCACTCTTTACCTTTCTGTTTCTTGAATTAAAACTCTTCAATCTTTCCATGGAAAAAACGGAATTCACCTCCACGGTCAAAGGCAGATTTTCCAAAATCACAAACACCTAAATTATCAAAATGTTCACTCACATGTAGGGCTACCTATCAGTGGTTGGCTGACAGCCCTGGATGGCTACAAGAGAGTGAAACTGACCCTTCGCTAAGCCCCGCCCCCTGCTGTTAGTCCTTAATTATTTTCATGCATCACAGTCGACACTTTAAGCGTGCACCCACTCCCTGAATGTGTAGCCCCCCATCCTCCCTGAACCGGCCTTACAGGGATGTTGTGGCGCTCTCTAAAGGAGGAGCGGAGTAGGCAGGACACCACACAGCAGAAGTCCAGCAATGGCATGGCGCAGCACCAGCCGTGGTCACCGGCTGTCTGACACTGCAAGCAGGGGAAGCAAAAAAGACCGCAGCAGCCTTGAGGAGAGATAAGAATAAAAGGAACATAAGAGTTCTGACTTTTGTGTTATGCTATAGCTCACGCTTGTTTTGGGTGTCCTCTTAGATCACCAGTGTGCTGAATATTGTGGTGAAATCGTTTTACTTTTACAGCTGGAAGTTTGCTCATATTACATAAACAGGTTAGGTTGCTGCTCTCTCCTACCCCTCCCCATTGTCCTCTTACTGACCTCTCCCTCCCGTTTTCCCTTCATTCAAACCATTGATGATTTATACAAATAATAAGACAGCTGTGTTGTGTTAGAATTGTGATAATTCACATACATTTCCTCTTAGGAAGTTGTTTTGACTGGATCACTGACCAACGGTGTACGGTCTTTACAATGTCATCGCATTTCACACTCTGCCCCTAACTAGTTTTTATTGGAAAAGTTAAGTGCATACAGTCAGCTGACAACAGCATGTGATAAATTGGTGAGCACCATCATTGTTGGCATGACTTACAGCTGCCCATGTCACTGCAGCAATCGCAGAGGCCAGTGCTCCAAGACCCAGGGCTTTGGCCGCTGCTCATCACGGTCACCACCTGGGTCGGCTGCTGATGAACGGCCATGTCTGGAGGATACATAACAAAAAGGGAGAAAGAAAGGACGAAGGTGTGTTTATTGGTTCATGTCAGCGACAACAAAGACCTAGTATTGTTCACACACAACTAGCTATATCTATATGTCTGACCATGTCTTTTTGAGCAATCATTTCAATAGAAAAAACATTAAACGGGCTGTGCTGGTGGTAAAGCTACCACTGTGACTTCCCTGCATTTCAAGCTGTGCAGCCTGGGAAAGGTTGCAGCCCCTGTGCACTCATTCCACTATCAGTGATCCAAGTTAGTTTTGAAAAAGTTATATGGACGTAAACACAAAATGCTTATGTCAAAAAGTACGTTTACAGTCCTAACATCGACCCCGACCAAAACCTTTTCGAATGAACTGGAAAGCCGATGGGAAATATATAGTATTTCTGCCTCAAAGTGCTGACGTGACTTAATATGCTTGATATTTTCCTTGTTAGACATAGGTTAATGATTGATTATCTATCCATAAGCAATCTCTTTATTATTTCGTAATATATGGATCAATAGCGATAACAAATACATACAGCTAGAAGATGTTATCTTTATTGCCAAGGTGTAGTTCAGGTGTCCTTAAAATGTCTTAGTTCGTCAACAAGGAAGTGACTTGTATCTGATACCACAATCAATCAATGCAGTTAAGATAGCAGTCTGCTTTACACGTGCTTTAAGCTAGCACGGTTTGTGTAGCATTAACCTAGCTTAATGGTCATTTCTAGCTGATATTAGCTTTGTCAAGTGCGGCACTAAAGTTAGTTTGAAGTTTTAAAAACTACTTTTAAACGCTAAATGTCCTCGTGTACTTTATTTTCTGAATCATAGCGGTAATTTAAGCGTTGCGAAGTTCCTCTTTCTTTCATTCAGTCACAAATGAATCGAGGGCAGAATTTCAGAAAGTTTAAAACTAGCTAGAAATAAATAAAGACAATCATGCTGACTGTCTCCATGTGCTGACTATTTTGGACAATGCCACATGTAAGGTTCATCATTATAAATCCTTTTTTTTGAGTTTTTAATTTCCTCCAAAAAGAAACCTAATGAGATCTGTATCGCGTAGTTAGCTAACGTTACGTGAACTGGGATCAATAAGATAACCAAGCTATTCATTTGCTGTTTAGCTAACACTAATTAACTGTAATGTTTCGTTCCTTCAAGTTCAGCGTAAATTATTCACGATAACAACGCAGGGAAAGATGTGAAGTTGCCCATTGCTCGATTGAAATTGCAACATAAATGTAGCAGTCAAATCAAATATGGTGTTTTATACAAAACCATCAAATAGCACAGTCCAAACCTCACTTACAGTAATACATATAGTGTAGATTAGTTAGTTGCGTTAACCGACACCTCGTTTCCCCTTTTTTTTAAGGAACAGAAAGTAACGGGTGTCGTCCGTTAAGCGCTATTCAGATGAGTCATACACGGTCATAGCACCTTGTTCCTTATAAGCTCATGTACAAGGTCTTCAGATCCTCATTTGCCACTACAAATACGTTATATTACAATAAAATAAACCAAAGTCGCTGGCTGACATAAATTATACCTCCCATTCCACTATTACAACCTCACTACTGCCTGAGCATCAGTCAAAGACTGATAATTGTTCTATTTACGCACAAATAAAGATTTTTTTTTTTCTTGACCTGTTTTGATCCGGTTCCGTGAGCTGTGGAGATCTCGAAGGAGCGCGTGAGTGTGTGCGTGAAGTCCTGCGCGAGCTCTGGTGCTGGAGTTATGTTTCGTTTGCCAGTAATCCCTACCTCCTCCACTCCCACTCACAGGTGGAGCACGAATAAAATAATAATAGTTTAAAAAAAAAAAAAAAAAAATAGAAGTAAAGATACAGATTACTAATCTCTGTTGAACGAACAGGCAGGAGTTTGCATCTGAGGCGTTGGGGGAGATTATGTAAGCGCTTGAGGATGCAAACGAAGAATTTGCATGAGGACCAGAAACATCGCGTAGCAGACTGGCTTTGCTAAAGTACCCAACAGACCATTTAGTGCACGATCTTATTGTGTTTACAAGTGATGTTGACAATCAAACAGTTACATTTGGTAGATGCAATTTAAGTTACTTCACATTAAAAAAAAAAGGATTTAGGAATGGCTGCCATTTGATAAGTAGGATTTATATCGTCTCACTGGATCAAAGAATAAGACAAGGAAGAGGCAGTGGGTCATCTTGACATAGGAAATCATAACAATCCATCATGTGGATATTAAACCTCTCATCATTTGTTATTAACTTTTAACTTATAACTCTACTGCATAGTCATAACTCATAGTGCAACATCTAACTGGACTATCCATATGTATTAGTCGACTGGTGATGTATTATGATCAGTATAGGTGGATTATACAAAATGATAACATATTTAATCCTGCCTCTGCAATAACTCTTGTGGCTAAAAGATTTATATTCTTTCTTCTTTTTTTTTTTTGCATAGTCTTTTCAAACAGAATGATAAATGACTTAAACAAATGTGAAGCCGAGGGCATGCCTTTCTGTACACCACCTGCAGGTCTGTGGTTTGTCGAGAGGCAAAAGCAATATGTGAGTGACACGGAGGACTCAGCGCGTCCTGCTAGCGACCCTGTGAGGCTGCGGGGATCATTACACAGGAAAGGTGGGAGAAAAGTGAGAGACGAGAGCTACTCAAACATGGTTTGGTCGGACAATGGCGCCAGCTGAAAGGCCACGACATGGATACCAAACAGGTTCAGGCTCAGGGGTCCAAAAGGGTCCGGCTCCAGGAGTTGGATCCCCATTGGAAATCCCATACAGATGGTTTTAATTAATTTGCCTCCACAGGATGGTGCCGGTGTGCAAGACAACTCGACGATACTCTGAGCTGTTCTGCTCACACCATCAGGGGGCAGCACATATTTATACATAGCATACATCAGCTGTCTGTGGGTTAGTCTCTCTATCTGTGTGTGTGTGTGTGTGTGTGTGTGTGTGTGTGTGTGTGTGTGTGTGTGTGTGTGTGTGTGTGTGTGTGTGTGTGTGTGTGTATGTGTGTGTGTGAGAGGTAGTATTGAGTCAGTCTTCAGTGAGGCAGCAGTGGGAGAGGATCATGCGGCGGACAAACTCTGTTTCCCTACGACTCCCCTGGCTACTATCACCACCACCCCATCATCATCATCATCATCATCATCATCATCATCGTCGTCATCATCCGAGCCCAGTTGTGGAATAATGTCAGCGGACAACAGCACTGGATCAACGCAGGTGAGCGACTACACCTGCGTGCGCTTCTACGTGTCCACCGCGTCCTTCTCGGTGCTGCTCTTCTTCAACCTCATCATCAACTGGACCATACTGCGCGTGGAGCGGCTCCGGAGTCACGCGCGCTTCGTGCTGGTGTTCCACCTCCTGGTGTCCGCCCTGGTCCACCTGGGCATGAGCAGCGTCTTCCACTACCAGATCCACGTGGGCGCGCGGCCGGCGCGCTCCGCGTGCCTCGCCATGATCGCCGTTTTGATCAGCAGCGCCTCCAACATCCTGCTGACGCTCACGGTGATGGCTTTGGACCGCTACTTCGCAGTGTGCCACCCGATGCGCTACACCACCGCGTGCACCTCGGGCCGCTGGCCCTGGCTGCTGGGTGCGCTCACCTGGCTCGTGGCTTTGGTGATTCCCCTCAGTCTGCTCCTGCACCCGGACTCCGGGGCCCCGGAGACCGGCTATCACGGGGTGTGTGGCCGGGATCAGCTGAGGAAAGGCCGGCTGCAGAAGGTGCTGTTCATCGGTCTGTGCACGCTGCTCATACTGTACAGCTACGTGAGGATACTGGTGGAGGGCCGGCGGTTGGGGGTGGTGAATCGACGCAACCGGGCAGGGTGCAGGACGATCGCGCTGCACGGGAGCCAGCTGGCGGTTTACATCCTCCCCAACTTTGTGAACTTCGTGCTGACGGTGTTGATCGACCGGAGGCTCATCCAGCCAGAGACCAAAGAGCTGTCGGCCGTGGTTATCTTTGCTTTCTTTAGCTTGGCGCAGTGCGTTGCGCCAGTTGTTTACGGTTTGCGTAAAGAGGAACTTCTGGAGCAGTTGAGTCACAGGTTCCCCTGCTGCTCCCGATACTTGAAGAGCTTCCTCGGCTGGACTGTGCGCGCCAACTGGCCCCACACTCAACACATAACACGGTACGTGCGGCATCCATTAGAATGAGTCTTTACCTGAAACTAGGGTACCATCTTCTCTTTGGGCAAAGTGGGCATCTTTTGGGTTGCCAGGCTCTGTGCGAAATCACCCCTGCTGATAAATGATAAATCACTGATAAATGCTCATGAGTGTGAATCTCACTTTCTAGTTAGTCAACCCAAAATGAGTTACCTGGTTTAGAGTTATGAATGGAACAATAGTTAATTGTTTATGAACCATTGACTTGTCAGACAATTGTATCAAAGTGGGGTGAATGCTCCTTTGCATATTAATGAGGACGTTTGTATTATAGGGAAACATACTGTGTGTGGAAACAATGATCTATTAACTTAAATTTCCCCTTCCGCAGTTAACACTGTCACGTGAAGTGATATGAAATGACTGAACACAAATGTGGGGAATCCCTAAAATCCTAAATGAATATTTTTCTCTCTGTCTTGCACAATAAGCAATAACCGAAAGAAAAAAGATGATATGAGTGAATCTATCAGAGCCCACTTAACCTACACTGTTTTATAAACCTGGGTGTCTGTTGACTACACACACACACACACACACACACACACACACACACACACGCACTCATTCTTATGTTAAAATGCTGTTTGCACAGCTCTACATTTCGGGATATATTCTCTGTGGCACCTGTAATTGTAGCTGCTTCATAATGTGCAGACGTTACCAAACAAAGTAAATATGCACAGGCTGTTTCCTAAAATATCATAATGAATAGACAAAACAGGAAAGCCAGTAATGCTGCTGCATAACCTGCTTTGGAGATGTGATATGTTTCATCTGTGTTCATCTGAACTAAGACACTTTTCAACACTGAACATACAAAATACAATACACAAGTTAAGTCCAGACGCTAAATAAGTGTAAATTCAACGAGAAGAAAAAAGAAAACTCTTTGAAGAAGGGTGATTAATAACACGATAAGGTCACCTGATTGAAAGAACCTTGTGAAAGTTATTTGTTAAATATCACTTTGACTGCTGTTGGGCATCTGTTGCATGATATGAGGATGAAGCCAGTAATATGTTTCCATCGAAAGTGTTTTCACCACAACACCACAAAAGGGGCACATGAGCTCGTGTAATAATGCAGTTTTTTTTCTCACTCTCTTTTCCCCTTAGAGAGAGATCACTGACAGCACAGACCATCGTCTCCCTGCAGGTCTCGCAGGTCCCAGAGGAGGAAACGAGGCCGATGTCGCTCAGCAGTTCCTCACATGACTTAGACTCATTCCAAGGCGGTACGGACAATGCCTGATGGGAGGATGAGTTTCAGGATCCTGACCACAGATAAGTGGCTCAGCTCAAAGGAACCATCGGACACCACGTTCCCGGCATGGTCCTTCCTAACCGGAGAAGGCTTCGGGACCTGATGTTGCATCGTTGCCACGCCGCAAGACGTCAGCGCGTTGCTCATATTTCTGACCTTTCATCAGAGCAGCGCACATGCTGATTCCCAGTGGAGCTGCTCAGGGGCTAACAGCAGAAGATGGTTCCACCAGGAGAGGGTGGCTTTCTTATTGTACGTTTTCCTGGCTGGTCCAAGGAGTCAAGCGTCAGGTGGTCAGGTCTCTGACCTCAAGGCCACAAGGAGCCCTCCATCCTTTTGGATTGAAATGACTGGGGTGGAGGATGTATACCTCGACATATCGTCCGGTGCATGTTGTTTCCACGTGTTCTTAACCTCGTGGATATTCAAAAAATGGGAGTTCAAAGGCCACTCGAATATTTCCAGCCGCACCCTTAAAAATCAAGAGAGAGGCGGTGAAGCACGCTGGGCTTCCTCTCATTGGCTGAGAATTAGATGAGAAGACGGATCTGTGTGTGGGGACGGATGGACAACAAGGTTGTTGTTTCGAGTATCAATAAGAGCAAAATCAAAATGATCAATACCCAAACGAACGGATGTATCTTGTGGACGACAACGTTCTGGGCGCATGAACGCACAGCGGTCATCTGGTTCATTTTAGAAGAAAAAATAAATACGTTTGTTTTGACCATCAAAGGCGTTTTTCACATTTGAACTTGTGATTGAGTAATAAACAGAATAGTAAGACAAAATGCAAAATGTTTGGCGAATTCTTTGGTTGTAATTACATCTTTTCAGAGGTAAATGAATCAGGAGACACGACACATACCATCAGCTCTAAATAATAATAATATCTCGACCGAGAGAACCGAGTTAACATCTCCAAAATCTGTTGTACCTCCTGCATCCAGTGACGTCATTTGACTTGACGGCGATGGAGTTGGATGCGAGGAAGAACTACAGGCTATTTCCGCTCGCAGTCCCATAGATGTCTTCGCTTGTATCGCAAACTACGATTCCCCGCAGCGCAAAATGGCTTCCCAATGGTACGGACCACTGACCTTCATGTCTTCATGTCTACATTTGTGTTTGTGTGTCTGCGCGTGTTGCTAAACGGTTGCTGCTGACATCAACAGTTTGATTTTAGTCAGACGGGGTAACATGCCGGGGGAAGTTCTCAAGGCTGTAACCGCAGGGCACATGAGGCGCCCGCACAGCTCTCATCTTCATCTTCTCGTCTCGCACACAGCAGCAACGCTTATTAAGTCAGGTTGCATGAAGGAACAGGAGGGGGGGTTCCCGTTTTCATCTCGAGAAGCGGCACAGTCGCACCAGCAGCGATCTGGTGGCAAAGCATTTACTGGCTCTCCTCAAAGTGAGAATACTCTGGAAGAGAGAAGTGAAAGCAACGGGGCAAGTTGTTGTGTTTACAACTGAAACAGGAAGTGGTGTTTGGAAGGAAGGGGAGTAGAAATTCATTAGCAGGTCTTTTTCTCCGTTTTTGCTGAGCTTCGATGATTTATTGTTTTTAGAGGTTACTAAAAAACTTGAATGAGGAGTTTCTAGAAATGCAATCTGTGTCGTTTGGCCTGTTGAAGCCATATTCACGGTTCTGGGGACATATTGAAGAATCTTTAGAGGCAACAGTTGTATTGCGACTATATTTAAGCAGAAGTCTCACACACGGTCGGTGTAATGACAGCAGAAATAAATAAATCTTTCACTGAAGCAAGCAAGGACCAAAAAAATACACGGGTTAATAGATGCTTTATTTAGTTGCAACGGGTATGTGTTATTCAAAGTAGATCTGCACAAACGGTTGAGAGATCATTAGATATGAGACGCTTATTCAAGCACATGTTCAGTCTAAAGATCACAGACTTAAAAGTGTCACTGTACGAGTTATAAAAATGAAAGAATGTGCAGATCTAGTTTAAGCTTCAGGATTGATTTGACACAGCAGATTAGAACACCCGCAAGTGCATTTAGTGTACAATAAATTATTTCCGTGAAGTAACAGATGTGGACTTATGATGCCCGACACCTTTAGCAAAGAAAAACTTCACGTAAATGTGATGCCGTTTTGGAACAAGCAGCGCTGAGCTGCATCGTCTCTGTGAAACTTAAGTTCCAACAGGATCAGCGTCTGCACACCGGTTTCTAAGGTAGAAAGGTTTTTTGCCTCCGACATTAACGTTTCTGTTACGAGCACTGAGTGAGCTTAGCTTAGCTCACACGCAGAAAGGCATTCAAGTACATAAAAACCACACCACTATATACATTTGATCAAATCAGATACATGTAATGCAGAAACTGAAAACTTTAAAAAGACACCTGCGTTCCTAAACTAAAAATGCCAAAAACAAGATTAGTCCTGTTAACTGGCCTCCTTTGCTCAAAGTTGCCTTGGCGTATTATTTTTTGCCGTCGACAAACAAAAATGACACCAATACCTTATATTTTAATGGATTAAATGTGATCTTTAAATCCGCTACAGTCATGAAGGCCGGGATAAAAAAGTAGACGCTGCATGTAAAAAGCTCCACGCACACACGGGAGACATTCAATCAGCTGTTTCGCACACAGTCACTGTAACGTTTGTGAATTACAATTTTGTTTTCCTTTCAGATGTATTTATTTCAAGTAATTCTTATTCGCCATACATTTATTTAAAAAAAAAAAAGGTCAAATTCTAGAAGTCTTGAGTCGGCTTTAAATAAATTAGTGACAAAAAAAAAATGAACCTGTTCATAAAAGACACTGAAATTGAATAAGATAAGATGTGAATGCACCAACGCTGACGCGAGGACGGCGGTGTGCGACGGAGCGATTATGGCGCCGGCAACGTCTGAGAGAAACTTGGCAGACAGGACAGGGACCTCGGCTGGAGGTACCGACGAGTGGAGAGGAAACAGGCAGAAGTGCTGCCTCTAGAAGCCCAGAGGGTGAGGAGACACCACGCCGCCGTTCTCCACCAAGGCCGCAGAGATGGCCCGCATGTTCTTGAAGAGCTGATTGGACTGACCGGAGCGCAGCAACTTGATGTCTCCCATGATCCTTTCATGCGCCTGAGGGGGGACGAAGGGAGCGTTAGAAAACTCATCTCCAACATCGATGATCGGAATTTACCAGCTGCGTCTGAAAATAATCGAGAGCGAGAGCTTTTGCCGGCAGAGATTTGTGTGTGGAACGAAATCTTCCCTCTAAAAAACAAGTGAGTTGTGTTGAATGAATATTCATGAAACAATATTTGAGAAATCACGAAGAAGTATTTTTAAAGCCGACTTTGTCAAATGAGTCCAGCAGAACGTTTAGGATTATGTTACACAGGTTTGAGTAATAATGAATTAATTATGCAATGAATTTGTTCAAATTTTGGGGGAAGTGTTCGCTGCACACTGACGGACGCCGTGTGGTAATCTGTCACTCCCGGATTATGACTAATTTCAGTTAAAACAATCATGGGCATATGTCAATTTTCTTTTTGAATCTCTAACTATATAACTATTGAGCTTTTTAAAAAATAAAATACTACAGTCACGTTAACTAAAAGAACCCCCCTCACACAGACATTTGTGTTCACGTTTCTGGCGTTGACGTCCGGCTCTTACCTCCACACACCAGGTCTCACACAGCATCTTCTCATGCTGAGCTGAGGCGCTGCCCTGACTCAGGGAGCGTGAAGCCCTGCAAGAGAGGGGAAATAAAACACACACACTGAAAAGGTGAGACCGCATTTCTCGGTGGAATAAAAGTCGATCAGAGAGAAGGTGAGTGGGAGTGTGAAAGAGTGAAATGAGGAAACAGAGTTCTTGCTAAAAGAAAAACAAAACACACACAACACTGTTTGCATACCTGGACAGGACCACCACCATGGCGTAGAGGTCGATGGCACCGTCTGCGACTCTCTTCAGGACAAATTGTTCATCTGCAAGAAGATAAGTCACGTTAAAGAACCAAGATTTATTTTCTAGGAGAAGCATTCCCAACTTCTGAAACGACACAAATGCTAAACATGTACCAGTTGGGGATTTTTATTTTCTTCTACTCAACACCCACAGGGTTTTCTGTCTCCTTTACACACACGCTACACACTCACCAATGATCTTCTTTCCGTGTTTGATCAGCAGCTCCTCGGTGACTGCTCCAAACTGCTCGATGGCCTGAACGGTCTAGAAATAAAATAAGACGATGAATCAATAATCAAAACGGCACAAAAGCAGAAAAGTCCCAAAAGATATCATTAGTGAATTGAAGTCTTCATTTAATGCATACACTGCAAAAATTTCAATCTAAGTAAGATGAAATATCTTAAATCAAGGCATTATACGCTTGCTTTTTGATTGACAAGATATTTCTTCTTATCAGGCAGTTTTTTCCTGTTCTGTTGGCAGATAATTTGTCTTATTTCAAGTAATAGTTCCCTCATTTTATTACTTTTTTTTTCTTGTTTTTGGAAGCTGAATTTTTGCAGTGTACAGTTGAAATGATTTCCCACATGAGAACGGTTTTAACGCACCAGTTCTCCGCTCTGTGCCAGCTCAGGATGTACGGTTCCCTGCAGCGTCAGACCTGAGCTCAAACCCGCCTTTCTACAAACACAGAAAGAACATGTTGGACAAACAATAGTTTGCATAAGGATGACACAACATTTCAGTTATTATGAAGCCAGAATAAACAGTTTCCCCTCCAGAAATAAGACTTGGGCATTGTGCAAAAACATTTATACAGAGTTACTTATTTATTTTTAGTGGTGCGTTTATTCTATGTATTCATTTTTTTTAGGATACATATTTTTTCACATTCCAATTCAAAAGAATGTTTTTTTTTTAATGTAAAGTTAACTGCAACAATTATAACAATGTAGGATAAATTAGCTGCATCGATAATAAGATGAGCGTTTCGTCTGCACAGTAACGGCAGGAAGTTTTCAAATCATTAAAAGTGAAGAATACGTGTAATGTATATTGTGTGTGTGTGTTATGTGTCACAAGCAACACTCTAATAAAAAATGAAATCCAAATTTCACATCACAGGTCCTTGAAGGCAGGCATCAAATACAAACGAACAAAACCTTGAAATGTGATATTTTCACTCAGTCTGGATATCTATTAATCAGCTAACGAGCAGTTTCTGACACTTCAACACAATGAGCTTCATCATGTATTGAGGAAGTCTCCGTGTCCCTCAATCTGTACTTCAGCACTTCCTGTCCCTTAAACACCCCGAGTCAGGGTGTGAAGTGAGTGAGAGACCCAACCTTTTGGCTCTCTTGGTGATTTCTCCAGCGAGGAACCCGGCGTTGCCGATCGGGTTCTTCATGGCCTTCTGCAAGCCCTTCAACTGGTTCCCAGCGTTCTGGGGGGACAGGCAGGATTCATCAATGTCGATTGCTTAAGAGTGCCTGGAAAAAACTTCAATTCTCAAGGAGCTTGTTTGGACATTAACAACGCGGGGGTGTTGACTGCTCTACTCTTCTGCCAAAAGATGTTTCATTTTACTTGAGGATCAAAGAGTCCACATCTTTCCCCGTTGTTCCGACTATAGCACTCATGAGAGATAATATCAAAGGATTTTTATGAACACATGCCGTCTTATTAAATATATTAAAGCCGTCTAAAACCATCCGCGGCTCTGTTTTACTTTGAGGCGATAAAGAGATCGACGAGTCCCCGAGTGCTCAAGAAACAGGCGAAACACAGATCTTTGGTGTAAAGCCAGTAAAAGGAAGTTGACAAGACGTGACAAGAAGTCAGCAGCGTACAGAAATCACTTCCTCTCGAGACATGTCTGTACTTTTCCACACAGACATCATCAGATTACAAAGTCTGAGAACGACATTAACGACAATAGATGTTGGATTTTACCTGGAAGCCATTGAGGGCCACAAAGAGCCTCAGGATGTCGTTGGTGCCCTCAAAGATTCGGAAAATTCTCAGATCCCTCATCACTCGCTCCACCCCAGAGTCCTGAGGGGAAAGGGATTCAGAAAGATGACGACCTTCAACTTGTTCTCCACAGTCAAAAGTGTCTTCTTTTTTTTAAAATTAAATTCTACCCAGAAAAAAAGAAGCGGTCACATCATTTGCAATGTGGGAGGCATGAGCTGCGTTATTTACCAGAACTCGCAGACATTTTAATCTCCGATTTTCACACAAGTTAAATTTAGGTAGCGAAAACAGCAGCTGCAAACTGGAACAGAGGCAGTCTATATTTATTCCTGCGTTTTTAATGCTGCGTGTGCAAGTTGCTGTTCATATTTGTAGGACACAGACAATGTATTTTGTACAGAAGAGCAGAAATGTACAAAAATGTATCAGGCACACATCTGAGTTAAATTTCTTTTTAAATGAAACCTTGAGATTAAATCAGCAGAACTAATCTAGACTCGTGCTGATGTTCCTCCCGCTCTTTCTTCTTTATTATCGAGCAGGATGTGGGGGAGTTGTCCATCCTGTTCTGTTGTTGAAATGTTGCATCATCATATAAGTGAAATTCAGAAAACTAAACATTTCTAATTCTGCTCAAATCTTTTGTTGACATTGGAGGATTTCTTTAGGTTGTAAATTATACTTTTGAAATGCTTTTGAATTGTAAAGGTTATTTTGTCCACCCAATGCAAATGCTTAAGTGCAAAGATTGACAGCTCTGCAGTCGTTGCATTGAAATGCTGTTTTTCCCCCACTGTATTGAGAGTCTGGTCAAAGCAACATCCTTGTTGATACCTCATCTTACTCCCCCATATTGTCAGCCAGCTTATACCGGTCTATTCTTATGAACTTCCTAGTTGTTTTGTTTTTTTACCTAAAGAAAACCATAGATGTGGTAGAAGTGTTTTCTTAGCGTGAGCCTGCGCATGCAGAAACCACACTGGCAACTTCTGCCTGAACAACACACATAAATGTGTCGAGGTTGTCTCAAGTTCATACCACTTGCATTGCTGGCTTATCATGTCACAACTGATGAGTTGATTTAAATAACATTGTGCTTATTTATGCAGGGCGAAGGTAGAAATTGTGTTTTGCAGTCATGTAGTGAGCAGTGTTAAACACCACAACTCATGCCTAAAGACCAAAGTCCTCAAGTAGTTTCTGGCTTTTCTATATCCAAAAGAAGCAGCTTCTTATGGTACTTAAATATCTGTTTGACAGGCTATTAAATGCTAAAACTAACTGATAAAACCACTAGGATGTGTATTTGTCCCATGCAGCTTCTCTGTGCAGCGTGCATGGAACAGGATGTGGACTGAGCACTCACCTTCATGTAACCCATGCCACCCATAACCTGGATGCACTCGTCAGTCACGGTCCATGCCGCCTCCTGTGACAGTTCAAACAAACAAAAAAAACACACACACAGATGTTATTTGAGCTTTCGCTGCCACAAAAACACAATCGCATATCATCTTTATTCAGGAAACAAGCGACGCAACAGATTCCTCCATCTACCACCCGGAGTCTTCAGTCTTTCACAGAAAGAGGAACATCAGACATATTTTAAAAAGAAGTTGCCCAGAGAGCTAATGGGCGTAAGAAGTGAACAATCACAAGAGATAAAAAGTAGAAGCAAGAGAGTGCTTCATTTTCTTACAGCTGGTGTCAGAGACAATTATGCAATTTCAGTATGGCAGACAGGCATTATGGGAACGATGAGCCCTTTATGTCTTTATGTTTGATCAATGGAAGGAAACCTTACGGAGGCAAAGATCTTGCTGATGGCAGCTTCTATCTGGAACTCAGTTGCTCCGCTGTCCATGTTGCCGCTGATCATGTAGGCCATTGACTGCAGAAAGACACAGAAGTAGGATGTCGACATGGAACAAGTGTTAAGCACAAATACACGATAGTGCAAAGTGCAAAAGTGGTTAAATGTGTTGAGAATTTGTCCTCCAAAACAGCTTTTGAGCATTTCCTTTTTCTATTATAAAAAGGGTTTGTTTGGTACAATAATTAACAGAGGAGGTGCGTATTTATTCTGCCGTTTGAAAGTAAAAAGAGGAACAATCTCTTGATGATGAAACGCTGCTTTAGTCAAAATCAGCATCAGACATGTTCGTGAAAAAACATCGGTGATGGATGTTAATTCACTGCTTTGCATTGACAGACCTCAGTGACGTATTGCAGCATGGTCATGCGAGCCATCTTCTCCTGGATGGCGCCATAGTTGTGGATCTTGCTCCCAAACTGGGTTCTGTTGGCTGCATGATCCACCTGATGAGGCAAGAGGAAAATGGTGATCGGTAACCACAGACAGATGGGTCGAGTATGGATCCTGGATGCTTCCTCATACTACCAGACAGTACAGTGTATTTTGGGAGCAAAATGTTGTTGCCGTCTAGTTTGTGTGCATAAAGAGGACGTTTTGAAAGCCGTGACCAGCGAGCAAGCTTGTGGCGAGCCGCAAAACTTGTGTCACCAAAGAAGCAGCTCAGCGTGAACACACAGTTGCTCTGGCTGCAAAGTCTAGCCACAAGGTCTGAAGAGAAGGTTATGTAGCGAGTTAAAAACAAAAGAAGAGTTGTTGCATGTAAATATATATTGCATTTCTCTAAAAGTTCACTTTTTTGCAATTTTCCACCATTTTAACTGCATTGTTCTCTCTATTCTATGGGACTGTACTAAAGCACAAATAGCTAAATAAAGTCACTTTCATCACCAGTAGCTTCCTGGATGCGTCTTTTCATAATTTGGATAAAACAGCCTCATAGTCTACAGCTTGTATATTAATACAAGCTTTTTCAATTTAGAATGAAGGAGCTATACGTTGTACAGGTTGACACGTGTCTCAGCACATGCCTGCTGTGTCACACATTAAACTACCGCTTGTGTAACAAGCTGAATATTATGAGTTTACAAAGGTCACATTTAGGATTAGAGATTGGTATTTTTTTAACAATTCTGCTTATTGGTTCAGTTAGTTAACATTATCGGTTCTTTGAATGTATTGTGACAAAAAAGACAAGAAAAAAAAACTACATTGATTTTATATTCTTGGTTCTACACAAATAGTCTATTTTTTTTAATACATTTGTAGCTACACGATCAGTTAAGTGATAAGCTTTTTCTTATTAAGAGTATTCTTGATGGCAAACTGCATGGCATCACTAACAAGGGTATTTAGGATAGTACTTCATTATGTTCATTTTAGAAAAACCTTATTTGATGAAGCTACTAACATTACAAAATACATATTTGGTGATAGTCAGTTAAGTTACCATGTGAATGTTTGAGAAAAACAACAGAGGTGACCAGAGCACGTTTGAATCTTCAGCTCATGTAACCTCAGCAGGAAATTGCTTCGCAGAAACGAAAAAGGGAAATTTCCTACAAACCCACAACAGAGAAACTGCACGATCGAAAGAGGGGGTGTAACGCGGACAACACAGTCACAAAGGAATGCAACAGAATATCTCGTCCTCTTGCCGTCACAGTTTACTCACGGCTTTGTTGATGACTCCCTTCATGGTGCCGGAGAGGGCGGCCGCCATGCCGAAACGCCCGTTATTTAGGATGTTCATGGCCACCTTGAAGCCTTCACCCAACTCGCCCAGCAAGCAGTCAGCTGGCACTCTAACATTATCGAAATAGACCTCGGCTGTGTTGGACGCCTTGATGCCCATTTTCTTCTCGGGAGGGCCACTGTGGTAAAGAGGATGGTGGGAAAAAAAGAATACAAATGAAGAAATATACATAAGCCCAAAAAGTAACATCGGGGCCGTGTCACAGTGCTTAGCGATAAACAAACAAACAATCTAAAGAAAGAGCTCACTGTGTCACTCCTCCAAAGCTCTTCTCCACGACGAAGGCCGAGATCTTGTCCTTCATCTCCCCAGTCTTGGGATCCTTCATGGGTGTCTTGGCGAACACCGTGAAGATCTCAGCCAGACCTCCATTGCTGGCGAGAAGAAAAAAAAGCAGGCGTCCGATTAGGAAAGAGAAGCAACTTTGAGCCATTACTTGCATTGCTTGATAAATTGTACACAGACGCCTCCTTGTGGTGAAAATAATTCAGATGATGGATGCTGTGTCCTCACCTGATCCAGATCTTGCTTCCACTGAGAGTGAAGTACTCTCCGCAGGGAGACTGAAGAGCTGTGGACCTGATGGAGGCGGCATCAGAGCCACTGGCTGGTTCGGTGAGGCAGAAGGCTGCGATATTCTCACCTGGAGGGACACACACAGACAACGGAAACAGTAAAGCAGCTCTACAGTATTCCTTCACCAGATTATGTTCCTTCTCAATACATTGAATGAAATATGTATTGCATCTCCTCTCTCTATGACAGGCAGCTTTCGTAGCCGCCGCCCAATGTGGCCGTGAGGACACTTTTGATATCCAACACGTCGTACAAACAACTTCTTTTCGAGCATGACACAAACTTTACACATTGTTGGTTGGAGAAGGAGAATATAACAAGCATGATTCATTGTTATATATAGAGCTACGATTAATAGTTAATAATATAAGTCAATATGCTGATATCGTGAAATTCTTACCCGTGGCGAGCTTTGGCAGGTACTTTTCCTTCTGTGCTGGATTCCCGAAGAGCAGAATGCCCTTGAAGCCGATGGACTGGTGGGCGCCCAGAGTGATGCCGACGCCAAGGTCATAGCCGCCAACAATCTCAACCAGCCTGGCGTACTGCAACATTGAGCTCATCACATTAGACTCGTTACACTAGCCTGTCTACTAGACACAATTAATCACTATAAAATGTGGTCGATAACCACGAATGCAATCACGCAGACGCACCTGCGTGTTTGTGAGGCCGAGGCCGCCCAGGTCAGCCGGCACCTGCAGGCCGAAGGCACCCATCTCCTTCAGGCCCTCCATGGTGTGATCTTCTACCTTCTCCAAGGCATCGTTCTTGGCAGCATCGTTCACGTCCTGCCCACAGGAAGCAGAAAACAGAAGGGTGAGGGCCGAGGGTAAAGGTGTGAAGTTGTGAGCATGAGGTCATGCAAATTCACCCAAGAGATAAAAGGATATTATTGGAAATTACTTGAAAAAATTTGTCGACAGGCCCCACAAGCTCTCGGAGAAACTGCTCCTGCTCCGCATTCATGACTGCAGCAGACACAAAAGTTATTTTACTTGTACCTTTTTTCATTTTGACAGGGATTTTTAATAAAAACACTGGCATCGTTTCAAAAGGATGTGAACATAATCTCCTCAAATTTACCTGAGGGGTAGGGGAACACCTGGGCAGTCGCGATCTGCCCCTTGAAAATGTTGACAGCATATGATTTGGATTCCTGTGGAAAGTTAAGTCATTATTAAACATTTTGATGATTCCTTTTGGCACTATGGATCTGTTGATACATCCATGAGTGCTTGCTCTAAACTATACAAGGTACAATAAACAAACTTTATAGTGCTACAAGAGGTCAAACAACTCCACATGGTCCCCTTAACTCTCAAGGTGGGTTCAAAATATTGATACAGGAAACATGTATTAAACAAACAAATCAAACAATTACATAATCATAGTAACTAAGCATTAACATACAGTAGCAACTGTCGTCTTATCCACTTTAGTGTCAGTGGCACTGCCGACTGCTGACGACTTCTCCAGCACCGCCTGAAGAGAAAGAGCAAAACCGATTGAATCAGAATCAGCTTCAATGGCCATGTAAGTTTGCACATACATGGAATTTGACGCCGGTTTCACTTCGCTCTTTGTGCGTACAATAAACAAGATAAATATAAAAAAGACAAAAAAAGAAATTGAGGACAACAGTAGTCCGAAAAGTGCAGATGGAGGTGTCTGATTCATTGTTTATCGGAGTGACGGCAAGTGGAAAGAAGCTGTTCCTGTGTCTGGTGGTTTTAGAGAACAGGTTTAGAGAACAAGACACAAAATGTATGCAAATGCCAGTATTTATTGGCCAATACTTAAAAGTAATTTAAAATATTTGCATTTTATTTGTTTACAAATTTGTGATAGTCTTGTTCTTATTTAAATAACTTTCCATCTTGACTGTCAGATGACTGAATAACAGTATAATTATAATGTTGCTCATGTATAATGTTGACCAGGCGTTGTTGCCAAGCTGATAAGCTTATAAAACAAATCCTTATTTTGATTGACACTTTAGATACACTTCAGCCGAGTGTTATACTTTAATTTTGATATAGGTGTGATGCTGTAAGCCGAGTTAATTAATATAGAATTTGGGATTTATGTTTTATGACGGCCCCTTACCTGTAACCCCCTTACTTAAGAAGCGTATTAGTATAATATTAATAGCTTCTGAAGCTCGTATAACCTTGAAGATCAAGATAAGAGTTTATTAATATGTGACTGTGCAGGCCTGAACCCAGTCAGGACATCAGCAGTGTCACCCACATCCGTGGTGTCACCTTTATGACTGAGCCACGTGACCAATGAACTTTCCCCCACTTCCAGCGGGAGGGGATGCCAACGTTATGTCACCCACCGCTTTAAACCAAACAAAAACAATAGAGCGACGAATACAACGCAGAAACGAATACAATATGGGAGGGAAAGATGGATTTAAATCGTAACAACTTTCATAATGTTGCGTTTAGGCCTGTGGAGCTGTAACGTTACGTACCTCCGCAGCTTGGCTGGCGTAGAGACGGTTTTGTACAGCAACGACGGCCCCGGCATGCCGCTGACCTCTGAAGTCCAAACAACACAAAATATATATATATAAGTGAATTTAACTTGTGTTTTCTTCTCCAAGCAAAGAAAGCGATTGTTCCAGAGACTGTGTGTGTGTTCAATATTAGCGTCAAACGGTGGCGTTACATACCCGGACAGCACGGGAGGAATCCTGAGGATGGACCGAAGCAGCATCGTTTTCTTCCATGAACACAAACACACAACACGTTTATAAACAAACGGAGCAGCAAACAGAAACAAGAAAGATTAGCTAGCTGATTCGTTTCAGAGCTGCGAGGAGGTAATGTAAAGCGAGCTAACAGTTAGGTAAACGTTACGTCACGACGTTGGTTTGAGTTGCAACTTGTCCAGTTTTGATTAAAAGCACATTAAACAAGTTATAACAATGTTAACTGTGCTACTGGATATCAAGTAAATTGATATAACTCACGGTTAAACGTTGTATGTAGACACGTCAGTTGAGTCCTTACAGTAGCCCACTGCTCCTCCAAATGACCCAACAAGGAAGCTTGCCGGATGTTGTCGCGGTGCTTCATGGGATATGTATTTTTTTTTAGATACATAACGTCTGTTTGCGTATGCTCAGTTTGAAAAAATAAAAATGAAAAAAGTGTGTTTGGATGAACTTTTACGTGTTTGTGTCATCTTGACATTACACACTGGAAAACGGTCAGTCAGTCATTGATACACTGACCTTGGAAGCCGTACTTAAATGTCAGTGAAGTGGATCTAAAATAACTAATTAATCTACTGTTGTCTACTTTACTACGATACGTTAAGAACTTAATTGATCCCACAGCAGGGAATCTGTTCATGCAATTTTACGGAATGTCTAACAATAATAAATATAATAAAATTGGAGCAGATGACGACAAAGACAAATCTGAAAGCAACACCACAAATCACCCCATGTCGACGTATCGATTGAATGCACGCTGCAAAAGTGTTAAGTCAGGGAGTTTCAACCCAAAAAGGCAATTGCCAGCATAGGTACAACATAGTTATTTGAAATGTAATGATATTCAAACCTGCAACAATTATAACGTGCAGTATTTTTCCAGTAGATACTAGTCTAAAACATTTAGTTAGTAGATTCAGTGGTTTTCTGTCAGCAAAAGTTGCTCCTTAAGTCTCATGTTCACATTTGAAAACACCTTTTAAAATAATGAAGTCAGGACAGCATGTAAGTATCAAATTTATTCTCAAGTACACAAACGAAAGGTGACGATATGAAATCAAACAATGTGACACTGTCAATGTCACTTTTTTTCTTTAAATGTTGAATCTTCATTTAGCACCTTAATAGTTCGGTTATACATGATTTATATAGTCACTCATACAAAAAACGAAATGGGTGAATAATGCAAGTCAGTTACATAAAAATAAGCATGGGGCATTTGGATCACAGTTACTTAAGATATACACTGTATGTAATCAAAAAGTACCACTTTCAGCATTTTGTCTGCACGTATTAGTACCGTTAAGCCTTTACAGTCCCATACCGACAACTCCTCACAATTAGAGTTACTGACGACTAGGCCTAGACAGTGATTACTAAACACAAGTTCACCTGACATTTTTGGACCTATTTTCTTTTTTCACATTAGAGCTTGCCGTTGTGTATTGTTGCATTTACATTATGAGAAGTAGATATATACAGAGAAGACCATTGTCAAACAATGATGGAACAAAAGGAGTTGTTTTATGTACCTGGAGTGTGAAAATGTCTCTAAAAATGCAAAGAGTAAGGCACTCAATATACTCCTGTGTTGCCAAACCAATCTGGCACAATGAACCAGATTTGTTTACAGGATTGTATCCTTTTCAAGTACGCAGTGTACCTGGCACCCTCTAGTGTTAAACTGTGGTCCGTGTGCTTCCTGGATGGACAGCTCTGACATTCGTAGCTGGTTTGGGAAGGTGGTTCCCTTCCTAAAATCTAGTATTTTGGTTTTGAGGATGTTAAAAGCCAGGGTGCTGAGCAGCTCTGATGGGCGATCGAAATCTAGTACTGAAAGTTTGCTTTTTGAGGAAAAACTAGCTCACCGCTGAGATAAGAAAGTATAACAGGTCTTTCTGGATTTGCGGATTTGAACTGTTATGTAGTGAATTTTAATAAGAGAAAATGTGTTGACAAATTGTCAGACCACATCACACATTAGTTGTTTATTTATTTTCATCTCTTTTGTTCCTTTCTTAGTCAGTGTTAAACCCTGTTCTCACCAAATTTGTAACAAGTGCCCTCAACCCAATGGGCACTTGTGAGCTCAAAAAGCGACCGCCAGATCCTCGTTAAAAACAAGTGGGAACCGAACACTAACTTCACATGAATGGCCGCTCCACCAAGACAGAGAAACTACATGACATCCACGAAGAACTCGCTGGGGTTTCCCATGGCCAGGTGGAACGACTGGCGAGATGCAGTCAGCTCTGGGGGCACGGCGCCCAGGTCACGAGTGGGCGGGGCGCCAGGGGGCCCCCCTGGGGTGGAGGAGGGCAGCGGGCCTAGAGTCGGGTGCATGGGGCCTGTGATCATCTGCTGCGCGTGGGGATGAGCGTGAGCGGCTGCCATGGCCGGGTGTGGGTGCTGGGGTACCATCATCACCATCATGGGGTTGTAAGGAAGGATCCCGGGCGGGTAGGGAGACATGTGGGGCGGTTGGGGAATGCGGTGATGATGGGAGCGCTGGGAGGAGGCGTGGCTGTGCTCGCTGGGAGCGGCTGAACCGTGGCCGCGCCTCAGGCTGCTGCGGGTGGAGTACTCAGATTCGCTGCCGCTGCCGGAGCGCGAGTCGGCCCCGCCACCTTCTCCACCCGCGCCTGAGGGGGATTTCTCCCCTCCACCCACAGTGCTGCCCGGGCCTTTAGTGCTGCGACGTCGATCGCCCTCGCTTCTCGTCGACCCACTGCTTCGGCTCCCTGGGGCGGGGAGGAAAGATAAGATGCAAACGGATTTGAGCAAAAAAAACTTCACTGTCCTTTTTTAGACCGTTTATCCTTTTTTCTAGATTGTTGCATTTGTTTTACTTTAAAAGACTCTTAACTGTGTTATAATGGCATAAAAGCAAATACTATACAGTAGATCTTTTGCATTAACGTCCAGCTTTTGTCAGTGGACTTAAATCTCAAAAAGCGGTTTTCCATTGACATTTTAAACTGTGCTCGTTCAAAATGAAGCCTGGAACTGAGCCTCGCTCATATGTGGCTTCATGCGTCATACTTATAGATACCGTTGGTATTTTAACAACCACCGAGTTCCAGTTCCAGCTGGTGGAACAGAGGCTGGCCAGCACATGACGTCATGACTGGAGTTCTCTACTGCATTTGCACAAAGTGGGGCGGCTCACAAGCGGCCAAGCCATTATTCTTTCGGTCTGTAATATGGATCCTAAAACAATGGATCCTATGATTATCATATTTAAATAGTGTATTTTATTCATAACCCTGATGTCATTGTCACAAGATACAGACTTTGTTAAATAACCTGATATATATATGTCATAAGAAAAGGTAAACTTGTAAATGTCTTTGCTCACAGCTGCATTACCAAACAGACAAACAAAACAATAAACAATAATAAATTAATAGCACTACATTGACACTGTAGTTACTGTCCTAGAATGTCATAAACTGTAAATAGCACATTTGATAAATCAATCCAAAAATAAATAGCAGTGATTTTAAAATATTCATAATTTAAGAAGTAGTTAGTGGGATGAAGCTTAATAACCAGTGTGTTGGTTTAATGTCCCCAGACGTGTGATCTTTGTCCGTGCTCACCTTCACTGTGCTGGCTGCCGGTGCTGCCGGGCGCGTAGCTATAGCTGGTGAGCTCGTGGTACGGAGGGGGCTGGCTGGAGAAGGCATGTGTCGGGTAGGGCTGATAGGGGAAGGTGTGCATCATGGGCCAGGGGGAGGCCCCGGGGAGAGGCAGCGGGGCCAGTGTGTCCTGGTCCGAGGCCCCACTGGAGCCATCGTTGTCATTCAGGGAAAGGTTGGCCATGTCTACGGCGGGAGATAAGAGGAGATGAACAATAGGGACGGGAACATTCCTCTTCCACGCTAATGTTTATAAGTTGTATGCATTAGAAACCGGGAAGTCAGACTGCACCCAAGGACAGACATGCTATGGCAACTAAACGTGTAATAACTGCTGCGGTTTGTGGACACTTTGTGGGGTTTTTCTGCGCTTGTTAAGACATGCTTTCTGGAGGTTCTAAGTTTAGGGATGGCAGCACATTAAAGAAACTCTTCCATAACCGAAAATGTTCACGTGATTCCAGCGTGTCTACAAAAGGCATGTGTGCAAACGTGATTAAGTGCAACATTCTCTCAGACTGATCCGAGTCGGTCTTTGATGCGGATGTTCCCCAGTTACTCACAGTTCTCACAGTCGCTTAAATCTCCGAAGACGTAGTAACATTGTTCGGAGAAGGTGATCTTGTTGACGGTGTGTCGGATGAAGCCGGCCTTCAGCAGGTTGCTGGCGTACTTCCTGGCTTCACGGCGGTCCTGGAACCCCTCGATGTGATGGAAGAGCCACTCCACTACGTCCGAGCCTGGTGGTGGATGCAAGACAGGGAAGATAAGGCGGAGTTTAATTCCTCCCGAAGGAAATATGTGACAAAGATTCACTGTATACTTCACAAGAAATAAGTAAAATGAATGTATACTATCTATACATTCAAAGTATAACAAAATCAACTCAAAAAAAATAAAATAGATAAACACGAATAATAAAAAGGATGACTGTTATACAGTATATAGATAAATACAATAATACGGAGTTAACTGAGTATTTTCATTATAAAGTTTTGGTGCAAATCAGAGAGGAGTGTAAAAACATAAGACAAATGCATTTTAATTAGCTAAACCAGCGTTATCCAACTGCAACCAATATCTGTTTACTTTATTGTTCCCAGAACAGGAGTTCAACTAAATACTTTCAGGGGGAATGTAGCAGCATTACCATTTTAAAAGACACTACAAACAACCGCTTCAAAACATGTCCATTAAACACCTTCCTCTGACGTTCTCAAAACAAAGAGTTATTTTGTTCTTCCCCTGTAGTTATGGAAAACCAAATCTTTTGATTTCCTGGCTTTTGAGAATTAGTGAATAGCGTTGGTGGCCTAAAATCTGGAGTATTAGTGCAGCTCAGCAATTAAATGACCTGCATGTTGAAATCAGAAATTGAAAAACAAAAATGTAATTTCAAGAAGCACAACATGGACAAACAGAGTTTATGTAATCACTCCTTGTGATTCAGTTGCAGGTGATTCCAATTTGAAACTTTAGGGGTTTTCCCTTGTACAAGTCACATGGCTTTAATTCTGAGAACATAATACCCGCCCTGTAAAGTTCTGTGAGGCACATAACGTCCATGTAACTAATGCACTGAATAGTCTTACCGAGGAAAGCGTTGGGGATGGTGATTTTAAGCCACATGCGGTCCCTGACCTCCAGACCAGACTCTGGTGAGGCCATGGCCTTGGCAACAGATGCCATGTCAGAGTGCAGTGATAAGTTGAAGTCATCAAAACCTGGAAAAGAGACAGAAAAGCATTTTAGGGAAGCGAAAGAGGAAATGTAGACACGCGAGGGTAAATGAAAGATTACCAAAGAGGTGAAATCTGGGTCAAAACAAGAAGGCTTTGAGGTGGAGATCAAAAGCAGGAAAGCAGCAGACATCATTCATCACATCACATAACAACAGCTACAAAGGCAGAAAGACAGATGGGAAAGATAATTCCTACGTCAATGTCGCCAGAGGAGAAACACGGAAGGAGACTGAAAGAGCAAAAAGACGCTTTACAACAACGACATTATTCAGACCCTAAATATAAACGTCGACAAAGAAACTGGGTTTAAAAGTGGAAGATGTGGTTTTACGAGTTTTGGGTGGATATAAAAGAACTGAGAATAAAGAGGAGAGGCGGGTTACAGCACACACAAAGGCAGACGATTAGTGAGAGACCGGAAGAAGCGCTCACGTTCGGTCTCGGTGACGGAGGAGGAGGAGGTGATGGTGCTGAGGGAGGAGCTGCCCGGGAAGGGCGGGTAGACCCCGGTCATGGCAACAGAGTGGCTCACCCACGCTGCCGGGTCAATGGGTCGGATTGGTTCATCTGCACATGTGGAGGAGAGAATAGGAAACCGTTACTGACGGCAGAGCACTTCCAGACAGGGGAATACCTGGCTACAGCGGCTCTGTACTCACTGCGAGGCAGAGTGAAGTAGCCCTGAGGAGACGGGTCCCAGCACTTTGCCACGGTCAGGATGATGGGCCTGGAAAACACCAAAAGTTTTTAGCACCAGTTACCCGCTTGTGTACGGACACAACTTGAAAGACCTCGTGTTAAAAGTTAGAGAAAAACAGCAACTCACCCTGGCTTGTGTACAATCTCCCTCAGCACTCGCACTGCATCGTCGTTACTCATATTCTCAAAGTTGATGTCGTTCACCTTTTAGAGAAAAAGACAAAACATTTGAGTCTGACAGATAATCACAGCCAATTAGTTGATTGACAACAATAAGAGGCAGATAATTTGATAATCAATAAGTCATTGAAGTCATCCCCTTTATTATTCTTCACCATCGTTAACATTTAGAGAGAGACAGCGAGAGAGAAATTTCCCTTTGGCGAAAGGTCTCGCCCTCAGAGTGGCCTTCTTGGGTTTTTTTTAATATTCATTGTCATTTTAGAGACCACAGGAGTAAACAATTAAATCAAGAAACTAATCTGCAGATTAATCCATGGTGAAAATAAACCTTCCCTGCAATCATAAACGTAAGCATTTCATGCATCTTAAAAACACAAAAAGAGTAAATAACAACTAAACAAACATGGTTTCAAAGCTGGAAATGATCCCGAAATGGGACATAAAAACTGAAAGCTACATCAAAATTCAGAAAATTCCTCACATTTCGATGATTCAGGCTGAACCCAGTATGCTTCCTCACCTGCAGCAGCATGTCACCAGGTTCAATGCGTCCGTCTGCAGCCACAGCTCCTCCCTTCATGATGGAGCCAATGTAGATGCCTCCATCGCCCCTTTCATTGCTCTGGCCCACGATGCTGATGCCCAGGAAATTGTACTTCTCTGTATCGTTGAGAAATCACAATAAAGTTAACACTACGCATGTATTTGTACCCCCCAAAAAAGCGCAGTCTAGTATTTTACTTGCAACTCAACGCTGTAGTTCTTATTCAAAAGTTTAACATTCCTCAAACTCTGACGGTCAAAGACTAGAACGGGTAAGGAGTTTACAGACCCATGTTGAGAGTCACAGTGATGATGTTCAAGGACATTGTGGAGTCTGTCACGCTGCTGAAGGAGGAAGCCTGGAGTGGAAAAACACAAAATTAACATCATATTTGCTTGCATACAAAAAAAACATTTCAATACCTCTTTAAACTCTTGATTCATGATCGCAAGAGCAGTTAAGAGAAGAAGAAAACAGTCAGTAGATGGTACAAACCCTCTCCAAACGTGGGGGGCGCTGTTTCCTGCGTCTGCGGTGGCGTTTCAGAAGCCGAGAGGCTGTGCTCTGCTCCGTCGCACTGCTGAACCTACAGGTCAAAGAGTCAACAAAAGGTGACGAGTTAAAAATAAACATGCTTAAACCTTTAGGACAAACAGACATAATGGGAAAGAAGCTAATGAGGGAATCTAAAGTGGAAATGGTATTTCCCTCTCTCGTCTAAATGTGGACAAAAATTGCTTCCTCTCGATTTCAAGAGACAAATCTAAAACAGTCAAAAAGAATAATAATCGAAAAAGGCAGCCAGAGCTTTCACATCAAAGCCCATGTACATCGGAGCAACATTTCCACAAGACTAGAAACACTGATCATTTTCATGACAGCGCATAACGAGCATGATCTCAGCCGAGCAGATCGTCTCCCCTTTCTGACAAACGACTAAAACTCTGTTCCAGTCAACGCTGCTCTCCTCCGTCGATCTCTCACCTGCTCATGGTGTCGTCGTCCTCAGAGTCGCAGAAGCTGGTAGTTTCCAGCTCGCTGCTCATCACCGTGCTGGAGCTCTCGTATCCCGCCAGGTGACGCTCCAGTCGGGTCTGGCCGTTCATGCGAGGCCCTGGGAGGAGGGAAGATGTTTGTCAGCGTTTGTCTTTTTTTTTTCCTTCAGGGACTACAAACATTCCTCACTTCTTGACATTGCTGATAAGATCGCGTATTCATTGTTTGGGTGTTGGTAGCATGCCAAATCGTGATCGTAAAAAGAGCATTTTTTTAAATTGGTGCCGTGACCTGCGGTGTCTTACCGTGTGGCTCCATGCCCTCTCTGTGCCGAGGCCTCTCCCTCCGGAAGGAAACTACAGACTCGGTTTCAGTCTGGTCGTCCAGGGTCTCCACACTGCCAGTCGCGTTGGGGCTATAAAAGACGAGGCAGCAGCACAGTGAGAAATAGAGCAGGAGGGAACGTCAAATGTTTGAATGTACTAAAATTACCACTCCTTTTCCAGATGGGGGATTCATATAATAACCAATAAACATGTTATAGGACTTAAAAAATACCTGTCATATTAGCATTGGACTCCTATAACATTCTCATGGACAGTTTAGAGAAGAAAAAAGAAAAAAAGGATCTAAAAAAAATCAATGTAATTCTTTTTATTCCACATTAAACTTCAGGTGGACTTTAAAAGCATTCAAACGATTCATTGATGCCAGAGTTTGACAAAATGAATCATGAACTCTAGATTGAGATTATTCGTCAGCTCAACAACCTTGTTTCAGCTTTTGTGAACTGTAAACTGTAATGAATACATTTAGCAGGTTGTGATCACATAATTGAAAAATAACTTTGTTCATTCAAAGAGGGTCAATTAAAAGGTTTATGCTGCAGACGCACAAACACACACAGCCACATGTAAACACATAGGATTAAATGCAACAGGATACATTACAGAATGGTAAAAAGTATACACAGTAGACAACGTGATCCACATCAACTTGTCACTTCTATGTAGTTCTTGAGATGAGATAATAAAATATGAGATCAAACCAAGATGCATCAAGAAACTATTTAAAACTGAAGCTTTAAACCGTTCTGAAATCTACACGGACCAGATCCGGTGACCTATCGGCCCGTCGGGTATGAGCACGGTTTCATTTGGCAAAGAAGAACATCCAGTGCTTACTGTAAGAACAGGAAGTCATCATGTTGCGCTTAACGGCCCGGCACACTGCACTTACCAAGTCTGTGTATCACACACACGTTAGTGTTTGGTTTAGCTAGTAATTATTGTGTTGCTTTGTTGGCAGAACGTCTACCACCACATCGTGGAGCACAAAGGAACAAAGTCTTCACCGTGTCATCCGTGACATTTATGGAGTTGTGTGTGTGATTTATTGTCAAACAAACTAAACTAAAGTTTCAAGTCCTTGACACTTTATAGCCTCCTTCACTTTACTTGGACTACTTGCATCTTACTAGATAAGATAAAACTGATTTTACTGTTATTCACTTTAGAATTGTTTAAATATATTTACACAACATGTTTGTATATTTACACTACTTTTATTGAAATTCATCTTCTTGCACTTCATGTTTGTTATTGCACTTATTTGTTCATTCTTTTTGTTTTGTAGCAAGATTTTTTCTTCCTTCATGTACGAAACTGCACACAAGTGTATTTTATCTCTTGTTTGTTGATGAGAGGAACGGCTATCCAGCCATCCAAAGCCAGATTTTATAATGTTTGCAGTCTGTTCTGTCCCCAAATAGTAAATTATAAATACAAAAAAGGTTTACAGGTAATGGTGTAGCCCAAACAATAATGGATTTTTAAATTGCTGATACTGATAATAATAATATGAAAGAAACAATTTCTTTATTTTCTTTTTTAAGATACCTACATAACTCAACAGTAAATCAGCGTATAGACAAACTGTATTGCCAACACAGTTTTTAAATTGTTTTGTATCATCTTGAACCTAGATTCATACTCGGCAGACTTCAGTACCATTAGCACACCGACAAAGATGCTGCTTACATAGGAAGACAGAGCAAGCCTTGTGGTTTATGATGAAAGCAAGAAAAAGAAAAAAAAAGACCTTCCAATTTGAATGACGTTTCATTTTCCAGTATGAGCAACGGTGTGCTTCCAGATTTAAAACACAGCATGGAAAGAAACCGACGCGGTGAAGTATCCACCGGCTGCAAACCACACATTTGATAGAGTTAAAAAGAAATGGCTTAATTTGAAATTGGATTTAAAATCTGTCAGGCGACCCTCCTACAGCCACGGGAGACAAACAGGACGAGGTCCAAACACCAGAAATAAATGAGAGAGCTGCAGCCGTGATGAACTCCATCTGACCCTTAATCCAAACTTAAAGAGCCCCAGACGACATCCTTCTCGCAGAACTAAGAGTGATGGTAAGATCCTATTATAATTACAATACTTAATTTGTTTTGGACACCATGAGCTCCATTCATATTACAGTAATAGTTTCTTCTCATTTTAGGAGGTTAACATGGATGCTGAAGGACAAGATAAAAAAAGGAAAATGTGTTGCGCAGTGAAACAATAATCTAAATACTCAACATTAAGATGTTAAAGAAACAAAAGAAATTCTCAGTGAATGCCAAAACAAACATAATTAAGCCTGCGTGTATGTTTGATGTACTAAAAACTTCCCCAGAGCACATCACGTTAATAACAAGGGTGGCCACAGCTGAGATCAGGTTCAAATGAGCTGGAGTATATTCTTGCTATTCTTGTAGCAACGTGATACTGGGAGTGTACGAGATATTCAGGAAAAGATACGGTATCTACATTACAGTTGTGGGAGAAGCTCAAGTGTATATTTAAGTATGGGAGTTTTTGAGAAGGTTCTTGGCCTTGTGATGCCCCTCTTTTAGGTAAATACACGGTGCCATATACGTTTCAAATGAGTGTGCGCTTTGCTTACTGGAAGGAGGGCGGTCTGGAATCCCCGATGCCCCCGGTCCTCTCTGCAGGTGGGGGTGGGAGGGGCGGAGGAGGGGGCGAAGGCTGGGTAGCCGTTTCCACAGGAGGAACCACTGCCACCGGAGGCTCTGCTGTCGGAGTGTCTGAAGATACCAACTGGAAGAAAAGGACAAGAGACGATGAAGAGACAAAAACTAAAAGAATCCAATCTGAAAGAAAAAAGGCAGAGACGAGATGTGGGGCGGAGAGAAATAAAACTAAGAGAGGGCAGGGGGAAGAGAGGGTGAGAAAACGAGAGGACTGAAAGGAGGAGCAGGGAGGAAAAGCGGGTAAGATGTCAATTACTTTGACACACAAACACTGTACTCTTTTCAGATGGATGTCTCAAGGGCATACTGAAACGCTATCCTACACTTAACCTGTCTCTCCTCATTTATACAACAAAAGTGCCTACAAGCGCGCAGACACACACAGAGGTAACACACAGCGACAATTAGGATGAATACCGTACAGCATCCAGTTACATGAACCATGAAAACACACGGAGGAAGGGGACGAGATGTAGTATATATAACTATAATAAAGGAATAGTATTTTAATGCTGTGAATTATACAGGATCTGTGCATTTTAACAGAGCATTTGGAAATGCCTGCGCACACATTGCTAAATGCACAGCGTTCGGGACATTTGCTGCACTTAAACAAGCCTTGCATTCCCCGTCAAAATAACTCAACCCAATGGAGTCTTTCGGGCTGTACAGACCGAGTCCCTCCCTGCTCTCCCCCTCCCCTCTATTGGCTATGCGACTATGAAACACTCGTCTTCTGGGATCCCTTCATCCATCTTGGCCTGCAGATCAGATATCAGTCCCTCTGGTCTCTGAGCTTTGTTCCCCCTCTTTTAATGCCTCTCCTCCTTCTTATGCACTTAACAGATGCTTCAGCCTCAAACCTGCTTATCTGGGCCCAGTACCGATGTTTTGTCTCTATTCAAATGTGACTCTCGGGGTGGGGTACGACGAGAAATGGAAAGATCTGCTGTACTGAATACGGTAACACGCTGCGCTGCTGGCAGAAACATTTGGGATTTGTTCAGAAAAGTTGAAGCTATTTTGGCTCCATGTGCTGCCTGGTCAAAGAATCATTGTTAAGTGTAGGTTAGTTAGATTATGTCACGTTTCTGCAGACATGGTAACTCTCAAATGGCTTAAACAGCAACAGCCATGTAGTCCTGATGTACATCCAGCATACAATGTGTCAAAAAAAAAGTCTTTAGGAGGTATTTAACTTTTTGGGGGAATCTTAAGTTAAGACGTATCACGTTTGGTTGTCTGCAGAAATGCAATCTCTAAAGTAATGGGATGGAAATACTTGAGGATAACTTCGGGAGCGGAAATGGATGCAACCAACAACAATGGATGAATCTAAGGACAATGTTAGAGTAAAACATGTAAACCCCACTTAGGTCTTGTCCCATTTACATTTTTGTTATGTTTTTCGTGTCTTTTGTAAAATATCTTTCAATGATATCAATAAAAAGTGAGAAATTACATCACGGAATTATACTAGCATCAAGATAAATTAGAACAAAGTAAATATTTTAACAATGGTGTAATGGATTTAATCACAATAAAAGGAGGGCCCAGACAATAAGTTACATGGAAGCAACGGTTCAACATTTTAATAGTCTGGTGTAACTACGAGGACATGCTGTTGGCTACAGTGACTCAGACTGTGGCTTAAACTCCAAGAAGATTTCTCTCTCGTGGATGTTGTTTCCTCTTGTTTAATCTGGCTGGACGGTTTGTTTCAGCTACTCTTTTCACTTGATCAACGCCAATTTTCATACCAAACACTCCTTAACGAGGAAGAAGTTTATGATGTTGCAATACGATACATAATTACTCAACGTCATTGGCTACAATTTGAAATTAATTCCTTCGTTTTATTGCCTTTCTTTAGACAAGATAATTAGTCCGAGGGGGGTCCGGAGGAATGCAGGAAAAGGAAACGTGGTTTCTGAAAACAGCCTCAAGCTGCGGAGGTAGGCTGACTTAAGATTAAAGTCAGGTTTTGACATTTTTGCAGAAGCCTCTGTGGGAAATTATTGAAATTAAGTCATTTACAGATTTAGAGCAATGGCCACCCGTGAAATCTGGATACACGTACGCCGATTTATATATGCAACAGGTTTATCGTTTCTTACCCACGAAACCACTCTTCCGTTGAAACATGGCAACTTGGCACTGTCATCGGAAATCTCTTCCTTCACCACCCTGAAAAACAAAGACACACAGTGAGGCTCAGGAGGTACACATTGTTCCACCGCCATAACATTACAGCATGTGCCGTCTGAATGGTACACTGGGATGCAGGAATGAGGGCTGAGCACAACTCACAGGTTTTAGTCTGCTCATAAAGACAAAAAGTGAAACAGCAGGGATATTAAATAGTTTACATTACTGGCACATTACATAGAATAGAGCAGGCTATGACAACAGAGTGGCTGAACTAAATCAAATGCCGGGCTCAATTCTAAAATGTAACTAAGATGTTTTGACAAGTGGTTCTTGTTCGCTTGCCATATTCCTTTCACGTGTGTGGCCAGGTGTTTTATGGATCAGCCTGTGGCTAACGCAACCGACTGAAGAGGCTCCAGTTGAGCAATACTGACGCCAATGTAAAGATCAGCTTTAGGCCTGGCTTAACTGACCATTTTAAAAGGCCACCAGTCAGTCACTCGCATTCAATTTGCATCATAAAAACTAAATCCACTTGTGTTGAAAGTATAATTGTATCACGGGGATTTCACTGTAGTCTGAATCTAAAAGCAAAACACCCGACAACAATGAAGCTATGAATTAGCAGAGGAGATGTAAGAAAATAAACACTGTTAATTTGCTTCCACCGTCATGTGACGGATGGAATTTCTTCCGTCACAGCAAGGAGCTAAAACACACAAACACACACACACACGCGCACACTCACTGCTTTTGTGCGTGCTCCACAAATTACACAGGCCCGGTCAACTAAATATGCTTTGCAAATCAGATACACACAACAACAACATCTCAGGGTGTCCACATGGCTAAAGCTCCTGAGAAGAAACACATCCGTCTGGCTATTCTCTGTAGTCGTCCTCCATGTTTGTCAGAAAGACAAACATTTGGCCTCAGCTGTGTAATTTCCCCCCACCCACCCCAGCGGCCTGTCACTATGTTATTACAGTAGTTTACCAGGACAGGGGCTGGGAACCAGTGCTACAGAGGGGGGACACATGACTGCTCCAACTCCTTCAAAAGTTTTCCCTTTTCCAGCTTCATCTGCCAGTGTGCGAGACTTGGTCAGGCTCCACTGGGCTTTCGTAAGCAGCTGTTGCGAGCTGGTTTTGTGGGCGAGTGTTAGCATACGGTCAGATTGTTGTGGGCACTGGTGGTGAACTGTTATACAGAGATTTTGCATTTGAGCACCGTGTGTGGCTACCGAATGTTAGTTAACAAACTTGTGTTTTAAATTGTTTTTATTCATACGTCTCCCCCTCATGTTGCGAGAAACTGCATTTAGCCAACAGATGAACAGATGCAACATTCTTCTCCCGAGAGTGTAATTGTCTTCATTCCTCGGCCATCCAAACAAACAAAGTGACCAGTTGAGAATCATTTCACACACACTCTAGGAATCCTTGAATAATGAACAAACGACCCAGAAATATGCAGAAACCTGTTGGATTTAATACATAAGTTCCTCCCACGCACTTTTCCTTTTTCCCCCAGTTCCTTCACAGCGTCGTCTTTCTAACAATTAATCCTATTTATACAGCTCCCACATCCCCCTTTCCAGCAGACATACACAGAAGAATATCTAATAACCCTGAGTGAACACAAATCTCACTTTTTCAACCCTTTCCTCTCCCCGTGGAAACCCCTGACACCCAGCAAATGGCCTCCGTCCAGCCCCAGGTTCCCAGCACCGGTCCTGGCCTGCTCTGCTCCATGGATCTCCCCCACTGCCACACACACACACAGCTCAGCTCGACAGCTGGCCTCATACCAGGCGCAAATGAAAACACACACTATTACACACTCCTCTCCTGGGTCTAGGAGAAGGGGGGAGAGCAGGAAACGTCCCTGCTTTGATTGGACAGCTGACTCAGAGCTATGTTTGAATGTTTTTTCATCTGAATTGGAGATATTCAAATGAGAGGGTGTGATGCCAGGCTGTGGACTTTAAGTTAAGAAGTGAGAATTTGTCATCCTGACTCTCTTTGAAAGACTCTCCTTGCTTTGCAGAGTGAGTTCGGAGTGGGTGGGAGTTTTAAGAAGAGGAGATTTCGCCAATGGAAAAACACAAACCACGTCTAAACGTGTTCTGTCCAGTTACAAAGGGCCTAGCTCCTTATTAGATAGCTAACCGATATCACATTGCTCTACCGATATTACTTAGTCAGTTTTATGCGCGAACACAGACAAACGTCTATCAGGTAAGCCTATCCAAACCAAACAAGACTAATGAGACACTCCCATTATAAATCAAATGTTTCTAATATTCACTTTTAGTTATACGGTCATTTGAGGTTGTGGTTTGTGGTGTTGTTGAACTCTATTGCATCACGGAGACACAAGAAGAGTCTATCCATGGAAACATTGTTTGTCAAATGATTATGAAATGAAATGTACATCCTTCAAAATTTCTTGACATTTCTCTGGCCGAACAGCAAATCAAGGAAATAGATTAATCAGGCATGAAAATATTCACAAGTTGCAGCCCTAAAGAATATATGTATGTGCAATCAGTGGACTCAATTTAATTAATTTACACAAGAGTTTACTTGATAACGCGCCATATCTTCTTCAGGGATACAAATAAATATTTCCACTATGTGCCAGCTACTATTTTTATAAAATGGGGAAAAACTGAATCCACAAACTGTCAGACTTATGAGAGAAGCCAAACACAAATATCCCAGAGCCCAAAGTCATGTAAGAACATTGCTTACATACTGAGACCGAGTATCAATTACCGTGAAACCAAATAATAAAAAAGCAAGCAGCATTTGAGAAACTGCATTTTCACATGATAAATAATTGAAATGATTAAGATAGCTATCAACACATGTTTGTGGTTGTACGGAATGATTACACAACTAATCATTTCAACAGCCAAACTCCAGATGTTGAGTATCTTTATAGGGCACACTCGCTCAATGCAGATTTTCTTAAAAAGAACATCTTTAAAAGTCAGTAACTGGTGTTGTTGTTATTATTTATTCTGACGATCTGCCTCTGAAGGGGAGCTATAGCCTGCCAGCTCTGTCGAGGCCTAATGAAAAGCTGTCTCCTCCATTTCATCTTGATGTTTGCAGCTGATATTGTAGCTTTCTTGGCACAGCCTCTGATGGTGCCATCCAAAGAGGAAAAGAGGCAAATAGCCCGGCCTTAAAACTCATCCAAGACTAAAATGCATTTAACAGAAGCCCTAAGGGTCTCACTGGGTGAATAAACCACAAACATGCATTCTTCTGCAGAAAAATGCACAGCAGCTAAACAGAAGAAAAGGGGAAAGAAACACACACAAAAAAAGATTAATTGATTGGAGGAGAGGAGACAGCTCTTTCTGGAGGAGTGGATTGGGAGAAAGGGGAGAGGAAGGGAGGAAGCCAGGGAATGAAAGGATGGCTGGCAGGCCATGGTGTTAAAGAGGGGAGACAAAACCCTGGCTTCAGTCCCGAGTGAAAGAAAAGGCAAGGATTTCACAAGATGATGGACTGAAGGAGGGAGGGAGGGATGAGGATTAGGGCAAAGAAAAGCAGCAGGGACGGGGAATGCCTCCCCCTTTGTAATGATGATGTTTTCTGAGAAACGTCCCAGCCTGCAAAAACCCTTATTATTTATAGAAACACTTGGATATTCATCACTGGTCGTGCTCATTTTTGCACGTTCTGATTAGGGATGTGATGTGCATTCATTCAAGTGTTATCCCTCCTCCATGAGTTATTCCTTTTGGGACAAATACACGGCAGCCGGTCTCAAGATAGGATTGCACGACTTTTCTTAAAAAAAAAAAAAAGGCATGCATTTTTATTAGTATTTATACGTTTATTTGAATTTAGCCGAGCATTTCATGTGCGAAATCAATGCCCCTCCACTAAAAAAAAGGCACTTTATAGTATTATTTTCCAACTTTTCCACAACATTCAAGTAACTTTTTAGCAGCTTGTATCCCTCCTCATGTTGCATGCAACCCACAAAGCTCTTCAAAACAAGGAGAGACAAAACCACAGCAGCTCACCCGAAATCCTGGTCCATAGACTTGAAGAAGAATTTGTAGTTCGGCTTGTTCAAGACCTGTTTAAAATCCAGCAGAGTTATATTTTCGGCAGCGATGGGTATCTTCACCAAATACGGCGTCTCCTCTTCGTCGATGTGATAAATTATTTTGGTTTCCGCCATCTCCGCGGGTCGCTTTTCCTCCTCCCCAAAGAAAAGCTGGAAGTCCCCCCACAAGGAAACGCACCGTGAGGGAGCGTTAACTTTTCTCGTCGGGCAGTTGGCCCGCGGCTGGAGCTAGCTGCTCGGTGGCTAACGAGACGGCAGAGGTGAAACGATGATGGCCACTGAGATTTTTCGGTCCGAGCCACAGAGGACGTAACCGCGCTGAAACGCTGCTCGCTGGCCGACTTTAAACGAGTAAACACGGCTCGCTCCCCCGCATTGTCACCGAGGGGCCCGAAACACGACGGACACGCCACATTCACACGACCTAGTTAACTACCAACAACTTTTTTTTCTTTCCCCCAACAAAAACATACAGGGGAGGGGGTCTAAAAACTTTTCACCACTTTTTGCGAGCCAACGCGGCGTGTGACGTAATCACGTAACCCCCCCGCCCCCTCTTTTTTTTACGTACTCTTCCAACCGACGCTTGTTTCACCGAGAGATAATTAGCGGAGGTGGGAAAAGTATGAGATATTTAGATATATTAGATTACTAGATATTATATATGCTATGGTGTGTAAAAATACTAGTGTAAAAAATACTACTACTATAATAATACTTATAAAGAAAAGTCCTGCATTCCAAATATACAAAAGTACTTGCTATGCTTGCTATGCTGAATGGTCTATTTCACAATATATTATATAGCTAAATGATTGTTATTAATACATTAATGTGGACATCATTTATTAGGTTAAGTTATGTTTTGCTTTGATAATCTAAATTTGCAAAGTAACTATTTACTTAAGCTTAAAAATGAATGTCATGGAGTAAAATGTACAATATTTGCCTCCCAAAATGTATGATAGTAGAAGGTTAAAGTATCATGAAATATGAATATTAAAATACAGTATGATAACCTACTTTTTTTTTTACTTTAGAGTACTTGAGCGAGTTACTTATCACCACTGGAAATGAGAATAAACAATGTGATCTTAGTCATCTATAATCAAAAGTATGTCCACAGCTTTTTATTACATATAATATAGCTACCTAGTTTTTATACTGTACATTAAACGCTTTTGTTACCCAGACATTTCATGTTGTGTGTTGAAACATTTGTAACTTTCAGATAAATACAATGGAGTCAAAAGTACAAGTAGTCTTGGTTCAGGGCCTTGTATCAACATTAAATCAAATATTTTTATTTCTGTAAATTACTACGAACAAGCGCTTAAGGGACCCATCAATTTTGAAAGGGTCCCCCTAAAGAAAAAGCAGACTTTCTGTATCACATACGGTTGAAACTTATAACAGAATATATGTCAGATTGACATTTACACCACAACGGAACAAAAGAGACACATCAATATATGATGAAACAAATACACACTATTAATTACCAATGCCAATATTTGGTGATTTTCAAAATGTTAGCACCCAGCACAGTATAAATGTGTTATTTAAAGTAGTTTAATTCAATGTATGCATTGGCAAGACATTCTTTCACTGCATAATAACAAGCAGAGAGAATACAACTTCATGAAACCTGAGAGAAGACAATATTTAATCTTTTATTTACAGTTACCAGAAAAACCACTAGAGGGAACTCTTCATCAATCTATCATTAATAAAAGAGCATCGCATGTGCAGTACAGTGACTCAGGATTGTGGTGGTATTATATAAATAAAAGTATAATTTGAATAAATATATAGTGAATATCATTGAAAAAACTATGTGTTTTATATTCTCTAAAATGTCACACATCAACCGCTACACTGTGATCAACAACTAGATCTGCTCTAAAAAAAAAAACCGAGAAAAACCCTGTTTCTTTTTAAAGGTTCCTCTTCAAGAAATGCGGGCCGAACACCACCACGACCACGCAGGTGATCACAAACAGCACCCAGAAGGTGACGGCCAGCAGCTGCACGCAGAACAGCGTCTTCTTGCTCTGGTGTAAGACCTCCTCGTCGCCCACCAGGCCTGGCGCCGCGCTGTACAGCCTCTCCGGGTGCATCTGCTGCACCCGCAGGCTGACGGTGGGCAGGATGATGAAGCGGGCGTCTCTGCTGTCGCCCTCCAGAGAGAGCACCACTCTCTGGGTGACGGTGGCCAGGCGCGCTGCCACGGTCGCAGGCAGGCGGAAGGCCGTGGGGGGCAGCCTGGCCAGGATGCGGGAGTTGCAGGGCAAGGAGAGGGCATCTCCGGTCTCCAGAGGGGTGAGGTGGCGGCAGAGGGGGCAGGGGATGGCCGGTGTGCTGCCGGGGTCGAGGGGCTCGCAGGGACACAGCTGGATCCTTTGGAGGCACTCGGTGCAGAAAACATGGAGGCAGTCCAGCAGCCGGGGGCATTTGTTGTACTGGTTGTAGTCCTGGTAGCAGATGGGACACTCCACATCCATGGGCTCCCCAGGGGTGGTGCTGAGGCTGGGCGCCGCAGCAGCTGGGTCCCCTTGCTGGGGAGCTGGGACAACACCCCCCGTCATGGTGAGGAGGGAGGGTGAGAGGAGTGCAGTTGGGTGATCGGTGATGGCAAGATGCAACTTGTGGAGCAATCTTCAGAAGATGGGAAAATCTGTGAAGAGAAAATAACCTTAACTAAGACTAATAGATCCCCGGGGGCTTATGTGGCTTTTTAAATGCCAGGATCGGCTCTCCCTGGGATGGCGCTTTGTTTCTGCGAGGTTTTATGAACAGATTCCACAGCCCATGAGTCATAGCAGTCAGTCGTTTAAACACATAAGCCATCCGCCGTCTAATTATTCTCTCTCCACCTCCTCACGATTACCCCGAGTCTGTGAGTGCTGGCCTGCACGTTCAGATCATGTCATTAAAAAAACAAGCAGTAAAAGGAAGTAATAAGTCACTCTAATGTTATACATGCATGCGTGTGTGTGTGTGTGTGTGTGTGTGTGTGTGTGTGTGTGTGTGTGTGTGTGTGTGTGTGTGTGTGTGTGTGTGTGTGTGTGTGTGTGTGTGTGTGTACTTTTCTCCACTAACACTCGTTTATGTTATTTTTTTAAAAGGGCTACTTCCTGGATTTTTGTGAGCATGATTTAGTCCGGAAAAAAAAGTTATACATTCAAGAAAATAACCCAGATGATGTCATTTATCTTGGCTTAGACTTAGAGAATGTTTGAAGTAAGCTTGTGGTACAAACTGACAGCATGGAGTTTGAAAGATGTGTACTCGGCATGGAGAGCCATGTATAATGTATGACCCCAAAGATCTTGGTAGCTTTGTCTTTACCCGAGATTAAAAGTATGAATCTCGGCTTCGTGGTGTGTCAAATTTGAACGTTCTTTTCTAAATGTGTTTCTTGTAAGTCAGCTTCATGGAAGTGTAATAAAGTGGCTCTTTTACACTAAGGAACATTTGAAATGAGAACATTGAATAATTGTAAACTGCTGAGCCAGGTAGACAAAACGCTTGCCTCCAAAGATAAAAATGATTGATACTTCCGCCAGTTAGCTTAGCATAATGAAACGAAAGTTAGCCAGGCTCAGTTTGAAGGTAACAAAATCCGTCTACCACGTCTAAACCTCTCTACTTGTTTTTATTCTTCCGTTTTATACACATTAGGCCTGTTTCCCCTTGTTTTGCTGCTCGCTTTGAATGAAACAGCTTTACTTTACTGACACGTTTTCTTTTTCTGTTACTTACATGGAACAACAACCCAAGATCTCATTGGGGGATTGTTGCTTAGCAGATGGGTTCTCCTTTGAATTGGTCCATGGCAGCACTTATAGCCTACTAAAGTCTACTAAAGAATCAGGGCAAACATACGAGTTCAAATATAATTTACACCAACAATAAGCGTTTCACTTTCCTCCAAAAATCACAACATATGTAATGACAACCTGTTGTGAAAGGGTATTGATTAAACCAGCCCAGAGTGCTGTCTCTGTATAAATAAATGAGCTCTCTTGTATCTAGGCCAACAAGTTCACTGAGATTAGATTGAGAAACGGGCAGCGATCCATCTTCACACCTATAGAAGCAGATAAGAGAGCCACTTACCCACCACCGCACACCCCTTTGATCAGTGCACACTTTGCTTTGATGCTCGCCCCCGGCCCCTCTCGCCGAACATACTTCTCCTCATGTTAGTACAGATCTCATCTTGGCAGGACGTCTTGCTCCCATCTTCTGTGTGCACATTAATCCCTCAAATTTCTATCTTATTATCCCGTAGCTACGTGGCTGAGGCTTACTGGCAACCCTGCTGTTTTTGCTCCGTCTAACTTGATTTCACTCGTCCTCCTCTCTCTCCGTCGGGTCTCCCGTGAGGCATCTCTGTGGTTTGCTCAGCAGTAATTAAACCCTTGGTGATGTGAAGGTAACCAGGACACACAAGACAGAAAATGACAGATTCGGAGTCTCCTAACTCGACTCTGCTTGCATATTATGTTGTTATGCTTCCACACAGTCAGCATGTGGGATATTTAAAATAGATGTGTGAATTAGGGCGCAACTAGTATCATCCTTATGTTTATAACTTGAAAGTCAGTTGTTGAAGTTAATACCTTAAAAATAACATTTATTTTCCATATTTAAAAAGCATTGAACAGTCTAGTTGGAGGCAATTACTGAAAACGAGGGTAAATAAGTTGCAGGGACACAATGTGTGCATGACCAGAGCATAGTGGGGAATGATTGACAGGTCGAGGTGATAACCTGAATGATTTCCAGTTTGGCTGCCTTTCTTTAAAGCCCACTCAGCTAATTCCAACATCACACCGTCAGTCTGCCTAAACAAAAACACAGCTATGAAATGGACTTTCACAAGTTTCAAAACTGATAAATGGGACAATATAAATGTGCTTATCTTGAGTTCCTCTGAGGGTACTTTAAGCCTGATGCACTGTGGTGAGGTGAAGACTTTGTGGCAGATCTTTAGGCTTTCAGCCAGAAGAATAGAGCAGACACACGATGTACCGAGAATTTAATGTTATACCACCACTAACTCATTTATTATGTTTCAACATTTTTTTAATTTTACTGAATGGTTAACATTTAGGAGTTTTCGCAAAACACCAAAAAACAATAGAGATTTTTCTGAAGTTTTCCTTTTGTTGGGAAAACAAACCTGAAATAGGCGGAAAACAGGAATAGTGTTCATCCTGTTTATGAAGAAAACCCTCCTTTTAACATTTGACAGTAAATAATGGTCAACAAAATCCACAGTCTTTGTTCTGTAAACTCTAAAATTCAGCACAGGCTAAAATCATAGTTTGTCTTTTTATACTATATTCCTGTTGTCTCTGTAAACAAAAACCCGGTCTGTGAAAGCACAAACAATTCATTTTACCTGATTTGTCACTCATTCTGTTGTTAGCCTCAGATTAAGTATGAAATGCTGTTTTGCTTTGACCAGTGACTTCATTTTGTTCCCCATTGTTCACTTACAATAGAATCACTTTACAGACACCATAGAGGGCCGGACCAATTACAAGCTCACAAGGTGATCCATATCGAAGTCTACATTCCTGAGCTGGCCCACCATCACGTTCAGACTGAAAGTAACATGCCGACATTCTTGTTTTCGGGATGACAAACACAATTAATAATACAGTCTCAATTGTGCATTTAATTTAGTAGCCTAAATAAATTAACTTTGGCTCAGAGCCAAACCAGACTTTTACTTTGAAATGTTCATCATCAACAATCATGTTAATGGGTGTAACTTTGTTTAGTATAACTATAGTATAACTTCATCAAGGTGTCTTTATAACTGGAGACATTGACATTAGAGCACTCAGTTTTCGGGAAAAGTTTCCTTTTGTCTCCAAAAAAAAAATCACTTTTACAGTAAATTCAAAGCTGGGGGGGGGGTCAAAAAGCAGGAAGTACTACAACAAATAAATTGATAACAAAACACTGGAACACACATCCACACAGAGAGGAAAAGAGAGGGAGTGAGCTTTTGATAATTGGCCAGGATTTCAGCGGATATAACCATAAAAGGAGTTCATGCTGGAAGAACTGATAAGAAATGACTTGTTTGGGGATTACCATTGAGGGGAAGAGCTGACGTCACCACACACACACACACACACACACACACACACACACACACACACACACACACACACACACACACACACACACACACACACCTCTTCTGAAAAAAGAAAATTAGGGGAATCTAAAAGTTTACTAAAGTTAATGACATCAGATAAAGCTCGAGAGTCACTATTGTGTCTATATATATATTGGTGTGTGTTTTTATTTGTGTAGTGATGGGTGTTGGTTTAGTTTCTATGCATCACTAGTACCATATTTAGAGCGTGATGACTCATCCACTACGGTTTCTCCCGTCCTCCTCCCACACACACACACACACACACACACACACCCTGAGTTATAAACTCCGGACTGCTCACCTCTTGACTCATTGAGACTCAGACTCTTTAACTCGCCAAGACACAGACCGGGGACCAGACAGCAGGATGTATTCAGAGCACGAGTGCGGAATTTGTTACCGGACCTACAACGCAGGTCGGCGGTGTCCCAGAGAGCTCCACTGTAAACACAGTTTCTGTGAGAGCTGCCTGCTGGCCCTGTCGCGAGCCCTGGGAGCCGACGAGGCGCGTCGTCTGGGGGCCGACCGGCTCATCGTCTGCCCGCTGTGCCGACACACCACGTCCCTCTCCGGGGAAGGGGGGAGGCTGAGAGCCGAGCTGAGGGTGGACGAGTGCGTCCTGGAGCGGCTTCTCGTCTCGGGAGTCCTCGAGCAAGAGGAGGAGGAAGAGGAAGAGGAGGACCCAGACAGTCACGTCCAAGGCGGCTGTGACGCGGCGCCTCCAGAGACCCCAGCCGAGGAGAGCGACTCCTCCACGGGCTCCAGAGGCGGGAGGCTCAGGCGGTCATGTCGGAAAGTTTGGCGGTGTATTAGTGGGAAGGGCTCACCGCGGAGGGCCGGAGAAAGTAAGTCAGCCGCTGTTTGTGGTTCCGAGATGTTGTTGTTTGTCGGGTAAACACAGTTAATGTGAGAGAACATTTGGGAGTTCTTAAAATGAACAGTCTGTGAATGGGGTTTGGTGGGAGCAGCAAGTGGCTTTACTAGCTTACAGTAGCAACGCTACAATGTAAAATACTCCTGCGTAAAAGTACACAATTCGACTAAGACCAGCAAAATGTAGCAAGTATCAAAAGTAAAAGTAGACTAAGTTACTACTCCAGTTTGTTTGTGCTATTTACCCTACACTATACTACCAACGTATTATTAATATACAATATGTTTACGGGACTTGAGTTGCTCTCCTGTTTTTTTTGTGTGGGGCAATTAACAACTTTGTCGTTGCTTTTAGTGTTTTATGACGTCACCTAATCCAAACGGGTCTAATCAGCAGCACCTGTCAGGTTATGGGACCTATAATTCAGAGGGATAACAATAGCTCGTATTTCATCAATGTGTTTAGTTTGTAAACTCAAAGTAGCTATAGCAGTTAAATAAACACAAATAACCACATGTTCCCCCGAAATGAAGTGGGTTGTGTAACAGCAGACTCTTGATAGTATACTTTTGTTTTTAATGAAAACTATTAAGTTGACTGAAGAGGCTTAGTGGTTGTAGCTAGCTTGTTTGTAAACTGTGCCAATTTTTTTTTTAAAGCGTACCACTAGCCGTTATACGCGTCCAACTAGCCGAAAAAGTTATATTTAAGAAATAAACGGTGGATAAATGTAGATATGTTTTCTAATGTGTCCTGTTTTCCTTTTACAGTCTGTGTGACAAGTGAGGACTTGAGGAGCTACGCCATGATGGCCAGCTACATGTTCTAAAGACTCCACAACTTCAGATACCTGGACTAATGTGATACTATATTTATTTGTCAATGGTTCTCCTTCGCAACATTGTCTTGTGATGATTATGATGGTGATGAACCCATGCTGGTGGGACCCATACAGCATTTATTTAAGTTAGTGTTTCCACTCTCTAATTGCACCTTTTTAAATAATGACCACTATGTAGCTGTTTCACTCAAATGAGAGAAAAATGGACAACTTGTGAATTGCCAATGCACTGTATATATTTATTTTTATTATGAATGTATTTAATTTGAAAATATTGTTGCATATTTAAAAATAAAGGAGTTATGTTTGTAATTCAATTGTAAGGTTGTTGTTTTTTAATGGAAAATTTGTGTGAGTGTGTGTTCATTATAAAGACTCAAAACAATGATCTAGCTTTGGTGTGTTCAAGAGAGCGATCCACTTTGGGAGAAAGTGGCAGAACTGGTGCAGCGACACGGAAAAATACATTTTAAAATAAAAACATTGCAAGAAATCTCTATAAACCTAAGATGACTTTAGAAAGTAAAATCCCCAGTGGAGACAAATGTTTCAATTTGTTCAAAAAGTAAAAGATAAATACACAACACGGTCAAATAAAGTAAATACATGCTGAAGTATTTTACATGGAATGGGCCAAAAATGGGAAAGTATCCTTCCCAGACGTATGTGAAAGTGGGTTATTGAGGCCAGGTGAACAGCATTGCTCCCAATCAGCCTCACGAGCAGCAGCACAGCGTCAAAGCTCAACGTAAATCACCTGTTTGACAAGGAAAACGGTTGACAACACCAAACGGGACACAGAAACCCTGAGGAAAAGCTGTCCATCATGTCAGGAACTTATACTCTCTATTCAAGGTAAATGTGAAGTTATCGTAACATTAAAATAAAAAAGGGTTAGTGATTATTTTTGATTGACAGCATTATAATCTTCATTAAATCACAACAATTTTCCTGTGGGAGTTTTTTCCTTTTCCTTTTCTTTTCTCCTGCAGACTCTTGTTTGTTTTTGCGCTGGTCTGTGCAGCTGTCATGCCGTTCGTCATGTGTTCAGATGCTGCAAGAGGTGAGCAACACAAGCAGTATAATAGTGACCTAATACCTAAAAGTTACAGATTATTTGATGAGGTACTAATCTTTCTCTCTGCAATTTCACAACAATGTTGAGAGACAAGGTTTTTATTTGTATGTAGAGATTCAGAGTAACGTATGAAAACATATTTGTGATATTAATGTATGTTGATTTCATGTTATATTTAACTAAAATGAGTGTGTTGCAGAAATGATTATGCCTGTAAAACAGCCTTTTGAAAGAATAACTCGTTATTTCATTGTCCTCATTCAGTTAGTCCCATAACAACCCAAGTGGACAACGGCGTGAGGCACACTGTCCTGAGTCGACCGTATACTCCACAGCATCAACACCGCCCCCTCTTTACTGGCCTGCCATCCCCTCAAACTGCAGCTAACAGGGAAACTGAGACGCGTGGGAATTACAGAAAAACATCGTCAATCATTTATCGTCATTCAAAGCCGCCACGGTTGACTAAAAGTAGCTTTCGTTCCAATAACAACAGTCCAAATAACGGACCGGCCCGGGCAGGAACAACTAGTGCAACCCATGGCAGCAGCTCGCACCCTCTCTCTTATGATTCATACCCAGTTACCATTAAAAAATCATCTAACAAAGAGGATGCCAGTCCCTTTCATCAGAGCCCTTCAGAAGTTTGCGACTGCAAGGAAGCGCAGAAATCCTACATCAAAGAAAGAGTTCCCAGAAATGACTCCCCTCCTTTTTTGTCTCAGACTGGTAGATATTGGAGTACTTCACTTCCCACTCCAAGAAGGCTTTATAGTGGCTATAAAGAGCCAAATGAGCTCACTTCGGCTGGGGCGCGGAGTACATCTAGTGGGAGTCAATCAAGCACATTTGTCGACCTCGCAAGTCAAACTGCCACTCATGCGCCATCAATCAGCAGCAGCTCTGTTAGTAAAAGCGTCCCGAGCCGAGGAAAGCCGACGCCATCCGTCACCGATTTCCTCCCGGGGTTGCACTCTGTGTCTGGCAGCGACACACCAAGACACAAGAAGATCCAGTCATATCTGTTCAAGGACTCCCAAACTGCTTCTGGTGGCCACGAGAGGGCTCAGACGGCCCCTGACGAGGGACCCGGTGCTTCGCCCTCAACGTCGCATAAGCGAAGGGCCCTCGACGTCACAAGCAGGTTTCCTTCAAATGGTAAACAATCGCGAAGAAAAGACCAAAGCGAGGAAGTACAACATCTCTCTGATGATGCCAATGCACCGCATCATAGTACTAATGTGACCAATTATGATGCTCAGACAGATGGTTTCACTAAGTATCAACCTGCAGCTGAAATCTCGGCTCCAGCGGAAGACGCCATCGTAGGGAGTTTTGTCCTCGTACCTCGCGCAGATGTCCCGGGTAACTCTGCTGACGGCAGCAGTAAATCTGTAGTCGGTAGCTTCAGTAATGGAACCACAGAAGGGTCCACGCATGCTCCCACACCTGGACCAGCCATACAAAACCCCTACGGCTTGAGACGATTTCATTATTCTAAATGGAAAGCTATGAAGAAGCCGCCTATTCTCTCCTCCGGCGGCTCTGATGAAAGGACCAACTCTAGAGGATTCAGCTATAAAATCACGAATATGAACCCTCCTTTGTCGCCAAAGTATAGCTTCGGCCAGAGAAAAACATCTGCTACAGTGGCGAAACCCCAGGAGTCCCCTCCAGACCACTCTTCACCTTCTCCTGGCACACATCAGGGTTTAGCCTCAGCGTTTGAGGAAGCCCAGCCGGGGCCTGCAAGTGACGCCGCTGTGGAGAGCAACCCAGATCACAGGCGGCTCAGAACCAACAGGAGAATAGACGGACTCAAAGCGTTTGGCACTCGGTCGCCCGAGGGAGACAAAACTTTAGCCGGCGAGCCAGACGGGGCTGCCAGAGTCCAGCAGGGTTTAAAACTTCCCAGCTCACAGATCTGGGAACCAAAAAGCAGCCACATAAACCCAACGAGCCGGACTGAGCCGAGCAGTGAAGACCATCACCTTTTAAGAATCCTCTCCGCTTATCTCGAATCAGCAGCGGAACTCGACGTTGAGTCCAGACTGAAATCTGAGCCCAAAACGCCCGACCGGACCAACCCTTCTGCACAGGAGGCGCACGTGCCCCACAGTATCACCAGCAGCATCGTGAGAGGCAAACGTGTGAGAGGAAGAGCAAAGAAGCCCAACAAATCCACTCCCTCCCACAACACTAGAAATGATCCCATATTCAGGCGGCCGGCCAGACTTCGAACTATCAACGCTGACATCGCTGCAAATGCAAATGTCTCTGCCGCAACCCGGGAAAGAGGACGAGCGCGTTCCGGGAACGTGAACTCTAAGGAGGCTGTGCGTAGTGGAGACGACACCGGCAGAGCTCCCGGAGTTGACAATGACATGAAGACATCGCAGTTGTTCCTGGATGATGATGAAGACGGCGAAAGTTGGGATTTCGGTGCGTCTGAGGTTTTGTCAACCGCTACCACAAAGAGTCAGCGCCACGGTGACGATGTGCCGGAGATGGAGGATCGACGAGTATCACCCGGGACCGTCTCGGTCACATCCATCAGTTCAACCCACGCGGAGACATGAGAGAGGCCCGTTTTGAATTATCATGTGTGCAACAATCACAATAAAAGATCAAAAATGACTGAATTCAATTTCTTTTCCAATAAATCTTATTGTTTCGTCCGCAATTTTATATTTATCAACGTGAAAATATGTGAATAAATCAGTGTTAGTCTTGGTTTACCTCGTTTACAGGGACAGTTTAACATTTTATGACGTTTTCCTGTAGTGTCTTATGGTTTTAGTTAATTTACTGATTATTCAATCAGGAGAATTTAACTGTAAATGGCAACTCGTGTCTGGTTTAATATTATGATCAAAGTCAATATGTCGAGTTTTTGCACAGTTTGTTGACGACACCTTTGACTTTAGGAAATGACGGGCCTTTTCCAATAGTTTCATCAAATGGGTTTCGCTGTTTCATTCATAGTAAACACTCATGGCATGACAAGATACTGGGAATTCTTCAATATTATGTTCCATAAATCATGACTGCTAACGCAGCATTTTTTTTTATTAAAACCTAAATATATCTTCTCTCTGGAAGAAAGCGTAAAAGTGGTAAAACGAGGTCAAATGTGGTTTTCTGAGCATGATTTGCATAACGTAATGTCAAGTACGCGGACGGGAAGCGGAAGAAGGTCATACTTGAGGCTTTTTATAAATGGATTGTATTCCCATTCCTTGTGTCCTCATTCCCAGGCAGGCAGTGGCTATTCAGTGTGCTGACACAGATTTTCCACGTCCTCTTTCTAGCTTACAAGGAGTGTTTCAGCATGCTGGTCTAACACACTGTGAGCTGGAAACAACCTGGTGGTCCTCCTCTGTTTGAAGGTCTTTTAGTGACTTTGCCAATCAATAAAAATAGTTGTTCTCCTAAGATAGGCCACAGATTACTATATCGAAAAAAAAAAAAGCTACTGGGGCTTTAAGGGAAGACGACGCCGGGGTTAAATAAAAAGGTTCAGTTCAGTTTATTTTGTATAGCCCAAAATTACTAATTTGCTTGGGAGGGCTTTCCAATCCGTACAAACACGACATCCCTGTCCTCACATTGCATCCGCCTTCAGGAGAGCAACAGAGGACAGAAGCAGTAGATGTCATGTGTACAGAACGAGCAACACAACAGGTTGACGCGAGTCCCGACACGGAGACCAGGGGCAACCATCACGCCGCCCTGTTTGTCTGGTCGGAGTAAAAAAAGAAGAAGAAGGGAACGTGTCTGAGGTCTGGTCACATGACGAGCAAACCACATTCCCTGAACCATCCACCTCATACTGTCGAGTATGAATCCATGAACATGATCACAGTATGCCGATGAAACACAGCGGCAGTATCTGGAAACACAGATCTGGCTCCGAAGTCGTCGTCGTCGTCGTCGTCTCATTCAAGCGCACGACATTCAAGGAAACTCAGTGGGAGATCAACTCCCACTGCCGTCCGTGTGGTAAAGTCAAGCACAACAGCTGCTTTCAAAATAATTCATCCAGCCTACAGGGCCTAACAGGTGGCTTCAAAAGCCTGTTATTAAGAGGCAAAACTGATCAACAGAAGTGTTTTTTTTAAAAAAAACGCCAGCTTTAAAACATTCCTTCCAGTTGTTGCAGCTTTAGGATCGCAGAGGCCTTTTGTGAAGGCGATGATAAAACACGTCTTAGGATCATACTTTTATTTTGATTTACAGTATATAACATTGCATATGCTTCAAATAAAATACAAAAGAATCTGCACGTTTTAAATGTGCAATACAATTCACTTAATGAGTAAAAGTACTTTCAGTCTCCAGAGCTTGTGAGGTTCATCTAGAATTTGGCAAACATCCTCTTTTGAAATGTCAAGCTCTTGCGAGATGTTACTTTATTCGAAGTGCAGAGATCCGTTCGGGGTTTTTGCGTGATAAACAGGAAGTGGCATTGCAGTCCATGTTTTATGTACTTGTAAGCCTCTCAGAGTTTGAGGCCAAGCTAATTAACGGTTTGTGCTTTTCAGACATTCCCTGTATGGAAGAAGCAAAGGGGGTGTGATACTTTACCGCCACCAGATGGTGGCGCTTTGGGGCCTTCAGAACACACAACCCCAGTGCTGATAAGGCAATAATTAACTTACATTTAAGTTTGACCTGAGGACAGCGAGATAAATCCCTTTACTTTGAATGAATCGGTGTCTTGATTCAATAAACATGGCGGGACACATTTAAGTGCTTTAAACCGAGTATCTGTTGAAGACAGACACAAGAGGCAACATCCAGGATCTGCTCGACGACGAAGAAGATGACGAGGATGGAGGACCACGGGAACAGATGGAGAGCAACGAGAGTCCATCATTGGAGGCCAGATTCAACACAACAATGCAAAGGTTGTGTAGTCCAAAAGCACCAACAGGGCACACAGGAAGCAGCTCACACAACCAGGGGACGGACTCTCCAGGCGGGATGAGACATATTCTAAAAGATTTAACGTGTTTTATTCGTCACATAGAACACAGTATGCTCATGTAAACTGTGTACAATATTTATCATGTTTATCTCCTGAAGTTGAATGAAATAAACGGACAGCAAACTTTCTTTAAAAACTACTGAGTCAGCGAAGCGTTATGATGTTCATATTGGGTTATACATAAAAACTTTAATGGTTGATACTTTTATACAGTACTATTGGGTTATTCATCCATAATAATCTTTATTTTGACTCAAATATGTTTGCTGCTTTTAACCAAAAAGCACTATTTAGCTTGAATTGATCTTATTATTAAAAATATGAATCAAAAGAAGAGAGATCAATTTTCTTGTTCTTGGCAAGAAATAGAACAAATGTATTCAGGGATTCGTTTGGTGCAATATTTCAAGACCTTATTTAAAATAATTCATGCAAAAATATATTTGCACTGTTAAAAACTAATATAAAAAAATGTATAGAAACTGCTGGGTTCATTTTTTTTTTTGTGAAGTAGGATGAAAATAAAAAAAAAAAGTTAATATTAAAAAATATTGCGCTTTCTTGTCGGACCCGAGACCCCTGCAGCCAGGGCAGATATAACATGTGCCACTAGATGGCGCTACTCATCCATATTATTGCCCCCACGTGGCATCAAGTACCTGGTGTAGTTCTCATGCTGAGTCTTTTTGGGCTGTTCTTAGAATTAAAAAGACTTAAAGGAGGATCAGATCAATTGCAGAGTTACTGTTATGGATTTTGGTCTTTCTCAGCTTAACAGCAAGCTAACAATTAAGAACAAAATGGATGTTTGTGCTTCTAATCAATCAGCCGCCCGAGCCTCCGGTATAAAGGGCATTGGGTCCACGCGAGGCTCACGTCACAGATCTTAACGGGTCCATTCACGGCTACCTGACCCTTCACCTTTTCCCCAGCCGGCACCACCTAAAAACCCGTCCTACGCTTGAACTCAATCTACGAGTTCAAAGGGGCCCCAAAGGGAGGGTGGGAGTGTCCGAGGGATCTGTCAGTCAAAGTTAAACACATTGTACATTGGATTAACGCCCCCCCCCCCCCTCACCCTCACTACCAATACCCGTGGAAAGCGGGACCGTCCACTTTCCCATAGGGCTGAGAGGTATTAAGGTGATAAGATGTTATGCTGTCGAGGTGTTGGCCTGCCGGCTCCTTCAAAGTTCCCCTGTTCCTGTGTGCTGCCTTTTGTTCACACACTCTCTACCGTTCAGAGTGTGTGTGCTGGCGTACAATATTCCCTGTGTGTGTGTGTGTGTGTGTGTGTGTGAGAGAGTGTCTTTATCACAGACAGTGTGTGTATGTGTGTCCTCCCCTCCTCCTCCTCCTCCCCTTCTTCCTACTGTGAGGGGAATTCTGTACCATGTGTCTGCGGTTTTCAGGGAGCTTTCAAGGAAGAAAAAAAACACAGTACAGAGGCCTCACAGTGCCCCCCCCCCCCCCCCCCAACACCTCACCTCCCCCTCCCGTTCTCATTTTCCCTCACTCCATGTGGCACTTTTTTTTTTTTTTTTTTGTAGTTTAAACCTCACTTCTTTTTTTTTTCCTCTCTCTCAGGCGAGCTGCGGAGTGACAGAGCTAATTTTGCATGCGGCTTGTAATGGAGACACATCCCTAATCACGGCAAACATTCTGTGATGAGGCGAGAGAGAGAGAGAGAGGGTGAGAGAGGGTGAGCGTCGGTTGCTGGTGGGGGAGAGAAAGGAAGGGGAGGGAGGGGAAAGACAGAGAAAGGCTTTTTGTTTGGCTAAGTACACTATGTGAAAGAGGGGGCGGTGAGGAAACAGAGCTGGAAATACATTAGAAAATGGTTGCAACGGCTTTGGTATTCGTGGCTCAAATTACCTCACATGCCATGCAGCGGATGGACCCAAGCATCAGTTCCTCTTGGTCCAACCATGACCATGGCGCGCGTGTGTGTGTGTGTGTGTGAAAACTAACTTTATTGAGTCTGCAGTGATTAACTTTGCCCTAAAACCCCGACGAACGGACTGCAGAGGGGGAAAGAAGAGGGAAAGTTCGGAGGATTAGCAGAGGCAGTTTGCAGAACACTGACTATAATCCAGGGCTTCTTTGGCTCAGTCAACATACAGTCGGTTTACCCAAAGCTAAAACACGACTACTTGGGTTGTTTATTATGGCAACGTGAAGGGGCGAAACGAAAGAAGAAAAAAATACCAAATCTGGCTCCTCGCACACCTTAAAGTCTGCAGAAACACTTTCTGTATCGTCACTCCCGTCCAACCTCGGCTGTATGTCTGAAAACAGTTTGACGGATGGAGAGGAAGCAATTGAGGAGCGTGGAGCAGCGCCGGCATTGCCATTCCCACATCTGCTATGGGAGCGAAAGCTATTTCCGCGTCTCACATCCAGCCAGTTTCCTGCGTTCTGCGCCGCGGAGGAAGTCATAAAGACAGGAAGACTTCCTGTATTGTTGCCAGCACGGAGCAGAACGGACTGTTCATGCTTCGTAAGGCCGGGGAGCAAAGGTGTAAACGGCGTAAAAAAAAAAAAAGAAAGAAAGAAAGAAAGAAAAGAAAGCACTCTCAGTCCCATCAAAGAGGCCAAGTCCTCCATCTGCCTTTTTACACCAGTTGTTTTTACTGGCCTCAGCAGACGTGTAAAGGATCCCCCCCCGTAAAATAAAATAAACCATGATGACAAACACAAGCGTTGTCTGTGTCCTCGATACAATCTCACGTCACTGCATCTCATTGTACATTCATTTACTTTGTGCTATTATTTGACCTGGTCATGGGGACACTGCCACAGGTCAAGGAGGGGGGCGGGAGTGTTCAAATAAATCATTCATAACCCTAAGGAGGGGTTGTCGTCTCCTATTAAAATTCGGCGTGATGCATGAGGATCTCGGTGGCCTCTGCTAAGCAGCATCCTGGGAGAAATGTGTGTGACCTTGAGTCGTGAGCGGGTCACCGGAGCGCTTCTCACCTCTCACATCGTTCAGTTTGAAGGGTTTATAGCGGCGCGACGCCGGACACGGGCCCCTACAAGTATTCCTGTGTCTCGCCTTGCGGTGTACAAACAAGTGAGGTTATTGAGTCCATGTCTGCCCGCCGTGTGCGCCGACGGCTGCGCGCAGACACAGTAACGCACACTCGCGACCAGGAGATGAAACGCCCGCCCACTCAGACGCGACCGCTCCCACCTGTTGGCCTCCGTCCAGCGCACCTCACTGCGACTGAACTCTGTGTCCTCTCCCCCTGGCCCCCAGCCAGTATTCACACCGCCCTCCTCCTCTTCCTCCTCCTCCTCCTCCTCCTTCTTCTCCGCCTCCCTCTTTCACTCCGTCTTCTTGACCGGAGATGAGGCGCAGGCATTGTCGCCAAGACAACCCGATGGCAGCTGCGCCCATTCGCCCGCCCCCATTCTCATCCTCGCTTCGGAGAGCGGGGATGGGAATTGAGGTTGTTTGACTTCTCACGTCGACCGAAAGCTGCTCCACTGCATCGCGAGGGGAAAGAAAGAAAAAAAAAAAAAAAAAGGAGTGGACGTGAGCAGCTCAGTCATTCAGAAAAAAAACAACTTGATTTTCTTGAGAAAAACCTGAGGGTTAAAAGTCAGACACTAATCAGCGTGTGCAGGAAAAGGGAAAGGTCTCTTTTTAACAGCTCACTGTGTTGAGGATGCAAGTGAGTGGAGGTTTCAGTATTGCTTCTGGCGAGGGTGTGTGTGTGGGCTTCTTCTTCTCTCATACAGGTGCTGCCAAGCTTTTTGTTGTCCACGCTAACCTTATTTTCTCCCAACAAGGTAAGCGAGAGGATCTGCAGGTGCAGAAGTGATCTCTGCTCGTGCGTGTTCTCATTTGTATTAATTCCTACGGTGCCTCTGTTTGGGTTGAGTTACTCGGCCATCTGTTTCATGAGGATGATACAAGACTGCGTCCATGTTAACAAGGAGCGAAAGAACGCACAGATTCACCGCGCCTAAAAAAAAACACACACACACACAAAAAAACCCCTGCAGATTTAATTAAACAAGAGCGCCGAGTGAGAAGGGGTGGTGTCAAATTAAAGACATGAGAGAGGGAGCTCACCCGGCAAACGCCACATTTGGTCAAATTACCAGTAAGACGAGTGATTAACTCCGCTGGCAGCCCGCCAACTTGGGACTGCAAAAGATCTGATCAATGGGAGTGGTGAATGGGACTAACGCAGCTAAAGGGGTTGTGTGGATAACAATCAGGCTGTTTTCTTTTTCCACATTACAGTGTGACATCTGCCGCGGTCGAAAGGCCCGTGTGTTTGTGTGTGTGTGTGAGTCAAAGACGGCGAGTGAGCGAGCCCGCCCGTGCCGTGGCCTTTCGTGCAGATGTTCACACTGGCCCCAGGCCCGTAAATCGTAGCGTCTTCCGGCCTCCTTAAAATCAGTAGCGCTGTTGTTTTTCTGCCTCAAACCTGCTACTTTCTAACAATCATCCCCCGTTACGTCGCTCAAAAGGAAGCCAGTCACAGAAACAAAAGAAAACCACAAGTCTTTTTGTTGTTTGATTTTTCTTCTTTTTTTTTTTTTTTTCAAAAGCAACAGAAGTAAAACTGTCTACATCAATGGCAAAACTCACAATGTCCCCACTCAGTACCATCCCTCTGGAGATAAAACTATTTCGAACAGCAGCAGCAGCAGCAGCACTTTCCTGCACATTTCATGAACATCTCGCTAACCGACGCCACGCATGAAGTCATACAGCCACTTAACCTATTGAACCCTGTTCGTCTGAGCGCTCCCGTAGGAACTTCACTCCGTGATATGCGGCTGTGACCGTCACAGACTTCACCAATGGCCGTCGAAGGAAACATCTCCAGAATGCAGGTAGTTTGACAAAATAAAAACAAAAACCTTCATTCAAAAGTTCATGAGATGCTCAGAGATCAACGTGGGCTCTCAATGGCAGGATGATATTGTCCACTTGTGAGGACTGAAAGCCTGGTTGTTGTTTTTTTTGCACTCTCTCCCTAAACTAAAAGTACCCTCGAGCATTTGGCGGAAAACTGCCGAGTTTCAATATGAGAACATCTCCAAAAGACATAAAAATATATCAAGATGCGTTTTGCCTGCATGAAAGTCTGGGATTTAAGTGTTGCATCTGATTTGAAGTCCAATTGGGTTTTTTCCACCCACTTCCACATTAGTAATCACTATTAGAGCCAATTCCAACCCCAGATCCCAATCTGCTCATAATAAAGCTGCATTGTTATGCTCAAGTCCCCCCAGAGTCATGTGACCAGAGTGAGCGAGTTCATGAACTTCCAGAGAGAGGCAGACAAACACACGGGAACAATTTGGAGCTACGCAGATGCACGTGTACCCTCTTTGTTTTTGTTTCGTGGTCGCCTCGTCTTTCTCGTCGTGGATCTCTTTTTCATCCTCTGGTCAAAGTTGGAGGCAAATTCAAGGTTAAAGCGTGCGCCAAGTCCACACAATGACCGTTATCTCCAAGTGTCACATAAGCAGACTGCGAGGCCGGATGTGTCACAGCCCCCCCCCCCCCCCCCCGCTGCAGAAAACAACCAGGGAACACAAAAAGTTACATCTTTTTTTAAACAAAACAAAGCAATACGTCCAGTCTTGGGAGCTGAAGGTTGCTTCTTGAGGTGCTGTCGGAGCTTTGTCTTTTTGATGTTGTTGTTGTTGTTGTTGTTGTTGTGTTTTGGCACTGATAGCCCTGCAATTAAGTCCTCCATTACCGGCAAAGAGAAACAGTCCAAATCTCCTCCGATTAGGGCCATGGCTTTCAGTCAAGTCATCTGACAGATCATTGTCACACCGAACAAACCATTTCACGAGAACTGTACAGCCAAAAGAGACAAAAATAGACACAAAAATAGACTTGATATTATATTCTGCTAGGACAGCCCTATTAGTACTAGCTGCTAAGAAGGGGTAGAGAGACAGACGGGTAAAAGGGACAGACAGGCACTTAAGTGCTGATGCATAGCGGAGATTAAAGTAAGAGCTAAGCAAAAGACAGAAAGGAGGGAAGGAGATAGAAACAGAGTGTTGAAGAAGGATTTAAGGTCAGAGCACTTTCAATTTCAATTTTAAAAATGTAAAAGTGTATACTCTGAAACAGTTTGGTACCCTAATGTATAAAATAGCTGAGAACAAATTAGCAGATCCGTTTGTTATTTCGTACGGACAGAATTGAAAACGGTGAGACCCCTTTTTCTGTGCTAAAAGCTGTGTGCCGACCGCCACAAAGCTAGCATTAGCATGGCTATTGATAGGGTCTCTATCCTCCGCTGTTTGTACCTAAGGTTATTTTGCATCCTGAGACAAAGTGGATTAAATGAGACACAAGTGTCTGGAGCTAATAGCACTAATGGGATACCGTGGCTCTGTATCAGGGGTCTTAACCTGAGCTGTGGTCAGCAGGATGCTGGCACGATGCTTATATGTTAATTTGACCTCGCTGACTTAAGCTAACTAGCAAGCTACTATATCCCCTGCTACAGTGCCTTTTCTTTCAATCCTGTGGGTTTAATACTTTCGGTGTATGGCTTTGTTAAAAAAGTTAACGGAGAGATAAAAAGACAGAATAAGAGCAGCACGGGTCACAACGAGTCAAACGCTAACACAGGCTATGCTAATAGTTCTCACAGTAGACGGGAAGGCCAGCAGATTGGCTCGTACCATTATCGTTATTGACGTTAGCGGAAAAATGCTGCATTCGTGTCGTATCAGATTTATTGTGTTTTCCAGTTTCCGACTTCACCCAAGTCGTACTTATGAATGTTAAACCCATCGACACAGAGGTACATTTCACGGATATAGTGTTATATTGACCATGCGCAGTAGTTTCAGCCCTCGCAGGACCAACTCTTCAACTGGCAAGTTGTAAACACCAGAATCAAACTACAGGACATGAACGCAGCAGAAGCTCACACCAACGCTACCCCTTCTTTTGCTGCATTTTTTTGTAACTACATCAAATCAAGCACAACCCCCCCCCCCCCCCCCCCCAAAAAAAAAACATCAAAACTTCAGTTAGTTTTTTGTAAAATGGCTACAATCTGAAAACGAGGCACTTTTTGAGCAGATATATAATTCTATTAACTGTCTTATTCATAAACTCAATATCCACCTTAATGATTAGAATTTTTCTCCTGGGGAAAAAAATAAAAATAAACCATCAATCTCCATTTTTTTTTTTTTGTACCCTTCTCTGATTGGCTTTCACTCAAGGAACGAGAGCAGCAAATAGCTTTTCAAGAATGTCATTTGGCACAAATGTCTCTGTTGGATTCCACAACCAACGAGATAAAAATCAAAGAAAAAGTTTTCCATCAGTCTGTCAAAGTGCTTCAGGGGGCGTGTCCGATCCAGCTGCTCCCTCCATGTGATTGGTCGTCACAGAAGCAACGGGCAAAGCTTTGAAGCTCTCTCAGTGGCACCAGATTGTTTCCCAAAGGACGACGCACTGACATCAGCACTCTGAAGAGAGAAAAAGATCATTGTTTGGTGAGATGCAGAATATACAATAACCCAGATATGAAGAAATACATATTATGACATGTACAGTGTCTCTTGCTTATCGAGGTATTATAATATTTAATGTAAGTTATCAGTGTCTGCATACCATCTTAGGAACACAGTGACCCTAAAACGAACAACGGGAATAAACAATGAAGCCAAACAAGCTGGAAAAAGACTCTCAGATTAAGAAAGGAAGACAGCAGTAAAAGGGAACAGCGGGGGAAGGAGAAAGTGAAGACGCAGCGAGGGAAAACAGACCCAGAAATCCTTTTTCGTGGGCTTTTGTGTGGCAATTTCAGCTCCTCACGTCACATACAGGTGTACATTGCCGGGAAAACGTCACTACAGTGTGCCACCAGCGAATCAGAGTCTTTCCTGGCCTCGTTTGCACAGTTGATAGGATTAGCGGGAATGCAGACTTAATGATGATTCTGCTCCAGAGCAGAGAGAGCAGACGAATCACATGGCGTCGGGCAGCCATCTGCTCCTCTTTTTTTTCCACGGCCCTTATGCGCTGCGTGATTCTTGGGGCTGTCCCCGGCGAAAAGTTGATAATTGCGAGAGAAACCGGGCGAGATCTGAATGGTGGCACTGTGAGACACGACCGGCCGATGACAGATGTCAACGTGCTCTGAATGCATTCGCAAATTTGACTCATCCCCAAAAGCCCCGATCGATTTATTTTGGGGAAAAACAAAGTTCCCAATCGTCCGTGAAATCGTTCGTCTTCGAGTCCAAAAAAAAACAAAAAAAGGGGCTAGATTGCATTGTGATCATATGACATAATATTTCCAGACAGGCGGCTCCTTTTCATGGAGGACAACTGAACGCCTCACGACATCCTTTCAACACATGACAAGAGTTTTTTGCTTTGCGTCCTCATATGTGGTTCCACAACTTGGAGGTGAAGTAATACATACTCATAGCATCTGTGCGCGACTATAAACATGCCACAGCGCAAGACTGATGACGATGTTGGTGTTGACACCGTCTCCATCACCTATGACCCACGTGCAGGGGGCCTTGAGTCACGCCAAGGATTTACGATTCTGTGTTTCTTTTTTACGACCGAACCGACCGATCAGAAAACAGAATTAAGAGATGCAGAATAAACCGGCTGACACACATTTTGTTAGACCCGTTTCCTCCGGCGTGACGCGCAAGATGGGTGGCCATTGAGAATGTTTATTAACGTAGTTGTTCTGGTTGGTTCATAATGATTATTGCACACGGTGCAATTGCTTCGTCAGCGCCTGCAAAGTCATATTTCGTATATTACAATGTTTTAATTTTTAAAAAAAAAGAAGCTAAATAGTGGAGTTCGTCGAGGGGTTCGCAGGCTCACGACTCCGGCTACCAACATTCGTCGGTGCCCTTTAAACTGGGTTACGCTGTCAGACGTGATGATGATGACTCACACCAAAGGCACTCGGGCCGCCTCAAGCCAAATTAACGAATGCGCGACAGAGAGCACAGAGAACAGGTTGAGAGAGTTCCCCGTGTCTCCTGCCCCAAAATTTCCCAGCAGCGCTTGACTCCCTAATTGCATGAGGGGTACTCTATATTTATGCCCCTCCCTCTCTCTCTCTCCCCCCCTCTCTCTCCCTCCAGTTGGTCCTCTTCCTGGTGCAGTGAGCTATATTTAGCCCCCCTCGGCACAGACGGTGCCCGCCAGCCGGCCAAAGCCGTGACGGCCCAAAACCAGAGCGCAGCGGCGAGGGAGGCTCGCCCGTTCCGTCGACGAGCGGCTTCGAAAAACAGCAACACAAACAATCAAGCCGGCCAACCAGAGGGACCGGAGGAGACAGCCCGGACACGCACTGATGCAGTGCCATGGACACACACACACACACACACGCACACATGAAACCACGCACACACAAAAAAAAGGACACGAGAGCAAGAGCCTATAATTATGCGGATGACATTCACTTAATGATGACCTTTCACCAAACACAGACATGGGAAATTATAGAGGGAAACAACTCTCCAATGCCTCATCCTAATGCACATGCACCCTCTTTTATGCAACGACAAATGTTTCCACTCTCCTCCAATAGTGCCTTCTTATTCCCCCCCCCCCTCCCCCAACTCCATCGCTTCTCCTTCCACGAGTCTGACCCTCCCGCGGTGGTTTGTCCATCGATCTGGTTCATTTCCTCGCATCGTTTCTCCATCTGCGGGCCGATCGATGGAATAATGACCGCGGTGAGGATCGTGTGCTTCTCTTTCCCTTTTCTCTGCCAGACTGTTTAAATCAAGAGGTTAGACAGGGCGATCTGCCTCCGCAGTCTGTGTCTCGCCAGTAACTATTCTCCAGCCGCCTGTGTGTGTGTGTGCGTGTGTGTGTGTGCGCCTGTGTGTGTGTGTGTAATTAGGAGAGTCTGGGTCTTTGTGATGTCTCAATCGAGTACAGTCTAAAATTGAAAGCCACCGTGTTCTCTGGTCGTAAATCGAGTGTCAGTCTGTCATTTCCACGCCGCCCCGGCTCCCACAAGACACGGAGCTGGTCGTAGCAATGTGATGTGAGTCACCGAGTCCACTGGTCCCTTAGTCAGTTTGAGTTAAATCATGTTTTATTTTTTTTTAAAAAAGGAGAGACCGACACTGGATTTATTCGATTCATCAGTTCCAGTAAATGGAAACAGAAGCTGCGGAGAGAACAAAAACAGCAGTGTACTCCGTCAACCTGCATGCTTTCGCTGGACTTGACTTCACACGGGAAGAGATGAATGACCGGGAATCCCCGCTGTGTTTATCACTACATCTCCTCTTTTTGCTACTCCTTAGACGCATCAATCTGTGCTTTGCGTCCAAAAATGTGTGGTGTGAGAGATTTGTCTCCAAGCTCCACGAGAGCTGGCGTCGAAACCCGCGGAGACGTCTTCTTTACGCGCAAGATACCCGATTCCTCCCCGGCGCCGAGGCGGCAGCTTTGACGCCAACCCTGACCTCTGACCTTTATGGACAGAAGGTGTCGTTTCTTGTACTGATTACGAAGCCCCCCCCCCCGCTGAGAGCCAATTTGCGGTTTGTGACGTTGGGCTAAAATTGGACTCGACCATAACGGACACTTTTCACAGTAAGTAATCCGCCATGAACAGGAATCTGCAGCCTCGTCCAAAAAAAAAAGAGAAGAAGAAGCAAGCTGCAACCTCTTTAAAGTCTGCAGGGAACGAGGGTTTGATACTCAGACTTCTTTTTATGGGATGGGAGAGGCGAAGAGTGCAAGCTTTCATATTTTCTCTTTTTGATTGTCAAGGACGCTGATTCAGAGAGAATACGTTCAACCGGTTTGATGACGCTCCACTGGTGCAGATCTGGAGACAGCTGGGGAAAAATATATCCGGGAAAACATTGCGACTGAGTGGGCCGTCCCACATTAAGAATGCATGTTTTGTGGTTCCAATTATCAGTGACACATTTGCAAAGAATTCCTTGTCGGCATGCGTCTCCACTGTCGCTCCACCAATCCAGAGTCAACCTTTAATGAAGTGAATCTGTGACCAAAACTTCCACATTTTCTACACTCGCTTGCTCTCAACTGGCGTGGATCAGACGCGTCTTTCCAGGGAAACATGAAGCCCTTTTTTGTTTGTTTTCGTAGAAACACCGGCGGCAGTGTGTTTGGAATAAATGTGGAAAGCAATAAGAGACAATCCCCCCAAAAAAAGGGGAGAAGAGCTTCGCGTGGGGTTTCTGGGAAGCAACGACGAAGCAGCCGCATGCGGCGGCGAGTAGCTCCCATTCATTTTGATACAGTTTTGTTTTAATTTGTTGTCTTTTTTTAATTTTTTTATTGTTGGAGCGCTTACGGGATATGACCGGATAAACTCGACATCGTTGGAGAACGCAGCGTGCACGCCACTGAAAGCGGTCGAGAACTAAACCAGGATCTGTTCCACCACCCAGTCTGGCTAATGTCCAGGCGCAGAGAAAAATAATGAGGCTAACCCGGCAATGGGAGGTCTGTGGCTCCGTTCTTGCAGTATTATGGTCAAAAAATTGACGGACAGTGTCAAATTTGTAATCTTAAGATGTCGGCCATATCGCATAGGGAATTGTTTTATTGATTGCTCCTGATGCACATGGCTGCACGACTGATTTTTGTTTTGTCGCACGACATGTTTTCACTTGCGTATCAACGCAATACTTGTATCGTGTGTGTATCAGTGTGTACAGTGTCACGGTACCAGTGTTTTACTGGATCTGACATTAAATTATCCAGGCTAATGTAGCGAGCGGACGACAAATGCATTTTGTTGTGTCACCCATGTTGCGTAACGACAACACATGCTTGAATCCTTGCGCGTGCTCGCCTTTGATAATGTCATTCTTCGCGGAAAATTATGGCGACAACACCAATCCCTTAATACCACCGATGAATTGTCCGACAGGAAGCTTTTTTTATTGTTTCAAATGCCCCCATTATGAGAACCGTGAACGCAGCACATTTCCCCTCCACGCCGAGCCGTTCCATACATTACACTAAGCAGTTGGCAGCGGAGAGCAGGCAGTGTGGCGTTTGAAAGACGGATGCTGCGTGCGCTTAATGCACTTTCACACACACACACACACACACACACACACACACACACACACACACTCTCTCTCTCTCTCTCTCTATCCCGCCTGCCTTAAACGCTGCTGCTGTCAGTCACGCTCGCTGCAGCTACAAGCGCTCCGAAACAACCTGTTACCCAGGTGTGTGTGCGCGCACGTGCACAAATACGCGCGTCATTTGTTTAGACGTGCGACGGTGTGCTCGCGGGTCTGCGGTTGCTGAGGCTGGACCGACGAGGCGATGACAAGGGGTTACGAAATCTCGAGGAGGTGGGAGGAGTCGGGGATCTAGTCGAGTCCGAAAGCAATTTTTTGCTCGACATATTAGACGCTCCAACTCATTAAATGTTGCAATTTCTGTCTGTGTTTTCGTTGGCGTGATTGTGTAATTATTCCAAGTGTGAGAGTCTGCAGGCGGGTTTCATTATGCAGCGACACAGTGGGAGAGACTGAGTGGGTGTGTTATGCCACACAGAGGAGCTGGAATGTGTGGGGACAGGAAGAGGCAGACAGAGGCAGAGCGGCAGTGCTGAGTGGGGGGAAAAACAAAAAAATAGGGGGGGGGGAAAGAGCGCGGATGTATGTGGGAGAACCACGTTCACCGCCCACGTGCGGCCGAGTATTTTTAGATCACCCTCGGACAAAGTTCTGAACATGCAGGGTGCGTTCGTAATCCTGGGGAAGCGCGTCGGGCTTCACATACCTGGCTGTCGACAGCCAGAAGACTTTTGTGATTTTAAGAACAACAAACGAAGAGCTGCTGGAGAGTTTACTGAACTCTACATTGGCCCATGTGTGTGTGTGTGTGTGTGTGTGTGTGTGTGTGTGTGTGTGTGTGTGTGTGTGTGTGTGTGTGTGTGTGTGTGTGTGTGTGTGTGTGTGTGTGGTCTGCAGGTACAACACTATTTATTAGGGCTGAAACGATTAAGTCAGCTGTCATAAACATGTAAACATGTATCATGTAACATGATATGCGATTGATGGTTGATGTCAAATACACCAAATATTCAGGTTTATAATATTGTTATACACACACACACACACACACACACAATGAAAATGTATTTAGCGCACCATGGAAAATGTGTCACCTGCAATCAGGCTTAGTTGCTTCTTTGCTGCATATTAACCTAAATATGCCTCAGATAGGACAGCAATTGGGTTTAAAGTGCCAGCGACTCAAAAGTGAGTCTATTGTAAGCAAAAATATTTCGCACGTCGGTCCAAAAGTCAAACGAGCACCTTGAGGTTGAAAAGATGAACCGACGCTGGTGCAAACCGTGAAAAATAAATAAATAATAAAGGTGTAAAAGTTGAGCCTGGTTTGAGAAGAGACTTCCTTCAGCGGTTGTAAATATAGCGTATCAAACGAGGGCGACCTTGTGCCACAGAAACTGGCTACTGTACTGAAATCTGACATGGGACGTCCTGTCCCTGGACGGGACACGCGGCGCTAACGCCAAGAGGACTGAAGGGTTTTTTTTTTGGGGGGGGGGTGAGGGGGAATGTTTTCTCATTCAATCTCTGTCTCTTGCACACATTTCCAGTATTTGCTGACTCAGGCCACCGATTTCTCTCTCCGGCTCCGCGTGTCGTGTCGCTCCACCAGTTCTGCCACTTTCTCCCAATGTGGAAGGCTCTCCAGTACACACACACACACACACACACAGACACACACACACTGACACGCGTAGGCGGCGTCTCCAGTGAAGTGATATATAGAGTAATAGCAAAAGCAGGTGGGGTCCTCGGTTCTGAGTAAGGCTTTTTTCCAGAGCGCCAACTCGCCGCGGGTCTCTGACGGAGACGGACAAACAGACCGAAACACAAGAAGCTGTTGCACCATCTTGGAGAAGTTGAGCGACGGAGCTGCTGTTGAGACATTTTGTCTTCTCGTCTTGCTTCACTTGGTGCATGATTCAAATAACAGTCAGTGGGACACTTCTTTTGTTTCTTATCAGACTGTCTTTTTTTTTTTTTTGAAAGTCGAAAAACGGTAAAACTTCCAGTTCGAGCGAGATAAAAATTCCTCACTACTCAAACGTCGACGCCTTCCGACACGCCCTCGTTAAAGTAACAAGGTTTTCTCATGTTTGAGATGGATAGATATCTTTGTCCTCGTGCCGTGCCCAACCCCTCGCGGGGTTTTATGAGACACCAGCAGCACAGCTGCGGCGGACACACGTTTCAATAAGTTTCCTTCATTTGCAAAATTACAGGTTGCTTCACCGCTCCAGCTTAAACGAAACATTCTGCCTGCGCTCTCAGGCCCCGGGCGAAAAAAAAAAAATCCGCTTTAAAAATAAAAAAGGTTCATTTCCTGGAGCTCAACAAGTTTCTCGTAATCATCCAGTCGAAATAAATCAGATTTTGTCCTCTAAAAGTAAAATTAAACCTCGCGGTCTCTGGAGCTAATGGCAATGTCCCCGAGTGTAACTGCAAATAGAGGTACGTGTCTTCTGTTTAAGTTAAACTTCACACAACGTTCTGCACTACAGTCAGAAAGCCACATTTCTAAGATGTATATATATATTAAATCAAACTCTGGACACCATGTTGTGTAAAGTAGCCATACATTGTATTTACTTTATACTGTAATTACTCTCTAGATAGCAGTTTTTATTGTGGCGGAGTCCGCCATTCACTGTTCACAAATCATATCCAACACAAACCCAGTGAGATCCAACGCAAAATTATATTATACTACTAATAACTAATCTTATGAGAGTTAGCTTGCAGCTAATTCCCCCTCCATATTATTACCATCTGCTTCCACCGAACATTATACACCACAACGTTTAATAATGCACTTCTTATGGTCCTGTTGTCGTTTCAGAGTGATTATGAATTCAAAACTCCGCAAACTCCAAACAAAAGTAGCTTTCGGTCACATCTGCTTCACGCCGACATCGGCTCGGTAGTCGCGGAGTCTTTCGCCCGGATCAATTAAAAGCTTCCTTCTTCCGCTCGGACGGGACGGTAAATAATACATGTGGTCGTCACTTACCGACTAAACTAGATCCACCCTGTTTCTGCAGCACCAGACGGTGCAAAGAGCAATTGACAAACCTCCGGATCATTAAAACGAAGAGGGGCCGACAGCGGGGAATCTAGTTTGCATTTGGAAATCTTTTTCCTGCGTGTTTACAAACTGATGCCAATCTGTGTCTCGGAGTGCCTCTGTGTGCGTGTGTGTGTGTGTGTGTGTCCTCGTGCCAGCTTCTGGCCTCCAGTCTCATGATAAATTGTGTAATTATTAATAGAGACACCTCTGCCCCCTTCGTACTGCACGCGCACACAAAATCTTCCCTCTTCCGTTTGAAGTTGCTCCACGTAGCTCTATTACCGGCCGTAACTGTGACTACGACTGTATGTGTGTTTTAACACAATATCCATCCGACTACTATGAGTGTAGGTGTGTGTGTGTGTGTGTGTGTGTGTGTGTGCGTAAGTCAATGTGTGGCTGACTGGTTCGATAGCCAGACTAGGCCAACATGCACCGCAAATATTTATCTACGGACCTTCTGGAAGGCTCCGCCAGCGACGCTCCTCGCTCTCACTTCATCTCCACGGGGGGAAAAAAAACACATTTAACAAGAGTCCTTTCCTTCTCCGCCTTCCTCGCCATCCTGTTTTGAGCCTCCTCGACATTACTCGAATCCCTCTTCTTCATTTATTAGGTTTAGTTTGCGCGAAACTGTTTGATACAGGACTTTTCGGCCCCGTGTCAAATCTTTTGTCCTTTTATTCCCTTCTTTACTCCGGCGACACTATGGAGGGTGAAACGCTTACGGTCTTCCCACCGGCTTGCAAAACCTTCCACTGCGTTAAGTACATGTGATTTGTAGCAAATGGGCTCCTTTAAGGAGCTGGTTTTGACAGATTGAAGACGGCTGGAAACAAGAAAATAACATCAGATTTTTAAAAAAAACAAAAAAAAACAGTTAAAGTGACCTCACGTAAATGTAAGTGTCAGATAGCACAACAACAGGACACGCTGCTCGAGGTCACGACCGCACAAGGACATTACTACAGTGTGTGACTGGACAAGAGATACAAAAGAAAACGTGAACGCACACAAGTATTTTTTCACTGTTTCCATTTAAGTCAGACCCCGACGTAGATATGACGTCCCCGCGGCGCGTAGATGAGCGGCACGGTGACGCAGGGCCGATCCCTCTCTGTGTGCGTTTGTGTTGTTTTGGACAGGAGGTGACGATTCATATTCATATTCTGCTGTACTCTAACAAACACGTGTTGACGACACGCAAACACCCAGTCCCACACAACTGGGGAAACACGTGCAAGCAAAAACTCATGTTTCTTTCAGCTCCTCTTGACTCACAACCGGCCATGAATACAAACAATTTCATTACACGGCAAATGAAATTCAGCGGGGACAGCGGGGGTAAACGCACCGGGCGCCTGCACAGATGCCACCCCTCCCCAACCGCTTCCCGCATGTTATTTTTGACTTGTTTGTTCTGGACCGCGTATGACTAATAAGCAGGCAGGAGAGTCGGGCGCGTTTCATTTCCTCTCCCCGCTCGTTCGGGCTTCTTTTAATGCTCCGGTTAGGCGCCGTGCGGCGCAGAAGCACATCGTCTTAGCGGCTGTGCGGAGGTGCAGTCGGTGCGGGGGCTGTAATTGTAGATTCCAGAGATGCTGCCTGTCAGACGACAGAAACAGAACATGCAGTTTCCGCGGAGCATACAAAAAAAGAAATTGGCCTTAATAATGATAATATTCCAACCAGAGCCAAGAGGTTAATTCACATGTCGCCGCCGTTGGTATTTATTCTCATCGGCTGCAGAATCAGTCGCACTACCTGATTGTGTTAACCGTAGCTGCCGGCTCGAGCAGTTCAACTGGAACTAGCTGTAAACGGTGCGTGTGGTTGTCTAATAAAAGCCTTTTAAGTGTTTGGAGGATGTTGCTTTAGGCCTTGAAAATGTAAGGAGTGTACTGAACCACTTATTTGTCTATTTTAACGTTAGCTATAATTGCTAGTATGCTCGGCGAACTAACGGCAGTGGCCTAGCTTAACTTCCAGAGACCAGCGGCGTGTCTTAAGATGACTAGAATATTTTGTTAGGTTCAAAAAGGTCAAGTTGGAAACATACTTGTTCAACACTGTGAATATTTTGGGTATCAATAACCCGGAAACAGCGTTTTCAATGAAGCGAAAAGGATTTAGCGTCCGCATCGGCTAACATTAGCGACAGCCGTCACGTTTCGCGGTCCAATCCTGCTTTTTGTTCACTTTTGCGTGAAATTGATCGGCGAACCACCAATTATACTGTCAAGTATTGAATACTTTAATACTTATATACTTATTTATTCAGTCTCGACCAATTCTAACGCAAACACAAATGAACTATTGGCTAAATGTGCTAGCGGCTGTGCAATACAAGGTACAAAGGTCTCCTAATGTAATAAATCAATTTCCAGCGAGAAAGCCCACGTGTTCGCGTGCAACCCACTCCTCACAATGTAATCACTTCAATAAAGAAAGCCCCGCCAAGCACAGGGAGTTCTGCCACTGAGGCCCGGTGCAGGGTGCTGACGCCGAGGTGACGCCGAGGTGAGGCAGCACTCTAAAGGTTAACGACCGTTCTCAGTCCAATAATGGCAGCGGCGAGCAAACATCGCAGCTCCTTCATCCGATCCGCACTGACGAGCACCACGAGGCGGGTCGAGGAGCTGTTTGTTCTTTCTCTCACATCACCACAGAGACGGCGGCCACGATCTCGGCTGCGGAAGGTGTCCTGATGTGGGGCCCGGCATGCCGGGTTTGCACGCGGGGAACAGTCGGGGGGGGGGGGGGTTTCAACTGAAATCTCTCTGTCCACGTGTGTCTGGGTTGGAAAATGTTCTCTCGTGAAATGAAATTCTTGACTCTTTGTCAATTTGGCTTCCTGATGCCGCTGAACAGAGCTGCAGAGAACGTGGACCCTGGTCCATGTGTCAGGATTAGGTAACTGAAATGTGGGCTGTGTGTGTTTAGTCTACTGCGTCCCTCCAGGCCGTCAAGAGTTGAGCAATCCATATGTTTAAACGATGTCCTCATGCATCGCAGTTTCTAAGTAGAAACACACAATTTATAAACTTCCACTTTGCAGAAAGTCCTCAGAGTCCCATGCTGCAAGATCTGTTGGCTAACGCTACGGAGGAAAAAAAAAAGGTTGAGTTTGCATTTTCACTTCTTACTTCACACTTGAATAAATAAAAGGAACCGCATGTCGACACCAGATTATTGCCACCATAAACCCAAAACCTTTGACTCTTTGAACTTCAACCATCATGACGATGGTAATTATGAACGCCTGCACGCAAACTAAGCGGTTTCAAAATCTGGTCCGATTGGTCAGCATTCTTTTTGGTTGCAATTACGTTTTATTTCTTCTTTTCCACACATTTTAAATCAGCTAAGGAGTTATGAATGAATAACAACTGTCATTAGCAAATGTAATCCCCTGCAGAAAATAAATATATCTGGTTATATCTGCAAGCTATATGAGTTACACTCAAGGCGAACGTGAAGCAGTAAACATGTGAAAGACGTGCATGTCAGAAGTGCATACTGCAGTATTTTGTCGGGAAGATATGAAACTTGACATGTACGCTGTTCCAGTTAAGTGTTGGGTGTTTGACTGCTGTAATTGGGCGGAAACCATCAATAATATACTGATAATTCCTCAAAATAACACCAGTAATACTCAACATTTGGAGCATCGGCCTAAACCGATAACTTGGAGTTTGACTTGGTACAGCCCTGCTGTTTTGTGCCCTTTCTTTATTTCATTGCAAAGTGCCACCTTCGTCTCAAAAGGCGAAGGGTTATTCGACAAGTCGCCTGGTCTCAAATGGCTTAATTGGGCGACCGAGTAGCGGCACGGCCTCGCAGGCCAAAGCCCCTGTGGGAAAGAAAGAGATTTGATGGCCGCTCCTCTGAGAATAGCTTGACCTCTCTGCAGGAGTCTTAGCTGGATGTTCAACCCCGTCGTGCCCGTCAGCACTTCAGCTGCCCCCGGGATCAACTCTGACCTCCTCCACCTGAACCGTCCGGCCTACGCACGGCTCAAGACGCAACGCACGCTAACCTGTTACTGAAACCACACGCGGCCGCATAAACAAACAAGAGAAAAGACAAGCGCAAACACTCACACTCACACACACACACACACACACACACGCGCGCGCGGCCTCCATAGGAGAAGTGGCTCGTTAGTAGACGGTAATCAGCTTAGGGCTCACCTACGCCCACCGGCGCTAAGCTCTTTACAGACAAACCCAGTTAGAGAGGGAGCAGCTGAGCGATGCCGTTGCCCCAAATCCAATGAAACGCACACAGTCAGACACACACAGATCATGGTGGAGACATGGGGAGAAACACTTTGGCGGTGTCAAGACAATCACCTGAGACTGAGCAGAGCTGGTGTGCCAAAAGAAAAGGGGGGCGGGAGGGGGAGAGGGGGGGGGAAAGTACATTTATAGGGGCGACAGACGGAGAAGAAAAAGAGGCCGGGAAACAAACACGGAGGGAGAAGAACGGCCAGCGAAAAGGGAAACTTGGATGTTTTCCAGGGAGAGAGTGTGTGAGGAAGAAGGAGGGGTAAAAAAGCGGACAAATAAGAAGGAGTGTGTGCGAAAAACTCCCTCCTCTTCCTCCTCCTCCTCCTCCTCCTCCTCTGTGGCCTCAGTAACCCCAGTAGGTTGGTGGGTGGCTGCTCAGTTCTTTTCGGCAGCACCCGACGCTTCTCCAAACCCGGCATACATCCCATACCACAGCGCACAATCAGCGCTCTGTAGCCAGGATCACACTCGCACAGGGGGCTGGCACGCTGCCAAGCACACACACACACATACCAACACACTCACAGAGAAGAATACGTACAGTAAAGTGAGTTCATGTCAACGTAACCGGTCGGTGCAGACTGAAACATCCCAACAAGTGCTCGATGGATTGCCAGGAAATTTGGCACCGATATCCAGGCTTTGATGATCAACTCACATTCATATTCCCCTTCAGGAATGTAACAAGGTTTCGATGCGCGGCACTATCTCAGGAATGAGGAATCAACCGTTTCGTGTCCCGACAAGAAATTAATTGAGCCTATTTTTTTCCGAAAATGTCAAACTGTCCCTTTGAGGGCAACTTCAAAAATGCACCGACACGTTCACAAATTGTCGAAGCGATACACATCCATCACTCAAACTCGGCTAAGTACACAGGGTATTGATTCTGCAATGCAGACATGAGCAAAAAAACAAACATGGCGGTCATCTCTAAATGCAGACGGGCTCTGTACATTATCCAAGACTGTCATTCATTCATTCATTCATTCATTCATTTAGAAAACCTCTTATACACAAAACCCCGGCTCACACCAGCAGCTGAAAGCTGCTTAATTTGTGGAACGTGATTATGAGAGGAAAAGAAAAAAAGGGTCTGGTGTGAAAGTAAAGAAGAGCGAACAAAAAGTCTGCAGCAAGAAAGAAAGAGAGAGAGAGAGAAAAGACAGGAAGAGAGAAGAAAGACAGGTTTGGAGAGCGGAGGAGAGAGAGAGAGGCATGGCGGGGCAGAGGGGCTTTGTTCAAGACAGAAAGAGCAAAACAGTGTTGACAAAAGGGACAGGAGGGGTGTGTGTGTGTGTGTGTGTGTGTGTGTGTGTGTGTGTGTGTGTGAGCCAGGTCGGTGAAGGTAACTTTGGCCATTAGTTAAGGGGCTTTTGGCTGATCCCTGCTTCCTGAAAGGTGATTGGCTTGGATGATCTGTCTCAGCTTTTCTTATTTAGAGCAGTACGGCTTCGACACTGTGTGTGTGTGTGTGTGTGTGTGTGTGTGTGTGTGTGTGTTTTCATGTACATTATTCACTTTGTAATGTAACTAAAGAGAGCAGACGTGCTCAGGTAATCAAATGCTTTTCTGTCACATCTAATGACAAGTCCGATGGTTGCAGTCTTCAAGGCACACACACACACACACACACACACACACACACACACACACACACACACACACACACACACACACACACACACACACACACGGCGCCTCATTGCCTGACCAAGCTGCCAATACAATTCATTCTCCTGATGCTGTGTGTGTGTGTGTGTGTGTGTGTGTGTGTGTGTGTGTGTGTGTGTGTGTGTGTGTGTGTGTGTTTGCCAAATGCATGTAAATAAGGCACTAGTCAATCAAAACATGACTAGAGTACTGAGTCATTAGCCTCAGTTTTACTACTTAATTACCATTCGCTCAGCCGGGCGGCTCACCAGAAACATACACACAGACGCACACAAGGACACACACAGACACACACAGTCACACATGGACCCTGATAGAGATCCTGGTGAGAAGCCCTTGAGCAAGGTGCTTAAATCCTTAATAGGCTGGTGGGTAAGTGAGGGATTTACTGATGAAAAAGAGCCATTAATCTGTAAATAAATTAACCAAAGATCATACAAAACTACTCCAATTGAGACTTTTGATTCATTTTAGAAAGCCAGAGAGAAAATAATCTACAGCTGACAGGGATTTGAGAGTGTGCTAAGATGCGGGTACATTTTGTCACGCGCCGGTCAATCTTCTTACGATTTGTTAGTCTGACTAGTCAGATATTTGTGAGGGGATTTTTTCCCCTCACGAGCAGCTCAAATGTCTTCGCAATAACAGGTCGCTTGCAGAAAATGCCCACAAATACATAAAATCGTTGTAATAAATCTCAGTCAGACAGCCAGTGTTATAGATAATAATATATTTTACTGTGTTATATTATATAGTTCTATTTTTTAAGTTTCATATGGTGTCTTTTTTTTTTTACAAAGTCTAATTTTTTCTTGTCCCAAGGTAAGTATATTTCTGTTTTTTGTGCTTTGTGATACTTATTTTCCTTCCAAGGAAACGTACTGTTGCCTTTGCTGCTCATGTTAATTTAGTTTATCTTTAAAACAGATTTTAAAAAAATTGTAAAATATACAAGGAGCACATTTAGTCATGATGTGTTGATTGAGCAGAAATGGGAAAAAAAAGACGTCACAGACCGAACAACAAGTCAGAACAACCCATAAAATAATCAGCAGATGAACCTCTCGGACCTTTAAATACGAATTTTGTTATCAGCCGTAAAAATCCAATATGGGCTGGGCTCAAAGAGCAGCGGTTATCTTTATCCTCGCGGTTGTTTTCTTCAAAGTAGCTCCAGTTTCTCATGAACGCCTCACCGTCGAATACCTCGCTGTGTCCGTCTGTGTTTAAGTTTTAGTTTGAACACAACAAGCGATAAAACATTGATGGAGCGGGCAAGTGTGTGTGTGTGTGTGTGTGTGTGTCTGTGTGTCTGTGTGTGTGTGTGTGTGTGTGTCTGTGTGTCTGTGTGTCTGTGTGTGTGTGTGTGTACGTGCCTTTGTAAGTGATATAGTGGAGTTGAGTATGTGTCTGTTACATTACCGGAAACAAGATCTGATCCTTATTGGCCGTGTGGAATTACTGGAACACACACACACACACACACACAACTTTTTACTTGTATAATATTAAAGACCTCTGTGTTGAACTAAGCTTATTCTTACACCACCTTAATTCAGACGGATAATTCCCGACACCCTTATCTTCTCCACTTCACCTCGAACGTACCTCTCCTCCGGCCTTCGCTCTCCCCCAATGACTCATCACTTTGCTCCGTAAAAAAAGCAGTGAAAAGCATTCTCGTCCATTATCTGTGCTTTCCGGCGTGTCCGGCTTCAAAGTTCGAGTGTCAACAAGCCTTCATGAAAAGGCCCTTTGATGCGCGTAATGAGGAAATTAGTTACAGTATGGGGGCAAATATATGCAGAGGGGACGGTAAATATTACGCAATCTACAAAGAGAGAAATACATTTCCATCCAAATATGGAAGACAGTGAGATATAGAGACGGCTCAGTTCAACGGTTTGCTTACAGATGGTGTAGGGAGGTTCAACAAGTGCACTAGACTACATATCGCACACACACACAGACACACACATTAGAGATTTAGTCTCTATTCATTGTGCTGAACCAAACCACCCATTTCCTGTCCCCCCTTAGTCAATGGAAGATGATGTATGTGGCAGAGTGGACCTCGGGCAATATCTGAAAGAAAAACACACACATATAGACATATGGACACACACCTACTCTCTCACACTTACGCAAACAAGTCCCAACGTCTCTCCGCTCTGAAGGAACGAGTGAGTTCCTGCTTTAAATGACAGCTTTGACTCCATCGTTACTGAGGAGTTGTTTCGTTTGGATTTCCCCGAACAGAGAAGTCTACCAAAGCGAAAGACAGTAACACTAAGCACAACACTGGTCCGTCTTAAAATTTCTGTCAGTAAACTGAAATTCCCACCGCGAGGACACACACACACACGGTCGATTTTGTGCGACGGATTGAGGTCGTGTCGTCCATCACTGAGAGGAACTGAATGTAAACTGATAGTTTGTTACGACCGCATGAATCAACGCAACCTTTTCATTCACTCCGACGATGCGCTGACGGGAAGGACTCCGGGGAAATCAAGTTCGGGCAAAAGCACATTTCAGGTAGAGGACTTTCTAACGGCCGTAGAGCCGCTCTTCGTCGGAGGGATGAATGCCATCGTAAACAACGCTGCCGCGCTGGAACAAAAGCCGCCGTGGCCTCCGATAAGCCTCCAAATTCATGAGCATAGTACTCAGACCAGTCCTGCTACGGCTTAATTCCCTGACACGTCGAGTAATATTCCCACAAAGTCAAGAGCAGCAACAGTCACGGGAAGCGGACGCATGCTTCCAGAGACGCTCCTGTGCACTTTATAGGATTTCCCTAAAAATCAAACTGTTGCCTAAAAATGTTACCTAAGCAAAAACGGACACATTTGGACCCGTTTACAGCGGCCATTATACATTACGCACGTTGCTTTTCACAAAGTCAAACTCTCCATGATGGCGCCAGATGTGGCGGCAAAGAGATTTGTGGAGCTATTAGCGGCTCTGCATGCAGCCGAGAGCGGAACGGAGAGGGGAAACCGGTGAGGAACCTGGACTTTTTTTTTTTTTTTTTTTCGACAGCTCCGTGTGCGACGGCTCAATCAACCGCCGCAAATCTGTGTGGATATATGTGTGTGTGTGTGTGTGTGTGTGTGTGTGTCAGCGTTCAACTCAGGTTACTCCTCCAGGCCTCAGTTTCGCCTAATTGCACAGAGGCGAGGGCCGGTAATGAGTCCATGTTGCCGCCGCGGCGCACGCAGATGACCTCATCACGCGGCCTGCGCTTGAAGTGAGAGGGAAAAAACGTCTCAGCCTTCCGTGCCCTGTAATAAAAGTGTGTGCGTGCGTGCGTGCGTGTGTGGTGGTGACGAACACACAACCTTCAACACTCCCGGAAAAAAAAACCCCAAACAGAGAGTTGTTGCTATGTGCAGCGTGAGCTCCGTGACTCCCTGAACAGACCACCCAAACAAAAGCAGACCGGACTCCAGAAAACCAAATGTCCTTCGACTTTAACAGAAACAAACTCGCTCCCAAAAAAAAAAAAAAAAAAAAGGAAGAAAAAAAAAAAAAAGGCCGTCCTCCATTTTGTGATATTTTCCAAATCTAAATGTGAGGGGAAAATATTAAACAAGCGCAGAAATATGGCTTTTGTTTACTCAGAGGAGGAACTGGATCCAGACTTCTCTGCTGTCCTCGAATAAACTCGCAGGTTGTCCCGCGTCTTCTCTCTGTGGCGAGTTGTGTAACGCTGTAATTGGGCTAATGATGCGGAGACATTTGAGCTAATTTCCATCGTCCTATGGCTTATGTAACCATAAAGGAGACGGGGCTGTACCTCTCATCTCATCCGTACAGTTGAAGTCCGGGAGGCGAAGAATAATTTAAAATGTGACATTACGAAGTTGCTTTCATCTTCAGCTTTGACTAAATGCATCGCCGTTGGTCTCTCTTAATCTCAAAGCGGTCGCGGTGAATTGGAGAGAGTGCCGGACGGTTTTGTCCTCCACAATTTCCCTCCCGCTGCTCCCACATCTGTGTGCGTTTACACTCGGCATGAACGTAAGCGGAGCCGTGCGTCGCTGTGCTGGAGCACTCTCGCGTCGCTGAGTCCGATTCCTGCACAAACCAGGTTAAAACTGCACGTTCACACACATTCACACACTCTGCCCTGAGCCTCACCCTGTTGGGAGGGAGGGGGAGGAGAGGAGGGGAGGGGGGGGGGGGGGGTCATGTCCCATCCACGTGGTGGTGTTTTACATAACACTACGAGTGTTGTTAGTCTAACCTAGCGTTGCCCTAGATTACACACCCGACAATAAAAGTCTGTCACCTGCATAAAGAAAACTGTGGTTTGTAGAGGAATGAATGTGTGTTTTATTACGACGTGTACTCGGTCTACATAAACAGCCAGTTTAATGATTACGCGATCAAATACACATCATTTCTATTGGTTAGAATTAACGACAATTCAAATCCATTGCTGAGATGTTGTAATGTTTTTCTTGCTATCAGATAGAAACTTATTTGGAGGTAAAACAAATGAAAGGTGAAGTTTATCTTTTGGTATTAACTTTGAACATTGATCATTATTGAAGTATCCAGTACACTCACTTTCAGTTTTAACACAACTCAGTGGTTTAGAGACACAAGTTGGTCTCTTTGCATCCGACGGCTTCTTTTCCTGTTGATAATTACTTTAGTCGAGTACTTTGGTGAGTACAATGTTAAACGATACCAAGGCCCAGTTGTAATAAGCCTGAATCATCCTTTACATTTTCTTTTTTTTTCTCCAATCTTTATAATTCTATTTCCATTATTCCCAGAGAAGCACTCCCTCAGACAGACTGACGGGGCGAATGGGAGTGAATTACACGCCACGTTTAATGCCTATGGCGGACAGGACTTGGTTGCTAAAAGGACTTGGCTGTGTCTGTGTGTGTCTGTGTGTGTGTGTGTGTGTGTGTGTTCCACATTGCTCCACTGACTGACTTCAAGTATGTTTACCTCTTCCTGGCACACATGACCCGGCCTTGGAGGAGGTAGCAACCAGCTGCCAAGCAGGCCAATAAAACGACATGTTGCTGGCAGGGTCACCGTCAGTATAGCTTTATCTCTATGTAGTTAAAGTTCAGTTGTCATTTGGGTATTATTGTATTTGATATACATGTATTTTGAAAGGGCTTTGTAATGGTAATAATATCAATTGATATATTTTTCAGTATTTTTGAATGACTATGCTAAAGTTACTTCATCGGAAAGCTTTTTTTCCCACAGATTAAGCTAAAAAAAATATTTTTCATCCACTTACTTTATCTCTAAAACGGCTTCTTAAATGAACAAATTATTAATATCTAAATATAAACCATTGTGCGTATATATAGTATACACCGTGAGAGAAGATTTGAATCACATCGACTCACTATATGGCATTTTATTCCTCACAATGTTTGGCATTTTTCCTGAAAGACATTGCATTGAGCCCCAAAAAAGAATCTATGAATATCTATTTATAACATTCATCCGTATAGCATCATTACAAGTGATGAAAGAAAACATACTTAAAGTTTTTTAACCAATGCATATGTACACTGTAGATACTTTAGATCTATTTGGTCAGTTATGCATGACTTTGTCCAATTAGCAAACAGTAAACAAATGTCAACGTTCCCACTTCTGTAAACAAAAACAATGTTTTCAAATGGATCAAGGCTAAATTTGACACAATGAATATTCATGTCTCTCCCCATTAGAAGCTCCTTCCTCGATGTAGTGTGTCCCAGGGAAGGAGTTTTAAAAAGAGCTACAGGTTATTTTGAGGCTGGCACACACATCCTCCTCCAGATGGTAAAGAAATAGAGTTCAGGGACAGCTGGAAGCGTGGATAATAAACTTTTCTCACATGATTTCTCTGGAGGAGTTTGTGGGAGTGGTGGCTGATTTAATCTAATTAACATTTTGTCCCGAAAAATCCCTTCCCCTACATAAACTAATGTTTCCCCTCCGTTCTGCTGAAGGTCACGGCGACGCACATTATGAGGGGGGAAACGCTCACACGCACGCAAAGATCTACACCGCTAAGTGAAATGCCCACATCACAGCCCCTCATGCTTTGGCTGGGCGTCATAAAAAGCAGTCACATCAACAGAGGCGCTTGTATTTTCTACCATAAGGCTCAACGTGTTTGCCGCGGGGCACCGACGCACACGCACGTCACATTTGTTGCATTCAATTGGATTTTCTTAAAAGATGTTACTTGGAGTGAAATAGATCACGCTGTGTTTCCTCATTCTCCAAATCATGTGAGGATATCTTTACACATTACATAACCGGTGTCAAATAGGAGTGTTTTTGGCCCATGTCCCACTACTGATGTTCAAATTTAGCCTTTGGCCCTCTGTGCCAAAAGTATGCAGACCTGAGACACACACACACACACACACACACACACACACACACACACACACACACACACACACACACTCTTTCTATACAAGCTGGTTCCTGTTGGGTAAAAAGATCCTTGTAATTACAGCAATCAGAACTCTTTAAAAAAAAAAAGCACACAGGATCCAAGCAGACAAGATAATTAATCGTTTCTAATCTGTATTTAGTTTGTAGAAACGGATAGATTGGTTTGCTTTTTGTTTTCGTCCGTCTCTTCCTCCGGTCGCTGTCTGCTGTGCAGTAAAAGGAAAATGTCTAAAATCTATTTTTAAGTGCCTCTGCAAGCGTTTAAAGGATGAGGGAAGCACAATGTGAAAAAGAAGTAGGACGAAAGGCGTTTTGGTGAAAAAAGTAGTGTGTAGTGAACAGAAGGGAGGGAAGGAATCTCAAAAATCTGTCAGAGTGGATGTCGGGCGAGGACGCAGATTGTAGTACAATGACTAAGTGCGAGGTAGTTAAAAAAACAAAAGACAGTAATAAAGCGCAAAGTAGGTTAAGAAAGGAATCACGAACGCTCGATGGAAAGACCACAAATTCTGGCTGACAGGGGAAAACTCTTTCAGGAGAGTCCACTAGTCTTGGGGCTGAGGCCTGCCAGCCCACCGCGGCAAAAACACCCGAACAAAAGGATCATTTATTGGAGGAGGAAAGAGGGGGAGGCGGAATGGAGGGATGAAAGGAGGGGAAGGGGGGGGGGCACTGTACAGAGGCATTTGAGAGCTGTGTGAGTGAAACACTGGCCCCATCTCAACATTCACAGCCAACGTGCAACATTGTCCCCCACGCTGCCCCGCTGACACTCAGCAGCCAGAGCCCGTATGGTCCCACAGTGGTAGCCTGCTCGCTTATATGTTTAAAGTACACCTAACGATACCGTCTGCATCCACCAACAAGGCCTCCACTTCCTAATAAAAAACAAAAACGGGTACATATGGATGCAGACTGATGGTTAATTTCCTTGTGTGGAATATAAAAAAACAACTGTGGAGCTCAGCGGTGCGGCACTCACCACAAGATCCCCTCGATGAATTTTTGCTAATGCCTCAAATTCTTTATTAAATCCAACTCTGGAGCCAGGCTATGAAATGTTAACCACAGAACCCCATGAGGTTTAAGTCTGACAGAACCGTCGGTACAAATCAAGTGGAAGCTAGCAGGGCTACATAAACAACAAGGCTTGGCAGGATGCATTCATCACAAGAGCCCCACTGTGGAAAGCTAAGTGAGACTACTGAGTGTTTTACTGATGCATATAAATCCACATCTCCATTTAAATGCCTCTCTATCTGCAGGCGTCTATTTCTTAACGGGCCAATTTAGTGCAGACAGTGGCTCAAAGAGAATGTTTTTCTATGAGGAAACGTCTCACAGTGACCTAGTTGAGGCATTGTTTAGCTGCGGTGGAACCCCACCGCCAGAGAATTACCACACACAGTAGAAAAAAAAATTGCATACAATGAAAATTCATCATCTGGCCTTATTGACCTCCCTTCCTGACAATAAAGTAGATGTCTGTGGATGCTTTCTCATATGAGAACAGAAAAAAGAAAGCCCTGTAGGTGGCCGCATTGAACAATCACAGCTGTCAGCTTGGATTAAGCGAAGGAAAACTATTTTCGTATAGTCACGTCTATAAGCATGGCTATCCCTCCTCAATGCTTACATACTATCCTTCATGACATCATCATAACGTCAGAGATTTGGGGTTCTGGGAACTTAAAATAACATGAAATCTGAATTGTGAATCGTGGAACAATCCGTTTTCTCCATTGGTTTCCTATACCCATGTCACAATGGAGGTTATCAGGTCAACTAAAACTGGGCCAGAGTTCAACTTTATTCTACTTGAAGGAGAATGCCACAACGGTATGCCAAAATGTTTTCGTTTGATTTGAGTGTGTGAGCTGTTTGCAACAGCTCTTCTCCTTGGAAAGTAATGGTTATATGGAGCAGAAGGATTCTGCCGCTTGTCAAACATCTATAACGAACGTCTCCTGAATTTGCCCCTAAACATCAGAAGGAAGCCTTGAGGGGATCAATAGTAATTTCAAGAATATCGATATTCATTGTTATTCCAATACGTTGTCTGGCCTTTAGCACCTCAGATAATCACATAAGGTAAAAAGTGTGCACATGCCTTTCAAAGAAATCTACTTATGCATCGTCAGAGCAGACGATCTATATCTCATATTGTGCATCATACAAATCAAATTTGTGTCTCCATGGCGCCAGGTGAAGTTTGATAACAAGCACAGGTGGAAAGTGAGGCTGGGCCTCACTGGATTATCTTGCACGCGAATTATTTTTTTCTATCTGAACAATGTCACAGAGCTTGAGTAGCAAAAGAGAGAGAGACAAAACCTGATGTTAAACAAATGTGTTTCAAAAGAATAATGGAAACTTGTACCTGTTCCCTCCTTGTTTCCATTCTGATGCGTCCGCAGTTCCTCTGATTTGTAGAAGTCGATGCTGGCGTAAGTGTTGAGTGTTGAGCTGCTGCTGCCGACTCCTGCGCCCACTCCCACGACCCCAGACCCTCCACCCAGTACAGAGAAGAGGCGAGAGGGGGCCTGGCTACCTGAGGGTCCATCCAGGCCCAAATGGGGGCCCTCTTTGTTGGCCAAGTCCAAGTCTATGTAGTTAAGGCCTTGCTCTGCGGACGAAGTCTGAGAGTTTGTGGCAAGGGACTGCTGTCCAGCGAGGGCGAACTGAGCGGGGTTGTCGGTGACAGCACCGTTCCCCCACAGCATGCTTTCAAAGCCCAGCCGGCGGGCCACAGCTTGGGGGTGTTCTGGAAAGAGGGAGGCAGTGGAGGAAGAGGAAGTGGAGGTAGCGGTGGGGAGGGAAGGCGAGGCAAGGAAGGTTTCTGAGCAGTGCCGTCTGCGTCCTTGGGGGTCGGCCCGGATAACTTTAGCCCCATGGTCTGGGTTAGGTCCGGGTTTGGCTAGGGGGAAATCTAAACCCCGTGATAGCACTGGAACAGAAGGATCAGTCCGGGTGGGGGAAAGGGCTTTGGGGGAGACACTGGATGATGACCTAGGGACGGTGTTGCAATTCAAGCTGAAGACCATGTCTGTGTAGTCTCCACAGGATGATGGGGATAAAGACTCAGACACTGAGGGGACACTTTCTCTGCTTTTCCTAAGTGGGGCTTCAAGCACTTCGGCCCTCTCTTCACGAGGGCTGGCAGTACCCTCATCGCAGGACTTGGAAGCAAGAGTTGGTGGCGTTGGAGGGGTGTGGAAGGAAGGGAAAACGAGAGGATTAAGGGAGAGGGGTGAGGGGGATGGAGAAGGACCCAAGTCCATGTTGACATACTCAGAGGCAGCTGGGGGCGTGATGGGCGCAGAGGGGCTACGGGAAAGGGGGATAAAGTTCCCTAAGCAAGAAGTTGGCCTGTGCTGATGATGCTTGCTGCTTGAGCCATGAGGGAGTGATAAGCCATGCCTGAGACCCCGGCCGCGGCCTCCTCCAACCCCAGTCTGGCTGCTCTTCTCCCCCTTAAACTCAATGCTTACATACTCCCCAGGGCTCTTAGGTTCTGGGGGCAGGGGGTTCTCACGGACCCTAGGAAGGGTGTTAGCCTTGGATACGTCAACAAACAGGCTCACTGGTCTGTTCCTACTATGGCTACCCTGCTTGGACAATCCACCAGAGCCCCGTCTCTGCTGGAGCTTATTCCCATCTTTGGACTGAGTTCCCCCAGCCATTGTGCTCGCTGCCTGGGTAGCACGTTCCTCGCTCTCCCCGAGGCTCTCGCTGCTGGCTGAGCTGGAGGAGTATGAGGATGAGGAGAGTGACAGGTGGCGTCCAACCGCTGAATTGCCTGCTACTGTTGGCTCCTGACGTACTCCCGCAGTCCTACCTCCACCCATTCCCCTCGTAAAACTCCCATTGGACCTTCTGCCTCGTCCGGGCCCATCGTCAAAGTGTCCAGGAGAGGGGTTATGTTTGTATGAGCGGGGAAGAGAATAGTAAGAATAAACCATCTTGGGGACTTGCTGCTGAGAACTGGTCTCCAAATGACTGTTGTGTTCAGGTGGTGGGGGGCTGCCATTTACAGAACGTGCACTGATTGGAGACATATTCATATAGTCACTGCCTGCCCTGCTGTCTGCACTACCACTGCCGACCCAAGCTCCTCCAGAGAGGAGACCCCCACGCTGGTCAGGGGAGCAGCTGCTATTGGGTGACATTATCATGTAGCCATCAGAAGCCGGTGGAGGCCGGATCTGCTGTGGCGGGGACACGCTGTTGTTAGGGGTCATGGCCATGTAGTCGTCAGCAGGTTTGGAATCAGAGTCTGGGACAGATACAGCCAACGACTGGGACACCGGAGGCTGAGTGACGCCAGGCAGCATGGACATGTACCCGTTGTCCACACCTATGTCTACACTAACAATTGCTCCTCCGCCAACTTCACTCTTGAACTCACCAGCCACATCTAAGTACCCTCCCCCTGTCCCGGCTGACCCAACCCCCATGACCGATTCTCTCTGGGTGGTAGAAGAGGTCGAAGCAAAGGACTCGCGGCTTGTGCTCCTGGACATGATGGCATAATCGGCTGAATCTTCATCTGCGGGCTCCTCAGCTCTGCGCTGACGTGGGGCCAGCCTCTCCAGGGCCATCGGAGGTAATGAAGCCCGCTTGCTCAGCAGCCTACGTTCAGCTTCACATTCACGACTAGAGGAGCGGCGCAAAACTCTTCTGCTTTGTGACTGGGAGGCAGAGGCTGGTGTTACTGGTGCTGGCAGGGAACTGGATGTCAAGCCCCCCTGGTTGCCATTGCTAATACCGCCACTGCGTTGGCCCATCAGGATATAGTTGGCTCCCTCGTCGCCAAGGGACTGGCTGCCAGCACTACTAACAGAGCTTCCGGGGAGGATCGGGGAGGGGAGAACAGTGTGATCCCCAGGACTCGAGCCATACTCGTCCGAGGAGCCATAGTCACTGGGTGAGCCCGAGACAGAGGCGCGATGGGAGGGGACACGACTGTAGGCACCAGAGCCTGGACCAGCACCTGCTGATGTCGCGACTCCAAACTCAGAGCCATGCCCCGAGCTAGAAGAGAGGCTTGGGGCTGGGGAGGGCGTTGGAGTAGAGATGGACCGCATCAACCCAAGAGGAGTTTTAGCAGCTGTGGTGGGGGCTGAACGGGCTGATTTTGACCTAAGGATTGGGGTCGTAGAGCACGAGCCATTGGTGGAAGGGCTGGAGCAACTCCCTTGGAGCGGTGCGGTCCCTCCTATCCCATCGTCACCTTTCCCTCCATCACTTGCGGTGCGAGACCTCGAGAAGCTATGTCGTGGGGTGGGAGAAGCATTGGCACTACTGGCCCCTGCGCCACCGTTAGCTCCAGCTGGGGGCTCCGTTCTGGGCCTGCGGGTGAAGCCCACCTGGCTGGGAGGAGGGTTTGGGTGATGGCGGCGGGAGGGAACACTGATGGGGTTAGAAGCAGTAGCACCTCCTCCAGGGCCGGAGTTGGACTGAGACTTGCTGCGTTGGCGAAACTCTTCGCTCAGAGCCTTCATGGCCTCCAGCAAGGTTTCATGCATGTTCTGGGCCACCACAGAGTCATCCACCTGATCCAGGACACAAAAAAACTCTCAAACAGTGATTTCAAACCATAATTCTGGTGAAAACAAATGTACTGGTGGCCCTCTCTTTCTTTCTTTCTTTTGAATGCCTTCTGAGATTCATTTCCCTACTGTTTAGTGTTGAAAAGTTGGTTTAAGATTGAGTTTTAAAATCTGAAAGGTTTCGAGTTTAGGTATGAAAACAATACCAGGGATGTAAATAGTTAATTACCAAGAATAGGGGTTGTTACTGCAAGATGTTCAGCAGTGAGTTTTGGTGTGTGTGTGTGACACAGCTGTGTGTGTGTGTCCAGCTGTGTCACATAAATACCAGAGCGAAACATTAAAATTTCAGCACCTCTAATTAGATAGGGCTTCGAAATTCGGCACTTCAGATCACTGAGTCAAAGGAGCGCTGGACGAGAAGGAAAGCACCTGTTGTATTTCAAGTGATTTTCATTTTTTCCTTAAAGTTAACCGGTTAGTTACAGGGTATTGGGTGTTGGGCTATTGAAAGCAAAATTAACCTAAAATTATACCCCTAAAATCGGTACATAAACATAATGTATCCACTGCTTTTAGGAACAACCCTTTTGAATTGGACCATAATGTGGGGTTATATAGAATTTAAACATAATGTTGTGACTTTATAGTTTCTCTGACTTGATTATAGGCTCTTTACGTATAGATGGGGTTGGAGGCTGCAACTCTCAACATTATGGGAACTGCAGATTACAGGCTCACCTGCATCCAGAACTCGCCCGGGCCTGTCACGGCAGAGCGCCCAACCTCGACGAAGAAGAAGTTTTCTGAGTGGCCGCAGCGTCGGACGTTCATCAGCTGCAGCACCACGGCAGCAGCGTCAGAGTTGAGCTTGACAAAGTTGACCGTCTTGTCAGTCAGGCAAAGGCGATAGACGCCCACCAAGTTCTTGGCTTGACCCAGGCCTTTGGGCCACACCTTCACCTGCCACACCTCTTTGAACGCAGGCCCAGGATTGGGTATTCCATAGTCCCCCCCTTCCTCGGCATCAGTGAGGCTCTTACCTACAGGGGCAGAGCAGAACCAGAAGGAGATTAAAAGGTTGTTCAAGTAGAACAGAGGAGGATATGACTGGATAGGGAAAAACAGAGAGGTAATTAAAGTGTGATGGAGAAGAGAACTGGTTACAACAAAGCACTGACATGACCTTTAAGCACCTGTGAACAAAGGAAACACCGGTGAAACCGCCACTATTTACCTGTTAGTACAGGGCAAGGTGCCTCTATTATGTAAGCTGTGCTGATATTGAGCTTTTCACAGATTTCTAAACCAGATCTGAGTTCAAAGGGAGCATGCAGGAGCATGTGAGACTTGCTTACTGCACCTGCAAGCTCCATACCTGGGGTCTCATTAGTCAACCACACACAAAAATCCTGACACTCACACAAGCACACAAACCAGTTTGGAATTATGAAACCATTGACAACTGAAGCCCCGCACAAGAATGATGACTTTGAAAGAAGAGCAACCGTAAGCGAACCAACGTGGAAAATGCTTAACAAGTGAATCTTCTCTAAAACCAAAGCAAACAATGCCAATAGATGGTCAGAAACCAAAGAGCAAAGCACTTAATAAGCTCTTTAAGAGCCCTCTTCAGGAGCTGCTCTACTGACAATAAACTGGCTTTGTAAACTAATAACATCTAGTGTCTTTTAGCGGGAGGAGAGCCAGTCTATTCACCCTTTGTGTTTTTGTATTCAAACAGTAGAGAATTACTGAGGCAAACAAAGACAGGAGGGAAGTTCTTGGTGAGATTTTATCCCGGGCTGGTTTGGGCACACAAAAGCCTGGGACTTACTTAATCCAACATTTAGCTGGATGTTTGGTGTTTTAAGTCACCTCATTGTTCACAGATCTGAAGCAGGAACTGAGAAAATTACCTTAATTCTACCATACTGTGTCACTCATTGTCAGCAGCCACTGACACACTGAATATTCAACAGCTTTATCTCTAAGCTCCTTAACCTGCAGGCACAAGGGACCTCATATCTGTTGACTAAAAAGCCCAGGATTATAGAAATACCATGATGTGACTCATGTTTTAGGGTGGATTCTTCTTCCTTTTCAGGGAACCACCCTAAAGTGTTCCTTAAACATAGATCCTTTCCTCGCATGCACCATATTTGATGAGTTCTCTCTGTCAAACTGCCAGGTTGGTTATGTCTGAGCATGCCAACTACAGAAATCAACACTGAAGAAACAAACCTCCGCAGGGACGCTCACCTGTTGTGGGAACAAGATGTTCTTTGTGCGATAATGAGCACCTGTATTATTAAGACCATCACATATTGAAGATCTTTTTGACAAGTCACTGAGTGACACACTATATTCCAACAACGTTTGTGTGGTACATCTACTTCAAGCAATGATTTTGGCCCAATCCAGCTAATCATAGTGGACCCTAACCACAGAATTACAAATATATGATTGTATGTCTGCACGCGTTTGTTCTTCCTTTCCCATGACTCTCTGCTGCAAAATCTACAATGACAACCACATGTAGACAAGAAGCCTCAGCATGCACAGCGGATGCCATATTAGCAGAGTTTCCGTTATAACAAACATTTCCCCAAAGATCCTATTCCCAAAACATTTTGAATTTAGACTGAAAAAGAGGGGGCGTGTCTGACGTGTCTTCTTTTAGTTTGTTTTCCCAAAATTGGAGGATCGCGCGCAACTTGAAAGAGACTTAGAATAGATGTTTTGTTGAAAGCCGTGGAGGCTGTGGCTTAGTGTGTGTGTGTGTGTGTGTGTGTGTGTGTGTAGGCACTCCCCCCTCTATATTAGATGACTCACTCAAGGCCATGCATGGCTGTTTCATGCACTGCTTTTCTCTGTGTGCAAGAAGCCCTGTGAGCCTCCTCAATTTAGATTTACAACAGGAAGGGATGGTTTGGGGATTTTTTCAGTTGGGACAGAGGGAATTAGGGACTGCAGGAAATTGCAAAGTTGGAGAAATGGCCTTTTACAAGATTTTATATATATATATATATATATATATATATATATATATATATATATATATATATATATATATATATATATATATATAAATAAAAATAAATAAAAGGAGGATATGTTTATTCGTAGGATTGTTTGTAACAGAATTCTTAGGCATTATTTATTCTATGTTCAAACTTGCGACCTCGTTGCTTCTTGACACTGCAGCGCAACATGTTCCTCGAGGAGCGTCGTTTCCTTCTCAAGATCCGAATGAATGTCTTTTTAGGAGAGCACAAGTGTGTTGTTTGTTTTGAGTACAGTGCAGCCTTAAACCTCAGCTGTGCCCTCAACAGCACTCCCACACACAAACACCCTTGATGTCAGGGCCACTCAGGCTGCGCACTTATCAACGACGCTCAAAAGCACTGAAACCCTTTAAGAGGCTTTCCCAGACCCCTACAGGGATGCAGACTGAATTGCCCCTATCGAACATCATAGACCGCCCTTCGGGGTTACATAAAGCTGGGCTTGATCCTACACAGAGCCGTATGAATTATAGATTGCTCTTGGCTGTCTTCCGAGGGGCCTGCACGACAGGGTGGAGCTCCGCAGACCGGGTTGGTGGGAACGTTGTACCTTTCTCCCCCCCCCGTCCCTCCCACCGCCACTTTGCATGAAGACGTTATCAGCTTCTGGCGCCCCTATACGACATAATGAGCCCTCAGAAAAACACGCGCACATGACGGGCCCGGAGCAGGAGATAGCGCGAGATGAGTCCTAACGGCTAAAGGCGGATGCCCGTGAAATCAAAACACACCTGGAGGAAATAACGCCTCGACTGTTGAGCCTCTTGGTTGAATGAGGGATATGCGTGCGGAAAAAAACATTCAGCCAACCTTGACGCAACCTTGACGGAGGGTGTACGTCGGGTCAAAGCGTTCGTACAAGGCCACTGCGACTTGTTTCAAAGCTTCGGCGTCGCACTCCCCATTTTAGCAACCTGAAAAACAACTTACACTGGCTTATTCACGCACCAGCTGTTTACTTCGCTTTCGACCACGACCACACATGAAACTTTCAGACGTACGTGCGGCTCGAGAGCGGCGACCATACGCGGCCAACACTGCCGTCTATTCATGACATGTATTTGCTATGCTCGAGCGGCCTCCCCTGATACCATAGACCGTGTATGAAGGGGCCATAATCTACCCTCATTTTCTCAAACTGAGTTTTTTTAATTTGAGTTATTGGCTTTTAGGCGGCTCTGTGTCGCCATTACTTTCTAACGGGCTGTTGAAGTGTGTGTGTGTGTGTGTTTAGGGGGGGTATAGAGCTGTGATATTTACCCCCCGGGGCAGCCAGATGCCCGCTCGGATATCAACAGCTCCTCCCAAGAGTGGCTGATTATTGTTAGGGTTATCAAACTAATCCCAAGGAAGTAGGTCTTCCATACTAGATTGTATCAGCTCACCCGCAGCAAGAACAGGATGAGGGCTATTCTTATTCAAGCAAAGCACCAATGGGTGGGATTCGAGGTGATTTAAGATTGCGTTTTGAAATCTAAAAAGGTTCATGTTGGGGAAAAAGAAATTTTATAGCGAGATTCATAATAAAATCCCTGTTCTTAGTTAGCTAATGCAGCCTGTAAATCAGGGAAAACGACTCTGGCACTGAACCGGCTGACTCTCGCTGGGTTCTGTTTCAAGTTTCTGATCTCATTGCCCTAGCACGCTGCGCTGCGTCACAACACCGCAAAGCGCTGCACAAAACTTCTGAGGGCTAGACCCCATTTTCTGAGCCCGATCTCAGCCACGGTGCCTCCACTGACACCCCCGCTGCCGTACCGGGTTACCAGATAGGAGACAGCTGTGGACTTTTTGTCCTAGCATGCATCTCAGAGAGGAAAAGAGCGTGAGCTACTTGGCAGTGGGGACCAGTTGGTCTAATCTCTCGCTCCCATGTGTGCCTCCTTTCCTCTTTTTCAACTGCTCCACTTCCCATCTCTTCATCTGTCTCTACCATCTGTAATCCCTCTATCTGGGCCCACACTCAGGGACACAATGCCTCCGCAACACAGCAGCATCTGCCTGAGGTTCATTTCACATGTGGTTTGTGTTAGCCAGAGGAGCGCACACACACACACACGCAAAGACACACACGTAAGCGCAGGAAATTATTGGTGACGCATACAGTTTGCTGTCCCTTGACAAGACGCATACAAAAATTGCATAATCAGAAGCTCTCTGAAATCCAGCTCAGACGTTGTCACCAAACTTGCCGCCATCTTGGATGTTGCTGGTCAGCCGGTCTCAGAGTTGGTGAACGAAATGTCTCAGAGTCCCCAGAGTTGATAATGTGGATGATACTATGCATAATGTTACAGTCCAGCATCATTTTAGGGTGTTTTTTCTTCTACAACAAAGTCATGTTTGGCTTTGAAAATCCGTCTTCAGGATAAGTTTCGTCTTGCGCAAATTTTCCAAAAGCGGATAAATGAAATTTTGGAATTAAATCACCAGGAATTCGTTCTGGTCTTTAGGGAAAGCCGTCTCTCCAAGTTTCTTTTCAGCTCAAACTTTTCAGACGCAAGTGGATATAGAAAGCGCAGAGAATTAAATTAAGGATTAACGTATAAAATCCGTTAGGGAATTTAACGCCTACATATTCTCAAGTATATTAAACCTAAAGCTTATAGATACTTTACCTATTAAATGGACAGGTACTTAAACACATGACATGCAGCCACACATCCTTGGTCACTTAAGAATAACTAGAGCCCTTGTAATGTGAAACCAGTTCCACTTATAAGAAAGCATGCATTTATATTTTTATAAGAGTTAAATATATAATCTATAAGCCCTGTATGGAAGGGCTAGTAGTAGAGTGTGTGTGCGTTCAAGGAAATAGGAAATTATTTAATCCCCACTCAATCCTTTGTGCTAAAATGTACAGAACACGTGTTTTAAACCACGTTCACCTCCTTTTACCCGACAACTCCTGTGTTTAATACCAAAAACATAAAGTTCCTTTTACATTTTGTATTAGTATGTTTGTACTTGCATTTTTTTTTTTGATAGGCAAGAAAGAAAAAAAAAAGAAAATTGCTGACATTTACTGCAAAGATTGTGACGCGTGGGATTCATCCTCAGCCCGGAGCCGGGTGTTACAGTGCTACCAATCAATGCATGCAGCATCGTGTGTTGTATCTCCCAGAGGAGCAGCACAGCAGCTAATGAGGAAGGTTTTCACTCAGGTCTCAATAATGCATCCACTGTAAGGCTGACGAATGCCAACTCGTGAACCTCCTGACCTCCTATAACGGTGGTAATGGGCCTGCTTCCATCAACAGCAATCAATACGACTCCATATAAGGTTACTGTGCATTTAAAGCGCCGCGGCTCCACCCTGCTCAACATATGGCCGCGCGTTGACGACATGGATCTCGCTTGGCTTTGCTGTCGATCAAAACCAGAGCACTTAATTGACGGGCTGCCTCGGTGCCGGCGTGAGGAGCGGCGCTCGAGGCCGTTTTCAGATTCACCGTTACTCTGATGCGCCGCGTCACCAACAAAACCAGAGCTGCATGCCGAAGCCCGGCTGGCCATCTTGTCGTGTTAAATTAAAATTACCGGGTGTTAACGCGTGCTAACTATTTATGCAGAGGAAATAACTTGTGGCAGCTCTTAAGCCCGGAGCTAGGACAAATCTGCAGAAAAGACCCACTCAAAAATGTTAAAAAAAGACCACGGATCCATTTCCTAACCTATAGTTTGTATGTTTCCCCGCCGAGACTCTCTCCCCTCTAACTCTATTAGCACACAGCCTCTGCGCCACTAGCGGCTGGCCCTCGAGACAATAATTACTCCCTAATTAGGGAGATGAGCAGTGCTTAAGTAGGGCTTAACGTTTAATCGGCCGGCTCTGAGAGCCACTGGCGAGATCTGAATCTCATTGGTCAGAGCAGCCAAACGACCCTCCACGATAACAACCACTCCAGAGACTGACTGACAGAGAGTCTTCCTACATACGATTCACTTAAAAACACATTTGTACCCATATCAGTTAAGATGCGAGAGTTTGGATGTTGTCTGTGGTTCACACAGAAACTCATCTGTATGGTATTTTTGTTTTGCGGTGCTTAAGAGAGTGAAAAAACACATACTCATAATCCACCGACCGAACTGAAAACACATCCACAGTGAAGGGAAAACTGCTCACATTGAGGTTAGTGGATTAGCATGAAGAGGAACCATATCATTACCAGCTTTGAACATGGAAAACTAAATTCCACAGAGCTTTACTGTACTGCAGTGAAGCCAACAAACTGGAAAGAAGGACGGGAGGCGGCGAAAGACTCGCGTTCATTATCGTTTGATCTGATGATGCACATCACAAATAATCTCTTATTAATTTTTTGAAGTACTGAGTCTTAATCGGAGATCAACAGATGGAGTTCGCGCCACAGTTAAGCTGCAAATAATGTTTATCTGCGTTATTGTTTCATCTGTTTGATTATTTTTGACAATTGTCTCTCAAAAGTCAGAAAAAGGGAACAAACATTTTATTTTCCATATTGGATTATTGCAGAAAATAAGACTTCGAGACAAGAGAACTTAAAGTGACTTCTGAATCAGCTGAGAAACCCCACAGATGTTAAATTTACCGTCATATAAAAACCTAGAAAGACAGAAAAAAGCAGCAAATACTCAAATAAGCCCTCAAATTTTACAGACTTTTCAAAATAGTTGTCGATTAACTTTCTCCCAATTAATTCATCATTTCAGTAACAAATCAGATGCAACCCTGTCAGACTTCATCTGCTTCTTTTTTTTGTCCGTGCTTTAACTTTGCCGCTATAATCCTTGCAGCTTTCCGGCACGCGTGTACAAGTGGATGTTTTCTCTCTCGTTTAATGCTGCTGGCGCCAAAGTTTGACTCCCGCCATATTGTTTCACTGAGGTCAACAACAACTGAGGTGGTGCCGGAGCTGCGGGACAGTGTTCTTGGCAAACGCCAACTGCGGGCCGCACCTCGGCCCGTTTTGTCGAGGTTAAGCCTTTACACACTCGACTGACTCCTAATAGTTGAGCAAATAGCTGCCCTCAAGCCTGATACTGTACTCGCTGCCCGAAAGGGTCTTACCGGACTCAGCTGAATAAATAACTGGGATCCTGATATTGGCCTGCACGGCAGCTGGCTCGTGTTTGTGTAATTACCGCCGGCTCGAGGGGAGGCTGTGCGATATTGGACGGTTCCCGGGCTGCTTTAGGTGGGTTTCCCAGACTCGAGCGCACTAAACGGCAGCATGGACGCGTACGGTACATATTGCGCATCCACCGTGTGCACGCTCACACAATCCTGCAAGCCGTGGAGCCTCTCGCTGTGCAGACTCAAAGCAACCCCGTTATTCCGAGCTGCAAAACACTGCTTTGATTCCAGCTCCCACTGTGAAGGAAGGGTTGGGGGTGCTGAGAACTTCCCCTCCTGACAGATTTCTACGAACTGCTACGCAGGTATCAGATCGAGGGAGCGGTCCTCTGGAAACTATGCGAGACGGACGGTGCAGCATCTCTTGGCTCTCTGCCCTCCAGCGTCGCCCCTTGCTCTCAATCCACGGGCTGTGAATTCCTCTGTCTCCCCAACTGGGGCGCGGGAGGGACAGATACTTGACTGTGCCGACGACACTAGAGTGTGTGTGTGTGTAGCCAGGGCGATGGCATGAGGGAGGGTGAGGAGGTTCAGTTCACATACAGACACTGAAGACTTGAAACTGTGCATGATCTGCACATACCACAGGAGGGTTGTTACAGGGAGGAATCCTACCGGTGTTCGGCTTGTGTGCGAGTGTGTATGTGTGAGCATTAAGCTATTTTCACACATGCAGGTTTAGTCAGCAATTGGCCGTGACCCCCCGTGTGTGTATGGCCTTGTGTTATTGCATGGGCAGAAGCTGTATGTGTGTGTGAACTGCAGCGCATGCCACAAGGAAATGCCAGCCAACCTGCCGGTTTACACAGCAGCTCAGCCGCAGCCTTTTGTCACCGTCGAGGACGGTGATTTACACGAAACCCAACACGAGAAGCAACAAAAGCGGGGGACGAGTAGCACACCGGACCTGTAATTTTCAAGGACAGCTCATGACAACTCGCCGGCATTATGATGCTCGGGCCCGCCCGCGGCTGCCCCGTTCTGTACACCTGACCTTTTGCACCCCTAAACACTTAGTGGCCGCAGATTAGACCAGCCTGCACATTTGGAGACGGTTTTTCCTTTTGGTAGAAAGAGGTCGTCGAGTCAGTTTCTCACGGCCCTTTAGGCTCCGACATCTGTCGGCTCACTCACGACGTCTCGCGGGAACTCGTCAAATACTTGGGAGCGGTGGGCCGCACACCCACAAACACACAGACCCAGTTATGTAAAAGGCGACAAGGTGGAGGCGCCCAGCGGGTTGACACAAATTCCAAAATCCGCACAGGTGACAGTCGACTTCCCTGACTCCTAAACCTGCCGCCTTGAAACAACTTGCTCTCCCGGGGTTTTAAAAGAAAGATAAGATGATCAAATACGTCAGGATATGTATTTTTCTCTCTCTCCCTTCTCAGCTACGTTATGTAACAGAAGCCGGAGGTCAAGTACACCTTGAACCTGTATCTTTACTTTTGCCCAGATTACATCATGAGTCCCCTGTGGTTGGTCTGTCGCAACGGAGGCCGAACAGGTGATTTGAAGTTGCCCTGCTCACCAGCTCTGCTCTCAACAGCTGTGTTGACACAAGCGGCTGATAGACGGTGTCGCAGAACAATCTGCATGGGTGTTTTCTTTTTGGGAGGGGAGTTGAGGCCATTTGCACATTCGCAGCATTTAGATAAATCCACTGCAGGAGAAGCTTGATGGGACAGACTAAGCTGCTTAGCTATTTCTAGTCAAACCAGGACATATGAATATTTAATGAATGAATGTGCCGCTCAGGTGCAAATGTGCTTCTCCCGCCATACTTTTTGGGGACATGTTCTCCTCCTTTTGTAGGAGCAATGCCTGTTGTCACATTGCAGTGTCAGCAGAAAAGCAAGAGCAGGCAAAGTAAACAAGGGGACAAGTGTGTGGGGGGTGTTTGAGTTGGGAAAGAGAGGCAAAAGCCGAGGCCCACGGAGAGAAACCCAAAACGTCTGGAGGACAACTGGGAGTACATCTCCAGCCTGACACCAGTGTGATAAGAACTGGCGGGGACGATAAGGCTTAAAGGCGCATGTTTACAAACACACACTCCTCTCGGAGGCCATTCGAAAACCTGTTTTTTTTTTTAAGTGAAAAGCAACCACCCAACTTCAAATCTCAAAGAAAAGAAAACACACACATACGGCAATGGGAGTGTACCCGCCACAGAAACAAACTATGTAAACTTGGCTTGGCAGACCGTAATGGTTTCTTTCAACAATCCCTGCACGTTGTCCAACACACCGGAATGAGACAAGTCCCGATCTGCAGTGCGCTTCTCTGCTGCTCGCCTCTGCAGGCTTTGCCACGTTTCTCCTCACATGCGGAGCCTCGTACACGTGTGCGTGCGTGCGTGCATTTGTGTGTGTATGTGTAAGCACTTGCATATACAAAGAGCGTGCACCAGCGTGCGCGTTTAAGGGGTCTCTCTCTTTTTTTTTTTTTTAGTTCCGACTTACTTTTGCACTGCAGGTCCACCATGGCCTGGTACCACTCGTCCTGGTCCGCCTCGTTCTCCGCGGCGATGGCGAAACTCTCGGCCCGCGTGTACAGCACGATCATGTGCTTGTTCTTGGAGTCGGCCCGCTTGTTGATGTTGAAGCACGTCTCCAGCGCCAACGCTTTCTTCGGGACGGGGGCCTTGCCGCGGAATTTCTTCTCGCTCTCGTAGTACTCCAGGCGGGCCGGGCCGCGCTCCGAGGCGGCGCGGAGCACGAAGTACCGCCGGTGCATGGACTTCTGCTTGCGGAGGTATCCGCTCTTCCGCACGTCCTCGCAGCTCTGGAGGAGGTCGCCCGCTTGGCTCTCCATCACAACCGACATCTCCTTTTTTTTTTTTTATTCTGCACACACAGACACGCAAACTCTTTTTTGTGTGCGTCTCTTCTTCTCTTGTATTTCTGCAAGTTTAGAGAGACAAGTCAAACATGCCCGGGCTGCGCTCCCCTCCCTCTCTCTCTCCCCCACATCAACGCAGGCATGTGAGAGGGGAGGCGGGGGTCGGTTTCGGTTTTTTTGGGGAGGAGGAGGAGGTGAAGGGGGGGGGGTTGTCGCTGCCGCTGAGTCCGGGCGGTTGAACCTGAACCGATGGGTTTGTTGACGGCTGCAGCTGTCGCGAGTTTCGCTCCTCTTTGGGTTTGTTTCTCTGTCCGACGGACGGGACCGGCGCGAGCTCTCCACGCGGGCGCGCGCATGCGGCGGAGCTCCCGCTTCACGCTCCACTACTACTACTACTACTACTACTACTACTACTGAGCGCCGTCTGAGCGGTTTAATCCCATTTGCTGCACATCACACCCGCACGGAGCCCATCCTGCTGCAGTGTCTCTCACTCTCTGCGTGTCTCGCGCTCTGTCCGTCCCCCCACCCCCCTCTCTCGCCCTGCTCGGCTCCGGTCTCGTTGCTGTGGAGCGGAGAGCAGCGGAGCAGCTACCGTGGAGCGGGACTGTCACTCACCGCTGTACTAGTACTCCGGAGCGGTGGTGCGTTCACGGACCGAGCCCGGGCTCCGACACAATAGAGCCCCCTCCCACCGTGCATTTCGGCGCTCTCTGCCGAATTGCAGAGTACTTTATTAATGCAAATGAGAGACGGACAGGGTAATTAAACATACGTGGAATATTAACTATAAACTGAACTAAGAATAAAGGCGTAATGAATAGTTATGCCATATGTAGAAGTGTGTGTACATGGTTGAAACTATACCACGGATATATATCGCTAAATTTACACAACTAAAGTAAGAATACTCAACTCACGTTAGACTACTAATACTAGACTACTGTTGTCTCCAAGTAGCTTTAATTACACGAAGTAGACCATACATTAGCTGTGAGTTTAATTATTTGCACAAAGATAACACTAAATAGTTTATTTTTTACAAATGTATTTTTTTTTAAATCATAGATTTGCCCAAATATGTTTTAAGATAATGTATCTATTTCAGATTTCATCTATTCCATGTGTTGTTGTTTCTTGTGCTGCTATTCTATTGCATTTTGGGAGTTTAATTCAAAGTCACTCAAGTAACAAGCGAGACTTCCCACAGCCCGTGAAGGTAGCAACACTTCCAGTGTGTGGAGTAAGATTTCATATTGGCTCTGCCATAAGTCCATCCTGTTCTATTTATCGTTTAAAAAAAAAATCTAACCTCTGACTTGTATTTACACGTTTTATATATCAACTTTTAAAGCCCTACAGATTTGGAAATCGACACATGTGCGGCATTAATTGCAGCAAGAGGTCGCATAAACATATCTTAAATCTAGGTTAATAGTGAAACCACTCCATCCTGTGGGAATACAGACGTTTTGATGTTATTGTTTACTAAATGCTACACAAACACTGCATCAAGCTGCTGTAATTTGATAAACGAGGCATTTGTAGACGCCATATTTCTTTTTTTTTTTTTTTTGCCACTCAGACTGTCTGAGTACAATGATTTTAAATAGGCTTTTTGTTTTTTTCGACTGTCTGGCTGTGCACTGAAACCTCCATTTCTCACTGAATACCATCGAATAACAGACGTATATAAAATTGATAAGAGGCATGTTTGATCGGGATTGTGTGTGTCAATACATCTTTTAAAAAGCTCTATTAATAGTCTTCCTAACAGCTTTAAAGGGCTTCTATCTTTGTACTGCACGCTTATGCAGTATGTATGTTGTTATGCAATATGCATCCAAAAGTAACCTTGTGCACGAGGTCAGGAGAAAGTGGAGCTCAAGCGCCCTCTGCTGTTTGAAGAAGTAATTACAGCCTTTAAAATGTATATTGTACAAAGAGGGCTTTGTAACGCTGAAGAAGTACGAATATTTTTTAATTTAATACTTGTACTTTTTTTAGATTAAAGATGAAGCAGGACAAAAACACCCGGAGCCAAACTTACTTAAGAAGCAACAAACTGATTTTATGAACATGAATACTTGTCATTACAAAGACACATTAATCTCTCCGTTCTTTTTGGCAAAATTGGGAAAAAAATGAACTTTGCCTCCATGTCAACCCCAAAAAAAGAAAAAAGAATGAGCGATTGAGAAACATTTTGGTCCGGAACACGAAGCCATGAAGGTTTTTTTTTGTTTGTTTTTTACACACATTAAAGTTATTCTGAAATTGCTTTTTACATTCAGTAGTATCTCCTTTTAGCCCTCTAAGCGCATGCAGCCATAGGAAGTGGAAAACATAGATTACCCTTCAAAGAGGGACTTTAAAAAATGTAAAGAAATATATAAAAACAGAGACGAATGCAAACTTGTTCCACACGCCCATCACAGAGAAAAGCTCGTCTTATCTGTCGACGCTAGTTCACATGCAATCAGTTAAGGCTGTTTATGACCATCTGTGGAAACTCGTGATGCGGAGTCTCCTCCTTTGGACAACAGAGAGACTTGGACGTTTGTTTGTTTGTTTGTTTGTTTTCTTTGTTTGTTTGACCAGTTTGGTTGCCCTTTTTAAGCAGGAGATGAAAGCAAAGTAGCAGCAGCGACATGTATGTGTGTGTTTCTGCGAAAAAAATAGAACCAAAAAGTTTACTAGTGACTCCCACAGAGCCCTGAGGTTGGCGTCTACCGGCACACAAACAACTTTTGACATAATGTCACGTGGTACAAACACGGCAGGCGACTGATCTCTCTCACACACACACACACACACACGCACAGATTTCATAATTACATTCACACGTTTTTTTTTTTGTTGTTTTGTCTCCACAAACACGTAAACACAGACGGAGGGGAGGGATGGAGGACGTCAAACCCTCCCTCACAGGGGGACAATACTCCAGAGGCATTGAAATGGCAGCGACTCCTCAAGTTCACTTCTCCCTCCAGTTCCCACAGGGAGAGAAATGGGTGGGTGAAGTAAGGAGCGAGCGAGGGAGAGGGGTGGAGGGGGAGGTCAGATGAAAGGGTTTCGCGACGTCCCTCGACCGGGGTAAACGTTCCCCTGAAAGACAAGAGAGGACTTTACTACACTTCCTGGAAAAGAGAGCCTCGCGAAAGATGCAAATAAGCCCCCTCTTGTTTTGTTCCCCCTCCCAGTGCACTTGGGGCCACTTGTTTGTTTGCGAGGCGGTGAACTCACCGTGAACGGGTTCACCGACATCGGCCGCGGGACTTTGGGCTCAGAGTCGGCCGCAGGGAAGGAGGCGAAGCCTGGACACACACACACACACACAAGGACACGCACACTGAGATACACGCTGAGAGTGTGAATTGGTATTCCTGAGCGGTCGCTGGTGGCCACTGTTGAAATAATGAAACATTGTGTGTGTGTGTGTGTGTGTGTGTGTGTGTGTGTGTGTGTGTGTGAGTTTGTGTGTAGCTTTTTAAATGTTCATATATGTTAACTACATGGATGTCATTTAGCTCAGCACACAGCAGCATATTTTATTCTATTCCATTTATGGCTTAATGGGATGTTTTTTATTTTTTTATTTTTTTGGGGACAATGATTTCTGGCTTTTAAACAATTCACACTTCACTGAACCGATTACACTTTCAAACTAAAGTCATTAATTCGTATCCAAACAGGGACTGAACTGTGATAAATGAGGCTTTTTGTCCCTCACAGATTGCGTTATTATTTAAAATGTATTGGTAAATACTATTTTTCCTGTGCTTTTAATGTTAGCGTTTAGCGCATAATTGCGCTGTAGTTGTGCTGGCAGGACGGGAGACTGTCCGCAACTTGTTCAGCACAAACTGTACGACTAGAGCTGCTTTCTAGATGTACGACACAAACCTAAATCACAAACCTCCAGAGGGAACAGAAGGGACTGGAGCGCTCCGACTCATTTGCAGCCTTTACTCGTGCAGACAGACTCATGTTTCAGCACCTCTGTGTCTTCAACCGCGTCTAAATTAGAACTACATAGCGTGCTCTAAGCTATAGAAAGCAGGATTAAAGGCTTTGTCTCCCATGTGATTTAGGTGAGTGTACTTTAATTCCCCAAGACTATAATTGACGAACAAATTGGAAACCTCAACACATTTTTCTTCCCCATTAACGAAAACAAACAGCACATTAACACAATCTTCTCTTCAAATAAGAAGACAGTGTTAAAACCATTCACATATACTGCTATTTCTAATGTGTATAGACACCAAAATATCAGACTCTGACAAATAAAATAAGCTTTACCGTTAGCTTCCTGGTTGCTGGTTGACTCATGATGAAATGCATTCTGGGTGCTGGGTGCGGGGAAGGAGGCAGACGGAGGAAACACGGCGGTGGGCGAGCTGACAAACGCACTGGAGTCACCTGGAGAAAAGATGCCCACACACAGAGCGAGATGAGAGACGGCCACGGGATCCACGGGGAACAAGGTGAAGCTTTACAGAGAAATGATTTCCATTTAACTTCTGCATATGAAACCCCCGGATTATTAATATGCAAGCTGAATACGCCAACAAATCATGTTGTTATGTTTTAACGATTACATAAAACGCTGCAAGAAGAGTTCGAACAGTGTTGCTGCGGTTCACATAACAGCGTGCAATAAATAACAATACATTTGGATTTCTGCATATGTCACTGAAAATATTTGATTGCTTTCTAAAAAATATCTTCACATGTGAAAAGCTGAAACAAGCAAATATTTAGCTGATTAGGAGACTGAAATGATGAATCTATTATCCAAATTCTGGCCATCTAATTTTCCTGACGATCGACTCCTGCGTGAAGAGAATAATAGTTTCAACTCTAAATGAAATTTTAACATTGGGCTTTCCACATCCAGAGTCTGGATCGCAAAGTAATCCCCTGAACACGAAACCCTCTGATGATAAAGTCATCAGTTATAAACAAATGTATGACACGGTCAGGGGTCGTGACCTTTCCCCCGCCCCCAAAAAAAAGCAGCAGAGTCGCGTCTAAAGGGCCCCGAACACGAGTCTCACCTCCTGATGCGCTGCTGAAGGGGTTACTCGGGGAGAGGGCGACGGGCTGCTGGGGAGCGGTGCTGGAGCTGAACGGGTTGGGGAAATCTGAGACGGAGGGAGGAGGAGGAGGGGGGGGGAGGAGAAGAGACGCGGAGATGATTCACAGTGTGTGGGGTTAACAGAGTGCATTCCTGTCTATTCAAACCAACGCTGCTCTCGGTCACACAGACGCATCCTAATTAGGAGTGTTGTCGGCTTTAAAGAGGAGGGAGCTGAATGAAAACACAATGCCGGTCAGCGGGAGGGAATCGATGGCGTTTTCGTGCTCGGTACCTACTTGCAAAGGTTTGGGAGCTGGACGCGGTATCGACACCGGGGGAACTGGGGATGGAAGAGCAGAAAAAGAAACAAGAGGATCGATCAGGACATATGAGCTTTAAAAGGAGCTCCACACGCAGGAGATCTAAAAAAAAAAACAACAACAACTAAACTGTCACGTTAAACTGAAGCAGATTTGATGGATTGTTTTTTTTTTAAAATTTGTTTCTCTACCTGGCGGGAGTAGAGCCGGACGAGGGCCTGCTGCCGAAGATGGCGTTGTACTGCGGCGGGCCACCAGGTGGAGCTGCGAACGAGCGTTTCACACAAGACAGCACATAACTGGAGTGAGATCAAGCGCTTATTATCTTGAAAACGATGCGGAAAGATGGCAACAGGAAGAGTTCAAACGGCCGGTGCTCAGCGTGGAAGGACGAAAGCGTTGAGGAAGAGCGTCTCTGTGCTCCGCTTGATATGAATTAAAGGGAGCCGAGGCAGAAAATCAATAACCTCCTCACGCTGCGATGAAGGAAAACAACAAAAGCTTCTTGTGGGAAGCTCGAAGGCTCCTCGTATGAATCCTATGCATGAAAACATCCGCCTTGGTTGTTAGACCAATACGGCCGATTGTAAAACGCAGTTCAGACGATCTGGAGCAAACACAATGAGCTTAGTTCAGCTGCTTAAAGCCTTGGCATTTGGTGTAAGGATGTTATGCAACCTTGTTGAGCTGGCGGTGACAATCTGCATCACACTCACACTCCAACTCTCCCTCTATCTGTGAGCAGTGGTGGAAGACGCACTCGGTAAAAGTGCCAGTGCAACGGTGTAAAACACGGCATTACAAGTACAAATGTCTCAAAATCTAAATGAAAGTGAAGGTATTTAGGTATTAACAGCAGAATGTACTCAAACATACTAGTCATGCAGACAAATGGGCCTTAAAAATGAATAAAAAATAAGCTTCTGGGACAAATCATTTCTAATCTTTGCTTCTTTTTCCATATCTTACATTGAAAAGGTGCCAGTACCCGTCCTTCTACTGGAGTAGAAGTATGAAGTTTATTTTCAGCCTTAACTAGCACACAGATGCAGCAGAAACAACGAAGCATCCATCTTCTCACAAACGGAGATGTTTCCTACCCGAGACCGCCGATGGTTCACAGAAGCAGCTGTCCAGATGCGACACGGCGGCGTATCTGTCCCGGTGGTTGGAGCCTCCGACCGGCGGGTTGGTCTGTCCGACGCTTCCGGCCTGCTGCTGGGACAGCGAGTGGGGCAGGGGCTGATGATGATGAGGATGATGAGGGTGGTTCAGACCTCCGAAGTCCACGCTGAGAGACTTGGGGAAGGCCCTGAACGGCCCCGTGGTCCCCGAGGCCGAGACCGTACGACCTGAGAGCGGAGGTGAGCCGAGCTTCAGTCGCAAAGACGGAGGAGGGAGCGCTGCTGCAATTCGTGTGCGAGCCCGAATTTGCAGTGTTGAAACCTGAACGGCCTCATGGGTAACTCAGAAACAACTAGTTCTACAGGTTTCTCTACAGGAAGGTACCTCTAGAGCCAAAACACTTAATCCTAGGTAAAATAATCCAAGTATTTCAAGTTGCCGTTGATGGATTTGATCACCTCAGTATTTAAAACAACATGGATGAAAAGCCCTTAAAGAGCCCTCAAGTAACACTCCACCTGCTCAGGAAGATCATGTGATTCAATCGAAAGCTACTAAACGCTGTAATCTGATTATATGTTAGCACACGTTGTTGTACACCAATGCAGAAATTAAATAAAAAGTGATGTATGGACAAAAATACATGAGAAGAAATTCATGAAACAAAGTCCTCATGCTATACTAACATTTCCATGCTACGAGGCGCGTCGGCTGCGGGGTTAGCATGTAGCGCGTTGTCACAGTTGAGCTTTGACAGGATAATTGAAAAAAGGCACAGCAGCAAGTTCTCGGATGGTGTTCAAAGCACCAACCACAAAAATACAATTGTTAGATGGTAACAAAGGCAGGAAATTAACGTCCGTAGGTAGCAAGCTTTCCACAAACATGAGCCACAAAGCATGCTAGTATCAGCCAGAACTATTCACATGGGGGGGGGGATACACATGAAAACTATTTAGTTTATTTCTAAATCCAGCTCGTCTGTGACAGAAACCAGACCAGACTTGACTTGATGCAGATTATCTGAAGATATAGAGCGCGTTAAAGGCGGCTGCATGTTTTCGGGATGTGGTCATACTCCAGATAGGACCTATCTCTGCAGACATACCTGAACGTCCTGGAATACTTTGGGGATGTTAATGTGTCCCGTGGGATTACAGCTGTGTCCTACTTAGCCTTCAAGTGCTTCAACGCGGTGCGAAATTTCAGCAGCCCTCTGCTGACGGGGGCAGCGGCAGCAGCAGCTAGGGCCTAAAAATAGCTTTGAACTGTGTGTGAGTCTGTGTGTGTGTGTGTGTGTGTGTGTGTGTGTGTCTCCTTTGACCCTTGACCCTCCCAGCCTTCAGGTTCTGGCTTTGAAGTGAGGAAACCTACAACTATTGACCCGCCCGGTTGCAGCATGTGACGTTAGCCGACCACGGACCGGGCGGCAAATTGCCGACAGAGTGCCGCGGCTCCTCTCAAACGGCCACCGGCACGAAGCACCGGCACGAGCCACGAGGCCGGCCGTTTAGCGGGGGGCGACACACTTAGGAAGAGCCTATTGATCTCAGCCATTCAGCACACATTCAAAATGCATCGGTTGGCGCCGCGTCTTACCCAAAGTGAAGTGGTTTTTGAAAGAGCTACTGGCTACGAGGTCGATGGAGAAGAGATAAGAGAGACAGAACAAAAGAGAGAGGGATGAGTTCATGGAGGAGAGGAGAAAAGCCTGTTATCCCTCCCCCCACCCCCCGCTGTCAATTCCTAGCCCCCCAAGCCACTGTCAAGGTGCAACAGCAGGAGGAATAATGGGGAGAATAGTGCTTTTTTAGGGACTATTTTCAGTGGCGGATGAATAGCAACCCGATGAAATCTCTCTCCTGTTTCCCCCCTTTTGTACTACAGTGAATATTACATGATATCCATTGATGTGGTGTTGGTTTTTGCATGTGGGATGCTGTCAGTGGAGGACACACCTGAGGGCCGCGGGAGGGCGGGGAAGGAGGGGGCGTGGCTCTGAGCTCCCAGCGCCGACGACAGCGAGCCCGGCCGCTGTCTTTCTATCCCGCACATGGTGGGATCTACGTCGGGGGGAAAGAAGAAAGAAAAAAAGAAAGAGGACAAAAGGGGGTTGAAGGGAATCGATCGGGTTCAGTTCCACAAATACATCCGCTCCCCTGACGAAGGTCAACCTCCGACCTTTGAGCGCGGGGTCTCTGAAGCTCTGGGTGCGCAGCGGCCGCGCGGTGAACACGTCGGCCCGCATGTCGGCGGGCGAGATGGCGGGAGCTCGGTCCCATGACGGCAGCTGGGACTGAGACTGGGTTGGGCGAGAGATGAGAGGAGAGAGAAAGAAGCAGATGGGGGGCGGAGAGAGCGAGAGAGAGAGAGAGAGAGAGAGAAAAAAACACAAAGGCAGAAGAAGTGAGTCTCTTTCATGCTTTCTCAATAATTCAGAAGCAGCGGCTTTGATGCGGAGGCTACCTGGCGTCTCGCTGTCCGGCCCATCAGTCTCTGTCTCTCTGGCGGCGCGTGGAAGCAAATTTAGGTCGTTTCCTCACCTTCTACTCTCTCTACCGCCCCCGCCCACTTTCTCTCTTGAATCTCTCCCCTTCATCACTCTCTCAACCCCATTGCACAATCAGGACACATTAGGCCTCTCACCGGTGGCCTCGTGGACCTGGCGTTGGGGGGCAGGTTATGGGAGGGCGCCTGGCTGGTTAAGGGCCCGTGAGAAGGGGGCACCGCCTGGACCCCCGGGCTCCAAGGACCCTCGATGTCCCTCCGGTTCTTACTTTTGGAAAAGTGCCTGAAAGAGATGGTTATTTGGGACCGTTCTGTGCGACTAGCTGGACATTTAGTCAGTAATCAAAGGCCCCGATTCGGAATATGTTTTAATCGTGGAAGCTGAACCCAAATCAATGACTGTTTCTCCTATCCTCGCATGAAAGCAGCTCTTATCCGTGAGCTAATTCGTCCGAGTGGGCGTCTCCACTTCATTCAGTTAAATGTCTAAATTTGGAACAGGCATTATCAGTTGTTGTTCGGATCTAATTTGCCCCGGCATGCCCTTTCCCTTCGAGAGCTGAAACAACTGGGGGAACAATTCACATCAGTCACAATCTTTTGACGATTGGGAAAATAAGTGCTTTCAGGAGCCGATGCGCTCTGTGAGGCTGCGCTCGGACACGACGGTCTCATGAGTTAAATGCACATTGCAGCAATAAACTCCACTTGTTTCATCGCAGTTTTCCTACACACGATGCAGCCTAACGTGAGCTTTTCACGAAAAGTGTTGGTTGTGTGTGACGGTTACGGTGTCAGAAACGTGACAGCATCAAACATATCTGTTTGCCACAGAGCTTGTCTTCTCTGCAATAATCTAAAATCTAATAGAAACGCCCCATTTTGTTAAGGAAACCAGCGCAACGTTCACTTCCTGTTGGCCTACAAAAAAACAAAAAAAAACACATCATGCCTGCAGCAATCTATTCGGTCATCATTCAAAGATTTGGACAAATTAAAAAAGCTACCGAACATTTTTAGAATGATGTTAACATGCTGACATCTGCTAATTAGCTCTGGTCGGAGCTGAGGCCGATGGGAATGCCATTAGTTTCATGAACGAATGTCTGCAGCAAATTTCTTAGGAATTCTTCCGATATGCAATTCTGAAGATGTTTACGCTATTTCCTGATACTTCACGCCCCAAATGACGCGTAGATAATCAAAGCAAACCTCTGCTACTGCCTGCTCCCATTAGCGTGCGATGCTACAAACGTTCTGAAACGGCATTCTCACCACTTCTTCTTCTCGTATTTGTCCTGCAGGAACTCTTTGAACTTCTGAGAGTCCTTCATGTCGGAGCAGCCGTCCGCCTTTGGGTCAAACACGCACAGCCAAGTCCTCCTCCCGACCTGCACACACGCACACGCACACACACACACGTTCGGCAACAGAAACATTGCTCATCAGTTTTGCAGGTCATGCAGCACTCGTCTGCTTCATGTTCAGTATCGGAGAATCTCTCACAGACACGTTTTCTCATCGGCGAGAGAGGGGAGTCAAAAGTGTTGCAAGAATGACGAATCAAAACTGGGCGATCTCTCTTCAGAGGACGATGTGGAGAAAAACCTCTGCCTCTCCTCACGTTATACTTGACACACACACACTCTCACACACACACACACACTTTTCAAGCCAAGCGCAAGCTAATAAAAACAGTCTGCACTCATCTTGATAAGCCGGAAACTCTGCACCGTTCATTTGGTGTGATAAGAGCAGCGAGTGCGGCGCACACCGGGGAAATAAAAAAGCTTCACCGTATGAAATCCAAACAGCTGACGTTAACGCGACCTACATTTTGATGTCAATGTCGTCGAACATGTCAAAGTGGAAGAAATTACCGACAACCATCAACAATGTTAAAAACGTTTTGAATTCATTTTCTTTTCTCAGTTTGTCTTTTTGAAAACAGCTGAATATTATATTACTCATAGAAAATATAGAAATACATTGGCTGGAGAGGTCAAACTTGAACTTTTTTGATAACTGAGGCATTGTTTGGGTTATATTTTTCTTGGCGCATTATTTTATGTTTTGTGTGAGAGTAATTTGGGGTTTTAGACAAAAAATCCTTAATCTGATGATAATCTTTTGATTGCATTGATATAAAAACATAATAAACTAAAATGTATCACTAAAAAATGTTTTTTTTACTTTTACAGTGGATGAAGGGGTGCCCTGGTTTGCCCCACGCACACACTCACACACACACACACACACACACACACACACACACACACACACACACACACACACACACACACAGAGGAAATAGATCGTGGTTTGGGTGGGACCAGAGACCGCTGGTCCTTTTGTTTCTTGGCAGGAGCATTCTTCCCAAAAAGAAAAAGAAAAACATCCCGAGCACAAAGACGGGTCCATGAGGGACGCCTCATATTCCATGCAAACCCCAAACTTGACCCAAAACAACAGGAACCGGTGAGCAGAAGCTTTTGGACTCATCCCTCAGATGAGTTTATAAGCGTGAATAACACAAATAAAAACATTAAAATGCGTTCCCATGAATTTCGGCTCGAAGCCCCGAATTTATGAATATTACTCACCTCGTTGCCATGGTTTTGGAGGAATTCCACTTCCTGTTGGGAGAACGTTGTCATGGAGATGGACTTGACTCTATGGGGAGGGTTGAGGCCTCTCCTGGGAGAGATGGAGAGAAGGAATTAAGGGAGTGAAACGAAGGACGTGTGTAGTGACTCCTCGCCTCCGAGAGGAGACAAGGGGACAGGGCAGGTGGCCGAGGAAACACGCGTCACGTGACTGTGAATTTAACGGGCAGCACCGGCGTGAAGGAGGTGCCATGTGACAGAGACGTGTGGTTTCAGTAATCTCCATGCCGGGGACGCAAAAGTGTGACAACTGCTGTGCATGTGCGGGATTGCGCAATTACGCGCGTGGAGGTGCTGAAACCGTCTGTGTGTGTGTGTGCGTGTGCGTGTGTGTGTGTGTGTGTGTGTGTGTGTGTGTGTGTGTGTGTGTGTGTGTGTGTGTGTGTCGACTGGGCCGAACATGCAGAACAAAATGTGACAGCACACATACATACACACCCACACTGGAATGGAGCCTAGAGAGAGAGAGAGAGAGAGAGAGAGAGAGAGAGAGAGAGAGAGAGAGAGAGAGAGAGAGAGAGAGAGAGAGAGAGAGAGGGTGGGTGGGTGGGGTGGTAATGTCAAACCTGCACCATGACGAAATGAAACGTAACTCAGAGCTGGAAAATGACCAAATAGCGGTCTGTCGTTTAAGAAGCTGCTGGAAGACACGCGAGAGAGAGAGAGAGAGAGAGAGAGAGAGAGAGAGAGAGAGAGAGAGACTGCGTAAATTAATGTGAGCACCTCGGCTGTTGCACCGCACCAACACTCCCTGATAAACGCTGAAAAATAGAAAAGCACACACCGTTAATCTGGCTCCGTGCTGCATGGTGCATTCTCCGGCCTGCTACTTTGCTTTTATTTAAATAATTACATTCTACACACTCTCTCGGTATCTTCTCTGCCCTCCCACTGATGCTCAACGTGCCGTAAATGAAACCCCGGGAGGAGGCGCGGCTGCATATAGATATATATATATATATATATATATATTTATTTATTTATGTATTTTTTTCTTCCACTCACAGCATTCCGGAGCACGACGTGCAGACGAAGCTGCCCGCCGTGATGTCGGTGTAAGTCACCCCGGGCTGGCTGCACTCGAAGCAGTGTTTGTTTACTCCGGACTGGGCCAGCTCGCGGACCTTGCGGGCGCAGATCTCCTGGTTGTCCCGGTGCTTTCGGTTCGACATGGTATTTCCTCCGGTGCACCAGGCGGCGAGGCTCGGTGTGACGCCGGTAACCCTCCGCCTCCTGGACCCCCTCCGCTTCACGCCCGCATTACGGAGACGCTGCTAATGCGGCTTCGCCCCGACGCGAGGCAACACGGAGAGAGGAGAGGAGAGGAGAGAGAGAGAGAGAGAGAGAGAGAGAGAGAGAGAGAGAGAGAGAGAGAGAGAGAGAGGGAGGCGCGGCAAGTCCCACACGATGAGCCGCGCACGCGCCGGAAACACTGCGGATGTCTTTCAGAATAAAGGAAAACACACACACAAAAAAGATGCAAGTGGAGCTTTAGGTAACGGTCAATTTGAGTTTTTATGGTTGCCTGTGTCTTTAAAAAAAAAAGAAGAAAAAAAAAAAAAAAAAAAAAAGAAGTTCCAATACAAACACTGGTTATCTCGTCCAACTGTTAGGAGGGCAAAGTATTTCCCAGTATGCCTCTCTGTGTTCTGGGAATCAGCTGTTGTTCACATCACTTTGACATAAGGATATTGAGAAATAAATGACAAATGTCACCGTTTTCGGTATATACTCGATGTCCTGAAGATTGAAAATGAATTATTAAGCTTGGAAACAAACGTAACTCATGACAAAGCTCACTTTGCAGCTGTTTTTTTTGCAGCTTTTGATAGGTTCATTTCAACAGCAGATGGAGTTTGCGGTCGTCATAGGAGAGCAAGCTCAAACTGTCTTGACCCTCACCTCTTGAGGAAGATCATGTAATAGAAAGCTTGTGAATCATATATTTATTTATTCATTTATTTGTATTTGCTTTAAAAAAAAATAGGCCTGCCTAAATTAATGGTATATGCATATGACTAGCACAGGCTGCTTTATGAAATACCAATGATGGACTATAAACAAGCCCCGGACCTTCGAGGGCCCTGAAGGCGTTGTGTTGTCTGTGTATTGTGTGCTATCTGTGTGAGCGTATACTTTGTGGTCACCTAACCAATTAGCTCATTTGTCTGGTAATGTGCACCACTAAAACACAACAGTGCCCTAAAGTGGCTCCAGCATTTTCACATTTGAAATATGATATGAAGAAGTGACAGGAAATGAGAAGACGAGAGCGATGGTGAACAAAGGTCCTTGACCGGCCATGAACCTGGAGGATGGTGGTCAGTGGTTTATGTTTAGTGCCTTAACCCATAACTCACCAGGATGTTCCCAAAATCAAACTTTTGTTGTGCTTTTTTTTGGTGCTTTAGCACTCCTGTCATGGGCATAAGTGATTACTCAAGCCTGTACTGGGCTGTGAAAAGTCACTTTTGGGAGGAAATGTGCCTCGGGTGATCCCCTTTCTCCAGACATGTATGCATCTTTCACAAACAAGCTCCCAATGTGTCGATGCCGGCCAGGCCTTTATTTTGAAAAATCGTCGGCGCCTGAAATTCTGTGTGGTTTGACACTTGGACCGACGCGCAGGGAATCTCCTGTCAAAGACAAACAAGAAGCTGTCGAGCAGCCAAGTTTTACGTCGTCCGAGAACCGTGTTAATACTCTATTAGAGCCGACTGCCTATCTTGAGAGTCGAGACTCTGATGGTGCCGCGCTCACCGTGTGCGCCACACACGCACACGCCCCCGTCTCCTTTTGGCGCAGCGCTGCGCTCCTGACGCTCCAGCGCGCTCTGGCAAGGGGACAGATTACTTTAGGGGAGCTTATGAGGGCAGCCGGGAAACGCGAAGACGCAATGTAGCAGAGGTTTTTTTTTTTTTTTTTTTAGGACGACGTCGGTATATTTGAAAGTTCATAAAAAGTTGATTAGGATTCCTCGCGGTTCTTCCCATGACGTGTTGTCGACGACAGTTGGTTTCATTTACATAAACGTGTTTGGATGAGCCCCATTCCCACGAATCTTTGGTGAATGGCACACTATTAAATACAGAGTATTGCAAATCTCTTTGTCCTCAGAAAATATCCCCGGACTATTTATTTTGATGAAGCAACATAGCAACAAAACAGACCTCACTACGCCCTTCCCGTGACGTATGTCATATCTGAGATTTATTCTTACTGGCACTGTGGCACACATGCAGAGACGTCTCCGATCTGGGCGGTGGTCCCTGAACGCATCGCGGTACTGTTATCCTCTGAGAGATTAGACTAACAGGTGGAATAGATCATCTGCAACATGAACTAAAGTGAAGGAGAAACAAAACTATTATAGGCTGTTTTTAGATGAGCTGCAATGACTGTTAATGACCAGGAGGGGGGGTGGGGCACATACTGAGACAGACAGACAGACAGACAGACAGACAGACAGACAGATATATGTCTGTCTGTCTGTTTATATATATATATATATATATATATATATATATATATATATATATATATATATATATATATATATATATATATATATAAGGCAGACAATCCAGTTGAGCCACTGTAATTACACTTCACTCAGCAGTCAACCGCAGGCTTTAGGTTGTCTGACTTTACCATGACAAAGTGTGTATTGCATAATGTTGCCCAACACGTAGTAGTGGGTTGTTTTGTCTCTTAGGACCTGAGAATAATGGAAGCCTCTTTTTGTCAGGAGTTGGTCAAAGTCAAAGCGCCAACATAGTTGTGTTTGTCTTAGTGTCTTATTGTATGATTTTGTAAGTCATACAAGAGCTCGGTCTAGATTATCCCATTTTGACTAGTAAATCCTAATTGATTGACTTTTTATTTAATCATTGTATGTCAAATACAAGATAAAACACGTCTACATAGGCCTACATATAATTTCAAAAGCCCAATCTCATATTGGTGATTTAACATTGTAATTTATCAACTTAGCATCTCATATCTTTGATTTACCACAAATGTTCTCGTCATGTTTTCAGCTATTTTCGGGCTGTTTTCTTCCCTGTCTTGGCAGCAGAGAGCTTCCACAGTGTCTTCGTTCGCAGAGGGTGGCCCACAGCAGCAGCTTTCCTCACACCTCAGCCAATAAAAAATAAGAAGAAAAACAAGGTTGCCAGACAAGAATACACACCCAGTCTCTCTTCATGGGAATCACTGAAACTAAAAAAAAAAAAAAAGTTGAATACACAAACAGCAGAGACCAAACGAGAGGAGGGGGAGAAATAATCCACATGGCCAACTGTAAAGCATGATATCAACAATGTGATTGCATGTAATTAAACTCCATATTTTGTATATTAATCACCAAGTAGATGACTATAATTCATATTAGAGACATTTAAGTCTAACCTCTAATTTTGAGCCGTTTTCCTTATTCAAAACCACAATTTGCCATGAGTAATAAACCCGGAAATAGAGAGATGGGGGTTGGACCGCCTGTGTGTGTGAGTGTGTGAGTGGAGAGAGAGAGAGAGACAGAAGAGAGAGAGAGAGAGACTCCAGTCTCTTGGGAAAACACATCCAATCAAGCGGCTGCCATCTGATTTAATCATTTGTGAATATCAATCTTCATCGATCAGGAAGGATTTTTTTTTTTTTTTCTCTCGCGAGGAAACTTTCCGCAGCATCCGACCCGACGACGCGCTCAACTTTTTTTCTTTCTTCTTCTATTTTTTTTCGAACCGGATAAAAATGGTAACAACGCGGCTGACATCTCCCTGCGTTCATTCATAAGTGGTGACAAGTCGTCTCGTGGCTCGGAGGAGAGCAGGCACGCGGTGTCCCGTCAGGAGAGAAACGTCTGAAACGGGAGCGAAGCTGCGCGAGGAATACAAATGACGCTCGTGACAGAAGAATGAGTCAAGCTGCCCGGTGCGGAGACTCAAACCTGAAGATTTAGTGTCATCTGAGCCGCTCCAGCTTCCCAGAAGTACAGTCAAGTGTTATTAGTGTGATCTGCGCCCCAATACGCGGGAGGGATGACCGTCAAGCTGGACTTTGAGGAGTGTTTGAAAGACTCTCCGCGCTTCAGGTGAGAAGTTCACCTGCGCTTTACTGCGTCATGATGTAGGGAATAAACAAAAAGGGGGACTTAACTCTTGAGTCCCAGCAGCAGAAGTGAGTCCATTCACCTGTTGGAGTTTTAAAACTGGGCTAGAAAAGCATGATAGGTTGTGAAAAAGCAATGTTTACTCTAATGATATTCCTTACGTTAGGTTGTATTGCAAAAGCCCCAATGTCAGGGGCCTTTCAGACTTTAAACAAAAATGCATTAAAGTCAATTTAAACTGCTGATGCTCACAATCAGCAGTCCCTCTGGGTCTGAGCCATGCATGTCATTGCAAGTGTTTGGGGTGGAAGGTGTGTGTGTGTGTGTGTGTGTGTGTGGGGGGGGGGGGGGGTCAATAAGAGGAACGAGGCTACATGCAGGGCTGAACACAGCAAGCGCTCTGAGGGGAGAAGTTGCTGCTCCGGGTCACTGACACACAGGAAGCTGACATTGGCCCTATTGTCACTCGCCATCTTTTTTTAGAAACATGTCAATCAAGTTATACTGACAGATGCGTTACTGCTGCTCACTGAATTCTGCCCTCTTTGAGTGACTTTGCCTCATTAAAAGCCTCTAACGTCCCGGACTGTGCGGTCAGTGTGGAGCTCTACTACGGCCTCCTATCTTTCAACACAGTCAACATCTGGTGTAACCAAAAGGGAAGTGTTGCTAAATTAGTTTTGCAAACAGCTCAAGAGAGCGTTGGGCAGAACTTGGGTGTGCCCTGATCTTTTGTTGGCATGCCGCCTGAGTCACAGCGGCTGGTGTCTTCTCTTCCAGCTGATTTGGCATATTTCAACCACGAGTCTCGGCCTCTCTTAGCCAGTACTGAGTTTCTGAGGCTTCACACAGTGGTGGAAAGTTTGAGTCGTGGAAGCTGCAGCGGTGAGGTTTCATGTCAGGGTGAGCGCAGGGGAAAGAACAAGAGGGGGGGGGGGAAGGAAAGTTATCTCCCATAAAAAACACAGTCAATCAAAACTGATGAGCCGAGAATGCGAAAGCAGACCGAGGAGGATGAAAAGATTTTAAAAAAAAGCTTGTAACTGACAGCTCGGGGCAGGCGCTGAAATGTGCTGCCTCCTGTTGCTAGGTAGTGGTGAGGTGGGAGGGCAACAGGAAGTGAGGCGAGATGTGCTGAGGTGATCAACAGAGGAGACAGGAAGTGTGCTTTCTGTGGGGAGAACGACAGCGGAAGCTGTGCTTCATTTTGCTTTCTTACTCTCTGACTGACTGAGTGACACTGATGCAATAGGATGGGCCCCTTTAATGGAGGAATCTTGTTTATCTTGCCTTCATCTTCTCCTTTCTTTCCCTCTCTTCAAGCTGACCTCAGACTTTGATTCAAACATCCCTGCACAAACAAGCAGAAGCACAAACAGTTCCTGTGTGTCAAGGCCCTCCTCTTCTCTTTCCACTCGCCCCCCTCCACTCCTTCTCTCTCTCTCTCTCTCTCTCTCTCTCTCTCTCTCTCTCTCTCTCTCTCTCTCTCTCTCTCTCTCTCTCTCTGTACTGTTGGTGGAAGGCAGCGGAAACCACATGCTTGAGCTGTTGGTTTGAGATGAGACGAGAGGCAGAAAGAGATACCGACCGTTGCGTTGAAAGCCGTCAATCATGCACAGGACGTCTCGAGGCGCTTCCGTGCATGAGAGATGTTCGAGGGAGGCCGGCTCTTGTACTCGAAAACACAATTTAATGTGTATATTAGTCCATAACTGAGTCTGAATATTTGTTGGAGGCTCATTCTGCAAGCTCATACGCAACCTTTAACCAGGAATGTTGTTTTAAAATGCTGCTCAAGCAAGACCTCAGGTTTCATTGTAATTATATATATATATATATATATATATATATATATATATATATATATATATATATATATATATATATATATATATATATATATATAATTACAATGAAGTGAGTGTGAAAATAATTGCTTTAATTTGAGAAGTTTGAAACCTGTGAACATCAATTAAATTATGTTGATTGACTAATCAATGAATTAACTAATCACTTAATTTACCATGACATGTGAGGGGCATATTAGCACACAGGTTCATGTGTTACTGTGAGTAAATATGTCGCGACCTTTGACCCCAAGCTATTGTGTGTGACATTGTGTACTTTGTGCGTCTGTTTCAGAGCTGAAATCGAACTGGTCCAAAGCGATGTGAGTGAACTAGAGACGCGGCTAGAAAAGGTGAGATGCATGCACCTACTCCCACGCACACTTCCATGATATCATAGTGAGTCAATGCTCTACTTTCAAGAATGTTCCCTCCAACGCGCACACAAACAGACACACACACACACAGGTTTTAGTCGCCTTACACACATACTCCTCATGTGAAGAGGCAGTGAAGTGAGAGGTGGGCAGTGGTTAGCTGAGGTATTTTTCACCTGACTGTAAGCAGGAAGTGGCTGCAGGTGCTGTTTCCCCATCGCATTGTCCTAAAACAATGAGGACTCCAGTTTGTTCTGCTTCGATACAATAAAGTATATTCTCCATTCCATGTTTGCATGCATACGACACAGTTTCAGATCTATACATCTGATAGAGAGCTCATAAGCTGTGTTTCTCTTCCTTTTATAATAATAATAATGAGTAAAACGACATGTAAATACACTAGTCCTAGTTTAGATAAAGCCCTCGGTTCATTTAACTTTCCTTGCATGCATACGACACAGTTTCAGATGTATTCATCTGATAGAGAGTTCATAAGCTGTGTTTCTGTTCCTTTTATGATATGAAAAAGGAGTAAAACAACATGTAAATACACTAGTCCTAGTTTAGATAAAGCCCTCGGTTCATTTAACTTTCCCTGCAAGGCATCATAAACGTGAGTGATTTATGTGTGTGGCAGCAGGGAGATGCATTGATTTAGACAAAAACCCCTGACTGGGTTCAAACCCCCTAGGCTGCTTTTATTTGCCTTGTGTGTCCTTGAGCAGAAGAAAACAAAACGGCTGCTCTTAAGCTGAACTTTGACCTCTGACAAAAAAAGATAAATGTCCCTGCTTTGTTGGACATTTTTATTTTCATTGTGTGTTTAGATAAATAAAGATATCCTTTTTGTCTGAACGTTTTAAAGTTATAATTACTCACCATATAGTTGACCATATGTTTTATATGTAACTTAAGTAGTACAACTATAAAGTAGCATACAATATGAACAAGTGCCTCAACTGCCTTCCTGCTTTGACAAAAACTGTTGGCCCACAGTTGCTTTTAAGATAAATCATTATCAGTGTAAATGTTGGATAAGCTAAAATAAACTGTCGTACGTTGAAGGTTCTGGGAATAACAATGCCATCAAACGTTTCTAAAACTTCAGCAGCACAAGAACAAGAGAGTCATAAAGTCAACAACGTCACCCAGAAATGTGCAGCTATCTGACGTTTGCTGACATTAGACACCAGGAGCTGCTAGTCACACCAGAGCAGTCGAGGCAGAAGCTGTCAAACCTCTGTGTGTAAAGTTTATTCCTCTTTTAAAAGTACTTCGTCATCTTCGTCACGTCACACAGTCCCGAGAAGAGCTCGAACGGTTGTGATCAGGCACATTAAGTTGAAACATGGCGTAACATTTCAGAGGCTGTAGTTCAATCTGTATTAAAACTGCATTTTACTTCACGTGGAATACATTTTTGTCGTTGTATTGTTACATCTTATTTCAGGTCCTTGTTTTTGACTTTATTGTCCACAGTGTTACTGCTTGCTGAGTTACACTCTGATTCTTCTCTTCACTGTCACTGCTGTTATGCTTCCACTAGCTAGCTAGCTTTGCTCGCAACTAGCTAAACTAACAACTAGCGGAGCATTTAGCAGCTAAAGAGGCAGATATTTCCCTGAGATGTTAGTAAAGACCAGAACAGAGCAAAAAGAAGAGTGGACATTGTATTTATATATGTAGGGGGGCAACATATTGCTCCATGTGCAAATGTTAACTAGCAAAAACCTGAAAGATATGGACAGTACTACTCTTTAGAAAGTGTTGTAATATTGTATGTCACATTACAGTTGATGTAATCTTTTCATATCTGTACTGTAAAATTTGTGAAATATCTTGCCTCACCACTTTTTGTCAGGTAACATATTGGTGATGTATTGTTAGCAGATCTATATCAAATATAAAACCCAGTATTCAAAAGGAAAAAAAAATCCAGCTCGTAAATCCACTCATGATTTGTCTCAAATGCAGTTTAGTGAACTACAGAAGCTGGAGGTTATATTCAGCATTCGCAGTAATTACGCTCCACTGGAAAAACCTCAAACTCTGACTGTTTCATGGCTTTAATGTGTGGACTCCTAGAATAACTCGTTATGTTTAATTATTCCCACTGAGTGTGGCCTGTTGTCACCTCTCAAGTCTTGTTTAAGTATTCAGGATGACTCTGACTGTGGCGTTGCGTGTTTGTGTCATCCAGCTTGTGAAACAATGCCAGGCCATGCTGGAGGCCGGCAGAGTCTACTGCCAGACCAGCAAGAGCTTTGTGAATGGCCTCCGGGATCTGGGACAGCACTGCTCCGGGGACACGACGATGGAGGTGAAAGAAGTCTCTTTTGCACTCAGATTATGTCACATTTATCCAAAGAAAGTGGTACTTTTTTGTTTTAATTTAGAAGGTACTACTTCAAGCAAATTCAGGATATATAACCTTTTCTTTTTCACACAACATGGTTTTGAATGACAACAAATGCATTGAACTGAGCTTTGAATTTCAATCTGCACTTTCATGAAACAGAGATGATTGTTATAGAAAAGAAACACAATCTATTAAGATTTGATGAGTCTGATCTAAAATGTCTGTCCTGCAGGAGTGTTTGGACAAATTTTCTCAGAAGCTGTCTATCATCTTGGAGGCCCAGGGGGTGAGTCAGTCTGTTTCTGTCTGTGTTATCAGCAACAGTATGTGGTGAAACAAGGCTGCAGCACGTCGTTGGCCACATTTGACATTTAGCAGTGATCTGTTCTCATTGTGATAGATTGCATCTCTGTCTCCTCTTCCCTTTTTAGGAAGTGATTGAGACCACACAGAAGTCGGTCAAGACGAAGCTGCAGAACTTTGTCAAAGAGTCAGTGAGCTGCTTTTTCATCTAATCTTTAAGATGCACACAGTCGCCGCCTTCAGACTAAGTCACCCCTCCTGCAAGTTAGCCAACCGTTGTTGGCACACATAAATAATATTAAAGGAGTATGACCCTTTGTTCGACTTCCCCTCATACTTTGTCTTGCAGTATGCTGTTATTAGTGAATATGATACAGTGGATTAGATTAGAGAGGATGTCTCATAGCATGTGACGATAGTAATTAGCTAGACTTTTAGCCAGTGATACATTTTTAATGTGGTTTAACCGTCTGAGCTTCCATCGTCCAGTACCCTCCATTAAACTCCAGATCTCTAGATTGTGTGTTGGTATATAATAACCAACATCTCTGTAGTTTCTTCAATGTTCGGAATGTATTCACCAAATAAAGGTGAAATACTCACATCATCTTCCTCTTTTTTATTCCCTCCCTGTCTCCCAGAGATGTGCGTCATTTTAAGGACGTGCGCAAGGAGTTTGAGCGCGGCAGCGAATGCCTGGAGGGGGCGCTAGTGAGGAACGCTCAGGCCCCGCGGGGGAAGCAGCACGAAGTGGAGGAGGCGAGCAATGCGCTGCTTAACGCTCGCAGGTCCTTTCGGTCCGAGGCCCTGGATTACGTCCTGGAGGTGAGACTGAACGCCTGGCAAAGTAAAACGGCCTCCTTTTTCCCTTTGTGTTGGGATTTAAGACACTTTGGACTCACTGTTCCACTTCATCTTACCAGGAACTACATTTTATTTAGCGGTAATACTTGATATTAGTCTTAACTTTTATGGACAGGATGGTAGTAGTGTTAATTTCTTTTGGCTTGATTGACTGCTGTACCGTAAAAGCCGCTCCTACCGTCGGTGGGCGTCCCCGCTGTAGCAAGCTAGCGCTGCTGCTGCTGCTACTGCCCGCATTCCCGCGTCGGCCGTCGAGCCGGGGCTGGTCCCGCTACCTTTGGTGGTTGTCGGGGAGCTAGCGTAGAGCAAGCAGCAGCAGCGCTAGCTGGCTACAGCGAGGAGCTAGCGGGGACACCCACCGACGGTAGTAGCGGCTTGTAGCCCAACTTTTACAGTCATCATTTGTAGCCTACATCTATTTTATTTTATGTATTAATTAATTCACTGCATTTGTTTCCCTGTATGTTTCATGAAAACAGGCTTACAATACTGTTAGAAATCAAATGTTCCACTCTGCCAAAAGAAGGATAAAGTGGGAAAACCAGTCACATAATCGGAGCACAATGGTACCAAAAACAGTCCGGACAAGACACACAACAGCACGTCTAATTATAGTTGGGCTTTTTATGTTGTGGATGATAACAGGTTTGCCTTGGAGCTTTCCTCCAGCCCTGTGGCTGTGACTCCCAGAACCTCCACTGGCCAATGAGTTTTTAGTTGTGAAAACACAAGCGCCGTCTCAAACCACTGCTTCCTTTTTGTTTCAGATTAACGTCTTTGAGGCCAAGAAGAAGACAGACATTCTGATGGCAGTGAGTTCATGTTGATCTATTTTAAATGCTGTTGCCTTTGTAAAAAAAAATGTATGTTTCCAAGTGTTTTCTGAAATTCACTCTCATGCTTCCTGTCAGATGTTGTCGCTGATGGAGGCCCAGGCACAGCTCTTCAAACATGGCCACCAGTCTCTCTCAGAACTGGATGAGTATCGACGGAAGTTGAATGAAGAGGTAATTGCTCATTAAAGCCTAACTGATCATTTTCTACCGTCGTATCTTGGAGCAATCATGTGAGCTGACCACATCTTGTTTGATGACAGAACCTTGTCTCTGTCCAAATCTTAACTATATGATAAACAGCTGAGCGGGAAAAGGAGACCAAAAATAAATCAGCGGATGAAATTTTGCACAGCCTCGCCACGAGGTCCCGGTAGAAGTTGCTCTGGAGCTTTTGACCTTATTAGACGATATTCCTTGAGCCCAGCGACTACTGGAGAGCAATGTTTTAAGAAGCAGGTCTCCGTGTTGTTTGTTTGTTTCATCCGCTCGGCAGCATACACGGATGCAGAGGTGATGTAACGCAGGTTTCTGCGCTTGCAAGGAAAAAAAGAAAAAAAGAAAAATTGACCAACACGCAATGTGGCTTCTTTTGTGTGCGTGACTTTTCTCCATGCCCTTTTATTCACACATGTTGGATAGTTGGCCTCTTCTGGCTTCCATGAACCTTTTTCCCAGCAGACATGTTTTGCCTTATCATAATAGGGAAGGCATGTGTGGAATGGATTACATAGATGAAGTGTCCCTGTAAACTATCCCAGTGAACCAGCCTGCACAAACTCAGGGCCTCCCCGACATGGAATGCAGCGATCATCACCGTTATTAATTACACTCGTGCTTTTCCTGCTAGGATATGTCACAATGTCTTAGTTAAGCATGTAAGCATAAGAGCCAACACTTAGTTTTGGTAATTTGCATCAGATGAGTTCTTGGCATCTTTCTAAGGGCGGCAGGAGTCACGAGAAGACATCACACTTTCGTGACAGGAAAAAATGAGCAACAGCAGGAAATCTTTCTTGTGTGTGTGTGTGTGTCAGTCAGTTCCTGTCCTTTTGAGGGGGTGGGGGGCTTCTGCAGGATTATTGTGTTTTTGCTAAATTAAAAGGATTTAAAACAGGAAACAAATTTGTCGGTGTTTAATGTCCGACTCTCGCTCTTTGCTTCCTGTTTCAAGAGGAAATTTAGTATGTTCTGCAGTGCAGTTCATTCAATTGAATTGCTTTGTCGTAACATTGCACCTGGATGCAGTAGAACATCCTGGTACTTTTTTGGGATATGCAGGTGACGTACGATGTATTGGGACAAACCGATTCACAAGAGAAAAAACAAAGACTCTTGAGGAAAATGTTCAACACTTCCTAATTCCTTTTTCCTGAAGAGAGTGATAACCCGCTCTAAACTTCCTGTTTATGTTAGAGAGGAAAGAAAACCGGGAAAGCGGTCCTTCAGTTCAGTGAATAGACAGAAAAGGCAATAAATATAATATGCAACAATATAAATACATAGAGAAACACATGTACATAAATCATCAAAAGCATCAAAGATAATATTTTCTTTTACCCATTTCTACTTAAAACACATTAAAAAACATTAACCTCACCAATGTCTTAAAATTCACATGTTCTATTCATCATTTAGGATTTCCATGTTTCATGGATGGTTAACGTGTTGTGAATATTGAGCTGGGTTTTAAGCGCCATTGTTGGTAAGCAGCCTGCTGCTGTGTCATTGATCCCTTAACCTGTCCCACTTTGCTGAGTAAAACTGCCAATCAATAAATGTATTAAAGAGTTTTATATATTACACTTAAGAGCTCTGTTATGAGTGGAATAACGCACATCGTTTGACAATCAATACGTGTGTCTGGAGAATGACCTCCGAGTCTATTTCTGTCTCAATAGCACACTCAGTTTGTCCTGAACTCTGCCCGGGAGAAGAGGGACATGGAGCAAAGACACGCTGCAATCAAGAAAAAGGTAACGCATTCATGAAAATGTACGATTAAATACAACTTTTCTGGAAGCACGATTTAAAATACAGTAATAGGCCATTAACACTCCTTGAATTTCCACTGAGTTCCTTGTTTTTCCTTCATATTTCCAGGACGTGTCCTATGATGACTCGATCATGGATTTCAACACTGACGCAGCGAACGGGATCGCCATGGAGGGTTACCTCTACAAGAGAGCCAGCAACGCCTTCAAGACCTGGAGCAGGTACCAGATCGCCCAGAAAGATGTCTCGCGCAGAATGGCTGCATTGTCTTTGTGCTTCTTTCAAAAGGTCCACCGTGTTGGAAAGTAATGTCTGTGACTTTGACCGTGTCGTATTCTCCCTCCCAGGCGATGGTTTTCCATTCAGAAAAATCAGCTGGTGTATCAGAAGAAATTCAAGGTATATTTGAGATAAATGTCACTAACACTTGAATAGCCTTGGAGAGGACACAAATGTGCACGTAACATGCGTGGCCTGACGTGCACGCGTGTGTCTCTCAGGACCAGCCGACCGCCGTGGTGGAGGACCTGCGTCTCTGCACGGTGAAGCCCAGCGCCGAAAACGAGAGACGATTCTGCTTTGAAGTGGTTTCCCCGTCAAAGTGAGCATGCGTAGGAGAGCGTGTGTGTGTGTGTGTGCACGCTCAAGCGTACGTGTATTTAAGAGACGGTGGTGGATTTAAGTGGCGATAAGACTGTGTGTGTGTGTGTTTGCGTGTGTGTAGGTGCTGTTTGTTGCAGGCCGACTCTGAGAGGCAGCAGCAGGCGTGGATCAGTGCCGTCCAAAACAGCATCGCCTCAGCATTTCAGGAGCACAGAGAGGACCCACACAGCCCAGTGAGGACACACACACACACACACTTCTTACATACCTGCATTTTTGCATCAGTGGGCGTACCTTTGTTCGTCTTCTCATTCCTGTATGTGTGTGTGTGTTTATCAGAGACAGCGCTGCAGCTCGGTGTCTCTGAACAGTTTGGGCGGGGGAGGGGGAGGAGGAGCGGATCAGGATAACAAGGGCCGCAAGGCCTTGGAGGAGGTCCAGGCGATCCCGGGCAACAAGCAGTGCTGCGACTGTGGAGAGCCCGGTCCTGATTGGGCCTCCATCAACCTGGGCATCACGCTCTGTATCGTCTGCTCGGGAATACACAGGTACACACTCACTCCTACACACGCTCACTTGGCTTGAAACCCCAGCTTTAATTGTTTCCTCCACTTACCAGGAGCCTGGGAGTCCATTTTTCCAAAGTACGCTCCCTCACTCTCGACTCCTGGGAGCCAGAGCTCGTTAAGGTAATATAACATTTTAACTGCAGCAGCGACACAACGTCTTTATTGCATTTTCATGTGTTAACAAGATGTCTTCTCAGGTAGATGATGATGAAATAAATAATGTAATAGTTCACTTCCACTAAGCTCTCCAAATAGAGCAACCAGCACCGCGATACATTCCAGTATTTCTTTGCCTCCTTTTAGCTGATGTGTGAATTAGGAAACACAGTCATCAACAGGATCTACGAGGCCCGGATTGATGAGATCACCATCAAGAAGCCCCACCCCTCCAGTCCCAGGTACAAACTCAGCAACGCACAGTGTACCCTTCATAGATAGTGCTACTACGTCTTATCTGGCTGTGGAGGACAATGACCCCGGTGATGTCATCAGGGGTATCTTGGCTTTGGGGTTCACATTTACAGCGGTATGTTTATTTTATAAATCAGGTCATGGAGTTATGATGATGTGCAATTCAAAAGGAAAAGAGGGTCTCCCAAAAAAGATGTCATATGGGAATCGTAGGATCCATTCTTGTTGCAACGCGTCTCTTACAAGTCTCCTAATGTTGTGGAAGTCCAATAATAAATCGTTTGAGTCCCCTTTTAGTTAAAAGACACAAACCCGATTCATCTGGGAATGAAACAAGGAGCAGAAAATGTAAGAAAAATCACAAAGTGTTCCGCATTTATTTTACATTTTCAATCCACAGGCTGAGACTTGGTTTTCCTTGAGATTGATTTTCCCGAAAAAAAACAACAACCTCAAATGAGGTTGTGTCTCAAAGTGTCTCATAGTGATATGATATCAGTATGCTAATTGAATGGCTGTCAAACATTTATTGTGTTTGTGGTGATCGCATCATCTCTCGCAACTTCTGGTGGCCAAATGCAACTTCTTCATGTGTGACTCAGAAATCAGCAGAAATAAAAAAGAAAACACTCTTCACCTCCTCCTGCTGTCATATTCGTGTCATTACACAAAAGGTTTGATTCTGCCTATATGCACACGGATGATGAACTAGCCGTGAATCGACTCTCCACATGTCTGAAAAATGTATGTGTGTCGAGAAAATCAGTGCTTTCGGGGTCTGAACTTATAAAATGTAGCGTCTGCAAAGATATTTGTAGGGTTTAATGATTAATACATCAGCGGCCCACAACTCTCTTTCGTCCTATATTTTGACTTCCTGTTCTCCTCTGTGTTGTGTCGCAGCAGACAGGAAGTCCCACAGGTACCCGATGCACATGATTAACGTCGTGACTAAAGTGTTCTCCGGAAGCTCGCTGTCAGGCCGCGTGCTTTCTGCAGCATGAGCTTTCACTTCTGTCCTGTTTGAGCTTATGTTATTAGATTTTTTGTTTTCAATTTCCTTTTGGAATATTGCTTTTTATTTTTTTATTGTCACATATTGACTACTCACATTGCTTATAACACAGCTGATGAACACGGATTTCATTGTTTTTCAGTGTTATTCATCTTGCATTGTGTGCTGTCATTAAGTAGTAAAGAAAGGAGGCACTAAGTAGAGCTCTTTTTTAACAGAATTTATGACTTAACTAAAAGACACGAGCGCCTCGGGGACATGTGTGAAGCGTTCTTGTCTCACAGCTGCACAAGCAAGTCGCCGAGTCAAACTGGGAACAAGTAAAACCAGAAACATACTGACAAATACGGCCCCGCATGTCTGCTTTGTTTGTTTTACTGCGCGAGAGGAGACTGCTGAAGAAATAGGAGTTCTCTTCTTCCTCTCTAATCTATCGCTTCTGTCCCTCAGAGGAGACAAGGAGTCGTGGATCCGATCGAAGTACGTTGAAAAGAAGTTCATCCAGAAGCTGCCCGAGACCGGCCGGAACCCGCTCGTGAGGCGAGCCAGCGGCCGGAGGAACCGAACCGACACGCAGGACCGGACCGTGCAGCGGCCGCCGCTCAAACCCAAACCGAACCGAGCCACTCTGCCTCGAGTCACAGGTGAACGCCGAGAGGCCGCAATCAGGACTGATGCAGCGAGACCGGTCTAATAATCTAGCTGCTTGCTCGCTTGTCTCGTAGTTCATCACTCTTCATATTTCTGCTGATGTTAACAAAACAGAAACACACAATCCCCAAAGTTGGTGATCCAGCAAAAGTTGATAATCCTAAGGGCCTAGTCAGCTGTATTATGTGTGCGCTGTTGCAGTCAGCAGGATAAACCGGTAATCGTGGTGCTCTCTCTCTCTCTCTCTCTCTCTCGCTCTCTCTTTCCTCAGGACTGAGCCCTAGTGACCTTGTACAAAAGAACAATACACACAAAGGTGAGCTAAACATTGCCCCGGTGCGCGCTGATGCGGACGTCTGGCCTCTGGTGTGCAATGTGTTTAACATGAACTGTCAGAGTAGCTCATTTTTAAAACTGGGCATCTACATAAGAGGGAAAAAAAAAAGTATTCATTTGACAAAAAGAAAAGTTAACCCCCGTGCTTCGCTCAGATGTGGACGCGGAGGAAGAGGATCTGAGCGGACTTCACCCCGGGGCGTTGCTGTACCGCTCGGCAGCTCTGCAGAACTTCCCCGTCATGGCCGACGCTTTGGCCCACGGAGCCAGCGTCAACTGGGTCAACGCGGCCGAGGAGTCCAGCACGCCGCTGATACAGGCGGTCTCAGCGGTGAGGAGAGCATTAAACTTGATTTGAGGATTTTGACCTCTTGACCTCTGCTTTGGGTCTTTTTCTGCCTCGAGGGCCCACTCGTGGGGGCTTTGTGCATTTGGTGTTTTACCTGTTCGGGCAGGGTGATAGTCGGGGGAGGTGAAGAGCAGATCATGTAGGTTGTGTGTAGGCTCATGCGTTTCCTGTTTCCTGTTCAGAATGCGCTGGCGGCCTGCGAGTTCCTGCTGCAGAACAGCGCTAACGTCAACCAGACAGACAGCAATGGGAGAGGACCGCTTCACCACGCCACCATCCTGGGTCACACCGGGTAGGACACACACACACACACACACACACACACACACACACACACAGATTTCAGTGCCCCCACATTGGTAAAAAAAATAATTAAAAAAAGTGACATAATGTGACAAAATTGGATGTTTTAGTCATCAGTACAACTTACAGACCGTTTCTTCTAATTATTTACAAACATAAATTCTCCATAAGACAAAACAAACACCCATGTCCCAGCAAGTTAGTAACAATAAAATAAAACAGACAATGACACAGAGGAAGAAAATCTATCAGAGCCTTTTCGGCACGGCGCCCGGCACCATTAACGGAGCTAAGTGGATTCGCTCCATTTGGCCCAATGACATTCCTGTGTTGCGTAAAATCTCTGCACCAAGGCAGTGATACATTCAATTATAAAAGGATCTCCTGACGCAAATTCACTTTTTACAGCTTTATGCCGGATGATTTTTATGTTTGCGGTTGACAGTATTTATTTGTATCGATGTCAGATGTTTGATTTTAAAGCACCGCAAAGTTGCAAGTGATCTTTGCCAAATGAAGCAGGTTGTTTAGAGCGAAAAGAACAAAATGCAGAAAACATGGAGATCATATTTCACTGTTTGTAGTTTATCTAATCTCATCTCATCTAGGACAGATTACACACTTCTGCATGGAGCACAGGTTTGGAGCACGATTTCACTTCATTCGAGAGGAAGTTCGATTTTTATAGTACATTAAAGAAAAATATTTACAAGAGAACGGAGACTCTTCTTTTCCAAAATTCATAAATATTTAAACATGAACTATCAGAAAATTTGTGATACGAAACAAATATTCATTATTTCATTAATCAACTGGAAAATTTGCATGGCTATAAGTAATATTTCATTGAAAATATTCTTTTTGTAAAAATACAAACTGTAGAAAGACGTCTTGCCTGAAATGCGCAGGTCTGACGTGCGACTTTGTGAATTAAAAGTCCAAAAAAGACAAAGAGACGCAGGGCGTCGCCCGGCTGTCAGGTGGTCAGATTTAGTTTCTTAGACCTATGCAACGCACACACACACTCACACGCTCTCTCTCTCTGCCTTCTTCGCAGGCTGGTTTGTCTCTTCTTGAAGCGAGGAGCTGACTACAACGCCAAAGACAAGAGCCAGAAGGACCCCATTACTATCGCCGTGGACACCGCCAACGCCGACATCGTCACTTTGTGAGTATTTATGGCAAAAACACCACATGTGACGATGTGAACCGGTTCACAACAGCGGCTTCTGTAACTGATCCTTTCTTTGTTTTTTCAGGCTGCGGATCGCCAAAATGAACAAGGAGATGAGGGAGATGGACGGAGCGTTTGGCCAATCAGGTCAATCGGGGGGGCAAGAGTCTGGGAGTGTATTAGTTGGGTCAGGAGGAGGAGGAGGAGGAGGAGGGCGGGCCCACACCAGGAAGAGCCTCCTGGCTCTCAAGAACCACATAAGTGGCTGGGCTCTGGGGGGGCACAACGATTAGTGGGCCTTCCATCCATATCATTCAAGGACATTCACAAAAAAAAGAAAAGTTGCCTTCATTGAGAACGCATGAAATGAAATGCCTGTGAAGCAAGTAAAAGCCAGAACACAGGGTACGGCAGGATGAAGGCAGAGTCTCGAGGTCACGAGGGAGAACCGATTGATTACTTCAGTGAAGACAGGAACATGTCATGTGAAACAAGAGTTCACATTGCACTTTGAATTACTAACGCACATCATCCTGCACAACAACCCACACAATCTCTGAATAAACCGCGTCAATACAGAGGGCTGCATGTGGGCGTTCCCAATGTTGTATAATGAGGTTTATGTATATAACAGACACGCATCAGGCCTATTTTTTTATATTGTATATTTGGGATCTTTTTTAAATGTAGTATGTACAGCGTTCTGGCTTCAGATCGTTTTTATTTTGTGTGTGTGTGTGTGTGTGTGTGTGTACTGGCAGTGTTGTTTTCTGCCCAGTTATGTAAGCTAAATTCAACGTCTGGTGTAGTTCTCAAAGATGATTTTATCACGCTATTCTGTGAATAGTTTGAACTCCGTTTATATATTACGTGTTTGAATGTATCAGAAGCTCAACAGCTATGTGCTGCATCTCTTGTTAACCATGGGTTCTGTTTGCATTTTGTCATTTGGCTCATTCTCAAGCTGCCCCGTCCATTCTTTCATGATTGTCCTGAAGTGGCTTTTCTTGTTGTTGTTTTTTTTAAGTTCTTGTGTAAGCTGTTTTCAATCACGGTTTCACTCGTGAAGGAATGGAACCGTGACGCTTTTGTCTGCTTGAATCAACTGCTGGTCAGTATTTGACGTGCTTTATCACCGTGTGTCTTTGTTGTGTGCACTCATGTGCCTTTTGCCTTCTGCCCGCTGAGATGTCCAGCTGCTCTCAACTGCTTGTGCAGTGTGCCACCTACTGCAAACCGAGAGGTAAAGTGCATGTGCATGCACCGATATCTATGTGTGTGTGTGTGTGTGTGTGCACGTGTTTATTTGTTCAACTGCATGCCTCTCGCTTCTAGGGCTACAACTCTAAATGTGTTCAGGAAATAGTTGGTGGAATTACAGCCATTTCAACTGACTGTGTCCGCTTCATGCAGCTTTAGATGAGAGATGTTTGTGGCTCCAACACAGCTGTGCTTCATTAGAAGAGAGCCAAGAATTTAAAGTCAGAAGAGATGGCATTAATTTAAGAATGGATTCTTAAACTTTGTGGCTTGTAATACTGCTATAAAATGTCAAGCTCTAAGGCTCATTGTCTTCTTCTTTGGTGTTTTTCCAGGTGATGAAACCTACCACGACATCTTCAGAGACTTTTCACACATGGCCTCAAACAACCCAGAGAAGCTGAAGCGCCGCAGCGCCGACCCCAGAACCTAAATCGGCCGTTGGCTCGTCCTCGCCCCGCCGTATAATGCCACATTTCCCCCACTTGCATGCTTTCGAACGCGTAGATAGAAAGCGTTCTAGTATCCAACATGCAGGCGCACACATTTGCCCTGGCTACCTGCCACGTGTTGGGTCATAGCTCAGCTGGTGTTGACTTCAGAGGGGACGAACGCTCCAGACAGTGAATTCTTTGTGTGAACACGTCAGACCAGAACAATTGTGTCCAAGTGGGAACACTGGAGCAGCTTTATGAGACCAGCATGAGGTGTCTCTGTGTAGCAGAGGGTAACATCCCTTTGCCAAGATTTCTTAATTAAATGTGGTGAATCTGTTGAGGATTTTTTTTTTTTTTTTTACTAAAAAAGGGCAGTGTTTTTCTTTTGGAAATGGACATCATTGTTGCAAAGATTAAGTGAACTCCATCAAATTGTAATGTATACAGATTTTTACATTTGGGATGTTTCCAGTGTGAATGTCTGTTTTGTTAAACTGTGTGAGGTACTTGAAATTTGTATCATGATCAAATAAACTGCAATTTCAGCATGTTTAAGTCTAGATTCCTGGTTTTAACAATAGCTCACAACATAATGCAGTCTGTTTGCTGTCCTCAGTACACATCCCCAGCAGAGGGCGCCATCATGATAGAAGAAAAAAATGACTACCGATGACCTGCTTGATACGTTTAAGAGACACAAACATGACGACGTATTACACCAAAATAAATTGCCCTTTAATCAACAATGAGTACAAAATATCACATTTTTTTCACAGTATCATGTTGCAGCCAGGGTGTTAAAGTGGTGATGTACTTAGAAGTCACATCTCTTGCATTTTTCCAGCAGGTTACAGTGACCCAGTCCTGCAAAAGCTGGCATCAAAGTCAAATAGCTGACTTACAAACACAGTTTACGGTTTCCAAAAAGACCTTATGCAAGGCAATGATTGTGTGATCTGAAAATACACTTCAGTAAGAAGTCCTGTGTTCCCGTCTGTGGCAACACAACTTAACATACAACATAATACACAGATTGGAAAAGTCAAAAGTCCTGAGTTCCTTTAAACATTGCTGGTTTCTGTAGCTCTTTTAGAGCTGCTGATTTCTTCACGGAGGAGTGCTGTTAAGACGTTTACAAAGCTAGATGCGTAAATTACACTGAGCTGTAAAGACCAACAGTATCCTGTTATTTAGACATTTTGGATTACACACCAATGAGCACAATATATTAGCATGAATGCTAAAGTACTCATAACAAGTCATGCTTCATTACCTGAGGGTTTTTTTTAAATTTTTTTACAAATATTGTGAAGTGGAGGATCTTCTTAGCTATTTTGAGATGTACATACAAATGCACAAAGAGCAGGCGGGGCAGAAGGCCAATACTCATTAAAATAATATAGTTCTAATGAGGATTGTGAAGATCAATCATGGATGGGCTAGTTTTTTAATATACGAGTCAAGTAGACAGAAACTTGATGGCTTGTGTAATGATAAAAACAAAAAAGTACTTCCTATCTTGCGTGCCTTTCTACCCGGCATGTAAAGCAAACATTGCAAATAAAGCAGTTCCTTTTAGGCAGACGGTGCCGTCCTAAACATACTGAGGTTAGGATGGGGCGCAGGGTGAATGACCCCTTTATAAGGTCAGAGTTTTTACAGTAAGCCCCTTTCTTCTTTGGGTCTGAATCTCTGAGGTATATAGCAAACACGTAGCCATTCAGCAACATGTGGAGCAGCATATTAACCGATGATGCCTTCAGGTCGGCGCCATCCGTGCGCCGGCTGGACGGAAGATTGTCAGCAAGGCTGTTGAATCCTTAACTTACACACATTCTTGGGGCTTACTGGATATTTCATTAACTCCACTGCAACTGATGTCAGTAGGCGAACTATGCATCTGCTCCAACTCGGGACGTAAACCCTTATCTTTGTTATCAAGTGACCGTCGCTGAGGAGGCGGCGGCTCTTTGCAGGAGAAGTAGTGAGGCAGTGTGGCCACGGTCAAAGTACCGAGAACGAGGAAAGCGCCCGCGACCACGAAGGAAGCCGTGTAGTTGCCCGTGACGTCCTTGAGCAACCCTTGAGACAAGATACAATCAGGGCATAAAGATGAGAAATCACACAACGGAGATTGTGAAAAATCAAAAGTGCAAAAAGGCTGTAAATAAAACCGGCGATAACCTTTACTCTAGAGTGATACTACCTCGTTCTGTGTTACTGAGACAATCATTTGGTTCCACTAAGAAAGTTTATAAAAAAGGGTCAGTAAATTGTTTTTTTTTTAAACTACAGCGATTTGTTTCTTAGTTCTGAGCCGACGTTACTTTCTCTCGTCAAACACAGGTGGAACTAACGATGTTAATTACTGCTGAAGCGGAACATCGTTAATGTTATTGGTGTCACCTGTGCTCTGCTTCACAAGTCTCTGGTACAGCGCTCTGACCTTGGCAATGGTTTCAAGCAACAGAATAATATTCAGGATTTATATTCAGAAACAAAGACAAGTCAAATGAAAAGGGAAAACCGCTGATGCTCGTGAAGCAAATACATCAGTCGGTTGTGAAAATGTTTTACTCTTGAGTGGGCAAGTTAAAGACTTTTTTGTCTCGATAAACCAGAGTCATTATTATTGGGACTACTTTTGGCTGAAGAAAAGGTTCCTCTTTTTTTCCGCTTTAAGCTCCACAAATTAAACTCCATCTATCCCCATTGTGTTTGGATGAAGACAAGTCTCAGACCTATTATACAATCATCTGCCTGAATATCTACATATCACTAAAAGGTTAACTGTGAAAATAGCTTAAAAAAATACATATATATTTAGGTGTAGTGACAATTTAAGACATTTTATTCACACGGTCGGCTCTCATTGTAGGTGTGTTGTAAGGTTGGGAGTGGATTTCAGAGAAAAGAGGGAGTGAGAAAACTGGCTGATTACAGGTATTCAATTAATGATTGACTATGTTTAGCTTTAGTGTGTTAACTTGTATTTATAGACTGATTTAAGTTTCATGTTACAATAACATGAAATAAACACTACTGTGCATCTCCCGTGACCTACATCGGGACATGCACAGTAGTGATGGACTGTGCAACCACTACTGAGGGAACCATTGGGCTCCTTGGACGTGTGCGTACCTGACAGCGGGGTCCCCAGAAGTCCGGCGCTGCTCTCGATGAGCTGCAGCAGCCCGAGGGCCCCCATCATGCGCTCCACACCCACAATCAGCGGCACCACCGCGAAGACCAGAGAGGTCAACGCGCCGGAGCAAAAGCCGTAGAGGAGGCTGATCGCCATCAGTGCGGCGTAGGAACCGCACAAGGAGCTCACGGGCAGCAACATGATGAACAGCCCGGCCAGAGTCGTCGACACGGTCAGCAGATGAATCAGCCGAAAGTGACCCAGGTCCGCGAACCAGCCTGACACCACGCGGCCCAAAATGTCCGTAGCGCCGGCAGCTGACATGACAAAGGCAGCTTGGTACTCCGAGAAGCCGGCTTGGCGGCTGTGGGCCACCAGGTGGAAATAAGGCACAAAGTAGCCGACGTTAAGAAGAGTGATGCCCAACGTGTAGGTGACGTACGGCCTATCGACGAGCAGCGACAGCTCCAGGTAGGAGGAGACTCGCCGCAGCACTGCAGCGCATGACAAGCTGCTCTCTGGATCCACCTGCGGGAGGAGGAAGAGAAGGAAACGCTGAGCTACATCTTCACTTCACATATGACATCCAATACCCTTGTACAGCTTCAGCCAGCCTTAAGACAGAGAGCTGGAGTAAGTCCTACCTTTGCCGGGGCTTTAGAGCGCCGCCGCGGGCGGATGAGAGCCCCGCAGGCCACGATGTTGAGGCTGAGGCCCCCCAGGATGAGGAGGGCCCCTCGCCAGGCGTACGTCTCCACCAGCAGCTGGAAGAGCGGGTTGAAAGCGAAGGATGAGAGGCCGATGCTTGAGAAGCCCACTCCCAACACCAGGCTGCGGCGGCGGGTGAAGTTAGCCATGACTGTAGCCACCATGGGAGTGAAGACCAGCCCCCAGCCCAAACCTGGAGGAGAGGGGAGGAGTCCCTTTGATCACCTGTTGTTCACTAGGTTAAAAGTTAACAAAGTAACCAAATATATCCTGTTTTACAAAGCATTTAAAAAACAGGGCAACGGGGTGGAACCAGTTGTCCCTGAGGATGCAAGAACCAGTTATCTTGAATGTTTGTGCAAGGCTTCGTTACCGGAAATGACACCCATGGTGAGGTAGAGGTGGACCAGACTGGTGGCCTGCGAGGCGAGTATGAAGCCGAGTCCAGCAAGACAGCCCCCCGTCATCACCACCACCCGGGTGTCATATGCATTACACAGTGCTGTGCCAAGCGGACCTGCAAAAAACACACACACACACACACACACACAAATTTAGCTTAAAGCCAAAAAACTACAGACAACTTACCAAATACAAGTGCATACATTCACAAAAGAAAAATGGCTAATGTACAAATGTACGCTTTATTTTATTTTATTTTCCTCTCAAGTACTTTCAGGTTGTTGAAATAATCTTATTCTACACAGTATTATTTAGTCTTCTGCGTCAGTTTGTTTCAGATCTTTGACGTTTTGTGATGAATATTTATAGATGACTTGCGTGCCATTGCTAAACGTTTCCCCCAAACCTACATATTTGGCATCATTGAGGTCCCAATACAAGTTCTGTGGGTTTGAATAATGTTTAACTGTGGTATGAATTTGTAATGAGCGAGCCACTGGGGCTTGTCGAAGAGTTAATCAGTTGCGGCGCCTCCGCAAAAGGCTCACACATCGAAAATCCTTCCAGAAATAGTCTGCATCTCATTCGTTCCACCTCTTCCTCTGTGAGAAGGTTAGCTCTCAGTTTTATGTCAATAGTGAACACAATTCATAGTTTGAGCCCTTATTACAAGCGGCACAGTCACACTTGAACACTCACTGAAGAACTGCTGCGCTGCCAGCCCCGTGGACGAGATCCAGGAGATGGCCTGGGCGCTCTCCTCAAAGTACTGGACGAACTCCACAAAGAAGACCCCCAAGCTGCGCATCAGGCCGAACACGAGGCTCGTGCTGACGAACAGGGCGCCGACCAGCACCCATCCCCAGCCTCCGTCCGGGGCCTCGTCGTCGCGCCGTCCCTCTGCTTTGGGCTTTGCGTTGGTCATGTCTTGGAGAGATGGTCTCTGTCAAAGCAGAGTAAGGACGGCAGATTAGAAGAGAAAGGAAGCAACGTGAACAAGCCTCGGGAAAATGCATAACATCGCCTTCACCTTTGCATTACAGGTCTCTAAATCTCTCTGTGGTTGTCAATAGCTATAATGATTAACTTTCCCCCGAGCCAATAGATTCCCTGGTTGTGCCATATAAGTATTACTCGGCTGGTTAACAAGTTGGCCTTCGTTTAAGAACCAGATGTAGGTGAGGGGTGAGCGCTGAATGCTGACGGGCTCGTGGATAGGCGTTGAAGAAATAGTGGCATGTTCAAAAGTGATAAAGAGAAAGCCCTTAATCAACTTTCACTATTACAGCAGTCGAGAGGTGACACAGCAGATTAAAAGGTTGGGAGTCAGCTGGTTAGGCTTGGCTCAACAATTTATTTTTAACTATGGTTTTATCCCTGATACAAAAGGGAACTTATATTAATATGATAAAAACATACAATTGAGTACATATTCTCATACAGATACAGACTGTAACTTCTCATCAAACAGATCATTACTGGCAGAGACGGAAATAAATGCTTCTGCAGGAGGATCAACCAACAGTGCTGAAGATCCTTTCTGTGATCTGCTTTTACGAGAATATCTAGAGGAATCTTTCCCGTGTTCAGTTTTTTTCCTTTTTTTTTTTTTAGGTCATCTGATATTATTTCCAGAAAACTGTGCCGGTCAGCTCACTAATGCACCCTGTCATGTGCTCTCAGCAGGCACATACTTTGCTGGTCCTGCAGCTGCTTTCTGTTAACTGCACTGCAAAAAATGACGATAACTGTTCTCTTTTTGTTTCTGCATGTAAAATAAAAAAAATGTGTGCTGTTTGAGCCAAAGCCCCGAGTGGCAACACACAGTGATCCGATCCTCTGCGAACATAAAGCCATTTACTTAGCCGCTGCTAGAATTACAGGAATGTACACCGATCACTCTCAAACACATGCACTAATAAAGAGTTTCCTAGAAGTACGAATCAAACAATTGCTTAAAACGTGATACATTTTGGTTTGAGGACTGGGTATCTCTATTGTGTATTTCTATTTATGCGTTTACTTTTCAATGTTTGTATTGAAAGATAAATGAGGGACAGATGCAGGAGGTTCACAAACACTGGTGAAGCAAAAGCTGCACGTCAGTATTAAGGTTTCACTCTCGGATCATGTGACAGTTAAGTTTGATTTAGTCAAATATACATTTTCTAAGGTCAAACAACTAGTTGAACTGATGCAGCTCTGGGTTGAAGGTGGTACAATTGAATAATCCGAGTTAGTTCCATTTAAATAAAAGGCAAAACTACAACATCAGGTTAAAAAAGTATACAACTACAGCTGTGCTTTTCTTTTCTGCGAGCATTTTACAGCATTTAATCATCTGTTGACTGAACTCACCCTCATGCACAACAAAAAACAACCAGGTGAGTTCCAATCCACGTTAAAATGATTAATTAGTTTGCCATGAAGCAAAGTTACGAACACGTATTGCAGGTCCCTAAACCTAGTACAGGACACAGCAGCAAAGCACGTGCTCGCCCTGACTTTCCTGTTTCCTCCACACAGCTGCAGCCTTGTGTAAACAGTCGGCTCCATTCACGCTGAGCCTTAATTACCCACCAGCAGGTACATCGGCGGGGACGCGCACCGGCAACGGTGCACGCGGCCCCTCCAATCATAACCTCAAGGAAAACGAAATGCGCGTGCGCACTGGTCGACACACACACATACGTTACACAGTAAATTATGACGGTTTAAAACTGCTCCTCGACTGTCGCGAGCGAGCGGGATCTTTTGCTTCAACCGTGCGAGTGAAGTTAACGACGACGGTTAACCTCGAGACGCCAACCGGAAATGACCCGTGACGTTGACGTTGATATACACGTGATGTTCACCGGTTCCCACGTGAATTAAAAAGCTGCGGCTACTGTACTCACCCTCTCGGTCCGTCAGCTTTCCCCGGAGCAGCACATGGCCCACTGGCTGCGGGTCCACTGCCGGCGTTATCTGCTCAACTGTCACTACCCATAACAACGCAACGGGGAGCAAAGGTGCGCGTGCGCAGTCCCCCCGGGCGCGTGCATATTTTATGTCGTAAAGGATAATAACTCACGCTTGTGTAAAGCCATTTATTAGTCATTTTATGTGTTAGGCCTATGCCTTGTACGTTTCTCCTCCAACGTTAAAAATAAACTGTCGTGATGGATAAAAGCCTTTATAGTCGTTTTATGTGTCAACAAGTTCACTTTCATTGAGTGTAAAGTTTAGTTGTGTGGCAGATTTCGCATTTTTACCCTAAAATATGACCAAAAATTACATGATACATATTCAAACAAAACATTGTGTAAATTTTTTTTTCGGTTTAGTCAACAAATAGGCTAACCTGTTGATTCTCACATTTTAAGTTGATTTTGCCATTATATTATGATTTAGTTTGGTATTTCTTAACCAGCTCAAAGTATTCTAAGTAAATATATTATATTCAAACAAATATATTGTCAGGTCAGCCTGCTGCCACCGCGACCCGACCCCAGACTATGCGGATGAAAATGGATGGCTGGATATTGTATCCAGCTTCTTCCTTTTCTGCTCAGATACATTCATTAAATATAATTTTATTCAAAAGACTCCAAAACTGAAAAAAAGTGCATGTTGTGCTAACAGTTATTCTGCTAATAACTGCTAAATAATCACCACCTCTGTGTGTTTCTTTATTGTGTTGTTGGAATTAAAAGAGATTGATACATTCTGCAGTCCACTGCGGCACAATGTTGGCTGATGAATCTACTGCAAGGCCACAGTTTAAAAAGTTAAGTTTGCACTTGAAAATGTATCAAAATGAACTCGACTGAAACTATCACATAACCTCATATGAATAGAATCATTATTCTCTTTGCGCTGTTTGTTGCTAACTTGAAGAAACACATGACTGGATCATGGGATGAAAGAGAAAGGATCCTTTTTTTCTACAAAAACTAAAATTAGAGCACAGTTTGAGGCAGTAGAACATTCACTGAGAAAAACCTCAGCATGAACAAAAACTAGACCCTGAAAAGATAAGGATGTGGATTGTCATCCTAAAAAGATACAACAACATTGTGTTGCCAACTCAGTCAGTTCAGTAGCAACAAGGTAAAGAGACACTACAGATTTAAAACAAAACATTCAATTAATATAATTTAAAAAGATAAAACACAAGCAGCTTCTAGTAAAAAAAAAAAAACACCACCACCAGGAGCTTTAGGTGGTCAGAAGTTAAGGAGGCCTTAATAGATGCAACATAGGAATGAGTTTCCACATGTCTGGCACTAGAGGGAGGCAGCCACTAGGTCTGAACATAAAGTTTTCTCTCTCTTCCTGTTGACCTTCCTGTGTACGCCAGTATAGATAGATGTGCAGTTTCAGGTTTCTCGATCCAACATCTGCTTTATTTTGATCCACAACAAGCTGAGGATACTTCAATACTTTTGCTTAAGTTAACATTTTAATACAGGACTTTCACTTGGCATTGAAATTTTTTCCAAGTGAGGCATTTAGTTTACTTAGGTGAGCTATCCGAGTGCTTATTTTCGCAAGATAAATGGATTTATTTTTGGGATATATTGTGTAGAAGTGGCTTAGTGGCCACTTTGTTAGTCACACCTGTACAGTCTAATGCAGTCAACTACAACTGTACCATGAAGTCCACACCGTCAGAGAGGTTGTGTTAGATTGCATTTTCTTCATACGTGTTCCTAATATTATGTCGCCCTCGTGTATGTAAATGACAAGGACAAAATGTAACCTCCCTCTCAGCGTAATGTAATCCAGTACAACACCACCCATGACCCCAGCAAAGAACTATATACTGTATGAATGCACACGATGCAACGAGGACAAAGCATGATATGGAATCAGATGACAAGGATAACGCCATCTAGATATGATTCCCTCATTATTTCAGTCTATGATATACTTACATGGTGCATGCTCCTCAATTATTTTAATTAAATTGCAACAGCAATAGCAGATTTTATTTCCTCTTTCCTGATAACCGTCGTGGCTTCAGTGAACTGATTTGTTGGGAGGGGGCGTCAGGGTGTCACTAGAGGGGAAAAACTCTGGAAAAACTCTGTCGCAGGTTTCCTTTTTTCGGTGGTGGTGGTGTTGAGGGGTGAATGTTGGAAAGTCCCCTCAGACTTCCAACGTTTGTCTGCTGAGAACGGACAATAAGCCCAGCGAGCCACAACTCATCAGGGAGCAGGAAGCGGGGATGACAGAGGGTGGGAGAGTTCAGCAGGAGTCTGCAGCTCCCTCTTCCCTCCTCCCTCCTCACCTTCAGGAAGCACCAGCGAGCTAACACACACACACACACACGTGTTGTCGGCTGGTAGTGTGTGACTATACCCGCTATTAGGGAGCCTGGAGGAAACAGGTGCCCTCGGCTTCATTGTTTCCACAAAAGCAACCGAAAGAGAAAAACAAAAAAAATCTAAATCAGAAAAATGGCGGGACAGATTTGACTGAACAGAAGATGTGATTCATGGGTAGAAAGAGTGCGTTAATGACAGGAAGGAAGTTCAGGGAGGAGAAAGGCTGAAGGAGGGAAGTGTGCCACAGAGTGGCAGGGTTTGTACTAGGAAAAGAGCTGAAACATTATATCTGGTCTGAGCTTTTTCATATTAGCAATGTCCATCTTTTTCTTCAATTCCAGAGACATTTTATAGAGTTTATAAATCAGTATTGCATATGTCAGATATTAAATGAGACACTGAACACCGAAGCTCCAATTCATATAAAATGATTTAATTTAGATTGTACAAAACCACCTTTGTCCAGCAAATGAACTCATACACATACAACTGTAATATTATTATTACTTATCCAATTGTCATCTTACAGTCATCTTAATTTACATTTCTTCATGGCAGAAAACAATATATCATTTAACTTCTTTACTGACTACCATCAGTGCGACGAAGTCCTTTGCCTGCTTGGACTATAAAAGCAGACGTTACTGCATACTTTTCTTTAAAGAACATGCAGGCCCCAGGCCTCAAGGTGAAGAAACAAGTTAAATATACTTTTTAGAAGAATATTTCCAGCCTTAAAACAAATGTGTTTTTCAATTTGAATACTTTCATAAAACTCCTACATTCCCCATCTTCTCCTTTATAAAACTTGCTTTCTCTTTCCTTCAAACTTTCCACTTACTCATCCTTTCTTCAAAATTCAGTGTACACTCATCCCATAATATTTGACCTCTCTTTCCATATCTTGTTCCTTTCTTTCCATCCCTTCTCAAACCTTCAAAATCACTTTTTTACCACCATCTTCATCTCTGAAAAGCCACCCTAGATGTTTACTGAACCTCATGATCATCCAACAGCATGTAAATGTCTCTTTCTCTGAATTTAACCCTTTCTGACTTCTTCTGTCATGTCCCAGCTGGTCACCTAACCAGTAAAAGTTATCAATTATGACGTCATATAAAAAAAACAGGTTCTCATAATTTAAAACAATCCACCAAATTTCCCATTTTCTGACAGTGTGATTCAGATATTGTTCAGATAAATGGGTCAAAGGTCAGACGCCTTCAGCAGGCCTGCAGAATAGTCTGGTAGGGCTCGGTCAGGACCTTGTAGCGGATCTTGGTGTTGGTGACGGCCCCGTGCTTTTGGCGCAGGTGAAGACGCAGCTGGCTCTTGTGGCGGAAGTGCAGGTCGCACTTCTCACACTGAAAAGCAGGAGGCCGACAGATGAAGCAGCTGTGTGTGTGTGTGTGTTTCCTGTGAAGTGTATATATATATATGCCTTTCGTCAAACGGTCGGCGTGTGTCTCTGACTCACAGTGTACGGCTTCTCTCCGGTGTGGATGCGCAGGTGGCTCTTCAGGGTCTGCAGGTGGCGGAAGCGGGTGCCGCAGGTGTGGCAGGGGTACGGTTTCTCCCCCGTATGGATCAGAACGTGGGCCCGCAGATGGGCCACCTAACACCGGACAACACCAAACAAACAGGTTGAGAGGATTTGTATGCGCCAATGTAATTAGCTTAAGCGCTAATACATCACAGACTGACTCCATAAACCAACAAATATATTCCACCTGACAGACAATTAGACCTTTTATGAGGAAAAGAGGAAACTCTGCACTTCCTCTCCCCTCAAGCGCTCACGCACACACAGAAGTTAACCCTCACCTGCACAAACCGGGCGCCGCAGGTGTCGCAGCGGTACGGCTTCTCCCCCGAGTGGATGCGAGAGTGAGTCTTCAGGTTGGCCGGTCGGTTGAACTGGGCGCCGCACACGTTGCAGCGGTACGGCTTGTCACCTGTCAGGGGGGGGGGGTCAAAGGTCGGCGTCAGGCATTGGTTTGAAAGAAGGAAAGAGAATGGAAAAGATATTCCTTTTTTTTTTCTTCCAACGCCTCACCTGAGCAGACAGTCTTGGTTCCTTGAAGGTTTCCAGAGTAACAGTAGGGCGCGTAGCAGCTCTCGCGCTTGATCGCTTGTTGGGCCGCTTCTGGATCAGTTGGGTGCAGGTTTGGGTAAATGGCGCAGGGGGAGACTGAGGAGGCAGGGAAAAAGGTTGGACAAAATGAAATATTGAAGGCAGAATGCGTTTAATTACGGGTCAAATGTCTGCGTTATGGACGAGGTCAGGCTTTTACCTGTTCCCTGCTTGTGAGTGAGAGGCACTGTTGGGGGATCCGCAGAGGGCGGTGGCCCGAGGGGAGGGGCTCGGCCAGAACCCTCGTAGCAGGAGGCCTGCCCCTGTCTGCGGAAGAAAGGTTCAGTATTTTAGCAAACTTAGTAACCTGATGAAGGTGACTTCAATATCTTTGAACGCAAGTGAAGAGGTTTTTTTTCGTTCTGTACTTCTTCCGGTTTACCTATCAATCTGACCAGGCACTTCTCCAGACCACGCCTCTGTGGCTTTGGGTGTCGAGCCCATCCTGTCGGCGACGGGTGACGTGTGGCTTTGCGCCTCCTCCATCTCCTCTTCCTTCACCGCGGCGGCCGCACAGAGAGGGTTGAGGACGATGTACTTGTATTTCTTCCAATTGCACGCCTTTGGGTCCGGCGTGGCTTTGATATCACTCTGGAGAAACAAACAAAGTCCAGTTAACTACTTCACTTTTCAATTTAAAACACCACTCTCGTCGGGCTCATTGCGAAGAATCTTCTTTTCACTCACCATGAGGTTTTTGTTGCAGGTGTTGGATTCTGCTGGGGAGTTGGGTTGGCAGCTGGAGCGGGCGGGGCTGTCTGGAGATGGAGTCGGGGGGCCGGTGAGGGGCAACTTTGGCTCTTTCAGCCGTATTGACCCCGGCTGGCCGGTCGGGAAAGCCCCCGGCTTGAGAGAGCCTCCGACATCCGCAGGGACTCTGCAGGAGAAACAACAAGGAAGTGCTGTAATGAGCTAAACCTGTCAACAGACGGAGGCACACAAGCCACAATCTGTCAACAAAAAACTGATAAAAAAAAGCCCTTTTTCTGCCACCTTCAGCTCATTTAATCGTACCTACCTTGTTGCCACTGCTGTAGGGAGAAACCTCTGGGGCCCTGGATTGGGCAGGTCTCCTCCTCTGGGGGCCACAGAGGCTACAGACACCCTGGAGTCCAGCTCCAGCTGAGGATGTCTTGCACTTATTTTCTCCCTGCTACAAAACAAAGACATTGTCAACCACTCAAGTGAAAAAAAAACATGGAAGATTACACATCAAGACCCTTTTCAACTCATAGTATTCATGATTTGATCTGTCCTGGCCTGACAGCAGACATTTCTCGCAGTCCCTCACCAGTGCAGCTGCATGAAATCCCGGCAGGTATCGGCCACGTGGTCCATCTGCAGGTAGGAGGCGACAGTGAGCACCCCGGGGACGGTGCTCGGTGTCAGCGGGAGGCGAGAGGTGTACATGAAGTCCAGCAGCAGGGAGACGCTGGACGGGTCCAAGGTGTTTGGGAGGGACACGGTCATGAGCTGCTCGCCGCCGCCGCCGCCGCCGCCACGCCCCTGAAGCAAAACACGGCGGGAGTACAGCGAGTAGAAGAACCCACTGAGAGGAGAGAGGGGAAGACAGAAATATTGAATGTAAGAGTTTTCATTTGGATCACCTGCAGGGTTTTATTAAGGGAGAAATGGTGAAAAAGATAGAAAGAAGAAGAATTTCCGAAGTAGAAAGCAGGAAAAAGTGAAAGGGATGTTTTAAAGGACAGAAGTTGTGAGTCAATCATAATGATTGCAACCGTAAAAGAAAGCTAAAGTAAAATATATAACAGCAATATACACCAATTGGAGGGAAAAGCCGAAGACCCCTGCAGAGGGACTATTTTGTGTAGATGCATGGTCCTTTGCACCGACCTGCAGGCCACGAGCACGGCACAGTGCGCTCGTAGATGAACGTTGCCGACAACCAGGGTGGCGTCGGTCAGGATGTTGCGGTGCCGGAGCTCGTTCAGGTTCAGCAGCACGTCGTTGGAGTGGCGCGTGAACTCCTTCACGTATCCCTCCGCCGGGGCAGAAGACCTCAGCGCCTGCACGCCGTCGACCCTGAATCCCTCCATCATGCTCGTCTGTATCTGGAGAGAAGACGTGATGAAAATGAAGCAACCGACCATCGCACATCCTTTGACTGAATTTTGAATATTCTAAATACGTTTTTTTTTATGAGGAGAATGCACAATAATGACATACCTGTGTGTGGTTGGTGAAATAAATAGGCTGGAGTGTCCCAGACACATCTAGGTGAGACCAGCTCCCTACTCGTACCTGCACCAGGAAGGAAAGTATAAACATCCACTCTTTAATATGAATACTTAAGCTTTGACATTCACATTATTGCAGATATCAAGTAGATATACAAGGAAGTCATGGAGACATGAAAATATTGCGGAAAATCTCAAATACATCCAACCAAAGTCCTACATAGAAGTAAAGTTACTGAAAACAATGCAAATCAAAGGGTACGGACATCCTCATCTGACAGATTGGGATGTTCATTTAGGAATAATCAAGAAAGGAAAAAAACAAAAAAACATCTCCGGATAAGAACAAACAATTAATTCAAGCAAGCGGTGAAAGCGAGCCCATTCAAAACATTAAAACACAATTATTTTCCAACTCACCCCGACCAGCAGGGACGAGAACGGACGTGCACGGCGCTGATGTCAAACCCCGGCTCGGCGTGGAGTCTACGATCAAAGACCTGGAGCAGGGACTCACCCTCCGTCTCCTCTGGCTCTGAACGGCACTGTAAGGGGAGGCAGAAGGGAGGGAACTCTTTATAATGTCGTGCAGGAAGCCCCCATACAAGCCGGGCTGCTTGTTTCCTCTTTCCTCAATGGCCCCACGCGTCCACTGGAAGCAACGCAGGAAAAGCCCAGGCCCCCGGCTCCAAGTATTTTTAGTGGCCTATTAGTTTTTCTAAACCCCCATAGCTCTGAGCAAAGTAATGGCAGGAAAGCGGAGTGTGTTTTTGTGCCCCGTTGAAAAAATAAATATGAGCACCCTTGGGGGGAGGTGGTACGTGTCTGGCTGTCCAGGGGTAAGCCATCGGTGTTCCCCCGCCAACGCTTTCCTCCACATCACCCCTCTCCAGGGCAGAGGTCTGACAGGAAGCTGGAAGACCAACTTATTGTTGGATAAACAAGCTGTGCCCTCATCATTGAGATTAGATCTCATCAAGGGGCTTTAAAAACTATATATTCATTCAGGTGCCCCTCATATGTTGTCACAAGGGTCCTCAAGAACGCCTCAACGTGTCAGGGGAGTTTTTTAAACATGGGAAGTAAAGATATTCTGTGTCATTGCTGAGTTGACCATGGTACACGGGCACTAGCAAGTGCTCCACAACAGTGTCCGGAAGCTACTGGCCTGCTGCCTGAGAGCAGAGGCGTCGTGTTATGAGGACCGAGAGGAAGGAAGCAAGACCAAAGTGATCGTCCTGGATGGGAGACACCTTCTCCTGGCGGTGAAAAACAACCTTTGCTCCGCCCCGACTGGGAGAAATGCAGCCGACAGATGTGCAGGAACTGTCCAACACACACACACACACACACACACACACACACACACACACACACATGCATACACACATGCACACGCACACACACACACACACTTCTGAATGCATCCTGCAAAGCTGCTCAGAGACGTGGATGAAAAACGCCTGCGCAGGACATCCGTCAATAATAAAGCGAGCAGGAGACAAGGTAGTAGGAATGGAGGAATGGAGGGATGGAGGGATGGAGGGGGTATTGCAGGGAGGGGACAAGGGCTCCGAGGTCATGAATAACTAAAAAAAACAAGTGGAAAGTCACCTCATCCTTATCGCAGCCATGTGTTCACAGAGAACCGGGCGCAGGAGTTCATTGAAACGTGAACTATGAACTGAATTTCCTTCACATCAAAGTATTTTACACAAAGAGACAGTGAAGGAGGAGGAGAGGTTGACTGAGTCAAAGATAAGTGCAGCCTGCACGAAAGGCGAGGATTGCAGGGTGAAGTGGACCTTTGATTAACAAAGAATATTTTTATTTTCACGCGTAAGATTGAGTACATCAGCTACAGAAGCCCAAAAAAGAGATGATGTCATTATTTTAAAGCTGCTGTTACTTTCTACGATGTAAATACAGTGTGTGGTTGATAGGAAACATATGTGTGTGCTATTTTAGAGCAAAGAGACACTTCAATGGGGTGTAGAATAATTAAAAGATGGAGTTTGGGTATTGGCTGCAACTTGTGAAAAGGTTTTATGAAAAGCAAACGTGTCAAATGTGAAACAATCCGACGACATGACCATGTTTGGCTCCAAATCCACTGAAAAATATGACTCGGAAGTCAAGTTTACTCGGGGTGCACAGCCTGTGCGCGTGTCCTTGTGCTTTTATTTGTTTGGATGGAGGTGCGATCCGTTGTGTGCTTGGCAAAAGCACAAAAAAACAAAACAACGATTAAGAAAACAGAGAGGGAGATGTAGGTCTCGGCTACTTCCAGGCATTGTGAGAGGAACGGATGGGGGGAGGGGGCGGTTGAGGAAAAGTGAGAACATTACTAAACAGGTTCACCAATAGGCGGAAGCCATCGGGTCCATCCCGTTGGCGAGGCTTGGCAACGCTCACGGCGACTTCCTGCATGTTAACCCGTCTGTCGGCGTCAGCCGCCCTGCTCTCCATCAAGTGCAGAGATACTACTCGCCATCAAAGCAATGAACTTCCTGCAACTCCGAAACGACGAACAAACACTTCAGTGAGATTCCAAGAGGAAATCAAACACATTTCAACATCTTTCTGAACCGCTGTCACTCCTCGTCAAACAAAACAAAGGCAGGGATTCCCCCCGTCTTTTGTGGTTTCCTGGTTGCCTGGACAGAACCGCATTGTGTTTCTGATACAGTACGGGCTGCAGCCGTGCTTTGACTGCAAATGCCCCAGTCGGTGCCAAAGATGTTGATGGCTCTTACGACAATAACAGATCGGCTTAAACGGCCTCTTCCTGTGATTGCAGAGCGCTGTGGACATATAAGGGCAAACAAGCACAGACTGCTGGAAGGAGGAGCAGGAGGAGGAAGCGGGGATATCCCAGGGAGCGGCCTCGGGCGCTTGTCCACGCATTGGCAGAGATAGCCGTGGAAAAAATAAATAATGAAGTTATGAAACCCTTCCTTTGAAGAAGTGCCTTGGGGAAAGCAGTGGGCCTCCAACACGGTGCTGGGTGGAGTAGGAGGAAGACGAAGAAGAGGAGGGGCGAGGGGGAGGAGGAGAGGGACAGTTGACCCAAATCTTATGAATCTCAAAATAATAAATAAAGCTCCTTTGACCTCCATACTCACTGCTGCTTGCAGGGTGGTAAACAACATTCACATTCACACCAAACGCTGTGCTTGTCCCCGAAAGCCCAGAATAAAATCACATTATTCATACGACTAACATAAAGGAAAGTTTGACAACAATTAGCTCATGCTAAATAAAGTGTATTCCTAAATGTGAAATGGATACCGTCAAGAATATGAATCCATTAAATGTTAATGGACATGCATGTATTTATCATTTCATACTCTGTATCCAATGTTTTGGTGTCTTTTTCTTTTATTCTAACTTGTATTAAAGTGCATAGATTGATATGTATTTCCATATATAGTGTATATTTGCACCATGTATCTTGGCCACAAACATTTCCATTTGAGATTCTTATTATTAGTATTCACAATGAATGCAGTCTTAGGTGCAGCCATAAACTTACATAGCCTTGTTCATGTTATGGTGGTTCATTTTTTTTCTCTGGGCTTTTTGCTTTGTTTTCATACCCTGGTCCTGAAGAAACAATATTTTACTTCAGCTGTATTTAGCTTTCTGTAGTCTTATTTCAATATTGGGCAAATCTTCTCTATTTACTTTAAAAGTCTGAGTTTGCTATTTCTTCAACATATATTTCACCCCTCAAAAAAACTTTAAAATATCCTGTCATGTATAATTAAAACGTGAATAGGCTAGTAGTTATAGTATGGTCGAGTTTTATCTATAGTTGTATTTTTCATAAACATATGTGACAGACCCCCCACCTCTTTCCACACACACACACACACACACACACACACACACACACACACACACACACACACACACACACACACACACACACACACACACACACACACACACACACACACACACACACACACACACACACACCGACATCAGTTACGTCACACATCGGGAATGCAGTGAGGAGCTGCAGCCGCTGCCGAAGGCCTCAGGATCCGTCACAAAGTAGGTTAACGACGCTAAACCTGAAAGAAAGCCGCCTCTGCGTAACTTTCACTGACCCTCGGATGTTTGCAGACGCGCGGGTGGTTTTTGGAGGCTCGTTTCGGGCGGTAGGTGTCGGTTGTTTCATTGTTTCCTCCTCGGTTGTGGAAGTTAGCCCCGCACGAGCTCTCGGCTCGAGTTCAAAACAGGAAAGCAAACAAGTAAACAACCCTGTCATTAAAGTTAATTGTCGCTAATTATGCTTCATTGCGGGTTGTTGTATTACTTAAGTGTTGTGTTTTAGACACGTAGGTGACGCACAAAGGACATATTTGGACGAGCAGCCCAGCAGTTCGTCTCTCTAACGCGATTCATTCGCACCAGACGTCACGTCACCGTTAGAAACGAGACAAGATATCCTCTGTGTGCGATGTTTTACCTTTTTTAATATTGTCCTCTTTCTGTAGATGAGACTGAAGGGAAGAGGAGAGTAAAGCTACTGTGAAAGGTAAGAGATGCCAGTATGTTGTTGGTGTTTGTGAGACATACTGTTAACGGGTATAGTTTGTTTCTAAGTTCCTTATATATGTTTATTTGGGCGTGAATCCCGTTATCTGCCCGTTATTTTGTTAAATTTAACAAGCACACGTCGCTACATTAGGATACATTGTGTCAAATATGCGAAGCTAACCAGAGCATCTTGCCTTCAAAATAAGAGTCAGATGTGTCACAGAATAACAATACCTGTGTATACCTTGTAGATATGAGTGCATTGGGATTACGTGGTTTAAAATGGCATTGTATGTATTTCTGCTGTGCTGGTTTATCTGTTTAATCTTGTTTGTGTGTGTGTGTATGTTGCCAAAACGCTCACGGTATCGCCCTTTATTTTGAATTAATTTTATTCAACACCGGATGTCGTCTTTGTTTATCGCCGCGCGCTTGATTCTGGTCACTGTCATCAATTTTGACATTTCATGAGCTGCTAGGACTCCCTCGCGTCCAGGAAAGAGGTCCAGTCGAGACAGCAGGTCAACAAATGCACAAACGTTGATTTTTAAAAATTACATTATTAATAAAAAACCTCACTATTGACGTGAAAACACAGCCATGAAACCGTTGACAATCATTTCCTGGCCCAGCCATCCCCGGATTTGACTGTGCGCTCATCCGGATTCATGCGGCTTGAATCAAGTCGATTGTGGGAGTGTGGCTCACTTTTTCCTCCACGTGGTCTCTGTGCAGTGACAGTCAGGTTCATGCTGATCATGCATGCTTTAAGTCTAACTATAACAATCCAATGGGGTTAAATAATAAATAAATAAACCCAAAAGCTTAAATATCGTGTTCTACATCTTCTCCTCATCCATCGTTATAATCCTCTTACCAACAAGGATTTATGTCGGCCACACCACCCTCCATCAGTCTGAGTGGGCTGCGAGATTCTCCACTCTTTGTTTTGGCATTGTCATTCACAGTAGCTCTCCAAAAAGGACATAACGGCCTTAATTTGTGCAATGAAATATTGACAATTCTATTAAATACTCAATGTAATAACAGAAGTCAATGTAATAACAGAAGAACATAATCTATCTATCTATCTATCTATCTATCTATCTATCTATCTATCTATCTATATATATATATATATATATATATATATATATATATAATGATAATGTATATGTGTGTGTGTGTATGTATGTTATTCATTATCAAAAATGGACCAATCCGCATATATACCTTTAGTGAACATCTTTGCTTCCTCTCCTTAAGGATCTTGTTGGGTCATTTTTGACACTTTCTATGCGTCCCTGTCATGTATTTTGATGTGTTTCCTCAACCACCAGTGTCTTCACGACGGCCCGACGGTGCAAGTCAGCCCTTTTTTGTCGGCTCAGCTGTGAGCCGCAGTGTTGTTATCAATCCCGCGGAGAATACATAACATATTGTTACGAGCCAGGTGTTCACGTGCACACAGAACACACACATCATTACACAACGTTTCCTGTCCCGTTTATTTTTTGTCTCCGCTTCATTTGGAAATCCATGATACCAATGTGTAAACACCCGAGGACAATAACCATTGTGGCGGACAACCGGCGAGGGCTCAGCGCGGATTTGCACCTGTTTGCGCGTCTGTGTACGAGTTTGTGTGCCGGAGAGTGCACGAAAGCAAAAACAGCGCACACGTTTTCAGGGGCGATGTTGCCTGCTGGAAACCCCCGAACCGATCAGACTGTCCGCTCGCTTCCTGCTCCTCCACGCGGCGTCTATTGTTCTGTCCGTGTGTAAACAAAAGCGTGAAGCATCCCTCTGTTTCCATTGGTTACTTGAGATAAACAGACGCAGCAGAATTATGGATAGAAGATGAAAAATCACGTGTGAGGACTGAGGACGCACAAGGGCAACATTTTCCTGTCTCCCTTTGATCTCAGAAGCCTGCCATGTCCGGTCCCACCTGGCTGCCCCCGAGGACTCTGGAGAGCCCCGAGCGAGCCGCCCCCCCACAGATGTCTCACTCTGCTGGGTCAGCGATCTACAGAGCGCCCAACAAGAAGGGGCCGCCCGACTTCCGGCCGAAGTATGGCCCCTATGACCAGAACGGAGGAGGTGGAGGTGGTGGAGGCGGGATGGCCAACAGGTACATGGCTGCTGGACCCACAGGTAGGGAGACTGCTAGACCCTTCATACCTCATATTTAACTAGACTCACAATTTGAGATGATATACAGAGGAAATACCTGCCCTCTGAAATCATGTGTTTTCCTTTTAAAGAATTGAGTCATTGTTTGGGGGGGTAATCTGTTTTGATCACCGTTCTTTAAAGGCGGGCCCATTCATCACTCGTCTAGCGATCACTATTACTCTCCTCCCCATGGACCCAAAGAAGACCGCAACTGGAGCCCTCACATGGACAGTTACGAGCTGATGGTGGGTTATTGACGTAGCTTGGCTGGCGATACAAAAAAAACCAGCATTTGAAGTGGAGCACTGTTGCTGCAGACCGTCCTTATCGACCAGCGCGTTCTGTGTGTCTTTTTCAGCACCGCGGCCCGGAAAAGCCAGCGAACTATCACTCTAAAATCGACGCAGATATTGACTCCCTCACCAGTATGCTCGCTGATCTGGACAGCCACCCGCAGGACTCCAGCGCGCAAGTAGGACAAAACACAAATGGGAACAAAGTTTGGCGAAATTGCACATTTGCGTCATATTTTCATAATCCAAATGAATTGTGTGCGTTTCACGACTCCCCCGCAGCTGTACGACAATGTGCCTTACAACAAGTACCTCTCGGGGGATCACTACAAGCCTGCGCACCAGAGTGCGGGCCCGCCTCAGGGTCGGCAATCCATGGGATACCCCCCTCATCCGCAGAGCCAATACCACCCAGCGCCCCGCTACCCCGGCGAGCACCAGGGCCCTCAGTACCCCGGCGAGCACCAGGCCCCTCATTACTCCACCTCCCACCAGCCGGACTACTACTCCTCTTCAACCCCCAAGCCCTACCCTCAGCCCGTCCCGGCCTCCTACACCACGTCCTCGACTCCCAGCGGGCCCAGGTTCACTGTCCAGGTGAAGACGGCCCAGCCGGTCACCTACTCTCAGACGGGGCGGCAGGCCGAGCAGGCCTACACGCCGCCCCCTCCTCGCCAGCACGTGTCGCGGCCCCCTCCCCAGACGAGTCCGCAGGGCTGGTACCCGCCACACCCGGGCTCGCAAGCCCAGGAGATGCACGCGGAGGTGGTGTACAAGGGGAGCAGCGCAGCGCCTGGGGGAAGAGTTCTCCAGGGCCCGCAGTCCAAGAGAGGGATGGAAAACCATCAAACGGGGCCAGGCGCTGCACAGAGTCCTGTTTATCAGGCCAGCAAGGTAGAGACACATGGACACAAGCCTGATTGAAGATTATATGTGAGCATTTATTTTACTGAGAAAATGAATAAAGTACACACAAATATACTATCGGGCTGGGTTTCATTGGACGAGTACGATAAATCCATTTCATGATTTCATTTTCCTGATGGCTATATATGAACGTAACCTCTAAATTATTTAATATATGGTTACCAAATTATGAATCCGACCAAACGTACAGTAGCACAACTACTGTCATAACTGTTCAATGGCCTGCTGCTATGAAAGGGACGGTTTCCGATCGTTCTTTGTGTCCTCTTTTCTTCCAGCAGGGGATAGCAACAGCCAGGCCAGAGGAGGAGTTGGATCGGCTTACCAAGAAGTTGGTATACGATATGAACCACCCCCCCGTCGAGGACTATTTTGGTACGGTCCCTTCCCATTGCATTAATGCCTTCTGACGCACTGAAAACCTGCCTTCTGCGCGTTCAAAATAAACACTCTTTATATGGGCCTCCAGGCCGCTGTGCCCGGTGCGGCGACAACGTGGTCGGTGACGGCAGCGGCTGCATCGCCATGGAGCAGGTCTTCCACGTGGAGTGTTTCACGTGCATCACCTGCCACGCCCGTCTGCGGGGGCAACCCTTCTACGCCCTCGACAAGAAGAGTTACTGTGAGAGTTGTTACATCGTAAGCCAAGCTTTGGTTCTGTTTCTAGTATACAAATAGATGTGTGTTTGTATCCTGGTTTATTGTACCACGTCCGTTTTCTTCTTTTCTTCATCAGAGTACATTAGAGCGCTGTTCAAAGTGCTCCAAGCCCATCCTGGACCGCATCCTGCGGGCCATGGGCAAGGCCTACCACCCTCGCTGTTTCACGTGCGTGGTTTGCAACTGCTGCTTGGACGGGGTGCCCTTCACCGTCGACGCCACCTCCCAGATACACTGCATCGATGACTTTCATAGGTACAGAAACATTCAAACGTCACGATGGTATTCCTGATTTTCTTTTTTTCTTTTTTTTGAGAAGAGAAGTGACCGCCAAACTGTGCTCCATCTCCCCGGACAGGAAGTACGCTCCTCGCTGTTCAGTCTGCGGCGAGCCCATCATGCCCGAACAGGGCCAGGAGGAGACCGTGAGGATCGTAGCTCTGGACCGCAGCTTCCACGTTAACTGTTACATCTGTGAGGTGGGTCAACGTGTACGAGATCATACGACGCAACGCGGCGGAAACATCAGGACACGTTGACTCAAAACTTCTCATGTGATAGGTTTGAGGGTGTCAAATAAGTATTTTGGACAAACAATCAATTTGAAACACCAATGTGCTCCAATTTTTGATATATTTCATATCATTTGAGTCACATTTATTCATAATAGGCCAAATCTCATCTTTATTACTGCAGTTAACATTGAACTTTGAACTTCAAACATCTGAATTACAGCATCTCTGTCGCTTTCTTTAAACAATTTAGGTATTTAAAGTCTTTAATTCATGCAAAAGCAGTAGGATGAACAACCCATATTCTCTCCAGTAAAAGCATTGGTTGAGAGCCCCCCCCCCTCCCCCCTCTGCTGGGTTCGTTACAGTTTTACGTGCAGTACATGTACGAGACGAGTCCACACCGGAGTGTTTATTGAAAGTGTCTGTGTGCGACAGGAATGTGGTCTCCTGCTGTCCTCTGAAGGGGAGGGCCGAGGCTGTTACCCGCTGGACGGCCACATCTTGTGTAAGAGCTGCAGCGCCTGCCGCATCCAGGACCTCTCCGCCAAAATCTCCACCGACTGCTAACGCTCGGCTCGGCACAAAGCCGCATCTTGCACGTTATGGACGGCTGCAGACGGGATGTGCTGCTGCTTTGACCTGTGAGATGCTTTCTCTCTTCTTTTTTTTTTTTTTTTTCCTCTCTCTTTTTCCCTGTTGCTCTGACGGCGACATCAACTTTGCTCTTGCTCCCTCTGTTGGTTTCCAGCTGTAGATTCGTTTGCAGTGGGACATTTTTTTGTCCGAGCCGGAGCCAGAACCTTTCATTCTGATGTCCTACTACATTTACTTATTATTATTATTTTGTATTATTGGTACACTGCTGCCCCGTGTTCCCGGTTTAGTTCAGTATTAGTATGACAGTGGCCTGACCTGCCGGCAGCTTGGGCTCCACATTTATCGGTACTGCTCAACTATTAGCGTGCACATTATTATCGCTGTCAAAAATCAATGAAGTATGGAAGGATATCGCAGATTTAACCCTGACATGAAGACGGGAAGCAGCTTAAGTGATACATCGACGTGTCTGAACTATCTGAACAATGGGACCCGTACGTTTTGTAAAACACTAAAGATTGAAGTTTCAGAACTGCCTCAAAACAAAGAGTCTTAAAAGCACATAATGCAACAACTGTGACTGTACATAACAGGTTTGGTGGGACAATGAAATTGCCCACGACTGTTGTGTGAAGCATGCAGCCTTCAGAGCGGTGCATCTTTGCAGAGACGTAGCCTCGTAGCAGGAGAAATGTAGAAGGAAAGGAATGTGTAGTTAACCTTACAAACTAGTGTTTTTGTTTTTTTTACTTTAGCTTTTATGAAATGGAAGTACAATATCAGCTCAAACAAATCTCATTCATCACAGCATCATGTTCAGTTGTTTAGTTGGAGTTCAGAACAGGATTGTTGCCATTTCTTTCTTTTTTTTTTAATCATCTACAATAACTCTTTGAATGTCTACGAAACACAATCTTTTGTTTAACACGTGTTGGTCGATACTTGACTGTTACATTGAAGACGATGGTGCAATGAAGTCAAACGCTTTCTTCTGTCTTCGGAAAACAGGGTGTGGTCACTCGTGTTGTTTGAAAGCATCCTATTGTTTTGAAGTTTGAGCCTCGTGTGAAGAGTTCGTACAGGAATCATTTGGAGGAAGTCCCAAACTAAAGTTCATTTGAACTCATTTTAGCCGAATGGATTTGCTTCACAAAATACTTTTACATAATAGTTTCTCTTTATGTTTCAACAAATAATATGGACTTAAATGTGACGTATTTTTCACCCCAAAAAACAATGGTGGTGGTTTTGGAAGGCGACTCTTCAACGTTTGTGTTCGTCTTTGCACTTCGGAGCTTCAGTGTTTGTTATGATTGTGTTTAACCTTTTGTCTTTCCGTCCCGATTTTGTATTTGTCGAACTTTTAAAAGGGCTAAAACTTTAAAAAAAAAAAAAAAGCCTTAATCTCAAGGATGTCATTAAGTTTCATAATCAATTTCTTTGAAACTGAGTTTGTCTGTGAATTCTTTTTTCCTTTTGTTCCTCATCACGCTAAAACAGTCCCGTTGCATTTTTCATCTCTTAATTTATTTACTGCATCAATCTGCATTTGATCATCAAGGTTATCATTTCATTTATGCTCAGAAGTGTCTTTTCTTTACTTTTCTTTATCCCGGCCCCATGCCAATTCGTGTCATACTCCCTTTAAAGCACATAATGTTGTTTTCTTTACACTCCACCGTGTGTTCACTTTGAAATGCTGGGAGTTGGCGCTTGTAGATCGAAGCCTTCGCCGCTGCAGCAGACCTCGGTCCACCGGTGTCGTCATACGGAGAAGAAGAGGCCATTTTGTACCCAATAAACAGGTCTTTGAAGTAGAAATGGCGGTTCCGTTAACGGGAGAGCGCGTTGAACACATGGGTGGATTTTCTCCTCATACAGGTTGTAGTATTATAATTATTAAAATGTCATCAAGTCAATCCTTTTGTTTGTCACTTTTTATACAAACGCAGCGGATTTTTACACTTTAAGTTCAATTTACTATTAATGTCTTCAGATTACCAGGAGAGTCTGACAAAAATATTTAATTGAGTTGCATTGTGGGAAATGTAGGATCCAGTGTCTTTAACTTTAAGTCTTCTAGCGTCTAATGATTCTTGTTAATGTCTCTTGTAAGTCTACAAACTTTGCGGAAAACAATACAAAATCACTAGAACATCCCTTTAAGACAAACATTTAAACATACCCTTTTAAATAAGAAACATTTATTTTAGACACTGTACTTCCCTGTCACTCAAAACATACATTATTTTACTGTTACAAAACACCTGTATGTTTGACATCTTGGCTTCAAAATCCAGTTACAACAAAGTAAGCACACGTGGACAAAAGCATCCTTAAAAAGTACATTTCTACTCTTCTATGTGTATTAACACGAGGTGAAGGTTTTCCAGAAGAAGTTACGACAGCCCGCCTTCCGCTCCCTCTGGCTGACGGGGAGATGTCGCCGCATCATCGCCTCCTCCCCGTCTCCCTCCCCCTCCAGCTCGGGGAGCATCTCTGCTCCTCTCGCCGCCGCCAGCTCGGACACGAACTTCAGCAAGAGCAAGTAAGCGAGATCCTAAAAGGAGGACAGAAAAGGGAACTAAAGGGACACTTCACGCCGTATCTCACCTCCTGGCACAGTCGCAATATCGAAGCGCGCTCACCTTGTCGTTTGCGAGGTCCGCTCTCGGCGTCAGCATGTCTCTCCGCGGGGCGGCGCCGACCTGCAGCAGCGCCGAGGAAAGCCAGGCCACGAGAAGCACCTGCACCCGAGAGCCGAGCATCTCCGCCTCAAACGGAGGGAACTCGTATGTTCTCCTTTCCAACGCCGGCAAAAAGTCCAAACGGAGAGCGGGGCGGCCGGAGAGCTGAACGCTGCTCGAGGAGGACGCGTCGAGCTGATAAATGAGCCTCTTCGTCTTCAAATCCTCCTCTTCCTCAGGCCAACAACAGGACGCGATTGGTGGAGGAGAAGAGCAGCGAGGGAACGAGGAGGTGCGTGTTGAACGGACGTGTCATTGGACAGGAGAAAGGTCATCGGTAGCCACGACGGCGTGAACCAAACGCCTCCGGTGACGCCTCCGGCGAAACCTTCCAGGATCTGGCGTTCGTCACTCGCTAACTTTACATTTGCATTTCAAACTTTAAGACGAGTGACTTTCCGTCAGAGATGATTAGCTACGCCGGCTGCGTGGAAGGCCTGAACGCGACGTGAGGCCTCTCCTGCTGTGCAGTGTTGTTAATGACACAATGTGACTCAAATGTTAATGAAGCTGCTCACGCAGAGGAGGATAAACACATCCAAATGTCAAACTGCGAACAAACAGATGTAAAAACTGTATTTTTAATGTTCACACGCGTTCACTTACTTAAAAAAAGAGGGTCTCACATTATGCAATATGCTTCTTTTCCCCTAAAGATGCAGCCAGCCAAGTCAAAAAAAAAAAGAGCATCAACTGCCGATGACCACACCGTCTAAATGCATCGTGACCTTTTCTTTCGCCGCGGGGCTGTCACTGATTACTCTGCCGTTTTTAATTTTGACATCACTTGACTTGAAGTAACATTTCCGGAGGAGCGAGGATGTCGTGACCGCAGGCGTCCAGCTGGGCCGGACAAAAGGAGAGCGCTTCAACCGTGTGATGAGCTCACACATGATGAGCCTCCAACCGCCTCCACACCTGCGGCGACATGATGAAGGAATTAGTGCCAACGTGACAACAGTTTGTCAGGGTTAATTAAACATCTATAGGAGTCACAAGGAGCACTTCCTTCTGCTGGTTTGCACACATTTATGAATTTGAGTATTTTATTCTGGGCTGGTGAGTCAAACATTTCAACGGGCACGATTCCCTGCGAAGGTGAATTACATCACATCGACGACCTTGCGATACACACTTTCATACAAATTAAAAGTGAAAGAACAAACGATGACAGAGTGAGACCGAGACTCTTCTTTGCTTCTTTCTAAACTCCGTTTGTCTTGTGATTTGTGCAACATTCATACGATTTTCACTGATGAAATGACTCACATCCAGAAAACAACTGAGTAATTGTTATCAGTGCTTGTCCAGCCAATTTGTTTGAGTGTTTGTGAAACAGAAAAACTGAGATGCTCTGAAGAGTCGACATACGGAGCATACATCTTATCTGCTCTTCTGGATCAATGAGGATTATTAGTAATAGTATAACTTTTGTAGGGAAGTAATAGTTCAATATTTACCTGTGAGATGTAGTCAAGTAGAAGAATGAAGCTGCATACAATGGTAAAATTACAATAAAGGCCTAATGAATGTATAGCCTGCTTGAGTGACAATCCACCACTTCAAGGTTAAAGCATGTTTAATTTTCCCTTCATACTGCCTTTTAATTTAATCTACTTTTATATTATTGTTTGTATAATGTCAAATAGGCCTATTTTAGGCGTATATTATTATTTTTTAATTATTTTTTGTTGGGTTTAGTAAAAAAAATATAAATCAGAAACCTTGTATTTCCTGTCATTGAAAATAACATTACTCCAAACCAAGATAAACACATTCAACACATTTTACAGTTAAAATGAAAACATGAACGTATAGTTTGTGGACTTACATGAAAAAGTAGCCTAAACCTAACAATAAATTCATAATTTGGACTACCTGCCAACAGGTGCATCCCCAGCAGTGGCACGGTGTGTCCACTGGGTGTCGCTGTTGGACTTGCATTTTAACATCAAACCCTCACTTCATTCAACACGAAACGCCTCATGAAATATCTGCAAGAGTTTCCCGCTAATTACCGCTGACGTAAACGACAAGCTGTGCTCGTAAAGATGAAGCCCAAAGAAGCTCATCAGCTTCTTGTTTAACACGCGAGTCGGTCAAAATGGCGACTCCTCCAAAAGGTAAACACACACCTGACAGACGGCTCAGCCTGCGTCGAGTCCTAAACGATGACGACACGTCTCCATATGCTGTGTGGGTGAGTCCCTGAAGTAAAAACGAGATAATTGTTTAATTGCTGCCTCGTGCAAAGACTCGCGAGGTGTTTATGTGACGTAACTCTTTTCAGCGCGCTGCTGCTGCTGCTGCTCGCTTTCTGTAGCGCCGAGCCAGAGCCGACAGGTGAGCAGCTCAGGTGATGTCACGGCATGTAGCCGACAGGGAAAATAACTGGTTATTACTTCAGCCGTGAAGTATATGTCATTAAATGGGTTTCCTTCGAAGGTAATATATTATCTGAGTTGTATATGTCTGGGGAAATATATATATTTTTATTTATTGTATCACTGCTGGAGAGCTCCTGTCTGAAAGGATACACAAGATATGGAGGTCTGCAAGCCAGTGTGGACTAAGATGTAGAAAATCCGGGTTTCTACAGTTTTACCACAGTAATAATAATTTTAAAATATCAAATATGACTTTATAATGGAGCAAATTGTTCAAAAATGTACACATAAGGTAATCAAATGGATGTGCACGTGTTAGAAAAATCAACTTGACACCTTTTGTGTAAAATCATTCAAACAAGTACATTTATTCTTCAAAGAAGGAGCAGAGTCAGAGGCAAATTGCATCTCCGAGACTGCTCTCTCAGCCAGCCCAACACTGTCATCTTAAATACATATGTTTATCAATACACAAAGGCTCACATGAAGTCCTTATGGCCATATTATGAGCTCTTCCCATGTCATCTGATTATAGAAAGACAGGCGCCCATGTGTTTAGACTAACAGAGACATTATTGACACTTGCTGTCTCATGACTTATCAGGAGATACTGCGTTGGTGTGCAGATGCTGCCATGAGAGAGACTTCAATGGAAAGTCACTGGCCTTCTAATAGTTAATATTATAGTTAAACAGTACTTAATATTATGGTTAATCAAGAGTAAACACGTTTTTCTTCCAACAGCAAAGCAATTAATTCTGTCCCACTGCAAACTCTTTTTGATTTTAATAAATCATTTGAATTTGCATATCACTTTCATATATTTTCACATAATCATGATGATACAATTCCAAAGAATGTCCTAAATGTTAAATTCATTTACTAAATTCTTCACATTTTCAGGAATGTTTCAGGCCAAATGTCTCGAGCGTCACTTCTGGCTTTCTATCAAGTCCAGCTTCCTGGGCCGGAAGATCCGTTTTCACTTTGAAGGTGTGTTTCTTCCTCCTCCTGGGCAAAATGTGACCCAGAGAAGTCGGCCGTAGATCCAAGAAGGACATGTTGATGACCTTTTTTTTTTTTTTTACTGTTTTCACCAGACCAGCACGGCCTCCACTCCTTGTCCAATCGGGAGGCCGCACTCTGCGGCTACGCCGTCTCCGTCGACCACGCTGGAGACCTGCTGCTCCGTGCCTCCTTCCTGGCCTGTCACGTCCGCAGCGAGGTAGAGTTGTCTCCGCTTTATTTGTGCTTCCGATGCGTCAGAGGATTGCCTTCCTCACTGTGTGTGTCGCCCCTCTGCAGGGCGGCTCGGACTATCTCCTGCGCCTGTGGGTCGTGAGCCTGCAGGCGGCGTTTCCCCTCCAGCTCCACTGCCCCCTCCGGGAACGATGGAGCGCCAGAGAGATCGTCTGTGAGGAAAACTATATGGAGGTGTGTTATGGCATCACATCCAAGGAAAATATTTGTATTGTATGTGTGTGTGTGTGTGTGTGTACATACACAGCTCCTGTGAACATGAGCTCGGGCTGAGGGGTATATCAAGCCCTGTTTTTTCCTCTCTACACTGTAAAAACAGAATAGTCGGACCAACTTAATTGAAATGCTTCAATTGGTAACACACACATTAATTCTTTTTTTTTTCAAGTTAGATTAACACGATTGCTTTAAGTCAGATGTATGTCATAATTTGCTTGTTTTGAAATCAATGGTTTGCATTACTCCAACCTAAAATTGAGTCAATTTAAAGATTTTAGTTAAAATACTGCTCCTTTACAACCTAATAGTATAGTTTCAGGAAAGGTCATTTTTATAGTAACCTTAGGGTGACATTTTAGTTTGTTCAATCCAGTTAACATACCTGTCCTCACATTACAAGTTTAAGTTGGCTGAAGGAAAAATTATAGACTCAAATCTGATGTTTTTTTGTCTTTTTTTTTTTTAGGTGTCCATTCAGCTGCCTCTCCGGCAGAAGGTTAGTAAATCATAAATGGCATCAATCGAACGGGAAGCAACTATTTGTTGCTTCCCGTGTGCATATATTCAAATCAAATAAAAACTTTATTACAGATGTAAGGTCCAGATCATACACAAGACATAAAATAGAGTAAAATACATGAACGCACAATTAAAATACATAGACCTGTCAATGCTTTATCGATAGCTGTACCAATGTCTCCACAGATGACACTGATATAAACCAAGATGCTCTCACTCTCAGAGTCATTACCTCGACAGATAAACATATACATAAACATGTACATGTTCTTAGATGTCTGCCTCTCTGGCTTCACAGACATGTTGACCGGACACCTCTTCTTCCTCACTGAGCAGGGCGCTGGTGAGGCCGACGTGGCCGTGACGTTCCACAGAGACGATCCGCCGCCGGAGGAAGCGAAGGTCTTGTCCCCGATGGCGGCCGCTGCTCTGGGCTACCACGTCTCGCTGCGCGGCTCCCGCCTCGCCCTCCGCTGTCCCTACTCCTCCCCTTTCTCATTCTTTGCCAAAGTAAGATAAGATAATGCTTTATGAGTCTCGCGGTGGGGAAATGGGATGTGTAGCAAGAGACGAGATTCTTCACGGGGGATTTGGTCGGCGTATTTAATATTAAATCCTTCCCTTTTTAGTGTCAGTGCTTGGTTTTATATTTTTCTGGATGCCTTGTGTGTGTGTGTGTGTGTGTGTGTGTTTCCCAGGAGAGCGGGGTGGATTTGGAGATCGTCAGAGCGACCCTTCTGTACCGACTCCAGAGCAACTTCCTGGCTGTTGACGCCACCATTTCCTGTGCTCTGAGTTAGTATTTGCAGGATCAGAGTTGCATTATTTAACAACTGTAAAACACCAGAGTGACACGTCTCCTCGGTCCCACCCGTCTCACCCCGATAGACGAGGCGAAAGCAGATGGGTCGGACCTGCTGTGGACGGTCCCGTATGTCCTGTCGGCGTTAGTCCAAGGTCGCTTCAGGGACAGAGGCGTGAGCATCGGCGTGAACGGACAAACTCCGAGTGAGGCGGAAAATAAAAAGAGGGGATACAAGATCGGCCTGCGGGACGGAAGAGTGGAGGTCAGGATTCCTGCGGGAGCCGACGGGGGACGCATTCAGGTGAGGTGTGATCTGATCTGGGGAAATGTGAGGGACAATGAGAGGATTTGAAGGATGAGAAAGAAAAATGTGATTTTTTTTTTTTTTTTTTACAATAAGATTTGTGTATTTTTTTTATGACAGTTCTCAAATCTTTGCAAATTTTTGGGCTTGTAGAAATATAACGTCAACTAAAAATTTTCAGTCAGGCTTTATCTCTTAGAATCCTTGAGGTTTTCCAGTTTGTATTATAATATTTTACTATATTTTGTTCTCAACATTGTAATGTTAATTGTTCTTTTATTGTTATTTTACTTTATTTGTCTTTGGTGTCGCCAATCGCTCGCGAAGCTTTGAAACGCGTTTGATTTGTTCGAGGGCTGCGGTATGAATAAAGTTTCGTTTGATGGATTCTTCCAGAGTGGGGTCCTGAGGGGACAGTACAGCCAGTCCATGTCGGCGGATCTGTTCTTCATGAGTCAGTGGGAGGACGAGCGCTGGCCTCTCACACAGCATCGCTCCTTCAGGCTCCTGAAGACTCCTCTCGTCCCACGAACCCCGGTCCTCACCAACGGTGAGGCCACGTTCACGTCTTTGTGCATATTTAGTTGATAAAAAAACTATAGAAAACACAGATTGTGCATCGGTTGGTGATAATTCAGTATCCTTTTAGGCAAGATGGCTAAATGTATTGAAATACAATGATTGGATAGCGAAGCTGCACTTTTCCCTTTTTGTTACTGTGCCATATAATAATGTAACAAAATTGTAAATTTAATGATTTTCAAGCAAAAATATCATTAGATATGACAAAACAATTGATATTTTTAAAGTTTTATTTTCCGTGTTTGAAGAGTGTTGTCTGATAAAATACCAGCATCCTTTGTACTGGAAGTCATTGTCATTACTTTAAATGTGATTTTTATATCATGACGTCAGACACATTTTTAATATTGTGATATTATAAACGAATATTCAGATTGAGATTTCTCCAAAACATTCAATTCATTACAAATAAGTCCCACTTTTGTCACTTTTCCTTGCGATTTTGGTCTCTATATGCTCTTCTATTTTATTTTATGTTAGTTTTACAGACCTCTTTACTTTTTCTATTTATCTGTACTTTCTTTTCTTAACAATGTCCTCTCTGGGGATCATCTTTCAAACTGAAAACAAACACGAGCTTGTTTGGGATGAATAGATTTAGTTCAAATGTGTTGAATACCTCTTCATCTCTCGCTCCCTCCACAGACACATTGTCACCTGAGGGATTGTTCTCCGTCACTTTAGGCCTCTTTGCACCTGACGTTTCCCTCCAGAAGGTGACCGTAGACGGTCTCGGTGACCTTTTGACCTGGACCCGCAGTGACGCAGGCGACCTCACGGTGTCCAGGTTCTCCTCCTTCAACGGGAGTCACTCCTACCAACTTAGTTTCCTGTTGTCGCACCCGAAAATAATCCCACAGGTGAGATTAACCAACACTGACCCTGTGCTATTATGTGTGGAAGTTCAAAACTATATGAAACATCCTGCTGTCTAATCCCAGTACATAGGTGGTGGCCATAAGACGTACAGCCTCGCTTTCACCTTTATTCTCAACATCTCCCCCAGCGGAGAGGTGTTTCACCATCAAGCCACATTGGAGCCGAGCGTTAAATACGCAGGTGAGCGCTTAAATTCGTCACCACTGATTTCACACCGTCTGGCGCAGCTTGAACGATACCCTGTTGATTCCCCCGTCCACGCCGGCGCAGCTCCAGATTCCCCCAAGCTGCAGGGGAAGTGCACGGAGAGCAGCCTGCTGGTGCTGCTGCACCACGGGGCCCACAGTGAGCTGCAGTGGGAGCTCTTCCTCGGCGCTCGCAAACTGGACTGGGACCTGGTGGAGCTGGGCGGGTTCCTGGTGGAGGCCGAGGTGGACTACCTGACCGTGGAGATCCCCCTCTACAGCGCTGGCATGAACTATACGGTGACGTAACGTTTACACGGTCTGTCGGGGGGGGGGATTCAGTTGTTGCTTTATGTTTGCGTTATCTTCGAAAGGACTTTTAAAGGAACAAAGATACTTGTGTTTTTAACTTTAATTATGGATTTCAAATGCACACACTCTTTTATTGAAAGCATTCTAATGCAAAGAGGATTTTAGTACATCATGGATACAAAAAATATAATAATAATCTTGATTACAGTGCAATTCACTTCACAAGCATCCTGCTGTCACGCCATCACATTGCTGCTGTAAAAAAAAAAATCCCACTTGCTCCTTTTTCTTTCCCCGTGCAGGATCTGACGTTGCGGGGTCTGGTCGCTGGGGTGGAAGTCTCTGTTGTGGACGCAGAGTCTCTGACAGTGAAGGACACGCTCGTCCACGAATGCACCTTTGCTGTTGCAGAACTACTGGGTACAAACCACCAGCGCAAACTGAAGCATACACTCTTTTAGTTTTGAATGAACTACACACTCGCAGTGTTTCTATTACAGTGTGTTTGCCAGAAGGGAGGATGGTGGCAGTAGTGGACACCACCCACACCATCCCGCCCACTAACCCCAACCGGACCACCCTGTTGGACCCCAGCTGTGTCCCCCTGGAGACGGACAGTGCCAGAGCCCTGTTCAACTTCAGCCTGGACTCCTGCGGGACGACTGTAACTGTGAGCTACCTTTTTTTTAAAAAAAATTAATATAAATCCACATATTGAACATGCTCTCTGGCGTGTTTTTCTGATCTCCTCGCATCTCCTCAGACTGAGGGAGATGTCCTCGTTTATGAAAACCAGATCAGTTACCCTCAAGATGTCCTGCCTCTGGATGATCCTCTCATACACAGAGACTCTCCATACAGGTGAGAAACGAACATGCTAAACCCGGCGTGCCTTCAAATGATGTCGCTGATGTGGGTCTTGTCTGTTTTTAGGCTGACGATTCGGTGTCGCTACCCAGCGAACCAGAGCAGTACTCTCTCCATCCAGCACCCTTTGAACGCCTCTCTGGACCTTTTCACTCGACCAGTCAAACGCACGCGTAGGGAAGCTGCAAACACAGGTGTGTGTGTGTGTGTGTGTGTCTGTAAAACTGTGACTTTAGTGAACCAGCAACTAAATATGCAAATGTGTGTTTTGTTCTCTAAACAGGGCAAAGAAAATGGAGAGTGAATTTGGAGGGACAGCAGAAACTAAATCTAGGTATTGAAACTTTTATTAAAACTGTAATGAAATCGTTGAAACTGTGCTTAATGTTCTACACAAATGTACTTTGTATTGAAACTTGAATGCTGAGACTCATATAATTTATTGTCATTAAAGTTGGTGTAAAAAACTCAACGTTTAACCTCTTGTCTCTTATCTGGAGTTTCAGTGTGGACCACATGGACGCTCGTCTCTGTCCTGCTGCTACTGACGCTCGGCTCATTGCTTTCTTCATACACAACCTGTGAATTAAATAAATGAACACTGTTTTATTTAACGGTTTTATTGGGTCTTTGTTGTGAGTTATTTAATGTGTTTTCTCTGTTTATCCTGACAAGATAAGACATAGGAAAAGATAGTTTCTCCTTGCCTACATCAAGGACCTACTAAAATAAACTATTGCTGCTTTATAAAAGCTTTTTCTTGTATACCAGGTCCACAGATAATGTGTTAAAGAAGGTAAAGCAGACAGAAAACTTACTCATTTCATAAAATAGACCTGTTTGATGGCACAGAATTACATCTACAGTAACGTTTTGGCTTTGTGGTTTAAGCGCCCTGTTATAAACATGCAGCTTAGTAAGACTTCTGCAGTGCACATCGTTAATGTCATTTGTGACGCATGCTTTTTTTGCCTGTGAAGAAAATAAGACAATCCACTGATTGGATATGAGCTTGATTGATAAAGACATACACCTGTGGGTCACCTGCAGGCCTCTGATTGGTTGGTGACCAAACAGACTTATAAAAGCAGGTGCAGCTGCAAAAATGTGATTATAGTCCCAGTGGTAAACTGGTCTTAAGCCAAAACTATGAAACATTTTGACAGTTTGTAGAAGAGTTCTTCATAAGGAGTGTTGTGATTGTTACTACATGATAGCTGTTCTCTCCTTTTACTGGGAACGAGCCTCACTTTGAGGCTGTTAAGTCCTGCAAAGCTTTAGGGACAGCAGGTGCGCTCACTCTTGAGCTACATTTGCTTTTAAAGCTCATTTGTCTGTTCTGACCCGTTTAAATTTGGCTATTTTAGGTCAGTAAACATTGTCAGGTCAGTCTTAAGTATTAACTCAATAAATGGCGTTGGAGAGTCAATGTAGCTTAAGAGTGAGCACTACACTAGAGCCTACACCTGCTGTACCTCATAAAGCGATGCAGGATTTAACAGCCTTGAAAAAAATGGCTTCCAAGGGTCATTTACAAGCTGCTGGTTTACATTATAATACATGCTTTTGTCTTGACAATTAAGCATTGCTCCTGTGTGTGTGAACAACTGCACAATTGATTGTATTCCCAAATGGGAAGATTTTTAATGTCACCAGCCAACAATGATTGTAAACAACTTTGACACTTTCTTCATGCAGGAGCGCTTCATGTCATGATCGATAGCTAGCCTCGCTGCTAACCAAGACGAGCTAAAGTGATCCACTCGCTTATCCTATCCAAAATGGCACTATGTGGCTGCATGGCGTCTCCTCCGCCAGCTTTTATAAGTCGGTTTATTCACCAATCAGAGGCCTTCTGGTGTTACAACCACATGTGTGTCTCATTAGCGATCAGGCTCACTGCCAATCAGTTGAGTTTTGGCTTTCCAGCCTCGTGGGGGAGGAAACTTATAAAATGGATGCAAGACACTTTGGCCCTCAAAGCAAGTGGTTCAGTTTAGCGTGTGTTGGTTGGCAGGTGTAGTTTGCTAGTAGCTAGTTTTAGACACTGCCAACATATCAGTGGCTATGGCCTTTTGGTTCTGCCTTGGGTAAGTCTATATCATTTTGTGGCAGCCAACAGTCTATGTAACTGTGTTTTTGCAAGCAGCAGACGCATGCTTTTGTCTTGCAGAGTTTCCTTCCTCCTCTCTGTGTGGTCAACTGCACAATGTTCTGGCATTCCCAAAGGTAACTGATATATTTGGCTCATTGAATAACTTATAGTTTCCATATTTTGACCTTCCCTTGTTTGTGCCCAAAGGAGCTCTTCATGTGGAGTGTCGTGATCGTTACTTCATGATAGCCGTTGATCTCTCCTTCACTGGGAAGGACATTCACTTTGAGGCTGCTGGTAAGTCCGCTATCGTCTGAAACGGGGCAACACGTGCCGTGAGGGGAAATTGGTATTTTCAGAATTCGTATCGCATGAATGGTGCACCTTCAATCCAGTATTCAAGTAATTAAATCATTGTTTGAAGTCTCAAACAGTGTTTTTTTAACAAATTAATCACTGAGCTATTAGATGGGTTTACTATGCTTTAACGAGACCAGATTAAGACATAATATTAGGCTTCTTTCCTCATGTAATATTTGTCTTCCAGATGGGACGGGTGTGTACGCCATCACCAAGCGGTATGCAGCTCAGTGCGGCTACAGCGTCCGTCTCCTCCCTCTCCAAAGCCGCTTGGAGCTCCGAGCCTCTTACTTCAGCTGTCACACTGACAACAAGGTGCGTACAGATATAGCATGTAAAACATTTATTTTACGTTTACTGCTTAAAAACTACGTAATGGTTTACTCTTGATCTTTTAGGATGATGAGGTCTTCACGTTTAACTTCAACGTGATTGTAACACGCGACGGAAAGAAGGACTACTATCCTCTGAACAGGACCTGTTTGCTCTCTCTGCCCTGGTCTCCCAGAGAAATTACCTGCGAGGAAAACTACATGGAGGTAAGCTTGTTTACTTTTTTTTAAACCAATGAAAAAGTTTCAGATGTTTACTAATTACGGTTTGTTGTTAGGTCTCTCTAAGGAGTGAAATCACCTGTTCCCCTCGGACAACAGCGGAAGACTGGACGTCTCTCAAAACTGTAAGTTTAACATGCTGAATGGATTTCCCCATTCGGTGCAGTCAGGTGCCACCTTTTCTTTGTTTTTTTTAAGATTTTTAAATCCCCCCTCAGGCACATGCCTCCACCACCTCGGACTGGCAGGTGATGTTTCAAAACGAGGCGCAGTTGCCGCCCATGAACCTCTCTGAAGCGCGCAAGCAGGGCTACGAGTTTCTGTTGACCAATGGAAGGCTGGTGTTTCGCACGCCATACGGACAACTAGACCTTTTCAGCACGGAGGTGAACACTGACGCATAAATCTGTCTTGCGGCATCGAGTTCAAAGCCGGTATTGATATTTGAGTCTCTCTCCAGGTGGATGGTGTTCCAGTAGAGGCCGTCCATGCAACTCTGTTCTCCAGACAAAGCTGGGTTGTCGTCATGGTCGACCTGGTGGCCGCTTGCTCCATGCGTCAGTATTACAACCGTTTGTGCTCCTTCTCCCCTCGATAGGAGAGTAAAGCTATAATCCAAGTGTGACGTCCACAGATGAAGGATCCTATGACTATGACGGCTACATGATGTGGGAAACTCCTACGGCGCCGTACCCGAGTCTTCACGGCACGACGCTCAACATTGGCCTCAATGGTGAACTTGTGGCGCAGCCAGTTGCTGAGGAGAGAGGCTTTATTGTGGAGAACAACGACAAAGCAGTCCAGATAAGCTTCCCCTATAAAGCTGAAGGAGGATACAGGAAGGTCAGGATAACTTATGAGTGGATAGATGTAATCATCAGATGCGTTCATGGTTTAAAAATAAGACGATAACAGACTACCAGGCGCATCAGAATGTTTAGTGTTTTATCTGTTCTGCGTATTCTGTTTCAGAGCTTTGTGAAGGGCGATCTCTATGAGTTTTATGTATTTCATCTCTACTTGGAGCAAATCCTAACGGATGAGGATCACTTGGAAACCAGACTACGATTTCAAAGGACTCTGTCCACGCCTCTGCTGCCGCGCCCCATTTTCACTGAGAACCAAACGGTTCTCGACGAACGCACATTCACGGTCTACCTCGGAGACGTCCCTCAAGACGTACACTTGGCTGCTGTTTATTTGAATGGGCAAGAATTTGCGGTTACTTTTACAAACTCAATCAACCACACGATCACTAAAGTTCTTCACCCCAACGAGACTCTCGGCTACACTCTGAAGGTTTCCTTTGACGACCCGGTTGTCGTGCAGAAGGTAAGAGATCTTTTCAAAGGAGCCTTTAAAGTCTTGCGACGGTCAGCCGACTACAGACATTGTTTTTTTTCTTCTAGTTCTCTAAAGATGCAGTTCTTCAGTATAGGCTCGACATGAACTTCACGTTGACGGTTTTGCCTGAGAACAAGTCTTTTTACCAACTGGCACGTATCGTGGCATTCACAGACATTCGTAAGTCCATTCAATCTAGTTCGTAGAGCTTCATCACTGTTTGCATTAGTGGTGAGCGTCCCGTTTTGCGTTTGACAGCGCTACCAGTTATTGATGCCGTCTGTTTGGAGTCTGGCATCAGCTTCAAACTGGACCACCGGCCTTTTGACTACCCCTTGGAGATCAGTATCGGCTCAGACCTGCTGACGCCAGCGCTGGCGGTCCAGCGCGGCTACATCATGAGCAACGATAGCCAGCGTCTGCTGCTCGAGGTGCCGCTCTTCACTCGTGGCTACAAGTACCAGGTGAGAATTATTGGAAGCATCGACTTGTGTCCTTCAGTTGATTTGAACATGGGAGATGAATGACGAAGCTGCTTTTATTTATTTATTTTTTTTATTTTTTTTTAATAGAACGTTACGTTGAAAAGCTTCTTCGGCTCCTTCAAGATCCTTATGCGGCGTCATGAGTTATCAGCGGTCCAGAGCTCGACTATCAAGACTTGTCTGTTCTCTACTACTGAACTCATTAGTAAGGGCCTGCTGTTGCTTACTTTGAGAGCTGGCGGGTTCTCTGTGTTGTTAAAATTCCTTAATTCCTCGTTCTCTAGTGTGTTCAAATGATGGGATGATGACTGTGGTGGCTGACTTCTCTCTGGCCATCCCAAGTGGAGGAGTTCCTGCAAAATTCAACCTGGCCGACAAAAACTGTGAACCCAAGGAGACGGACGGCACCAGGGCTCTGTTCTCTTTTCCACTCTACAGCTGTGGCGCCACCATCAAGGTCGACTGCTGCTGCACATTTCAAACTAGCGATGCCATTAAAACGAACAGATGCCTAATCTAAATGTCCTTTTGATCAATATTTGCATTGTTTGCTTTTTTTTTTTTTTTTTTAGCTCAACAAAGAAAATGTGACCTATCAAAATGAGATTTTCTATAGCAGGCCGTACCTCGGTAGGAATACGGCAGTGTCTGATGATGCTACTGAAGGGTATGTATCACAATAGTGTTCAAATGAAACATTTTTAAATGCTAGTTAGCACAAGAAAAGGGGAAATTCATCGTGTTTCTTTCTTGCAGGGTGATCATGCAGTGTACATATTCTCTGGCTGGTCTTCATCGCCTCTTCTCAGTGTTAAGGTTCGAGTCTGACAAGGTTGGTGTCGGCAGCATGACCCACACGACACGGCCCACAGCAGGTAGAGGAGTTCGTTCACTTGTCTGGGATCAGTTGTCACTCGTAGTCGTATTGGGTTTGAGGAATTTCTCATCTTTCTGAAGCTATAGCGCTGCAGAGTCCCACCATCAAGCCCACTGCAGCACCTAAAACCTCACCTGCTCGTCGACCCGTCCCATACATGCTGGCCATCCACCCCACTGCTCGCTACATCAAACTTCATAGAGTTCGAGATTTTGACACGGTTGTGACGAAAGGTGAGCACTTAACATTGGAAATCTGTAATTACGAGCTACGGTGTCACTTTGTTCAATTTCTCTTGACGTCTCTTCACAGGAGGGCGACGATTCTGGAAAACTTTTAACTTGAAGAAAGTGTAATTTTTTTTTTTTTTTTAAATGTAACTTTTTGAATTTAATAAAGCTGTTTTCTTAAGTGTTGTGTCAATTAAATGAATCCCCAACTTCTACTTCACAGACATACATTTAGACACAGGAAGTTTAACATAAGAAAAAAGACACAGAGTTGTGAAAGATTAAAGCTTTCTAGTAATTCAAGTCGCCCAATACATGTATAACAGTATCTGATTTTTGTATGCATCTTTAAAACTACTGAATTTCTGGGGGAAAGTACTAAATCTAATAGTCACTATGCCAATTTGTAAAGTTGTAGTAAAAAATGGTTTCACCTTAAGGGTCATAACCTTATGGAAAGGATACATTTTCCAATTCAGGAAATGTCCTTTGACTCGTCTTACCCTTTCTACGGGCACTTCAAAGCATCTGAATACTACTTCCCCCTCCAATATGTGTGAGCCTAATCCATAAAGTGTCCTTGACTCACCCAGGACATGAAGACAAACTTAACTTTTTAGCATGACATGAAAGAACACTTAAATGGGCTTTTGCATTTTGGGAGGGTGAATTATAAAAGGACATATCTGGCTATGACACTGTTTTTTTTCTTTTCTTAATTAGACACACCCGTTTAGTGATTGCAAGTCAGTCAAAAGAACGGGGTCTCCAACGTCAACCAGCAGGGGGCGCTAGCAGTCTCCCCAACGACTGTTTGTGTATTACTTTTCTTGCCTTTTAACACAACGCGTGAGTTAGCCAACGAGCTGGACGACGCTGGTTCACTATCTTCGCGCCACGCCGCTGAGCAGAAAGGTCAACCATGAACAGCGAAGGACACAATGTGAGTTTTCCATCACGCGACATTCAACCAGAGAGGACACTCGTCGTAACCACGTCCTCCATGTTTCTCCTCAGGGGTCACGGCGGCCCACGCTGCCTCCTCTCTCCAGCCGGACCCTGCACCACCCCTCCCTCATGCCCATGTTCCTCCCCGCGGGCTTTGCGCACCATGTCCCCGACTGTCGCAACCAAACCTGTGAGTCCGTTTCTTTCACCCACGTTGCTTTGAAACAAACCGTCCAGCTGTTGAAGCTGACGACGTGTCTTCCCCCTCCAGTGCTCCCAATCATCCCAGCAGACTTCTTCTACATTGACCCCACCATGGGCTGTGGGCAGAGGGTCCCCAACATAGTGACAGAGCTGGGGGTGAGTCTTCAGCACTGGTCTCCATGAGCCCCATCCATACTGAAGTCAACATGGACACACTATCATAGACACTAATGTTAGAGATGTTTTGTTTACAGACTCATCTTTTTTTTCTTCTTCTTCCCACACAAAATATAATAACGTTTTGGAAATGCTGCAGTTAAGTCTGGGCCTCTGTCAAATCCAGATTAAGCCCTTTTCAAGACCCTTTCTAGTTTAATTAAATTATTTTATATTAAGAAATTAGTAAACAAGAGTATATTACAATCTGTGTATATGTACATGTTTGTAATCAAACGTAATATAAAATCCGGAGGCATGTGGGAACGTATTGAGCACAGGATGAGGTGGTTTGGCCGGTCCTCTGCTCTTTGGGTTGTGGTAGATGGTAATGTTTATACAGGGGCTCAGACAGAAGAGGACATTTAATAAGTTTGGCGACTCGAGCAAGGAAATTGAGACCGCAGGCAAAGGGAGGAGGCAGTTTGTTTTGACAGTGAAGCGGTTCATTTCAGGAAATACCGTCTTAATATTGCATTTTGTGAAAGCACCAGAAATGCTATAAAAGAAAATGTTTTCAAGTAAAAGCAGCTGTTTTTCCAGCTTTTAACGTTCGTAATATGGAAATTTAAGACATTAACGTTCACATTTGCTGTGTGCAGCTTTACGACTTCATTCTTGTCTGTTTTTTCACGAAAACTCTTCCCACTCATCTCTCTCCATCAGGTTTTAGATTGCTTCCAGCTCAACACTCCGACACCGGTCATGTCCGCCTTCCCGGCTCCACCAACCCGTCCAGACCCATTCAGATCAGGACCACACCCCAGCAGGGATCTGGGCAGCCTCACCTTCACAGTAAAAACTCTCCACATTCCAGTGCAGCCAAGACAGGTCGTCCTCCAGCTGACCCAGGAGGAGGACCAGGCCATTACTAATCTCCTGAAACTGCACCACCAAGAAGAGCCTTTGCATTGGGGCTCAGCTGAGGGAGTATTCAAGCCCCTTTGTAACGATGTGCCGTCTGAGAGGGAGGCCAGTTTGCAGAGTCAGTTGCAGCAGAGAAGGTGTTGGTCAGATACAGAGCTCGAGGCAGCGCACACCCTCTCGAATGGCTTCAGGCTGATGGAGGAGGACAACATCTCGAGCCTAAACTACTATAAACCTGCAGCAACACGTCCTGATCCTCCGCTGTACCAGCATCCCGAGGAATCATCAACAAACACTGAAAGCCAACACAAAGCCCAATATAACGTTAGCTACATCGACTTTAGTTGTGCCATGGAATACGGAGAAACCGGCTCGGGGGATTTGGGGTTTGTGGTAAAGAAGGTTGTCGATGTTCATCTGCCTGCCCGTGAGTCTTCGCTGTCCTCAGACTCAAAGACAAACAGAGGATCAAGCGCCTCAGAGGTGAAGTGGACGCTCTCAGATTCGGAGGGAGAAGCTGTGGGTGTTCTCCTCAGCCTCGGAGACGCGGACGCGCTGGCAATCGTGTAGAGATTGTCTAAAACCTGTGTGTCTCCTTGTCCCTGTAAGGGACTTTACCTCTTTCTCATTATGGAAACTATAAGAGTTGAGGGTTCTTTGCACTTTAAACTCATAAGGGTTTTGACTTTGATAGACACCAAAACCCCTTAATTTTCTAAAATAAGAATCTAGTTCTCACTTAAAGTCTCCCTTTATTTATTGCACATTTGTCTCGTAATTTTCTATCTACCGTATCAGTGTTCAATAAAAATGATCAACCGTTGAGCCTCTATTTAAAAGACACATAATTTTTAATAAAATCACAACTACTGCTTTTGAAGGAGAGAATACCCCCTCGCTCATTATTTACAACATATTGTACATGTACAGCATATCTATCCACAAATAATATCCATGTCTTTACTGACAACAAGCTGCAGGGGGCGCTAAAGTATTAATCCATAATGGCTACTGACACGAGCTAACAAGGTAGTGGACAGCACAGCGACTGAGCGGCTCCGCCCATATTTACACACGTTCAAAGCTCGTAGGTGTATTCAGTGTTTCCAGGTTGTTCAAAGGCACTTCCTGATTTACATTTGTTTTTTAAAAAGGTGTTCTTTTGGTGAGAGAAATTACTTTACCGCCGAGTATCACACAGAATGTGTTTTTCTTCTTTTGTTTGATACAAGATTCTTAAAAAAACGTGTATTTCCTGTATTCCGGCTCACACGTTGAACATGTGCGAGCAGGTGCCTCGCTCTGACACGGGAGGCATAAGCGGGAACACCCAACCCTGTTCCTCGCAGCGGCTCTGATATTTATACGGTCTTAACAGGGCTATTGCGAGAATGGTTGGCATTTCAAACCTGCCGTGTCGTAGCCGGTGAGGAAGCAGATGTAAACGCCACTCCAGCTGTCAGAGGCAGATTACTGAATGCATGCGTGCACATTCCCAAAGTCTCTGTCGTAAATTATCACCTATGAGCTTCCGGCCTCACACTCCAGTCGTATAAATAAGGTAATTATTACTGTTGTGTCACATGATCGTCACTCTTCTCCTTTTTTATCTTCCATTTCCTCGTTGTAAACAAACACTTCAACTAATAATCTTCGTACAAAGTTCACCTTTTTGGAGAGTTTGTATCCGTACAGCGTCGTATTACAGTATTCTTTTAACGTAAACATCCTTGATCCGCGGGTCCTACTGCAGGGTGTTGGCCTTGCTGCTGGCGACCAGGCTGGCCACCTGCATGACTCTGTAGCGCTCTCGCAGGTTTCGCCGCCTCACGTGCTCGTTGGTGATCTCGATGACGTTCGCCGCGGGGAACCAGCCCTTCTGGCCGTCGGACAGGCGGATGCCTTCGTAACAGCCTGAGAGGGGAAGTGGGAGGAGAGAGGATGGGTCGGGAGGGGAACAAACGAGGGGGAAGATTGGAGGTTTCTGTATCGTTCATGCGAGGAAGTCAAAAATAAATCAATAAACTGCTCCGGTGAGAAGGAGGAATGAGGCAGTCATGAGGATCAGGGTGCATAAACAAGCAGAGTCAAAGGAAGGCGCACGTTAATGGAGGTGATTGATGCCATGTCGGCACACTTAAACACATTGAAACCCTTTCTTGGTCTGTTTAAATCCACAAAAACGCTGATAATGACAAATATGGACGAGTGGATCAAATTATTTGAGAAGGTTCATATCACTTTCGGGCACTTTCAGCTGCGGCGCTGTGCTCTGCAAAAGAGGAAATGTTTACAACCGTGTGTATCTGACAAGCTCTTCTAATCGTTCTTGTGCGTGTTACCGGCTCTGTGGAAGTCTGATACAAGTCAATGAACTCTTTCGTCCGGGTTTCCCGTCCTCGTTCTTACCCTCGTTGGTTTTGCGGATGACGTTGACGATCTCAGTGGGCTCCAGGGCGAGCTCGTCTGCCTGCTGGGCAATGTACTGCTCCACACACTGCACCTGAGGACAATCTGACACACACACACACACACACAAGACACTATGGGTGTGAAACACACACAAACACGTACAGTATATTCAATGTGTGTGCATCAGGTGCGTGTCCTCACCCCAGTCCTCATAAATCACTTCTTCTTCATCTCTGTCCGGGTTGGTCGGGTTGGGGAAAGCCGCCATCCACCTGTGCATGTCTGACCTGTTCACAGAAACACAGCTCAGAACAAATCCTTCAGACGATCCCGCAGAAAGTCGGGTCGGTTTGTGCGTCGCGCAGCGCTACTCACTGGGAGGGAGCTTTGAGCAGCCGCTCCATCATGCGTCCCTGGTGGTTTTCCAGCAGCGTGAGGTTGAAGCAGTGCTCCAAGGCGCCGACGCTGCCTCCGCCATCCTCTGTTGACTGCACCTGTACCAGAGAGCGGTGGGCGTGGTCGAGAACCACAAAGCGCTCGGCACTGTCAGAGAAACAGAAGGACTTCAAAAAGGAGAAATCGCGTGCAGTGAGAAATACCGAAGCGTGTGTTTTAGATTTTGTTTCACATGCATGTGGATGCAATTCTTTTTTAAAACGCATCTACCGTCGGTGTGGCAACGACGGTATGTTTTAAACCTACTTATCTGTTCCTCTAGGTTCTCTTCAAACACTACTTCCTGCTACATTTGAGGAAGTTTAGACTAATTTTATTTTTGATGACCGAATGTGAAAGAGCCGGTTTTTTTTTGCAGTCGGTTCTCGTGCTCGTCATGACAATGCCGACAAGCTGATTTAAAAAATACGGACAGTTACTCCGTTCACCATCTTAGCTGAGCTTGTTAGCGCGCTAGCATTTGGTAATCGGCACGAAACAGGAAGCACACCGGAGTCTGATGGGAAAGCCATTCGTGTTGCAGGTGTTTGGTCACAGACCAAAGTATTGGACAACTTTAAAATGTGGCCTTGTGGACGTTGGACGTCTGTACAGAATTTCCAATCCATCAAATAGTTGTTGAGGTATTTGTAAACCGACCGACCCCTGACAAACTCATTGCCATCCCTGAGGTTTGTTTCCTACTGGTGTTTAAAACCGACCAGCTGTGCCCTCACCCCTTCTTGGCAGCGATGATGAGCAGATCATTGAAGAGGAAGAGGTAGACGGGGTTGAACTTTGACCTCATGTTGAAGATAGTGCCACCTTTGGACATTTCCTGCAGCTCCCCTTTCTTCTCCAAGTATCGCGTCTGGGAGATGATGGGGACGGCCTGGAGGAGACGCAGGCAAAAGTAGGTCCATGTTGCCGTTTTTTTGAATAAAGAAATTTCTAAGAGGGGCTCAAATCCAACAGAAATACTGACATATTATAATTGTGCACATGCTTCTTGTGTGTGTGTTTGAGTTTACCTTGAGCTTGTCAAACTCCAGCGTTTGATTGACATGGTATAGCTCCTCCATCTGTCGCATCTTTCCCACCTGCGTGTTGCACTCCTCGATGATCTGAGGGATGGTGGAAAAAAGAGACGCAATCGTAAAATCTCTGCTGACGTTATGTATAGAACTGGCTGCATCTGATTGAGAGTATCGGGTTCACTCCTTTGACAAATGTCTCCCTGTTTGAGCAAACCATCCCGCACTGCCTTTGTCCTCGGTGGCAAGTATGATTCACCGCCACCGCCGAGCTCTTTCAGTAGGAGATCCTTCACTCAGACAATGGCTGACATCCAATATCCAGAGGCCTGCGAAGCACTCTGGAGTCTAATTGTGTGGATATGCAGGCAGAAGAGAGGGTGAGGGGTGAGGGGCCTTTACCTTGGACACCGAAGTCAAAGCCTTGGAGGCCGTCTGCTCCTCTTTCGTCTTCTCCTTTGTCCTCCTCAAGATGTTCTGAAACGACAAACAACAACTTTGTTTCTGCTACACGGACAAACGGCATCAACAGGATACATTTCCCCCCCCCCCCAGCCAAATGCAAACAAAGGTCCGGAGGTTGAAGCAGGGTGTTTGCTCATAGGTCAAGGCAGTGGCGCGGCTGAACGGGGAGGATTACGCTGGCATGAGAACATTCCAGGAAGCAACACACCGTGATGGACTCGGACTGTTACCTTTCAGTGGCTGGTAGGAAAAGAGATGGGTCAGTTATACCGAATGAACTGGCATTCTGTAAAGGCCGCGGAGCAAATCATTTAAAGGTTAGGAAGGCTGACTGCATTGTAGTTACATACCTGTGACATGACCTAACAATACGCTTCTTTTTTCACTCGCAGGGAAAGAAAACACAACTGCAAACTGACTCACAACCACGAAACGATTGAAGCAGACATTTAATTCCCCATCGGATCATGTATTCATTTCATTACTAGGATGTAGACGAACTGAAACACAAAAAGAGACAGGCCGCTGTTAAAAACAACGTGTGCTCCTGTGACGTCGCTCACCTCAAGGAGCATTTTGATGCGTGTTATTCGCTGGAAGGGAAGCAGCAAGAAGGACATGAAGGGCAGCCGCTGGCATTGAGGCGACTCCTGGAGACGAGCGATGACCGTAGCAAACTGTGCGTTGTTCTTCCTGCGGACAAACACGAATGCACATATCAAAAAAGGTACGCAAGGCAGCTCCGATGTTCATATTCGTGTGAAATGCGGCGACGGAGGGAGAAGAGGGAGAAAATATTTGTGAGAATTCCTCACAGGAGCGAGGTGTAGGTCTTTTCCTGGTAGAGCTGGTTGCGGACGTAGTCGATGTAGGCCTGGAAGTTGTGCTGGGCGTGGTAGTGGAGAATGTCACAGATGTCCTGGAAGACCAGGTCCTTGAATATGCGCTCCTCCAGGTCCTTCAAGAACCTGTCAGACAGCAAAGGTTTCCCCCCGAAACTTAAAGAACAACCAGGCAAAGACTGACAAAAATGACTCATTTCGTCTTTGTTTTTCCTTCCTGTCTCTTGGCATCGTTGTCCCACGTGACCTTATGCTAGTACAAGTCATCAATCATCCTGTTTCCCCTTTCCTTTTATCTCCCTTCGTCCTTCCTTCCACCATTTCTCACCTCTCGCTGACCTCTCGGACCCTCAGGATGTTGGAGAAGAGGGTTTTCTTGTCTCTGATGATCATCGTCTCCTCTAGCTGCCGGTTGTTCAGGAAGTGGTCGGTCAGAACTCGCAGTGATCGAAGGTACGAGGTCTCGGATGTCAAAACCTCGAACATACTCTGCCAGGGACAAAACAACAAATATATACTTCAGCCGCAGATGTGCTACGTAGGTTTCCTGTAGAAAACATGTCCGAGGTTCTATCTAAGGAGGGAAATGTTGGTGGTTTATCAAAAAATGATCGTCATTTAAACTATTCCTTGTCCATGTTATGCATCACTTATCTTTTACTTCCTGTACTTAACAGGATGCTTTTTCCTTGCTGATGCTGGAAAGTTGACAGTGAAAGCTTTCATGAACTGGGTATGTCGTGAATCAATATTATATTACAGCGTGAGTGATACAGTGAGGCGGAGTGGATCTAAATGTATATATATAAAAAAACACCACATTATTATTTCACGATGGGATTTAAAGCTCGATGCTGCAGCTCCCATTTCTGTTCTCCTCGCATGATTGATCTCTCCTCAGCACATTAGCCTCTCCCTTCCCTCCTCTCCTCAGTCCCTCACCTCCTGGTACTTGCACTGATCCGGGGTGAGCTTCTCCAGCACCCCGCCCTCCCGCACGGCCGGGAGGTCCTGCCACAGGGTGCTCTGGCTCGCCGGGGGCACGAGGCTGCCCCTCGGCGCTCCATTTCCAGTAGCAGTAGCAGTCCCGGTCCCGGACCGGCGAGCGGTCCAGTCCATGGCGTAGTCCACGCTGGTTTTGCTGATGTTGCGACATACTGTCTGGCGTCGGATCTCCTTGGTGATGACGGTGGCGCGGTACGTCTGATACAGAGGCTCTGGGGGGGGGAAACAGGTCACACACGGGTTCTTAGTAAATCCCAGTATGCAAGTAAGAAGTGATAGTGGTGACGGCCAGCAGACAAACATGCTGACATTACTGGGACTTTTTCAGTGGACTCTCCTTTGTGCTTTTATGTTTTCTTTGTTACAAGTGTCCGTCTTACCATCCTGCAGCCGCGACTCCCAGCTGAACGATGACACCCTCCTGAGGGAGTTGCTCCTGATTGGACGCCTAAAGCAGGAAGTATGGAAAGAGGAAGGGATCAACACGGGTGACAGGAAACAGAATTATCCAAGCATCAGAGCAAATGGTACATTTGATGTTGATACACACAAAGCACTAATGTTGACTGTTGACATTTTTTTCTTATCGTCAACAAATCCCATAAAAAAGACCAAACCCAAAAATGTGTTTCTGCTGAATACTATCTGTGCTGCTCTAAGCTCCAGCTGAAGAACTAAATATACAATAAAAGGCTAAATAGTGTCTTTAAACCGCTGGCTATGGAAACTAGACAAAACAGCACTTTAGTTGGGGACTATTTTCTGCTGCGGATGAACACACATTTGGTGTGCTCGTCAGTTTTTACAACAGCAGGTGCGTACATGATTGATTGAAAGTAAACTACAGTGCATAAATATCCAGTGCAACAGAGCGCCTCATTGGTTTTTAGTAGTTAGGATCCACTAATGGGCGGCTTTGGTCTATTTTTTTTGGTCAAATACAAGAATAACAAAATATCGTCAGCCTTGTCCTTTTAAAAATGGAAGTAAGAGGTCAAGTGAGGCTGATAACTCACGGTTCTCCAGCCGAGTCCTCGCCTTCATTCCCTCCATTCTCCTCTCCGTCTGAGGAGACAATTCAACGGCGTCATCGCTTTTTGATCACACACAGAAAATGTACAGTTTGTTTGCTCATCCCGGGCAGAAGATAATAATGTTTGCTCCGCACAAACCTTTTTTCGGTGTGAGCGATTGCATGGAGGCACTACTGAGCCTCCTGGGATCCATCTTTGGCGGTGGAGGTGGCGGCCTGTGGGGGCTGGGCGGAGTGACGGCCACCTGGGGGCTCAGCCCGCTGGCCGCCGAGCCGCAAGGGGACGAGGGCCGCAAGTTGCGCCGCTCCTCCGCCGTGGGCAGCGGCAGGGCGACGCCCCGGTGTACCGGCGTGAGGCTGCGGCCGTCGTGACTCACGGGCATCCGCGGCGGGACGGCCGGCGGCGCGTCGTCCGGGCTCGAGATGGGCTCACAGTCCATCTGGAACTCGGATGTGGGGTCCGAGGTGCTGTAGGACAGCTGGGACAGGCGCGGTGGTTTGCGTACCCTGATAAGAGGAATATCCTGCTCCTTACACAGCGACGTGGACGTTTTCGGCGCGGCGGCGTCGACCACCGGAAGCGTGGCCTCGTAAATGTTTTCCTCTTCGGCTTGAGTGGGCAAGTAGTGAATTTGGGGCGACTGGGCCCGTTTCGGGGGCACCGGGGGCGACTGAGAGCGAGTGATGGCGAGGGAGGAGAGGACGGAGCGAGGCCCCGGGTCCGAAAGTCTCCTGTGACCGTCGGCGATCAGAACATCCAGACACTGGTGGAACTTTGCCTTGTTGTGTTTCAGCGCGTCGCTCTCATCAATCACAGACATCTTGTCCACGTCATCCCCGGCCTCCCCGGCCTCCTCCCCACCTGTCACCACCTCCGCCTCCTCCTCCCAAGTCTCCGCATCCTCCCCCCTGTGCTCTTCCGCGTCAGTCTCCTCCTCGACTCCCTCCTCCGCCCCGCTGTCGTCCATGTCCACGGGCACCCATATCAGTTTCATGCCGGGCCACTGCAGGTGGCACACACAGCTGCAGTTGGGCTCGCAGCTCGGACCCAGAGGCGTGTGAGGCCTGTGCTCCGCCTCCGGTTCACCTCCTCCAACCAGCGGAAGCTCCACCTCTTTTCCATCCGGCGCTGCATTGAAAAAGACGCAACGAAGATTAGCTTCTTTATTTTCCACAAACGTGTCACAAAGCACACACATTTTGTTCGTTCCTGCAGGAAACGTAGCGCTTCAAACACTACGCTAATAAAGTGTGACGGAGCGGTTTCCTGCATACTTCTATCCGACATGTGTATCCCCCGATGGGGCGGCACACTTTCGTAGAGAGCTTTCTTTTCTTTTGAACTTCACATTGGCACGCGTTGGACCGTCGAGTCAGCAGTTCATCAATATGCAAATACAGCAAGTCTGCAAGTGGGGTCTTCAAATATTCATGGGAAGCTGGGAGCGTTGCATTGGGCAAAGAAAAAAAATCCAGTATTGACAAAAGGAAATGGAGGAAACAGAGAGGAAGAAGGTCAAATGGGGTCACATGAAAGGAAAAGAAGATGAAGTAAAAAATTTTAAAAAAAAAAGCCCAACTCAATATCCAACATTTCCATATTAGCCAGTACAGACGTCTTATGAATATAGGAAAATAAAGAGGATTGCAGTATTTTAAGATAACGCCACGATTTTTACAGTTGCTTAATTGCTCAAATATCACCAGTCGGGCTCATAGGGATCATTTGATCAAACTATTTTGATCGTGGAAGAATGTGTGACGGTTATATTTTAGGCACAAACTCCTAAACCTTCTCTGGACCCGACCTTTTCCACAATTATCTTTCCAAACAATTGATCAGAAAGATAACTGAACCGATGAATCGTGACAGAAAATAATCGCAAGTTGCGACCACGATCTCCAGTAAAAGATACGTATTGGCCTTTGAAACACGGCATGTGGACGCATGGCCACAGAATCTGGCTTCTTTTACGGCTTGTTGTTGCCAACGGGGAACCAAAACAACGAAGTGAAAGCGCAGTGTGCGTCGCGGTAGAGGAACCACATGAATCACAGCTAATACAAAGACTTTGGCTTCCTTGTCGAGTCGGGACAAAGCTGAACATGACACATCGATTGACACTCCTCTGTCAGCGAGCTGTAACTGAACATATCCTGCACAGACACGCACACACACACACACACACACACACACACACACACATATGTGACCAGCTGACTGAGAGAACCTGTTTATAGCTGTTGATTCATATTTTATGAAGTACCACACCTGACTGTTGTGTCCAATCGTGTAAAATGTATGTTGTTTTTTTTCCAGTTTTATTTATCAAAAACTTCACTCAGTCTGTGAGACTGTGAGAGGATAAAGTTCATCGTGACCGCAGAGTTGTAGCGTCAATAAGTGACTTCAAATGATTCCAGCTCTGAACAATAAAAGTTATCTCAGGGAAAAATGATTTCCAATAAATCACATGACACAGCTTCCTGATGCTCACCATATCAAGTTGGAGGCGGGACAACTGTTGTGTGTCACTCCTGCCGTTATAGGTCATCCTGTAATAAACACCTAAGCTTCACTTTTGACTTTATTATTATCCCGAAGTTAACCAAACCAAGTCCAGGTGAAGACGACAATGTGCAGTTTCAAACGTGTGAAATACATTTAAAAGTAAAATACTATATATATTAAAACGCAGGAGATGAAGCCACTGTACCTGATCGACCTCCTTCCACACTGACGCCGTCCTCCTCATCACCTTTCCTCCCTCTCCCCTCCCGCGCGATGCGGCTCTTCTTCAAGGGCAGCGGCGGCGCCTTCTCAATCTGAGGCGGCAGACTGGTGCGGCGCGGTTTGGGCTTGACCGTCGGCGGCCTTTTGAACCGCTTAAGTGACGTCGTTACTTCGGCGGTACCGTTTGTGGCTCGTTCCGCCACCTCACTCGAATCCTGTTTGCTGAACTTGTTTACAATACTCTTGACCTTCCCTCCCGAAACGCTCGCGCCGCTGCTGCCTCTGTCCGGCGAAGGAGGGGAGCTGGCTTGTGGCGACGGCTTGGGAGGGATCTCCGGTCTCGGCTTGGCCTCCGGTTTGAGGGGCAGAGGCGACGCGGGCCGCTGGGACGCTCCCTGGACCGACATGGTAGCTTGAGTCTTCTCCCCCGATGTGTTTAACTCCCAGCCCTGACCAACGAGAGGTCAGGCTTTAAGGGCAAAGGTCAATGTGAGCATGTCATCGTCACCTGGTGAGTAAAGACAAAGGAAAAGAATGTTTAAGACCAGTTTGACATTATATAATGAAATGTCTGAAAGTACATTTTCTGGCATTTTCTTCATTCGACATAAGGCCGGGATTTGGGGACAAAAGAGAGCGACTGACTGAGGAAGCAGCGGTGACATAGTGAGCTGTGCACCTATCCGTTATTGGTTCTCAACCTCTTCGGCTTGCGACGCCTTAAAAAAAAGCCCAGCTCACGACAATTATAGTCACATTCTGTAGCTGAAATGAACATTTACACAATCAAATAAACACCACATCCACTCAGTATTTGCATTACAGTATAATCTCGGGATAAGACTTTGGCGCTCCCCCCCTGTAAGGCCTCACAGGAAAAGGAACTTTGCCCCGTAAGAAGCCCACTCCTTACAGGAGATTATCAGGCTATAACATAGATGACAAGTCTGTTTACAAGCTGACGCAGCAAAGGAAAAATCCAGCTACAAATAATGGATTTTTCAATCCTAAAGTTGCCTAAAAAGCTTCACTTCACCGTGTAAACAGACACAGTGAAGCGACAAATACAAATGCCAATACTTCTGTGATTAGCTGGTAATTCATGTGTCATACCTGCGTAGCAAGCGGACTTTCAAACAGCTTCATATGATGCATTATTGTATTTCAAATTAATAGTTAACCACTGTTTCAATACAGGAGGGCCGACCACAAAGGGCAAGACAGTCGAGGGATGGTTTCGATACAAATGTGCATTTATAATCACCATTTACAGGTTTAATAGCCTCGAGCGCCTCGTAATCTTTTACCTTCAAGCTACATTGCTTTGTTACACTCCTTTATATTCGTTGTGTAACAATATTGTCTGAAGTCGTCACATGATGAAGTGCCACCCATTAAACACAGACAACTCCTCACTAGGAATTCAATAAGCATGCGACAAAACCGGTAAAAAGAAATTAGAAACACACACCGCTCCTTTAAAATTCAAACACAGAAATGTCCTTATTCATTTCAATGAAGCTGTCACTTCTTTCACAGGAGTGCCTAAAAAAAAGAAACGTGACGACAATAATAAGAAATGTCAGCTTCCATTGAGGCGACCAAATGGCCACGCTGCAGATTCTTCACATTGTGTGTTTGTGCGTGTGTGTGCGTATATGTGTGTGTGTGCAACAGCTGATGCAATATCAATCCAAAAGAGGGTTAGTCATGTTATGAGTCATCCAGAAAAGCGAGTCAAGGTAGAGAAGACGATGTTACTCCATTCAGTTTGCTCCAGGCTGAAATATCTCAACGACTATTTGCGGCTTTTTCGAACAAATGTTGAGACAATCACTTGTCAAATAATGAAAGGAATGACACCAAAACAAATGTGTTCTTCTGACAGTCACTGGTTTCAGCTTCTCAAAAAGGAGAGTGGTCAGCATCATATTGCAGACAATTTCATACCTTGAAAACGGGACATTTGAACACGTCATCTTTGGGTCTGGAAAAACTTCTGATGGGCAATTTTGACCTTTATTTGTCTCTCGCGAGTCAGCCATTTTTTATGCAAGAAGAGCAATACCCAATTTGTGGAGTACCTCATTACTGGGACATTCACAAAGTGCTCCCTTGCTTTGTGAAAGATTATAGAGGCTGCTCCTTTTATATAAAGTGCCGCGACCGGACCGGGCAACATTTTTGAGAAATTAATGGAGAGTACAGCGCAGCGGATATAAACAAAAGCATCGCCACAGTCAGCGATCCAGGTTTAACTCACTAAAGTCAACAACACACAACCAGTCGCTGTGTGTTATTGAGAAAGTGCACCAGCGGGTCAGACCAGTTTGGAAGGGATGTGCATGCTCGCCAGTGAGCTTAAAATAAAGGAAAAAGACAGATGAGGTTTCAAGTTTCAGTCCGACTGGAAAATGTTCCTGGTCAGACAAACAGCATTGGATGGTTAGAAAATGGCATCGTGTGAATGTTGACTGACAGACGGTTCCCTTTTCTAACCATCGACCTCGGTTCTTCTTCTGCCGCTCCTTGTCTTGCGTGTTTTGTTTTGTTTTTGCAGGAAACATCAGCAGCGTCTATGTGGGTGTGAGGGTAATGACGCTCTGTCCAGGTTTCAGTTTTGTCCCTCCGGGTTATTATCATGCTCCACAAGGTGACATATAAACCTCAGATAAGAGGGTGTGAACGCTCACAAAGCACTCTTCTACAGCGGGGGTAACGTGCTCTGAGTGTGTGTTAATGCACTTATACACCAAGTGAGAGACGAGACTTGAGGTTACAATTCCCCCCTGACTTTCTTTCAATCAGCCCCCCACCAGACTGCACTTCTCTTTTGTCTCCTTTTGCTCTATTGACCTGGTTCGTTCAATGGCTCCTTTCGGTCTCCTGGACGCTCCGCGCTCTCAGGCGGGGTCAGTGGGACAGTCATTCATTCCAGGAAGTGTATTTGTCCTGCCAACTCCAACACATCCCAGATATGGTGCGATCCCTTAAATCAGAGCAGTTTGAGAACAATCCTTAAGTGCTTGGACACCCATCAACACAATGCTCTCTCTCGCTCTCTCTCTCGCTGTACAGTATGCCATCTGCTCTGGACACTAATGGGTCAGTGTGTATACAAAATGGGTAAGGGGAGGGGGCTTTGAGAGAGCTACCACTCCAATTCATGTGGTGTGTATAAGCTCCACGTTGGACAGGAAGAGGGGACGGAAAAGGTGTGTGGAGAAGGAAAACACACACGCACACACACACACACACACACACACACACACACACACACACACACAGGAGGGAAGTCAGGAAAGAGGAATATCCCCATATAGAGTTGGTGAGGTGACTCAAGTTGCAGAAACAATAATGATATGTAAATATAAATGTAATATTTGGGCCTTTTACACATCTGAAGCTGCCATCGGTGGGCCAGTGACCATTAGTATAACATGAAACTCCATACAAATGTATTTTAGCTTTAAAAAAGGTAGACTATTCATAACATGCTCAACATTAAAGTTTGCCTTTCACGGTGTTATGTGTGTCCCTAACGGTGCAGCCCCTGCACACTGTAACCTGCATTAACAAAATGGGATCATATCCCATGGTACTGAACTATTTCAAGATATTCCAGGGTTTAAATCATTCACATTTCAGCGTGACAACGTCCCTGTAATCGCATGAACCCTGAACAAGTGTCCCCGCTGCTTCCTTCAGGGCACAGGTGCCTCCAGACTCACGCAAACCTCACGCGCTCAAGGACCCAACATGAAGCAGAGCCACGTAAAACATGAAGGAAACCTCACCGGTGTCACTCGGGCGCGTCTGGCTCTTCCACTCAGTCATCCGGCTCTATGTTGGCACTCCAACATGGAAGAAGAAGAAGAAGAAAAAAAAACGCGTTTTGCTCGAAATCGGTCCAAGGCGCAGCGACGTTACTTTACACGCAACTCGTCCCGCACAGAGACAGAGAGAGAGAGAGAGAGAGAAGAAAATAATATTCTGTTACTAAAAATGATCCACAAGCAGCTGCGGTTTCTTATTGTGTCTCTGACTGGCTGCTTGTGTGAGCACCCATCATCCCACTGTTGTTGTCTCCTTTGTTACCAGCAGCATGTATGAGAGGAGAGGACGGGAGGCAGGAGAGCAGCGACCCCCCCCCCGAGGGCTCCACGCACAAGACACACGTCATGACGCGCACAGCTTCCTGCAAGGGATTTCAAAACAAAATGTGGATTCAATCACTGTCAGAATCGGAACAGATTATTGCCAATGTACGTGACACGTACAGGGAATTTGACTTGACGGAATGTGCATGACAATACAAAAATATAATTTAGTAAAAAAAAATTGAAATTTATTTAAATTTACAATTGAAATATGGTAAACAAACAAACAAGATACAATATATTGGTATTATCAAATGCACTCCGTACAATGAAAATATCACTTTCCTCCTTCCACACAGGAATACAATAACTTAAAACTTAAGGTACACATTAAAATTAAGCCCGCCTGTGTGGTGGGTTTTAACATTTGTTTTACACGTTTTATAATGTGTTTTAGAAATGTTGTATAGTTTTCTGTTTAAGTCTGTGAGAGTGTTCTGTGGTTTACCTGCAAGACAAATTCACCATCAGGCACAATAAAGTTATAATAGACCTGAATCGAACTACGAAATGATTATCATCAACACATATTGTGTGATGATAAAGGAATATAAAATACATGTTTTTATTTACTTTGATAACAAAAAAACAACAACTACATTTAAACCAATTTAAAACTAATAAATAACAATTATTTATTAATAATACGGGGGGAAATAAATGGATTACATTACAGTGCTACGCTGTTGCTCACTACAGATGAAATTCATTATTAGCGCCATTTATTCACACCTAGCATATTCACAATTAACTGGAATTTTCACCAGCCAATTTATTGACAGTGCGAAATCACAAGTGAAACACGATACAAACGAGATCTTCAATTTTCCAGCTACATGCTATTTTATTTCATAATATACATATTTTAATTTAAAGATAACACTGCCCTTCCACTTTTTTTATTTTGGCACTCTTATTTTGAAGGGCAAAATGTCCCAATTCTGTCACTTCTTGGGTATTTATCATATACTTCACTTTTCTTTGGTCTTCCATTCTACTAACGTCCCAGAACCTCTTTAAATCTTTACATATTTGTTTTATTTTAAGGTTGGTATTGCAAACGTATTTTATAATGTTTACTGACAGTAAAGTTGCTGGTTTCAGTTTAAAAGTGAAAAACGTGCTGCCACTCATTTAATACCAATAATAATCATTACCTTTTTTAACAACCAACGCAGTTCCATAATGTTACGGTGTGGTGACCACAGCTTGTATATTAATGTCACGTGATACAACATCGAGCAACTCTTTAAGGTAGATCACGTGCTACAACCACAGACAAGGCCCTCCCATAACCTCTGTATTTCATATTTGTATCATACTTCCACCTAGCGCCTGAGATCGGAACCGACAGTAGTGTCCATTAAAAGAGATACTGGAGTCATAATATTTTAATGGTTCTGCAAATCAATATATTATTGACGACCGCGAGGAAAAACTAAATAAAAAAATAGATGAAAAGTAAGTGATGGCACTTTTACTTTTCATCACATTAAAAAAATTGGATGACTATTTAATTTTAATGAACTTAATATTGTATTTATTTACTATATAACATTTCTGATTTAGCAATTTAAACGTTGTACCAACTTCCTTATTAGTGTTGACTTGCCATTATATTTCTGACAAACTAGCTTGTCATAAAATCTTTACTTACTATCTTTTACTTAGCGACGTTTTACTCATTGTCTCATAATTAAGAATATCATGAATTTGACTTAGAAAGTAAACATGTTTAATTACAATCTCATAATGTCAATATTAACCTAAATGTGTACTTTCTATCTCATCATTTTCACTTACCTTTTTTTTGTTTTACCTATGAAACCTTTTTCTATTATTAATAATTCATTATCTATGTTTTCCTATCCTAGTGAAAGTGGGCTTCCATATATCTAGGCTGCATATAACCTTATGTTAAAAAATATATAAGTATATAGTGGATGCCTCCTGTGGAGCCATGTGTGGAGCACACAGGCCATTATGAATGAGAAGTAGACCCGGTTAGTTTAAAGAAACTTCAGACGTTGCGAGGTCTGATTACTTGAAACATTCTTTCACTTATCGATTACCCTTACGAAGACCACATTTCACTCTTTCACATCTGGGAATAACAGCAGAGTGGGAAGATGGAAACTAAACTCAAGCGGGTCTATTTAAGTTAGATGCTCCTGTGCGCAAAGATACTGCGGCATTTTCCTTTATACTCGGTGAGACGCAGTGCATGCTGGTATCACTCCGCCGGCAGAGGAAATGCTCCTAGACCAATCACATCTGTGTTTACACCATCACCTGTCAAACACACATCCTCTGCTATAATTTCTCTCTGAAAGGTAGGAATTCTGTATTTATTTAATGTTCGCAGTGTCTCTAAATGTGAACACCGCGGGACGGACTCGGGGTCTGTTAATACCAGCGAGGAAGCCGGTTCACCTCCAGCGAGAAGCGGCTGGGGTTAGCAAGGTTAGCGCCCCCGGAGCCCGGAGAGCTTGGTTATCTGTCCGCCTGGCTTGTTTTTTAGCCGATTATCAGAAAGTCCTCGCGCTTAATCATCTGAGAGGAAGACGAGCGCTAGCTTCGCGAACTCGACTCTCTTGGCGTCTGAAACCCCTCCGCGCGTGTTCCCCCTTCGCGTTCGCGGAAGGTTAACGTCGCCGTCGAGCTAACGGGAACCGAGACGCGCGGCGCATCCTCGAGCGAGAGATGAACCGCGGCGGTGTGGGCGAGCGACAGTCGCGTTCGGCGGAGCCGTTAGCTCGCGCGCAGGACCCGTTGGATTAATCCCAACCGTCAGAGCAAATAAGAAGCACTTCTTATTTGTCTCCGGAGTTTCGGTGACAGCGGTATTTGTGTCGGTCGCAGCCGCCGCTGAGTTAACGTTGAACTGTGTTGCAGCGAGTTGCTCTTTGTTCCTATTTTTTTCAATTCTTGGTCTCACGTTAAGAAGGTGTCACTTTCTTGCAGTTTCTTTATAATTAACCCGGCAACAAACAGTGGAAACGTTACTTTAAGAACATGTCAAAAATAAAAAATAAAATAAAATAAGTGCTGCCTTCACAATTGGTTTAAAAACCTTTTAGAATGAACGTAGTAGCAAAATATACATGAAGATTAATAATTCAAATGATTCATTGTGTGAGACATCTCAGTCAGTTACATGTTGTTATAGTTGCAGTAATTACTATTGCTGCATTCATGTGTAAGTAGCTTTTTACTATACTTAGCAAGCTAATTCATGTGTTTCATCAAATTGACATTTTCCACATTTGTCGTGCAACATTTTATATACACATTTATCCAACACTTTAAACTGTGAAGCCAATGTACAAAAAAAAAAAGTGTTTTGTTTGTTTCCCAAGTGCAGTACAGAGTCACATTTTGTTTTTTCTTACTCTCGAATTTCCTGGGCCATTGATTTTTTTTGTGTGTGTTACAACTGTAAAGGTGGGGAGGTGAGCAGAGAGATGGGAGGGGAAGAGAAAGTAGGAGAGTGAAACAGATCCAGACGTGTGAGCTGCAGTGCAGTGTGGGTGTTCACAGTAACAACCCATCCTCCGCGCCGTATACCTTTTTTGATTTACAGTGTTCGCTTTCAGTCTTTTTCTCTCCCCTTCCTGTGCACCCAGGAGCTAAAACACACACTCAGACTGAAGCGCCTACGGTAGCCGCTAACTGGACGGACTCTCTGGCAATTGACCTTTTGCAGGTAAGCCTGGGCTCCCTTTGTACTACACTATCATACAATAGACACGCTACTAGCGTTTGATCAGCTTTTACACATCTTTTACCTTCGTGCTGCTGTTTTTTTTATATTTCCCTATTTCTTTTGCTTTTAGAAGGGCTTAGAAGTGTCTTTACCAGCAGGGACAGATTCCACATGACAATTATGATCCGATTACACACAGTAACATCCCACAGCGAGGGGGTGGATGTGCATACTTGTCTGTGAGTGAGGAAAAACATACATTTAAAGCAAAAATATAACATGAGTGATTATCCATAATATGTTCCGTTATTTTGGATCATGACTTTGTCTCAAAGAGATGTAACAGACAAGCTGATTTCCCCTCTTAACTTAATTAGAGAACAATTTTTATGAGGTTCTCGTAAACATGTGTTTTTTTAGCGTTTTAATGATTTTCATTTTATCGCTGCACCAGCAATTAAATGTAATATCCTCCCTAAATCACTGTCTCTGTGAAGACCTACAAGAGCTTGTGAATGTGATTCACAAGGGATGCAGCCGTTGTTTTTAGACGAAGACAGCTGACTTGGGATAACCCTGTCCCCGAGGCTTTGTGGCACGGTGTGTTTGTCTGTGGCATGTAAAGTGTTAATTGGAGCATCTCGGGTGTAAAATGCAGCACTGGTGCAGTGAAGTAAATCTTCTGGGACTTTTGGAAAGCAATCCTAGAGAATATGCAACAGGGCAATCAAAGTAGGAAGGAATAACAATATAAGAGTTTGAAACAGGTTTTTGTGTTTCTGATGGCGTTCTGCAGTCGGATCGTCCAGTTATTACTTTATAATAAAACTTCACCATCAAGCGATTCAACAAATTTCCTCCTCAGAAATTCTAAGGTTTGATTCCTTCCTCTCTTTTTTTTCTCTCCATCCTTCACGCCTCTCTGTTTTAGTGGAAAAGCGGAATACGTCTTGAATCATGAGCTCAGTGGCAGTGTTGACCCCGGAAAGCTTTGCGGAGCACCGCAGTGGCCTCAAGGGCCAGGAGATGACAGGTAAGAGCCGCCCGTCATCCTTCTACCTGTTTTTACTTTTGTTAGAAGGTTTCACACAGCGGCTAAACACATTTAGAATTCCCCTACTTTGCTGTGCATTCTCACTTTTCTTTTTTTCCATCTCTCTGTATATAGATTAACAACCCCCATACTATCGCTCTATCCATCCATACATGCATTCTGTTTTCTTTCTCCATCCTCACCTTCATCCCCGCCTTATTCATCTTTGTCTCTCTGGGCCAGGCTGTGTCCCGGAGGATGAGGCCTACATCCCGACCTACCTGGAGGCCTTCCCTCCGCTGCCGGAGAAGGGGGCACCAGGGGAAAAGACCGGGGAGCCAGTTTCGGCGTGGGGGGGCAAGATCAGGCCCATCAAAGCCTCCGTCATCACCCAGGTCAGGCAGCCACTGACTACAAACACAAACAAACAGGCAACATTATATAGCGTTAGAAACACTCAGTTTCTAATGTACCAACCATTTTGAAGTCACTCATGCAAAAGAATGCAACGCATCAATATTATGCATCGATGCTCATTCCTCTGCTCTTTAGATATCTTTCTGATAGTGACTAAATTTGGCCACAAAGCGGGTCGATAAGATGCACCAGTTATGGGAAAATAAGCAAATGAGACACGTTGCCTGAAATTTGAACCTCCTCCTTCCTCTCCTTTACCCTGCTCTGTGTGTAGGTGTTTCACGTGCCCCTGGAGGAGCGTCGCTACAAGGACAACAGCCAGTTCGGGGAAGGCGAGGAGGCCAAAGTGTGCTTGGACATCATGCAGCGGACGGGCGCTCACATTGAGCTGTCTCTGGCCAAAGACCAGGGCTTGTCCATCATGGTCACCGGCAAACTGGACTCTGTCATGAAGGCTCGCAAGGAAATCGTCGCTCGCCTGCAAACGCAGGTAAATTCCCCTCAGTGTTTTGTGCTTTATTTAGTTTTATGTTTAAACTGTTGGGTTGCGGGATACTGGCTCTATTGAAAAAAAAAAAGCTTTTCTTTGGCTGAATGAAAAATAAGCAGTCCAAAGCATCGAGCAATTGAAATTAGTTCTTTCATTTTGCCATTTTAAAAATGCCTGTAGTGCCGCTTTTTATTATTGATACATTGAGTGACGATATATTGGTCCAAGCACATTGTGTGCTAGTGATGATTAATGTGTTTTTAGGGATTATATTTTTCTGTATTTTGGTACCTCACCAAGTCTGTGTTTGAGTGACTGAAGTATAAAAGGTTTTGTGTCTAAATGGTGAATACCCGTGGAAAAATGCCACAGAGTAACAGATGTTTCTTTGAAGAAGAAAAAACGACTCGCATCACTCAAACTTCTGAATGGGACCCAAGGTTTTAATGCAACATTAAAAATGGGACATCTGTCACTTTTATTGGTGTTGGCCTTTTTTACATCCTCACAAAATGATATAGCATGGTTAGTTCTTACCGTAGCTTGAAGAATCCTATCTGTGCGGGCAGGCCGGTGCAGGACAAAAAGTTGAGCTGAATAATGACCGTCAGCTCCCGAGGGTGGCCTTTCTGGGCTTCAGCAGTAAACATGCTGATTTCCACTTCAATTGGTGCACTGAGGTCCACCCGTACGGCTGAGCTGCAGTTATTGATACAGTAATGCAGAAAAACAAGCCGTCCTCTTCGCAAGGTTAAATGCTTTTGTTTTTGTTTACCGACTGAAAACTTAAGTAGTCCATTGTTACTGAAAAATAGAGAATGTATATTCTACTATCATGGAAATGTCAAAATCGCAGCTGCTACTTCAATAATTCTATATTTTTATGGATATGTGTGACCCCTAACTTTGTTAGAAAGATGGACATAATGCTAATGAAAGAAGTTCAGCCTTTTTCCAATGCAAGTCTGAATAAAACTTCCGCCCTCTCCTCCCAGGCCTCAGCTACGGTCGCCATCCCCAAGGAGCACCATCGTTTTGTCATCGGTAAGAACGGTGAAAAGCTGCAGGAGCTGGAGCTGAAGACCGCCACCAAGATCGCTATCCCACGTCCTGACGACCCCAGCGCCAACATCCGCATCACTGGCACCAAGGAAGGCATCGAGAAGGCTCGCCATGAAATACTCCTGATCTCTGCTGAACAGGTGAGCTGTGGGGTTTTCAAGTCCTCTTTAAAGATGAAGGCCTAAAACCGGAAGGAGTAAAAGGTTAAAGGGCTAACCCCCTGACGCTCACCTGCTCAACAGGACAAGCGCGCAGTGGAGCGTCTGTCACTGGAAAAGGCCTTTCACCCGTTCATCGCGGGCGCCCACAACCGGCTGGTGCAGGAGCTGAGCCAGGAGACGGGCGCCCGCATCAGCATCCCCCCACCCAGCCTGCCCAAGGACGAGATTGTCATCACCGGGGAGAAGGAGGCGGTCGCCCTGGCGCTGAGCCGCATCCGAGCCATCTATGACGACAAGGTGTGTTTGATCAAAAACAAACGGTTTCTTGTGACCATGGAGCTCAAACTAACTCACCTGATAGATGAAGAATTGATTTGTAAAGGCTTTTGTCTTTACTGTAACTCCAATGTATTTGACTGTGTGGGTGGACTAACAATAAAGACACACATCATGTAACAGCAGCGTTCACGTTCCAGCTGGGGACCTTTTGTGTCATACCATACCGCTATCGCTCCCCTCTATTTCTACTCTCAACTGTTTATAAAGGGCAAAAAACTGTTAAAAGCAAGTATTTTCTAGCATCTAGATAAAAAATATAGTTATTAGTTGATTGATCATTTGCACTCAGTGCTCTTAAACTTTAGTACAACTTATTTTATTACCATAAACTGTTAAAATTCTAATTTCCATTGTTTCTATTGTCTATTTATTGTTTGCTATTTTACAGATTTTGTCAAATTCCCTTTTGCTTCTATTTTTAAAAAAAAACAACTATTTATTTGTTTTAGAGATTTTCAATCTTTCACTGCTGTTGAATTACTTTTTCTTTTCAAAATGTGAAAACTTTCTAAATTGAGGATCCGGAAACATATCAACGTACGCATCGCAAGAAGCACTAAAGCAAAACAAAACATGGAAATCAGATTAGGGAAAGTTACTCGCTTGTTTGTTGACATTCCTACCGGCTCTTGTTCTCGGATCATTGCGACAATTTGTGGTTTTTCAGTATTTCATGTAAACTTTCAGTCTGTGCTACACTTGACCTGAATGAGGCTTTGTGGCTCGGCAAAGAACTGCTGATATTCACCCTGTGGTCTTGTTTTTTCACCACAGTCTCACTTTTTCACTCTGCTGCCTGCATCTTAAACCTCATCTGCGATAGCGATGTTTGGTGACGTTACACAGACTGTGTGTTTGCAATACGGAGGTTTTATCATTGTTTACAACAGTGGTGTTGTTGTTTTCACACACAATAGATTGATGGAACGTGGAGAGGAAGTGTGTGTGTTAGATGAATGCCGGCGATAGGCTGGCCGGAGATAATGTGGAGAGAAAATTGGATTTCACCAGAGAACAACAGGATGAGAATGCCAACGTCGTTTAGTGCATATGCATGAGAGGCAAAAACTAATATATTCTCCTGCATTCAATCACTCTCCCTCGCTGCTCACTTCTTGCCAGCTTATTTCCTTTTGTCTCACTGTCGCGTCTTACTCCTTTCATCTGCTCTGTTCTTCCTCTTTTCTGTCCTTCCTCTTTTCTGTCCTTCCTCTTTCTACCTCCTGTCGTGGTCCCATCCATTCCTCAGCGTGCTCCTCAATTCACCCGCTTCCTCCCTGCTGCGCTTCCTCTCACGGCCGTCTTTCTTGTCCGTGCGACTCACACATCAATTCTGATCTTCTGCCCATCCCACCCTGCAGAAGAGGAAGACCACCACCATCTCCGTGGAGGTGAAGAAGTCTCAGCACAAGTACATTATAGGTCCGAAGGGCAACACCCTGCAGGAGATCCTGGAGACCACGGGGGTGTCTGTGGAGATGCCTCCTCTGGACTCTGGCTCAGAGACCATCATCCTCAGAGGGGAGCCTGACAAGCTGGGACCGGCGCTCACACAGGTGTACGCAAAGGTAAGCAGAGAGGTGGTTGAGAGTGCGCGATGATTATCTTTTTTGTCGCACTAGCCACTCCTCTCACATTACATGACATTACAGGCATTTGATCCATTGTCCATATAACATGCGCTGGTGCAGCTTTAGTTCGCAGCCAGCTATTTGGAGATTTCAGTGAACTTGTGAATGTAAATTGTACGTGAACTTGGAACCTTTTTTGTCCGTGCGCAGGCGAAGAGTGTGATGGTGGTGGAGGTCACCGCTCCGGCTTGGCTGCATCGCTTCATCATCGGCAAGAAAGGACAGAACATTGGGCGGATCACACAGCAGCTCCCACGGGTAAGGAGGAGGGAGAGAGATGATGGGAGTTAGAAACTAAGGACAAAACACCCGGGTCTGCTCCTACAACATGACGGATTATTAGTTCTTGCAGTATTGCCCAGAGACCGCAACAAAACAAGAAGACAAGCGAGCTGGCTGCTAATAACAGCGATGTATTTGCCACAAACATGAACGAAACAATGCAGTGTGTAGATGTCAGTCGTGAAGTGCATGTATTGGATGTGTGTATGTGTGGCAGTGTGTATAGGAAGAAGCAGAATACAAAGCAAAGGAACAGTGTCATGCCGTCAGCAGAAAGGATCTTCTACCCCGGAGAGCGAGGCTGCCGAATGAAGGAGTCGGATGAGTTCAGGTGTGGCTCATTCAGCTGATGATCCCCCATCAGCAACAAGGACACATAGTGTATGGGAGTAGGAAGGTCGTCACATAGTGCAAACCATGACGGAGGTGAAGAAGAGGGAAGATGTAGAAGCGACAGCAGCATGGCGGAGGACACATGTAACATATTCTGAGATGTGTTTTATTTACTGTGACACATTGTGAGTAAGCCATTTCATCTTTATTTGTGTGTGTGTGTGTGTGTGTGCATAGGTTCACATAGAGTTTACTGATGGTGAGGAGCGCATTAGTCTGGAGGGTCCAACAGCGGAGGTGGAACAGGCTCAGGCCCAGATACAAGAGATCATCAAGGACCTGGTGAGTATACACACTTAAACACAGACACTCACACACTCACTCACTCACTCACTCACTCACAATACCAGATTTTCCATTCATAAATGTGTCTGTTACAAAAAGCTTGATATGCATCTGTATTTACCTTTAGAGCTGAAATGATCAGTGAATTCATATTTGTTTTAAGTGACTGGCTCCTGTTCAAATGTGAGGATTTACTTTATTTCTGGGGTTTACATCATTGTGAACTAAATATCTTTTAACTTAGTATTGTTTTGAGTAAAAAGGCTCAAAACACAGGCAAATACTCCTGATATTATTTCTTATTTCATTAATTTCAAGGTGGTTCACATTCTTACCCACAATTACATCACTGCTGTCAGAAGTTCACTTCTATTCCCTCTCAGAATAAAGATACTTTGAAAGACTTAAAGTGACCAAATGGGTTCAGTACTGCAGCTCAGGGAGCACATTGAGTGATAAATGGCTCTCTGTGTCCAGCTGGTGAGGATGGACTACACTGAAGTCATCATAGATCAGCGTTTCCACAGACACCTCATCGGGAAGAACGGAGCCAACAGTGAGTACACTTCTGTTCCCCTGACCTCAGCAGGAAAGCAACCCGTCAAATACCAGACGTTTTATTTCCCTCTGACTCAGTCAATGTAACCACCTTTTGAGGTTTAACTCTTTTAGTCAGAAGCATCACATCTAGATGACTTGTTTGCTTGTCCAATGACAGATCGGGAGAGTCAGTTAAGAGACGCTGCATGAAGTTGTGGTTTCAATCATGCAAAACAATATAGGTTTAGTTATACTTGTGTTGCATGTTTGTTGTAATGATCATATTATGTTACAGCCTGCTACGTGGGTCTTGACACACAATCTGGAACGCACTTAAAAGACATTTTAAATTCATAGTGAGTCTACAAGGAAGACTTAAGGGCTTGAAAAGTAGCTGTAAAAACTTGTAAAGCAAAGAAATAAACTAGGATGACGGAACAATTACCAAATTATACAGTTTTCTTTTTTTTAAACAGCCAATGTGCTCTATGGCAGACAACGCTTTTATTTGTGAGTTTTTTTTAATGCAGATTTGGGTGAAAAACTTCTTACACATCTTTGAAATGTCAACCCCCTCTGTCACACCATCCATCCCCTCACGACAGTCAATCGGATCAAGGAGCAGTACAAAGTGTCGGTACGAATCCCCCAGGACTCTGAACGAAGTGGCCTGGTCCGGATCGAAGGCGACCCTAAAGGGGTCCAGCTGGCGCGCAGAGAGCTCATTGAGATGGTCCAGAGGATGGTGAGAATGGGGTCAAAGCTCTTTACACAGATTACAAAGTGGCCAGCTCACACTTTTTTTTCCCAATTTCCAGGAAAACGAGCGCACCAAAGACCTGATCGTGGAGCAGAAGCTCCATCGAACAATCATAGGTCAGAAGGGAGAAAAGATTAAAGAAGTTCGAGACAAGTTCCCCGAGGTGAACATTTCCTCTGACCCTTCCTGCCCTTTAATCTCACCGTTTATTGCCAACAATGTAGTTTCTAACCCAGTGCTCATTCATTTTGACAAGTATCATCTCATCTGCTTCTAGGTCATTATCAATTTCCCCGACCCGTCGCAGAAGAGCGACATCGTCCAGCTGAGGGGGCCGAAGAACGAGGTGGAGAAATGTGGAAAGTTCCTCCAGAAAATCATTGCCGACCTGGTACGACCCGGCTCGCTCCGTCTTTGTCTCTTCGCCCGTCTCCGTCCCTCCATACGTGACTTCACAGCAGCTTTCTTTCTCTTCCAGATTGAGAACAGCTTCTCGCTTTCTGTTCCCATCTTCAAGCAGTTTCACAAAAACATCATCGGGAAGGGCGGCGCCAACATCAAAAAGGTGAGACTTTGAAGTGGACTTTGCATTGTTGCAATTATTTCAAACAATGTTCTGAAAGTACTGCTTTATTATTACATTACTGCTGAAATCTCCATTTAAAGTGTTTCCAGAATAAATGTAACGTCATGTTAAAGGACGAAAATAACAGATGTTGTTTGACGCCACCAGATCCGTGAAGAGACCAACACCAAGATCGACCTGCCGACAGAGAACAGCAACTCCGAGATGATCGTCATCACGGGCAAGAAGAGCAACTGTGAAGCAGCCAGAGAGCGAATCCTCGCCATCCAGAGGGAACTGGTGAGAGATGCAGGACTGTTTTTATCGTCTGCTGCAGCTTCCGGGGTTTCTGGTCAGAAATAGATTTTTGTGTTTACCTTCCTTAAATGGATGTGATTCACAATATTGAGGCATTTAGCAGTAATATCCTAAAATCTGTTTTGTTTTCATGCTTTTTAAAGGTGTCAGCTAGCCAGCTTTAATGTAAATAATTATAGTTTCATTTTGATTCAAATATAACCAAAAATTACAACCTAAATTATCATTTTTACACCCAAATTTAAAGCTCTTGCCAAACAAGTTCACACATTGCTGAATATTGTTTCAAGTAAACTCTGCAGTCGTGCTGTCTGGTGTTTTTCCCACGCTGGTGATGCGTTTTATGTTTTACGTCAGTGACGGAGCAGCAGCCGAGAGTATAACAGAAACCATGGTGGAAAATCCTCAGGTTCCCACCTTGCCTAGAAAAGTTTCTCGAGTGGATGCTCCAGATAAACCTCAAGGAAGACAAAACGCTGCAAATGTCCCTGGCTCACATTTCTCTCGTCATCTCTTCAGGCCAACATTAAGGAGGCCGAGGTCGCCATCCCCGCCAGGCTGCACAACTCTCTGATCGGCTCCAAGGGCTGCCTGGTGCGCTCCGTCATGGAGGACTGCGGCGGCGTCCACATCCATTTCCCCTCCGAGGGCTCCGGCTCAGACAAGGTCACCATCAGGGGGCCTGTCGGTGAGGTGGAGAAGGCCAAGAAGCAGCTGCTGCAGCTGGCTGAGGAGAAGGTGGGTGGGGGAAGAAAAGTTTGAAGTATGGATACAAAGAGTTAATGAACGCGGGAGCTCACTTAAAATGAGAGATAAGTGAGTAGCCATAGACAGGAAGGGAAGAGAGCTCCAATACATCCTTTTCCTGTTCTTTGTCCTCAGCAAGTCAACAACTTCACAGCTGAGCTTCAGGCGAAACCGGAGTACCATAAGTTCCTGATCGGCCGCGGAGGGGCCAACATTCGTCGCGTGCGGGACAAAACGGGGGCGCGCATCATCTTCCCGTCGCCGGATGACACCGAGCAGGAACTGATCACCATCGTCGGGAAGGAGGAAGCCGTTCGTCAGGCACAGAAGGAGCTGGAATGTCTCGTGAAAAACCTGGTCATTACTACACTCCACAAAAAGTTTCTCAAATTGTCTTGGATGTCTATTTTTTAAGTTGGAAGTGCTAAATGTATTCTCCCTCTCCAGGACGACGTGGTGGAGGACAGCATGGTGGTAGACGCTCGCCACCACCGCCACTTTGTGTGCCGGAGAGGCCAGGTGCTGCGCGAGCTAGCGGAGGAGTACGGCGGCGTAGCCGTGAGCTTCCCCCGCACGGGAGCCAACAGCCAGCGGGTCACTCTGAAGGGAGCCAAGGACTGTGTGGAGGCCGCCACCAAACGCATCCAGGAGATCATTGAGGACCTGGTGGGAGTTTGTTTCAATACAAAACATTTTATAAACATTTTTCTTTTTGAATATATCCATATTCATACACTTATGTAGTGGAAGTAATCCTCCTAAACTCACGACACTGGGTGTCTTTGTTTGCCGTTGTTAACCAGCCGTCTCTCGTCGTCCTTCTCTCTCTCTCTCTCTCTCTCTCTCTCTCTCTCTCTCTCTCTCTCTCTCTCTCTCTCTCTCTCTCTTTCTCGCTCAGGAGTCCCAGGTGAGCGTGGAGGTGGCCATCCCTCAGCGCTACCACCGAGCCGTCATGGGGCCGAAAGGTTGCCGCATCCAGCTCATCACCAGGGAGCACGAGGTCCAAATAAAGTTCCCAGAGAGAGACGACAGCATCGCAGGTCAGACGCGTAACACGGCAGAGAAATGCACCTGCAGCTACAACGCTAATGGTGTTGATACGCTGCCACCACGAAGAAAGCAGAAAAATAAGAGAATAGTGCTCTCTGTATTGAATAAAGAAATATATCTTATCATTATTTTCTATTTTAATTACAAATTACCACCTCTCATCGTCGTATCAGCCAGTTTTTGACGCCGGGTTGAAAAGTGATATAATGTGGCTGCCGGTGGAAATTGACATTGCACCCAAAGTTATATGATTACTTGAGCAAAAGAGATTACTTTTAATGAGTAATCTGTTGTGAAACTACAGGTCAAGATGCTCCGCCACAGGAAAACGGTGACGTCAGTCCAGAGGCGGAGTTTGTTCCCCGCAAGTGTGACATCATCACCATTTCTGGGCGCGCAGAGAAGTGTGAACCGGCGAAAGCCGCCCTGCTGGTGAGCGGTGCCGCTCCTTCAATCCCAGACGTGACGCTGTCTCTTTAATCCATTCCATCAATAATGTTCCTGTCTCTGCTTCCCCTGGCAGGCGCTGGTTCCCATCACGGAGGACGTGGAAGTGTCTTACGAGCTGCACCGCTACATCATCGGCCAGAAGGGCAGCGGGATCAGGAAGATGATGGAGGAATACGAGGTCAGCTGAGAGTCAACGGCGCCATCTACTGGCCATGTGTCCTTCCATACTGCAGAGACGCTTTGTTACTGTGAAACATTTAGTCATTTTACTCGTTGTATTGAGGAGAAACATGGAGTGTATTTAAGGGGTGTAAAGTCGTGTGTGTGTGTGTGTGTGTGTGTGTGCAGGTGAACATCTGGGTGCCTCAGCCAGAGAAGCAGCTGGACGTGATCAAGGTGACGGGCCTGGTCGCCAACATGGAGCGAGCCAAGCAGGGTCTGCTCGACAGGGTCAAAGAGCTGCAGGCTGAGCAGGCTGACAGGGTACACACACACACACACACACACACACACACACACACACACACACACACACACACAGCATTTCCTTAGCAAGTCTCCAACATTATTTCATCATCATATTGTATGTGAGTGTTTGAGGTCTTTGTCTCCCTTCAGGCCCTGCGCAGCTTCAAGGTGACCGTGTCCGTAGATCCAAAGTTTCACCCCAAGATCATCGGCCGCAAAGGGGCGGTCATCTCTCAGATTAGGAAAGACCACGACGTCAGCATCCAGTTCCCGGACAAAGGAGACGAGCAGCAGGTGTGTGTGTGTGTGTGTGTGTGTGTGTGTGTGTGTGTGAACTACGGTGGCCTTCGAGCCTTTATCTCGAGCCGTTAATACACACTTCCTCCTTCCTCCAGGATCTGATCGTGATCTCGGGGTACGAGCGCAACGTGGAGGAGGCGAGCCAAGCCATCCAGCAGCTGGTGGCCGAGTGGCAGGAGATGGTGAGCCGCGAGGTTCATCTGGACCCGAGGACCCACGCTCGCATCATCGGAGCCCGCGGCAAAGCCATCCGCAAGCTGATGGAGGAGTTCAAGGTGAGATGTTCGGTTTGGGACGTTTGCACACGGCCTCACAGTATAATTGTTACTCTGAATACGGAGGCGATACGTTCCGTTGCTGCTGTTTTCTCTGTTTTAACCGCTTCTCCTGTTGCGCTCAGGTGGATATCCGGTTCCCTCAGCCGGGCTCCGACGAGCCCGACAAAGTGTCGGTGACGGGCCTCCCCGACACCGTGGACAACGCCATCGACCACCTGCTCAACTTGGAGGAGGAATATGTGAGTTCTCGCAAACTGCCGTCGTCGCACAATAATGCATGAATTCAGTGTTTCTCTGCCGGCACTTCAGCTGCAAAGTGTCAAATACGTTAATCGGGTGTTTTTTTTCCCTCTCCGCCTCCCCCAGATGCTCAGCGTGACCGAGACGGAGACATTGGCAGCTTACATGAAGCCTCCCTCTCGCTACGGAGGGGGAGGCGGAGCCGGAGTTGATGACAGCAGCGGGGGTCCGGCGAAGGGCTTTGTTGTGCGGGACGCGCCCTGGAACGATGCGGGGAACAAGGTCTGACTTGCTGTTCACCTTTTTAAATTCATTTATGAATGTAGAAGTTAAGGAACAGTGGTACGAGGAATATGAAGCGCGTGTTTGTTCTCATCTGTTTATTCTCAGCTCACAGTCCTCTGTGTGTTTCAGGCTCCTGACATGAGCAGCGCGGAGGATTTCCCCACGTTTGGGACGGGCGTGGCGCCGAAGCAAGCGTCCGCCTGGGGTCCCAAGAAGTTCTGAAGCCGCTCGCCCGGAGGGGAAAACAAAACACTCGTGTAAAGTAGACGACGAGAGACGAAACAAATCTCTCATCAAATTGCTGCTCGCCTTCTCCTCAGCCTCCCTTTGTCTCTCTCTCTCTCTCTCTCTCTCTCTCTCTGTAAAAACTCATGTACCATCCTCCCACAACCAGCCATGATGAACCCTGGGAGAACGATTCCTTCTTCTTTTTCTGATCGGTCTTTTCCTCATCGCTCCCCCGAGAGAAGAAAAAAAAGAACACGGAGAGCTCTCGTCATAGTTCATGTCCTTCTCTCTCCGTCTCACAGCTCCTGGCGATCTCGCTGAAATGTTTCAAAGACCTCTTTTTTCACCCTCGACCTGACGCACTCCTCCTCAAAATCCAACCTCAAACTCACCTCACTGCAGTCCACTAAACGTCTTTAAACGCTTCAGAGTGCTGAATCAGAGACGAGGCGTCGGGGAGGAAAATATCCAGGAGGTTTCAGCGAGGTGGCGGTCGCTAAATCTTGGATTTTTTTGTTGTTGTTTTACTGCGAGAGAAGAGTTCGTAGTCAACGGCGTCTTTTAAGGTTCTTTTGCTGTAGTTTTTACAAAGAGGTCCCTCGCTGGCTCATCTTTTCAGTCACTTATGTGGTGCAGTGGGTGAGGCAATGAGCTGTGTGTGTGTGTGTGTGTGAGTGTGTGTGTGTGTGGGTTGGTGGGTCCTTGAACGGTTTTCACCCACAAGTGTTTGTAGACTCCTCTTTTTATTTATGTCCGAGCTGGAAACAGAAACAGCTGCTGTAGTCGACTCACTGGAGCGTTTTCTTTTTGAATCACGACGAATCAAAAGGTGTTTGTACTGAAGGTCATTTTGTTACTGTTTATTTATTTGAAAAAAAAAAGGAGCCATTTTATTTAAACTACTGTGATCATGTGTTTTTATAAAAGCACTCTGTAGCTTGATGCTTACAACCTTGTGTGCGCGTGACTGAATGTTGTGCGTCGGGGTTTGGGAACATGTTGTTACGTGTAAGTGTACAAAGAACTTTTCGCTATTTTTTTAAAAAACTTGTGTGAGATTTTGTTGTTGTTGGTTTCTGGCATATTTGGAAGATTGTATGTACGTATGCGTGTGTGCATGGAAGTCAAGATGTATATTTGAATGAAGCTGAACCAAACTTTTACATCACCTTTGTCCGTTTTGTCTCTTCTCAGAACTCATTTAGAGGTTTTCACCCTCCGAGCTCGTCATGAACACTTCGACATGCACACAATGCTGCTTACGACCCGTCACCCGCTCCCACCAAACTAACAAATCAACAGCAGCACTTTGGTTTGTCTCATACAGGCGCGTTACGTGCATTTAGTGAGATCACGTAGCAAAACCCTTCATTGCTCTTCTTCTCCAGTTGTGTCCTGTTGCTAAATCGTAGAATTGGCCCAGATTCAAATCGGTGAAATCAAAGCTTTCTTGTGCCCGCAGCCTTCGGGGAAGAGTTTAATATTTTGGAAAATACACTGACATGCTTTCTGACCGAAAATTAGGAGAAGATTGTTGTCCCTCTCAAGTGTGTACGATAGTGTAGCATAAAGACTGGAAGCCGAGAGGGAAGAGAAGCAGACGCCTCTGAAACCTCTCATTCAATGTGAATACTAGCAGAAATATTAAAAGTGCAATTATTTCAGCAGAAATATTTTGCAATTGGATGAAATGTTGTTTGTCAGGAAGTAGTTCCAGCGCCAGTGAACACCTCAAACAACCGTTTGTTGTTCTTACATGTGTATTTGTGTACGTTTTTATAAAATAAGATGAAAACATATTTGATCTCCTTAGCTTATTTCTCAAAATGTGGAACTATTTGAGGGCCGGAAAAGAGCTGGAGACCAGATTGACAGCTCGTTAGAAGAAAAGGAAAAAAAAAAAAAGAAAAGAAAACCTCAGGATCCAATTAGAAAGTCAAAGCCGGTGCAGAAGCGGCTCCTTAAGGCTCCAGATTATTGAACTAAACCGACTATGCAACCCAACAGGATCACACGGCAGATCGCTGGCCGTCAGCGTTGCTCTACTTCGCCGCCGCTGTGATGTCATCCTCGTCCTGCTCGTGTGACAGCAAACTGGAAATCTCTGTTTTTATTGGTTGAGTCTCTCCATTTTTAGATTACTGTGTGTGTCTTTTCTTCAGCGGCAGGACAGCGCTGCCCGGCAGCAGCAGCAGCCTCTATTTCTGTAAAAAAAAAGCTATGAAAAAAAACCCAATATTGGCCTTAATGAGTAATTTAGTCGACAGCATTTTGGAAAAGGTGTGAGTGAGTACGTATGCAACGCTGCAATAACATGTCAGTGACCGGACTTTTTTTCCTACTCTAAATAAAATTCAATGAAAAAAAAAGAAAAAAAGGAAACCACCAGGAGGTTGTCTTTTCTTCACGGCGCCTAAAAACACGACTTGAACCATCTTCATCTCAGCTTTATTTATCATTTTTCATATTTTTTTTTTGATGCAAACTAACTCGTGCATCCAGCGACTAGACGGTAATTCTAGTTATTTCATTTTAAAAAAGGACATTTAAGAGATATTCCCCGTCTTGGCAAGAGTTTGCTCAATGAGAAGATTGATGCCACTCACATTATATTTCACAATATATAATATGTTATCATCTTACTCTGCTAGAAAGTGAATGGGAAATATTCAAATTTTTCCTTTTTTTCTATCAATTTTTTTTAATAAAATCTGAGAAGAAAACATACATATTCATATATTTTTGTATATATATATTTATCTTACAAACTGTAAAGCTTTCAAAATGTAAATTCTTTCAAATCTTATATTTTAAACATTATTTTAATACTTTTACTTTCCTATTTGTGAGGGACAATTGGGGGGAAGTGATAATAAATTCTTTAAAACAAGCATCATAGTATATATGTCCAAAAAGTCATAGTATGAGATGTCGAAAATATAGTCCTACAACATAAACCTGACCTCAATGAGTCATCTACATTACTTCTGCTACACTGCAGCGTCTCTATTTTCTCACTAAATTTAAAGAAGTAACCGACATCCCCACTCGGTCGTCTGCTTTGTTGACAAGCCCGCATCACAAAAACAACAACAACAACAACCGTCCTTCTGTGCATACTGTCTGTCAGTTTATTATTATTCTTTTTTTTTTTTATAAATCAGGAAGATATGATTTTTTTTTTATGTAACAGCCTGTACAACGCAACACACAGAGAAAAAAAAATAAAAATTAAGAACACAATACAAATAAAATTGTACAAAGCAGCACTGGGCTGTAAACAACCCATATAATCATAATATTTCACATTTTTTGATTGGAAGTTTTTCCTCCGTCAGTCGGATCACAGCTGCTCTCAGAAGGCGACGGAGCTTCTTCAGTATCATCTTTTGAGTTTGACTCATCGAAACTGTGCGTCGAAAAATGTCGGGGTCATGTTTGCGGGGGTTGGCTGCATGTTCTGTAGCGGGTTATTTTAATTGTTTTTTATCAAATTGGCACCAGAACTGCGAACTGTGAAAAAGAGACGCTTTGGAAAGCTATTCACATACAATCAATCATTAGGTGGATGTTTTTGAGGGAGAGGGTGAAATAAAAACCTTTTGTAGAAACATTGGACAAATGAAAGCTTATGCTGGTCGACGTAAAAGACCTGAAGAGCCACAATGAATAGCATTCACATGTAAACACCAGCTTGGGGGTCGTGGGGGGGGGGGGGGGGGGGGATCTGGCTGACCAGGAAGTACGTACGGGGCCCTGGACTCTGAGCCGGGTCCGACACGGCGGATGGATCTGAGCGTGAATCTGGAGTAAACGATGACGTGGAGGCGAAGCGGCGGGAAAAAAAACACACACCCGTTTGGCGTCCGTTCACTTGACTACCTTTTACAAGTTCAACATTATGGGATATTCGCTTCCTTGCCGATAGCTTGCAAGGAAGTGAATAAGCTAATTTCTTTATAAAAAAAAATTTAAAAAAAAGATTTAATTCCTTTTTTCCCCTTTTTTCCTTTATCAAAATCCGACCGCGTCTAAAAGCAAACATCTGTATTGTTTAAAACATCTCGCGACGTTTCCTCTCGGGCGTAACAAACAAGCCCGTTGACCTCGATACGCGACTGTTCGATTCCCAAAAGTCCATCTTTCTGTCAAAGCTTCCAGTTTTAAAACCCGTGAGTGTTTTTTTTTCCGTTTGGCGAGACGAGTCGCGCGCGTCTCTGGGGGACCGACGGCGTCGCCAAAAGCGCTAACGTGGCGACGCCAAGACAAACCAACACACAGTCGTACACGTGTAAACATTTGTTTTTCTTCCTCCAGTTTTAAAATCTTCCCCCACTAATGAAGTCACAATCACAAGACACTCTCGGGTTCATTCTCAAATTCAAGTGTCTTTCTGTTTTTTTTGTTTTTTTTTACATCTTTGTGAAAACATTGTCACTTATATATATTTATATATATATTTATATATTTATTTATTTTTACCCACGTTTCAGTCTTTTCAGGCGACAGTCCTTTAACGTGCAGCTTGGCAGGGGACAGCTCCTCCCAAATTAAAAAACACTGACCAGAGCAGAGGTGATGAGTCGTAAAAATAAGTGCCAAAAGATAAAAGAAGAGTTAGCGGCTTGTGTGTGTGTGTCTGTGGAAGAAAGTATGTCGGGAAGAATGAAAAACAACAAAAAAAGCGGCAAAGAGAAAACAAACCCTAAATGTAGCGAATGAACAAAACGTGTCGAGTCAATGAGAAGTTAGTTTAAAAATCGCCCACGAGTGTCCAAAACATAAAGTGCAGGCAGTGTCCGTCCTTCTTTGAAACCGCCGTAATCCCACGGCCTTTAAAAGAGTCCAACAAAAAAAAAAAAAAAAAAAGGAAAAACAAAACAATAATGCTGAATTGTCAACAATCCACTGGTTGGAACGGCTGGATTCCAGAGGAGTCTCTCTCTCAAGGCAGGGGTTGGATTTGGTTGTCACTTTGTTGAAAGCACGAGGAGCGCCACGCAGCCCCGCCCCCTCCCTCCCCGCTTCCACCCGAATGCCCCCCTCGCCGCGCCCGTCACTCGATCCGGATGAGCAGTCCGTAGAGGAGCGTGCCGCCCTGCTCCTTCGTGACCCATTCCACCTCCGAGTTGCTGAAGCGAGGGTCCAGGGGCTCGCTGTGGCCCAGCGTCTGCGGCCCCACCTTGTAGGAGCCCGGACGCACGCACACCTGGAACCCCACCTGGGCCTGGTGGCTGCGGTGAGAGCGGGGGTCCCGAAATCTGCAACGAGGAGAACGGAGAACTATCAGGAGGCGCCCTCGCTTCCTGTTGGGAACGTCCCCCCCCCCCCGTGGAGGAGAGAGCTTCTGGATCAGGACTTACTGCACTTTGGGGGCGAAGATCTCCATGCCGGAGTAGCGCATGGTGGGGGAGAGTCGCACGCGGGGAACCTCCCTGCCGGGCGCGCTGTTCTCCTCCGGCTCGGTGTAGCCGTTCGGCCCCTCCGCCTTCACCGGGGACACGGAGAAGATGGAGGACGACCCTGCAACGACAAAACCACGGAGAACGTGACCGACCGCAGTTTGCTGAAGCGCGAGAACGAGTTGAGGCTCTCGGAGAGACATTTTGTCCTGAACGTGACATGAAATGAAGAAGGAAGGAAGAAAAGGTAGAAGAAGGAGCATAAATTGATAAAAGAGCTACTCTTTTTGTCAGAAAAAAACAAGGGTGTGTGACAAAGTATTTGTTTGAAGCGGCCATTTTCCCACCAGGCAGCAGCTGGCTGTGGTCCAGCGTGCGCCGCAGGGCTCCGACGCTCGTGCCGTGGTACGCGATGTGCCACTTCTTCAGTGCATTGGAAACCTCACAGTGGGGCTTGATCCTGTACACACACACACACACACACACACACTCATGTAGATGAAGGTACGACAACGCTGCTGGAATGTTAACTACAGGTGGACACACAGCCTGCAAGTAGTGGAGCTGTTTTGTCCCAAATGGGCAGCGCAGACTTCATGACTTTCATTGGACACTTTGATTGTCTCGTATGAAACCACGAAGGCTCGGTGGTGTGAGATCCAACCGAGGAGTCGCCCTCTCACCTGAGGGCGAAGCGGCACCACCCGAACGGCAGGGCGTAGTCGCGGGGCGGCTCTCCTCTCTTGTAATACGCCTCGTCGCCCCGGAGCTTGTGGCAGGACTCGCAGTAGCAGAGGTTGTACTTGGCGTCCTCGTTGAAATAGCCATCTTGTGAGAAGACAGAGGGTCGTCATCGTCACGTGACGTTCAAATTAAAGTAGAAGTGTTTGTGGTCTGCTGAGCGCTCAGCTTGTTATGCAGCCTGACAGCAGCAGGAAGGAAGGACTTTCTGTAGCGCTGAATCAAAAGGTCGCGTCAAAGGTCAAACTCACCTGGTAAGGTGAGCAGGTCCTTGAAGCGGGAGCACAGCGCCTGGTATTCACACGTCTTGTTGGGGTTGACCTCTGGAGGCGGCGTCCAGCACACACTCTCTTTGATTCCTGCGCGTGGAAACAAGAAGAAAAGGTCAAACGCAGGAACCGAAATGCGAAGATGAACTGGGATGACTGCGCCTGTTCAAAATGTCGTCACTTCATTATTTCATCGTATTCGACATTCGTGGGAAATTGTCCTGATTACCGTTCGAATTTGATCTGTGGCCCTGCTCGACACCCACTGCTTCTATTATCATTATATTTGTATTACTATAATTGCTTTCACCATTACTTTCTAAAAAAGACATTTTGTATGTTTGAACCATATTTTAAGAAATTCCTTCTAGGAGTTACCGAGATATCGCAGCATGAGGATGTGATTGGCGTGTGGTCACAGCGGCCGTGACCTTTAACCATCAAAACCTAAATACATGGTCACCTGTAGACGTTTGTGAGGCGATGCCTTCAGGAGAATCGGACAGACGAACACTTGTAATCGTGACTCTCTGGCCGCCCGGTGCCCAGAACAACAACAGGAAGCAGAAGCTGCTTACCGTCAACCATGTCCGCCTTCTCCATGTCGCCCTGACAACGGGTCTCGCCGCTCTCTCCGCCCACAGCTGGCACGTTGTTTGTTACTATAGTAACCTGCCATGACGACACAACACGGATCAGCACATCGTTTTGGGGTAACACAGTGATGTCATGCCGAAATAATTATTAACCATTAAAGTCATCAGGAAGAAACATCAACCCAACATGGCTTCTTCTGTGTGTGTGTTTGTGTGTGTGTGTGTGTGTGTGTGTGTGTGTGTGTGTGGTTCTGACCTGTTCACACTGGCCATAGAGGTCGATGAACGGGTAGCAGGGTGAAGGAATGTCCTGCACCGCCACACCCTGGTCCATGCCGTTGACGTAGAGGTGGAGACAACTGTTGGCGTCCACCAGCAGACCCAACACCGTCCCCTCTGGACACGTGTCCAGATTAGGACCATAGTTTTCACATATCTGAAAGGAGGGAGGGTGGGGGGGGCGACAAAGGAAGAGAGGGATGAGTGTTTGGAGGGGTTTAGTGAGAAAAGTGAAAAATGGAAGAAAGGATCGGCGACATAAGATCAATGAGAGCTCACTCAGTTTGTCATGTGAGACACAAATCCAAAGAAAACATGACAGACAGATGAGTGAGTTGGATTGTGTGCGTGTGTGTGTGTGTGTGTGTGTGTGTGTGTGTGTGTGTGTGTGTGTGTGTGTGTGTGTGTGTGTGTGTACCTTCAGGGAGTTGTGGAAGACGGAGTCTCTCTGCAGCAGCCATGCGGAGCGTTTCAGACAACACGCCGTGGAGGGGAAGTTGAGCCGGTCGGGCGAGTGACCGATCACCCCCAACGACAGCGACGACGTCCAGGACGGGTTCAGACGGTCGATTTGAAACTGGTGACAAAAGAGAGGCTCACGGTCACAGCCCACATATACGTTACACACATGTATATATTATACTACTAATGTATCGTATAATGACAGCCGGACCACCAAACCACACAGTTACCTGGAACAGCTGCTGGCGAGCCAGCGCCTGGGCGGTGACCAGCAGGCCCTGGTTGTAGCTGGACACTCTGGCGGCTGTCAGGTTCTGGTTGGACAGCTGGATGTTTTTGCCGTGGTTTTCCAGGAACGCCATGACGGTCGGCACCAGCGGACACGGCTCGGTCTCGACCTGGGAGGCGACACGAAGAGGTCTGAGTGTCTCGGGGAAATTCGACGACGCGGCGCACGACTTGTTTTCTGTGAACAGGCCGGCGAGCGCTTCTACCTCGCGGACGGGGGTGCTGTCCTCCTCTCCCTCGCTGCAGCTGTCCGAGGAGAGCGAGGGCGCCTTCACGCTTTCCGTGTCCTCCATTAACGACGAGCTCACAATGGACACCGCTGTTATCCGGCCGTACAGGTCCAGCACCGCATAAACATTCTGCGGGGAGCCAGAGAGGCGCTGAATGGCAGCGGGGGGGGCGAAGTAGCTGTGTACTGTAGACGTGTGTGTGTGTGTGTGTGTATATGCATGTAGATTTGCGTGTGTGTGTGTGTGTACCTTGGCTACTGCAGTCGCTGCAGGTCCCATGTCTTCCCCGTCGATGAAGATGTGCATGGTGTCGTCGCTGCACCTCTTCACACCCACACGGTTCCCAACCTAAGAAACACAAATGATAAACTTCTGGTGAGGATTGCAGGTATAAACTACCGGTGTCCGACAACTTCTCAACTTTGTTTTTATGCTAAACAAACTTACGTCAGGAGCATGGCACAAAAAAAAAAAATCAAAAAAGGATGACGTAGATACCTCAATACCTCATAAGTACATCAAACTCATTGAATTTCTAATCTAGATCTTTATCTGGTGACCTCAGAATATCATAAATCTTTATTTCCTTCAGATCGTCCACTGTGGTGGTAGACAATCACTAAACAGTCCACACCCTTTGATGACTCGACTGTTGAAGAACTGTTTTGACCACATTTCTCTCTTTGGCGTGTTAAATGCCGGCGGCTCTCTCGGTAGAGACTCGGCTGGTGTTCAAGTCGAGGGGGAACAGAGACAGAGTGTGAACGCACTCTGTGCTCGGGGCGCCGTGCAGCACCGACCCTTCACTCTGACATCAAAGAAATGTAAATGAAGAAAAAAACGGGATAGAAATAAAACTTGAATCCGTTTGTTTGGCTGAACTTTGGGTCATCACACTGAGGCTGCTTGTGTTTGTCCTCATTTGCATAAAGACACTGCAACAGCAGGGTTTTTTTTTCAATAGTTTTAAATGAAAACTAAATAATAAAAGCTCTGATAACGTTCTTAAAATCAGGGCTTTCAAGCAGCCAGCGGGGGGCTCTGTCAATTAACCCGAGACAGAACAGAAATCCTCGAGGGTTTTTCAGGTCGTTGGCGTGACCTCTAATCTAAAAGCAGCAGCTCACCGTCAGCCGGTCCAGTGAGCAGCCGTAGTTCTGGCGCTGCAGCACGCCGTTGCGACGGACCTCGCAGCCGCAGAGCAGCCAGGTGACCTTGGTGCGGAGCTGCGGGAGGGAGGGGGAGAGGCCCGACAGCGGGCAGGACGGCAGCTCCGGAGGTGCCAGCGTGGTCAGACCGATATGCAGCGAGCCGCACCACTGCTCATCCACCTCGTCGATCCTCACCTGCAGAGGGAACACAGGAATCCGTGAGGAAGGGACATATTTCTATTGAAGAAAACTGCATTTCTGACACGTGCAGACTTAAGTGTTCGAGAGGATAACGTGTAGATTATTTATTTAAATGACACGGCAGGGAGCGGGTTAATCCGAGAGGTTTCACCTCGAACAGCTCGTCCGCCTTGAGTTCCTTGGCGCTGAACACAATGCCGTGAGCGTAACCTCCGACTCGGACGCCCTGGCAGCCGTCGCCGAGCAGAACCACATTCTTGCCGTGTTTACTGTGCAGCCGATGAGCGACGCCAGCTACTAAACAGGAGAGAAGAAACACGGAGATGAGGCTTTGAGGACAACTGATTGTTTCTTTACTTCAATCCCAAAGCTTCGGGTCGTTATTTTTTATGCTTTGAAGGCGTGGCAGGCCTGAGTTGGGAGGCTGGCGTTCACCTGGTGAGTGGATGGGGAAGCTCTTCTCCGTGATGTTGCTGGTACAGAGGCTGTTGTCCAGCGGGCCTGAGGAGCTGGTGATGGACACCTGAACACACTGACCATACAGGTCGATCACGGCGTACACCTCTGAGAGAGAGAAAGAGGGAGAGACGTGGTATGAAACCTACGCTCGTCACTGACATCAGCTTCATTTCAACCATGTCAATCCTGATTTCTTCCACTGATCTCTACCTGGAGGCAGGCCGGTGCAGGCGACCCCTTGATCCACCCCGTTAATGTAATAATGGAGGTCTCCGCTGGCTGAGCGCATCATACCAATGCGAGAGCCCGTGGTCAAGGAGTCCAGGTCACAACCGTAGTTGTTGCGCATTGTGTTACCATCCTGCATGATGGCTGTTCCACTGAGAGAAAAAGAATGAAGACGACAACAAGTGTTGAATTATTGAGCTGAACTGCCAAAAACATCAAATATTCCTTCATTATGGGGGGGAAAAACATCTTTATTTAACAACTTTTTGGGCATTTAAGATTAAAAAAGGTTGATTAAAAAATGACACTAACATTTAGTAAACAAAAATAACAGCTAGGTGTGCGTTTTATAAAAATAACTACATGAGACGCAAACTGTTAATAATTGCTGTAACGTTGGGCTCGTTGGACAGATCTATTAAATTTCTGTTATTATTTTTATTCACAATATCTACATGGCGTTCTACCTCAACATCCAAGTGTCATAGTCGATATCAGTCATAGTGTTGGGAAACTCAAGCTCATCGGGCCTGATGGCTGTCACTCCTGGACACAGAGGGGGGAGGAGAAAATCTGTGGTGATTACACATGAAATATATTTACAAAGAGGTAAACGTTAGAACACACACACACACACACACACACAGCAGCTTTTCAATGGTATTTTTGCGATTTTAAAAATGTATTCACATATGAAAAGCAGAGTTGACGATATAATAGAAACATTTCACCTGCTTCAATTGAACCCGACCAGCGGTCCACCATCTTCTGAATAATGATCTCGAAGAGCTCTCCGTCTCGAAGGAACCTACAGGGAGGAAACGAGGTAAGAGGCAGCTCCTGCACAACAAATTATCTGAATGCTTTTTAGTATTTGTTGTTCACTCACGCAAGAAGGAACCGAGAAAAAAAAAAAGATCCCCAATTTCAATGTAGTTTATAATTTTGTCTGATCATCTGGCTCACACTTGTGTTTACTGTCTTGGACAGAGTTTATGTGCGAGGCCACTCGCCTAACCCTCATCCTCATCCTCATGCTTTTATGATCCATTGATGGAGACGGTGTGCTCACGGTTAGTGCCATTCGTTTCCTCACCGGTTGGAAATGACAATAGCGTCGTTGAACTCGCTGCGGCAGTTCTGACGCAGGGCGGTGCGCCCCCCGTTGGTGATGACGGCGTTGGTGCCGTGCAGGTGGTGGAAACGCAGGTCGTTGGTCGTGCTGACCCCTCCTACCGAGCAGGGGCTCCCGGGGGACATGGCTGTGGGGCCCTCTGAGCTGTCTTCTGGGAGAGGGAGGAGGTCCACTAACAAACAAAAAAAGGAAATAGAAGTTCATGTCACCTAATGTCAATTTTTTTCAGTTATTTAAGTATTTTAAATGTTCAAAATGGGGTTTGTCTTCCTCCCTCTCTCACCCATGTCGTCCATGATGGTGGCCTGAGCTGCCTGGCCGTAGAGGTCCACCACGGCATAGACACTGGGAGGGACGTTCCAGGCTGCGGCGCCCTGAGCCACGCCGTTGACGAAGAAGTGGAGGCTGCCGTCTTCTTTTCGGACCACGCCTACTGTATCGCCTGCCTGCAGCAGGAGGAAACAAGGGGGAAAAGGGTTCAAACAAAAACATGGGAGGAGAAAGGAGGGCAGCGGGTGATGAGGAATGAAAAAGAAATATCGCTCACCTTGAGCCGGTCCAGGTTGTGTCCGTACTCATCCAGTATCGTCGTCCCGTTGTGCATGACGCCGTTCCCCGTCATCATCCACGTCCCTGGAACACAATAACGCAGAGAAAATGTGTTGTGTTGTTGTGGCATCTCTTTTCAAAAGGGATCTCACAAACTCCTCCACACATGCAGTTAGGCAACTTAAATAATCATCCAGCTCTTATGAGGTATATCACAAAAAAAGACCCACTTTAACAACGATTGTAATCTACCTGAGCGCAGGTTGGTCATGGTGGAGGGCAGCTGCAGGTACGCAGGGTTGTGCGTCGTGACACCAATCTCGATGGAACCCGCCCACTTGTCCACCATCTTATCGATGCGGACCTGGAACACCTCGTTGGAGCGCAGCGGCCTGCCGCTCAGGACCACCCCGTGGTTGAAGTCATCCGTCGCGCTGTGAAAGCGAGTTTTTTAAACTTATGAGTTTATCCCTGATTGTGTTTAAAGTGTTCTTTACAGAATTAGATCATATAACTCTAAAGCGGAAGAGTTTTTTCAAACCTTTTTAAAGACTTTCCATATGTAGAAATGTGATTCTCGGACAAGGAAAGTGGACTTTAATACTCATATTATTGAACCTCTATGGCAGGGTTATGATGGAACCAATTTTACACCCAGTGTTTGATGACGGAAGATTGCATAAATCCCCCAAAAAGCTACTGTTTTGTTTTTTTAAGGCCGGAATTCACCGTAAGGATTTGTCAAGCAAACTAAAACAAGTCAAAATGAACCATCTCAAGAATAGGAAAGCCTGTAATTAACTCACTGTGGCCGCAGCGCTGTCCTGCCGTCACTGATGATGGCGGCCTTCTGGCCACAGTTGGGATGGAAGAGCAGTCGGTCGGGCCCCTCCGAGTCCGGAGTGAGGCAAAGAGCCGGCCGGGGCCGGCCGACATCCGGAGATAAAGCCCTCATGATGGCGTTATTGCGTCTGAGGCGCTCACTGTGGTTGTGGTTGTGCACTATCGTGACTTTGACGGCCATGCCGTAGAGGTCGACCACGCCGTAGACCACGTCGGGGGTCTGGGCCGCCGCGACGCCTGATGAAGAGGCCGAGTGGTTAGAAGTGCAAACGAAGGTGCTCAAATCCCCAAAATGCTGTATGTCTAACTTGTGGGTATCACCGATACCGCCCACTCGCAGCCCCCACCGCGCATGAAGCGCCTCCATGTGCCTCACCTTGGTCGATGCCGTTGATGTAGAAATGGAGCGCGCCACTGGCTTTGCGCATCAACCCGATGTGATCTCCCTCCTAAATGTGGACGATAGCCGTTGACGGAGATTGAAAAAAACAGACCCGCTTCTCGCTCGGCCGGCGGCAGAAATGTGCGTCTGCGTCAGTACTGACCTGAAGTTCATCCAGGCTGAATTCACAGTATTCCCTGCGGGTCCCTTTGCCGTTGGTTAGAATCCCACAGCCACTCATCATGATTGTACCTAACATAAGCAGCCAGGACAATGTCGTTCATTTCACTTTGTTTAATACAGGGTTTTTTCTGTATGCGTGTGTCTGTGTGTGAGTGGTACCTGAGCGCAGATTGGTCATCGTTGCAGGATAGTCCAGGTTGTTGGGATTGTGCGTGGTCACACCAATCTCTATGGAGCCGGACCACTTGTCCACCAGCTTATCAATGCGGATCTGAAAGCATAAACAGGAATACATTTACACCTTCCTTGGAATTTTGGTTTCATTATTAAAATCAGCTGAAATGCTTCTCTTTTCTGCCTCCAGCTTAAAGTGATGAATAGCCATATGTTCAGAGAGCATATGGTGTTTATGCTGCAAAAATGGAAAAATACGCTGTTTACTGTATTAAAAAAACAATGTGAATGAATGAGATATCCTGATATTCAACCTGTATTATATGTCTGTACCAGCTTATTACTAGCAACTCTCCTCAAATGTATATATAATGTGTATATATATAATGTGTGTATATATATATATATATATATATATATATATATATATATATATATATATATATATATATATATTTTGATTATTGTGTTCTAGTGGTATTTAAACGTCTGTAAAGCACTTCGTCAATGGACTTGAAAAAAGGTTCTAGAAAATCGTGATGAGCTTCTTTACTAATATTATCTATTTATCAGTAAATAAAAAGCCTAAAATATTTATAAAGTATCCGAAGTTTGAAGATTTTTAGTCAGCAATACCGTGAAAAGTATAATTTCAGCATCGCCCGGCTCTACTCGACTGATAACGATGACGCCGGAGTGAATAAGTCAGTGATCGCTCGTCAGCTCTCATTCTGTACACAAACAAACATCACAGCACCGAGTCGTGTGATTGTAAACACCTCAAACATCTCGTTGTGTCGGAGCGGCCGGTTGGTCATCACCACACCGTTATTGAACTCGTCCAGCGGTCTCCTCCGCTCCGCCGTCTTGTTGTTGTTGCTCAGTTTGATCAGTGTGCCGCATTTCTCGTGGAACAGCAGCGCGTCGTTGGTGGTCATTGCGCCCATCACCGCCGCCAGCCCGACCCCTCCGTTACCCGCGGGACTGCTGTTGGTATTTCCGCTTTCGCCGGCGGCTCCTCCTCCTCCGCTTCCCGCAGTTGTCCCTGTTCCGCTGTCGCTGTTGACTGCACCTCCTCCGCTGCTGCTCCCCCTGTCGTTTCTGGTAGAGGAGTCAGAACCTGAATTTCCTCCTCCTCCTCCTCCTCCTCCTCCTCCTCCGACGCCGCCTGCTCCTCCACCGCCTCCGCCATCTTCCCCTCCGCCCTCGTCCTCGGAGCGATAAAAAGATACTATTGCGTTGTTGAACACGTCAAAGAGCTGGTGCTCCGTTAGGACTGGAGAGAGAAAGAGAGAAAGAGCGAGAGGAAGAGGAGGTTGCCAACGCTGGTCACGTTGCCCGAGGTCCATCAACTGATAATAGAAGGATTTTCTCACCCGTGTCCGGCTCCAGGTTGTTGGGGAACTTGTCCGGTCTGCTGTGACTGCAGCTAAGCTCAGGCACTGTAAAAACGGTTGAAACGGGTGAAAATAATAAATCACAGACAATATGTTGGGGGAAAAAAGAACCATATTGATAAAAGATAAAAGTCCCCCTACCTTCATCTCCATTCATCATTCCATTCATTGCTGCGACATTCATCAGTGCCGTGATCCCCCCGTCCTCCCGACTCCCACAAACCACCACGTCTTCTTCCTCCTCATCCTCTTCCTCCTCGTCCTCATCGGCGTCCACCTCCTCGTCCCGCTCTATTGTCTCTTTCTCCGTCGAGGCCGGCGGCGGCTCGCAGCTCACCACCGTCACTTGAGTGCACTTGCCGTACAGGTCCACCACCGCCCAGAGCTTGGGCGGCAAGCCGCTCGCGGCCGCGCCGCAGTCCTGCCCGTTCACCCAGAGGTGAAGCTCCCCGCGGGGGCTGCGCTGAATGCCCACGCGGTCGCCCTCGGCGAGCTGGTCGAGGTCGCGGCCGTACTCCTCCAGGACCGAGCGTCCGTCGCGTAGCACCGAGCAGCCAGACACGATCCAGGAGCCGCCCTTCAGACCCGTGGCGCTGCTGGGAAAGTCCAGCGCCGAGGGGTCCAGTGCCGTCACACCGATCTCAATGGATCCGCTCCACGAGTTCACCTGAAGGGGCGAGGAGATTTTATGAACATCTGACTGTAATATGTCATAAAAAAAAGGGCGCGTCATGGACTTCACAAGTTACCAACACCTGAAGTTGTGTCCTGCCTTTTCTAACACACAAAGCTTTCATTTTGTAAAGATACAAAATGCATTTAAAGACAGCAGCAACGACAATAAGTTGTCACAAAACAGCAGTCGGCAGCGGTTACTCTGATCGCAAAAAGGACTCAACTCGAAGCTGTGATGTGAGAAGAGTGACGCACCGAGCTAAAAACTGCAGGTAGATATCTATGGAAAACAAAGCGTGCCTTGTTGTATGATCCATCTTGTTATTTTTAGTCTTTCTGTCAGTGAGGAGCGTAGCTCAGGGAGCGCTCCTTTGAAAATAAAGCAGGACAGTGTGAACACACAGCGACACAAAAGAGACAAACACTGAAGCTGTGTATGCAAAGTGCATATCGCGCAATATTCAAATGTCATTATTATTATTACCTCGCAATACTGAGTGAAAAAAGCATCGCCCGGGGTCAATCTAATTTACTTCTCATCTCTCAGCACACCACTTCCAAAATTAGACGTCCAATACATATTGATGCAGAAAGGCAGTCGAGTGAAGGACTATATTTAGACGCGGTGCAGGAGACCAGATTTAAGAACAAAATATGCAACACTTGAGGCTCATATTGCAAGTTGTGTGCATTTTTCTGACCAAATAAACAGAAGAATGTCATCAGTGTGATCCTAACAAACACCTCGTCCTGTCATGTTGGCCTGTCACCTGATTGAGACAAGAAAATAAAATAAAAGAAATGACATCTTGGAAGTTTAATCCAATGTGCAGATTCTCTCCATGTTTTTCCTTTGGATTTAATTAGTTACTGTGTTACTATAGGAGATAATTAGAATTCCTCAGATGCTCGAATTGCCAGATGGCGGTCGTAGCTGACGCCCAGATCGCCTTTATCGTGCTTTCGGCTTATCCACTGTGTAGTGAGTGAAACAATGAGGTTCAATGATGGTTGAACCGATGCACACAGAGCAAAGCTTTACCTCCATGATCTTTCCTTTCTGAGGTTTCTAGACATTAAACAACTTTCACTGCAAAACTCCTTTTGCCTTGGCTTAACATTTGAATCGTGTCACACAACACGCAGCCAGAGATATTAATTCCTACCCCCCCGAAACACAAAACTCATCTCACAATAATGCGATACTTTATTGATCTCCAGGGGTGAACTCTATTTCTCGTGCGTTTTGCCTCCATGATGTGGACGACAGAGTGCAGTGTCAGCGATGGAGCCGAGTCAGCGCAGCTGCTGGAGATTCATAGTGTCGCCGAGAGACATTTCAGCCGCACAGACGTTTGCCGACACAGGGGCGCGAGCCGACGTCATCCAACCGAGGAGCGATCTCCCGGCTCGCTGCGCTCCACCTGCTGCCCCCTCCCAATCCCCCTCGGAGACCGTCCAACAGAAAAAAAGCCATGCAGTTTGTTCCTCCAAGAAAGAATTAAATCACAAGCCGCCGGAAACTTTCGTCGGCCGGTCTCCTTTTCCGCTCCTCTCCCGGGTACTCCGCGGGACGCCGGGCAAAGTTGGCAGAAATCCTCCCTGACGAAGTGACCTTGAGCATAACATTGATGCCACAGCGGCTCCCGGGATGTTTTTCTGCAGCTCACGGCCGTGCCGAGCAATAATGAAAGAAGATTTCCTCCGAGGCAAAATCATTTTGAAAAATATTGCATTTCATACATCGCCTCCTCTCCTCCTCCGTCTGCACCCGTGGAGTCTCCCTCTGCTCTGTGGCAGGTGCTATGTAAGGCAGTGTGCTACGAACGCCCGGGTATCTGGGTTAACAGATTTAGTAGTAACTCAGCCTGACCGGGTCGCTGTGTGGAGGAGACAGACATCTCCTCGCCTCGCTCATTCACTTATGTAACAGCAGCCTGTGGGTGTCTGCCTCTCAGTGTCTCTCTCTCACAATCTCTCTCTTTCTAAGTCCCTCTCTTTTTAATACTCTCACTATCTCTCTCGGTCAGTCTCTGTCTCTCTCTCTCTCTCTCTCTCTCTCTCTCTCTCTCTCTCTCTCTCTCTCTCAATCTCTCTCTCTAAGATTCTCGCTCTCAGTATCTCTCTCTCTAAGTCTCTCTCTCTCTTTCTCTAAGATTCTCTCTTTCAGTATCTCTCTCTCTCTCTCTCTCTCTCTCTCTCAATCTCTCTCTTTTTAAGTCTCACTCCGTCTCTTTCTAAGTCTCTCTCTCAATGTCTCTCTTTCTAAGTCTCTCTCTCACACTTTTTCTCTCTCAATCCCTCAGTATCTCTCTCTCTCTCTCTCTCTAGAAGACCAACAACTACAGGATGCATGCAGACTACGACCACTGGACAGCCTTTGGAGAGATGAAAAATGAATTGCATCTGAGGCAAAGCCTGGGAAACGCTGCAAGCACGAACTATCGACAGCTTCTCATCCAGCAGAGCATAAACACAGCAAGACAGAAGTAACAGCTGGACTCTGTATAGGTGACAGGTGAATACAATTATCACATTTATAAGCTACATTTTTTAAATAAATTGACATTTTAACAGCAACCATATAAAATATTGACATTAAGTGAATGTTTAGTCATCACGTATTATTTACATCATCAACTAATCTGCCATTTCATCAATTAAACACAATGCAACATATAGCAAATAGTAGCTTAATTGACAACATATCGTATCAATGTAGTTTCCGGTTATTTTTCTGTTGATTGAATTACATCTACAAAATGATCTCTCTCTAATCAGCTGAGACTAACAGTGTGGTGATCCAGGCTACAATGAAGCATCTCTAATTATAAATAAACACTATGCGATATTCCACTATTCAGTTTGTGGGCCGCAGCTTCATACAAACTCTAAACCACCGACAGAGTCCAACTCCGGGTAAACTGCTCAATAAATCACTCCATTTGCTCGTTCCATTGCACTCATTTTCCAACATCCACTATAGCTCGGTAGACAGGATGGGCAGTCATGCCAATCCGACTGCGCCGTGATGGGAAAGTATTGATTTTCAAACAGGCAATGCATGTCATGGCCGAGCATTTGGCTGTTTATGAGAGCCATCATCAGGCTGAGAGCAGCATATGGGACGGATAACCATTTACATACAGTATTAAACCACATGTGTATCTTTACTGGTTTAAAGGCAGCTCGGTCTCATCATGGTGGATTTTCTTAACTAACTATACAGCCTGGCCGCACACACTGTCCTTCAAGAGGTGTGGGTGTGTGTGTGTGGCCCAGTTGGCACTGGCACATGCGCAAGAGCTGCCATGTTGTTGACGAACTCCAGTAGGGTTGCAGACTGTAGAAGCAAAAGCCATTACTACAGACAAGCTCTCCGACACTGATAACAGACAAAATATAAACACTGTGCACGGGCGTCGATATGATACGGAGAGGCCTGAGTCACAGGAAGAACACGGCAATCGTCATAGATAGATAAGCACTTATGTTGCACTACTACTACACTCCGACTACTCTGTTGTCTTTAAAGTATTTTTTTTATATTGTATATATATGTACGACGAGAGCAATGTGTAACCGCAGGCAAATTCCATGCATGTGTACACAGATGGCCAATAAAGCGAATTCTTATGTGCAAGTGTTATGAAAGCTACACATTTGAGGAAATGAAAGAAGGATGTGTGGAAGAATTTCACACCAACAACTTCATGCTGAACAGCAGAGATGGTCATTTGAAAAACACACTTTATGGAAATATATGTGTAGACTTTTAAGTAATGATATCCTTACAGAAAGCAAGATTGTTGTATAATGTTTTGATAACCGAATAGTATTGTGAGCCACCCATTGCTGTAAAAAAAAAAATGCAATCAATAAAAACGGGTCGAAGACGGAACATCTAAAACAATTAATGTATGTAATAAAGGATATAATCATGCTGGAAAATATGATTTTTCCCCGAAGTGAGAAATGGATCCCCTTCCCCAGAGAGAGGTCGCCCTCATATTTAAGTCTGGATGAATCGGAGGACAGTATGGAGGAGGGGACATTACAGTAAGAAAGGTGCACTTTGGTTTCAATACTTTGATCGATAACGAGGGACAAATGAGTTAAAGGAAAGCAAAACACCCTGCAATGAGAGGAAGAGTGCGTTTACAGATAGCAGACCAGGGATTAATGAGTTGTACCTTTCAGTGGTTTACTGCTCGTGCATTAGGGCTGCTGGATCCCCGCTGGTCCCACTGAGGTCTGCTTGAATCAAGATGCTCGTGCAAAGCAACATGGCAGTCTGAACGTTAACCACTGGTAACAGATAGCGGTGCAGCTTCAGGTTCACACAAAACCCCCTCCCCCTAAAAAAAAAAACCGGCGCGAGCGCCGCAGTACATCAGCAAACGGCTGTCACAGACTCCTCACCAAACTCACCGGAGCCCAAGTCAAGTTAACGAGCTTATCTGGGCTCGAGTGGGCCGATAAACAGCAGCAGGTCCTCGTCAACAAGCTGCCTCCACTCTAAAGCCTGGCTGCGCGCGCGCTAGCCGCTCGCGAGCTAACTGACGGTACCGAGGCACGAGCGGGTTCTCGTCCCGTTTCCCGGTAACCACGCGTCAAAAACGTCCTCATTCCTCAGCGCGGTGTCCGTCAACCGGGGAATCTCAGTGCGCGTAATGCAGCCACGATTGAGCACCCCGAAACACCCGGTGGCCCCTCGTCGAGCCCCGTGAAACGCCCCGGGGGAGGAGAAGCCCCTCAATGCGGGCAGAGGCGAGACCCCCGGCCCGTCCGACGAGCGCTGCTCCCCGCACTCCCCGCAGCTTTCATCCACGCTCGGGAGCAGCAGCAGCAGTAGCAGCAGCGGGGCCTGTTGTTGTTTACCTTTTTGTCGATGCGGACGGTGAAGACATCCCGGTCCCTCAGCGGCTCCTTGCTCAGCACCAGGCCGTGGTTGAACTCTTGGACTGGCTGGTTGCGCCGGGCGGTTCGGTTGGAGTTGGACAGGCCGATCAGCTTTCCGCTCCGCGGATGCAGCTCCGCCGCCATCTTCAGTGGGCGGCCAATATTCACGACAGTCGGGGTTTTGCGACAGTTGCTGACGTTATGGCAGCCGGTAGATTACTGTAATCGATACGAGTTGGCTGCACCGTGCACCGCACCCAGTCCTGTATACAATGTGTGTTGTAGGCATGAAACCGATTTTACCTCGCAAAAGGACTGACAATAATATATTAGGCTAATTTTAAGATTATAAACACTTTTTTATAATATAATTGTAACACTAAATTCAACTTAAATTGTAGCGATCACATTTTTGTGGACGTATATGTATCATAAATCTGCGTTTTCTTTTGTTTATATATTTTGAATATGATGAATGTGATGTTTGTTGAAGAGTTTAGATGTTATCGGTGCAGTATTTCATTCATAACACACATGTCACAAATTGTTTTCCCATTTATTTTCATGTTGTTTCATAAATGTGTTGTTAAAAATAGTAATAATTAATAATACTGCTTAAACGTTTCTGCAATAAAGAGGTGAAAATGTCAGCACTTTCCCCTTAAATGTATCATAACTTTAATTAAATATACAATACAATACAACATTGATATACATTTTTTTTATCCACAGAAATATCTTGAAACCTTAAAAATCAAAATGATTATTATGATTCTTAACCATTTGATGACTTTGTTGTCATTTTTTTCTTCTTAATCAACTCAAACAATTACTCTGCCAAACAAATGTAATACATTCCAACTTTATGACCATTTAATAAATGGGGAAGGGGGATAACCTCAGACTTTCTGGCAATGTAAAAATTATGTTTATTCCTTAAGATTATAGACCATTTTTCTTGGATCTTAAACAATATTTTAGATTTCTTTTGTGAATTTAGTGTCTTTTTATTGTTTTGATGGCATCAAACAGTGGACAAAGCAACTCTAACATTATCTTTAACAATCCACTAGAGGGTGCAAAACCCATGTCTTAAATCTCAACCCCCCTCAATATCTATTAAACGTTCGTGTTTTATTACAGTGTTTAAATCTCTTCAAAAGCACTATTAGGTTTTATTTGCCTTAAATGCAGCAGTAAAATTCAACTCTATGGATAGCCATTTTAAGGAGAATCATATATTATTTAGAAACAGACGGATGCACGCACCAAGGTCACAAAACACTTACATTTCTCAGATTAATTAGTGTATTCTGTCCAAATGTGACAAACAGGAGGGATATCTCTTAAACAACAGATTAATATTTGATTATAATCCTCCACATTTTAGAGGTTAATTTGTTCAAATACTACATTCAACTACAGATTGACTATTAGCCGACAATTATTCCCTTTACACACCTTTTATTTTTTGTTAATTTGGACCCACAGGCATCTACTGCAAACGTCGAGTCCACATATTGAAGCTGCATCGTCTCATGGTCTATGCAGGGCAGCTGTGAGATGAGATTGACATGTGTTTGACAGATAAATCCAGGTCCAAATCCTTCCCTTGAACCTGGATCTTCTCAAGACAGCCTGTCAAGAACTGGGAGCCAACATTGTCGTCTTCTTCACCTGCAAAATAAAAAAAGAGAAAGAATAAAACCTAAATGACCTGACTTCACTTGTCTGGCTGGCCTATCAGTATATTTTCTTTATGATGGACTGTATATATAATTGTAACTAGTTGTTTTCTGGGCCTTTATCTAATACATTTTGCTATTAATTTATTTTATTGTGTGTTCCGCATATAAATTAAATTCCTCTTTCCGAACAAAAACCTAGAACCGATATATTCCGGCTGATGCTGAATGTCCAGACCATTTTGAGGCACGTTTAAACACTCATCATCACTTAATCTCACCTAGGAGACCTCCGAGAGCAAGACGACCCTCTTTCCATGTGGTCAAATACCCGGGGAGGCTCCCTGGACCGATAGGTAACGTCTTTGATTCATCTTCGTCTTGAAGCACTTGCAGGAAATTACTCTGAAAGATGATCACAAGTCTCTTGAAAGTGTCTTTCATACTGATCTTTTCTTCGCCGAAAGTAAGTGTGACTTCCTGCAAATTCAAGAGAGAGAAAGAAGACATATAATAACTCTGTGGATGAAGTCATAATGGTCTCATTATGCAAATCATGTAAGCTATGAAGCCAATGGTACAGTGCCATGAGCCGTTTTAAACAAATGCTATCAACTGTTAGCAAATTTCGTTTGACTCATGTCTGATTTATGTGCATACCTTTGTGTTATTATTGGCCACCAAAGCAAACATCAGCTTTTGCCCAGGAGCCTTGATGCTAAAAATGGTCCCATCCATCTTACTGAAATCTCCCCACAGTTCAGTCTTGACCCGACGATCTGCGTCCATTGGGAAAACTGCAAATAAATGTGCAACTCACAAAATAAATACAACCTGAGCATGGATTAAACGTATATTGTTACCCGAGATGTTATGTCATGCCAGAATGCCTTATCCAGACCTGTTGGAAAGCTTATTAGTATATGATTAGTGTATGAAATAACACTTGTATCATGTATAATGGAGCACAATGTTTGTACCTGAGGTGTTGAAAATAGCCGATCCAGTGCCAGGGAAGTAGCTGCCGGGCTGCACGTTTTGATAGCAGGGCCAGAGCTCCTCCGCCTCGACCTCCCAGGGGACGCTGAGGTTTAGCCAGCTGCCTTTCCGCACACAGCCGTCCATGTGCGGCTCAAACTGCGGCAAAGAACGACAACAATGCATTTAATGAAGTGAACTGCAGGACAAACAGCGAGCAGAAGAGCGGGTGGTCGGGTCAGAAATGTTATTCGAGTTTTAAGTCATGTTTGAGGTTGATAAAACAAACAAAACAACTGAAAATCCTCTCACGGCACAGTTACACCTTACTGGTGCAAAACAAATCATGTTGCAGCTACAATGCAATGTGCAAAAGTGACAAAAGACTAACACAATAACCTCTGGACTCAGGAAAAGACAAATGTAAACTACTGTAAAGTATCCAAAGGTGGGTTAACACACTATACCTGAACAATCATCTTTTCTTTGTCGATCAGGATGCCACCCAGGGCCAGTCGAAGTTCACCCGAGAAGATCTCAACTGTCTCTTTGGACTGCATGCCGACCACCATCTTATTGGAGCCATCCACCTCCAGAATCACAAAGGGATCTTGGTTGCTCACCTCCAGCTTGGTGGCACCAGGAGCACAAGAAGAATTCAGATATATGTATGACAATATACATGATGTGCAGTATACGGCTCTGGTTACTACGCAAATCAACTTGTTTCTGGGGTCTCTGCTCTAAGACACTGAGACGACTGCACTCACTGTGTGCCATTTCCCGTCATTGAGCTTGGGGCCTCCCGCCACGCTGACGAGGCTGTTTCCCCTACTGATCTGCATCAGGGGGAGGCCGTCCTTCAGGGACAAAATAAACCAGTCCGTCCCGTTTTTGGTGTCTCCGTAGAAAACGGTACCTTCTGGGTCAAACGTCCGTAAGTGAAAGGATGACTTGATACTAGAGAAACAGAAGCCAATAGTCACAGTCAAAGGGGATGCTGGACCATAGAAGCGAAACAAAAGATTCTCCACATTTATTATTATTTTTTCCTCCGGCTGCATTTTAAATAAGAACAAGTATGGCCTTAATTTTACCCGGACCAGTTCCACTGACAGAGGTGAAAAAGGCAGTAATGGTTCTAGGGCCCTACAGTCGTTGAAATGCAACACGAGGATGGGTTATATAATATTCACGTCATCAGAAATAAGAGGGCCAGGATCTTCCAGAATGCCTAACTATACCCCCTTACTTTCTTCCACATATATTTACCTGAGCTTTTTTGGCCTCATTCCTCACATGTGTTTACTTGTGAGGTTTTCGTGGTGCACTGGTTTGTTCCTGCTGACGTACCTGCTGATCTGACTGAGGTTTACTGTTATGTGAATCAGTGGCCTCCAGATGTCTCTGTCCTGCCCGAGGTTGACGGTAGCCCCGCCTGATACTTCTTTCTGGAGGACCCAATGTCAACATGAAATCATGAGCTCTTATTCATTAAAACCTGCTTTTGTATTTTTCTTGTCAGATATCTCGTTTGTTTTTTTTTAGTGCAAAATCCTAATCAAACCGAGTGATGATTTCAATTCCGTTATTTATGGATTCAACTAAAAAACGTAATTATCTTTTAACAAGTGAAGTGCATGTGATAATGAAGTGCGAAATCAATGTCAAGTCACTGACAGAGCCATATGGCATCCCACTGCAGTTTATTAATACACAATGGCCATCATGGAACTTAATGTGCAAAAAGTCCTTCAAAGAGGGGAAAAACAGCTTGTGGTGTTGTGGGCGTAGCGCGGATTTGTCCTCCCACAAACTGAGCAAAGTCCTAAGTCTAAATAAACTATTAGGGCATCGGGGATATCCCTCTTCAACTGGCATCTGAATTTCATAAAGAGTTGATCTGTGGGGTTTTTTTTTTTACTGGTTAAGAAAGGGTTTTTATTTTGCACTTTGTTCATCGTCCTTTAAAAAAGAAGAAACATAATTAATGCAGATGATGCTTTAAAAAAAACTATTACAATATTATTTGAATTGCTTGACAGGCTATGAGACAGTCAGATATTTCCAAATACTCATAACGATGGAGCTTTCTCCTAATTTCACAAGCAAAAACAATATAAAATCACATGAGGGAGATTTATCAAAGCTATAATTTCTGCTCTTTTTCAAATGTGTTATTTTTTAAAAGGCCAATGATCACATATGATCGTTAGACTATCAGATAGAGAATAATAAGAGCAGTTTTACCAGTATCCCAGTGCACTGCATTGCATGTGGACATACCTTACCCCGTGTGTTCCTCTGCCCCTCAACTCCCCACCTTAGAAGAGTGAAGCTCAACGTTACCAGCAGTCCACCTGCCACAGCTTTACAAAACACAGCCATCCTTCAGTTCATTCATCCACCCAGGCCTCCCAGTGTGCAGTCTCCTTCGGCCCTTGGTGGTCTTGCTAAGTCCGCGCTACGCTGTGGTGTCAGAGGTGTGACGAAGAGCAGAGAGACACTTCAGCAGTGTGTAATTCAGGTGTGTGTGTGTGTGTGTGTGTGTGTGTGTGTGTGTGTGTGCTGGCACACTGTGCTGTGGTCCACAGTCAGCGCAGGTTATCGATTCCCAGGGGGGGGTGCTTTTTGCTTTTTTGGCTGCATGTGTAGGTGGGTGGAAGAGCGAGTAAGCAGCAGGTAAACAGAGGGTTGAGGAGATATAGAGTGGATTGAATGTTAAGAGTTGTTGTAATTGATATTAGAGACGATTAAAAATTGAAACATTTCGAAACAATTTTTTTTATTAAAGTGTGCATTACAATCAGGCTATAAATCTCCTGCCTTTGCGGTGATTCATTTGGAGTGGGCACTGCGGCCCGGGTGAGTGACCTGAGCCAGATCATTGATGTGTGTTTACCCATTACACAGGAACCTTGATTCACTTTATGACTCAGTGTTTGTTGCAGAGCGAAGAGGAGAACGAGACGAGAGGGGATCTGCTTCAAGTCACTAAACTCTCTCCTTTCCCCCCTTCTGCCGGCCGGGTTCCTCGTGACACATTCTCCTTCCAGGAAGACTGTGATAACTGGGAAATACTGGGAAAAGTGTAAAACACAAACACACAAACAGAAAGGACCAATCAGTAAACAATCTGTGATTCAGTTTGAAGTTATTCAGAAATGTCATATCACGTCAGTACATCCCTCGTGTGTGCACTCAAAGTCTGACAAACATCTATGATCGTCATGGTGTGCAGATAAGGTTTTTTTTTCACACCATACTTGGTCACTTTGGATAAAAAGCGTAGATGTAAAAAAAAATAACATTGACACCAGCTGCATTTCATTTAGCGTGGGTAAGTTTTGGGGTCCTTGCATTGCCCATAATGTCCAATTATCATGGCTTACTTCATTGTTAACGCTATAAGCTGTGAAAAAGATCCACCTCTTTGCAAGAAACTGAATTTATTATTGGCAGGAGAACACTGTACCTTTAATTCCCAGCCGTCCCCAAGGCCATGAATGCACCACCCTCCTCCCCCCTCTCTCCTCCTTGGCATTTCATGATGACTATTTCTATTCAATTTCTGAAATTATTTCATTCATATTTAGCTTTCAATTCATCTCTGACATCATATTTTGAGAGTGCGGAGAAGAGTGAGTCACCGAGCCGACAGTTTCTGTTCAATCCACTGAGTGTCACTAGTGGGAAAGCGCTCATTCAAGGACGGGAAGACATTGGCCCCCCCGACTGGCGAGCGGAAGCTGTATTCAGCCTCTGGTTTACGTGTCAGCAGCAAACTTTGAGGACATCGTGTGTTTTATTTTATGCTGCGGTTAAAAGAAAACATCAGGAAATGAATTACCAAAGATACCAAAAACTATTCACCAGTGGAAACAGAGAAGATATTGAATTAACGCTAAACACAGACAGATAGAAGTATTAAACAATGGACCATGTGCTTGAAAGAAGTGCAAAGGATGACTACAATCTGTCCTGGAGACACAAATTCACTAAATGTTAAATGTATATTTCCCTTCAGATTTACTAGGGAAGATGAAAACCAGCATCAGTCAACTTTAAGCACATGGTTCATATTGAGAACTCTAAGATCAACTGGTAAAGATTAATAGAAACATAAAAAAAAAAATATGAGTCCAGACTAGAGTTGATTTCATTGGGTCATCAGGTTAATACTTTATTTTGTTTGATTGCAGCAAAGAGAAAGAAAGGGAGACGGAAACAAGGGGAGAGAGAGAGAGAGAGAACAGGAAGAATGTCGGGGGGGAAAAGGAGACTACAGAGCTGTGGCTACAAGCCTTTGTATCAAATCTAGAGACAAAGTCATCAGGCAACATTAAAACATCTTTTAAAAATAACATTAACATATTTTGTGGGCTCTATATGGCACAGTATTACCCTAGACATGTACACGATACCAAATCAGTTTAGCCACGTCCCTACATCTATGAACAGCTTCATAGCAAACAAAGCCGTGAGATCTATCTCCAAAGCATACTGCCATTTCTCAAGAAAACGTTCATTCACCATTCAAATTTCTTATGCCATAACAAGGCACCTTAACAGTTGAAATCTGGCAGGTCCACATCTTACTATAGATAATTATTTAAATATCAAAGCAGAGGCACATTCATTTAAACTAAAACATACAGTAAATAGTTGTATATTACCACCAGATTCCAGTCCAGTCACTACAATACGTTGATTTGCATGCTTTTGGTCTGTATGATAACCATGATGGCAAACTATGGCATAAGAAATGGTCCAAAAACACTACAGGAATGGCTTGAGATAGTGTATTGGAGACAGCAAGGCTTTTTTTACATTGAAACTAACCCACAGAAAAGTGTCAAAGAACAAAAATAATAACTGGCGGCCCATATACTGCCAAGGGATATGCTGCTCAGACAGATTTATTTTGGTTTTCATATTCGCGCAGTCACTCACATTCGTACACGAAACACGTACGTCCACGCGCAAAAAGGCTTGAAACCACACCCGAGGGGATGCAGTTGGTCACAATGCGTTTTTACACACCTGCTTAAACCAAAAGGTGCCCCGTTACCATCACACACACACACGCACAAACATATGTACTTCATTCAGAGGAGGTGCAGTGTATGTTTGAGGAAGGAGGGAGAATCAGCTCTGAAATAGTGACCGTGGGATGTAAATGTGGAAGCTAGTTTTGTGGAATTGTTCCAAACGGTGGTCTATGATGAATAACTAAAAAAAAAAAAAGAAGAATATTAAGAGATATGGAAGATGAAGAGAGCCAGAAAATATCAAACAGAAACAAAAGCTGTGCGCACATTGCCAGATTTGCTGAGGATATAAACGGTTAGGAAGCAAGTGTTGCTCATGCTTTGTGAATACAGAACCCAAGATTACTGACATGTTCCTAGGACTACTGTATATATGCATACCAGACGTTATACGGTTCTTTAACAGGTTATTTGTGTCAAAACAGAAACAAAAAAAAAAGGAACTGAAACCAACTCTACCATTAATTAATGCAGTTGTACTTCATTAACCTCATGACTAAATTTACATTCATATTTTTAAGTTTACTCCCCCTTTTCACTGAAGCCATTTCCATCTGGTAAGAGGGCTAAACAACATAAACAACAACATAGTTGAACAAAACAAACACATAGAGATAACATTACACTGAACAAAAAGGCCCCAGGAGTGCTCCGGGGGAGTTTCGGCCACCACTTTGGCTGCTAAGCTCAGCCTTTTCCTACCTCTTGGTAAATGACACAGGGCAGCAGGGGGAATTATTTGGGCTATTTCAAAAGCCCCCTCCGTTTGGGAGAGGGACATTTCTTTTTGTCCCCAAAGTCATTTCTGTGGGTCCTTCTGACTCCAGAGTCCAACAGTTTTGTGCCCATATATTTCTTTTCCTATACAGAAATAACTCAATACCCTGAATCCATTTTTCTATTTCCTTCCTCACTGTCACTTTATTCTTCCTGGCTTAGGAAATGCAGCCTTTTCCTCTTCCAATCAAGGGGGAAAAAGCTACGCAAGACGAAGGCTAACAAGTTTTTATTCTTTTCCTTTTCAATGTGAAGGAAATGAGATGAAAAACGGAAGTGCAATGGTCTACCAGCCTCTAACTCTTACCCAGTGGCCAGCTACATATCCCAAGCAGCTACAAGTGTCCCCTTTTGAGTGACCACTACCTTTTCTATTGTGTGCACATAAGGTATAAACTATGGTGAATGCTATACAGATCCTACAGTGCCATACGGCCACAAAGTCGCCAGGTTAGTTGAGACATTAGAAGCTCAGATGATCTGTCATTGTCATAGGCTCGCGTCCAGCCATAGCATCGACTTCTTTAATGATTTGGATATGAGGAATCACTTTTAAATGCACTCCTACATTTTGACCGACAGTCGCTATTCCAACTAGAGTAGGAATGCTGTGCGAGTCTCACACGGAATCAACTGGCCATCACTTGCAAACACGCACACGCACACTCACTCACACACACACACACGCGTACGCAGTAATACCTGCTTAAGCCCACCTCTGCATGCACAAATCACCTACATACATGTGCATGTACATGCTCATATATAACTTTCGTGGACAGTTTAACGACAGGATACACCTGCAATCTCATTCGCTCATACAAATATGACGCACGGTTCGAGTTGCTTAATGCTCCACCCTCCGCTGTGTCTCGAGTCAGAACTCTTCTCGTCCTCGCCCACACAAGCCGTCCCCTGAAGAGCGTTTATCCTCGCTATGCGGCGACTATAAAGGGAAGCGGGCTGAACTAATTTTTCACACGACACACACCCTGTTAGCAGTTCTTATTCTTATAGATAATATAATGAGTCAGAGAGGAAGATTAATCAAGCTCTAGAACTACGACACACTACAGCAAGACAGGAGAGACGCGGAGAAAAGGGGAGCGAGAGTAAAGAGAGGGGAGTAATGATCAACACTATATTATCGGCCCCTCTCCCGTTTCTTTGCTCCTTCTCCTCACTTCAGCTTACTCCTGAAATAATGCCTAGCTCTGATCTCTACTGAAAAACAGAGAGGCAGGGGCGCTGTGCGAGTGTACTCAGTGACCCAGTGAGCACGCACCCCTCCCGCTCCCATCCTAACCAGGCCAGGCCCTCCCCATTGAAATATATTCCGTATTCGTGCTTCTGTGTCCTACGGTTTGCCGCCGCTGCTGTCTCGCTGCTTCTTGCCGCTGCCGCTGCCGCTGCTGTAGTAGCTGGGATTCGCCACAAGGGGGTGAGGCACTGAGCCCATGTACGGCCCAGCTGTGTAGTTGAAGATGGCGGGGAGGAAAGGCAGAGGCTCCACCTTGTCCCCACCAGGTGCCATCATATTCAGAGCCATAGGAAGAGCCGCCAGGTTATAGGGGTAGGCCAGCAACTGGGGCCCGTACAGCAGCTGGTAAGGGTCCGGGTAAAACGGCAGCTTGGCCAGGTCCCCGCCATTGGGGACCATCATTTTCCCCAGTGGGCCAAAGGGGAGAGCTCCAGCAGGATAGGCGGACATGAGCAGGCTTTCCTCCTGCTTCTTACCAGAGTGGTAGCTGTCCGGCACAATAAGGGGCACGGGGTAATTCTGAGCATGGTAGCCCACCGGGGTGGCGTTCCCCTGCTGCGAATCTCTGGAAGAAACAGTGTCGCGGTGCTCCGGCTCAGGTGGTTGTGGGGCTCGGGGGAGAAGCAGCGCGTGGGCGGAGGGGCGGTCGCCGGCACCAGCTGCTCCGGTGGGCAGAGGGAGCCTGTCGAGTCCCTGTGAACTGGAGTGAACCTGCCGGGTGCCTTGAGCTAGGAGGCCAATAGTTGAGGGGGACTGGCAGGGAGATTTGGGAGTGTGCCTGTGTGAGGAGGATCCATTCATAGTGGTTTGAGTGTTGATATGCTGCGGGGACGGCACAGGGCTCAGCGGCTCCTCTTTGGGGACCAACAGGGAAACCTGGTCCTGTGGGGAGTGCGCAACTCTGCTCATTTGATGGGCCCTCTCCATCTCTTTTTCTCTCTCTTTCACCATTTCTTTGTCCCTCTCCCGCTCTCTCCGTCTCCCCAGCTCCCTCTCTTTCTCCCTGTACCTCTCCATCTCCCTCTCCCGAGCTAGAATAGAGGACATGGTCAGGTCTTGTGCTTCGTCGGGAGAGGGACTCCTGGACAGGGATTGAACTCTGAGATCTTGGATCCGGGGCGGCTCCTCGTAACCTACATGCAGAAACATGCCACTCCCACTCTGCCGCTCTCTGTCCATAATGACCCCATCCCGCTTCGCGAATCCCCCCTCGGAGCCGAGAGCTGTTGTCATGGAAACAGGAGGAGCAGCAGCTGCGGTTATTCTGGTCTGTGACGTCATGGGCGCATTTGGAGAGGTGTTGGTGGATGCCGCGACGTGCATAGGGCTGGGTATTCTGTGGATCTGGCTGTCTAGGCTCTTTTTGCTGGGGGTGCGGTAGTCCAGACACTCGGGTCCGTTCATGACGAGCACGCTCTGGAGAGCGGAGGGCGGGGCGGGCGTGAATTTGTGTTTAGTGGGTGTAAGGTTAACGGGACTTTCTAATGGAGGGTCTGCAATGTGTGGGCTGGGCTCGCTCTCTCTCTCTTGATGCGAGAGCTCTGTTAGTTCAGGTTTGCCACTTGATTCTGACACCCGGTGTTCAGCCGTCACTTCACTGAGATGGCCGTCATGCTGCTGTGACGTCAAACAGTTGCCGCCGCCGCCGCCGCTGGGGGGGTCTGGTGTTGAATAGCTGATAACTGAAACAGCGCTGGGAGCCCGGCCTTTGTCCGTGTCCAGGTCTCCGCTAACAGCGTTAACGACCGTCTCTGCTGTTTTGGGCTCTGAGTCTTTATCTTCCTTTTCTCTTTCCGGGGAACTGCTTAACTCGTGGCGTCGGACATGGCGAGTGAGCGCTGAAGACGTCTTGCACACTTTATGACACTGTGGACAGGTGTGTCGCGATAATGCTCTTCTGCTGAGGCGATTTGGACTTGAATTACACCCCGCTAAGGCCACTTGCCCCCCTTTTTCTTCATCGTACTTTGCGATCTCCGGCACTGTTTTAACGCCTACTCCTTCAACTTGTTCCCCAAGGGACACACTTTGGGGTACAGGGGGGGCCTCAGTAGGTTTGGGATGCTGGGCCCTCTGGTGGTCTTCCAACTTTTGCCTTGAAGGGAAAGTGGCTCGGCAGAAGAGGCATACGAACTCCAGCAGATGGCTCAGCTCGTGTTTGTCTCGCTTCCTCGGGCTCGAGAACCAGCAGCCACATGTACCACACTCTGCCGCATTCCCATTAGTCCAAGGCCGCCTTTTTATTCCCGTAGGGGCCACTGAGGTAGACAGAGGAGACTTTGGAGAGTGCAGAGGAGTGGGAACCTCACGACAGGCCTCCTTAACTTGTTCTTCTTGGTCTTTGTTTTTCTCCTTTAAAGTGGCTGAGAGATAATCTTTCTTTTTCCAGTCTCCCTCGTCTCTGTTAGTTTTTGATAGTTTTTCGGCCTCCCCGATCTTTCCGTCCTCCTCCTCATCTTGTGATTTCTCTGTTTCTTTATTCACATGGTTCTTGAGCCTCTCTGTCCTCTTCAACCGGATGGAGCGCTTGAATTTCAGTTTCCTCTGCCAGCTCTTGACCCTCTGTAGATGTGCTTGGGCCTTCCTCTTAGGCTTGTAGGAGTAGTAAGGCCGCCATAAATTATCCTCTGTGTCATTGTCACTGTCCTGGTCACGCACCTCCCGACGGAAATAATACTCCCTCACTTCATCGGGGGATTTAGAGCTCTTTTTCCTGACCTCCTCCTCCTCACAATCTCCTCCTTTATCACCGTCTTCTCCCAGGCTCACTCTGCGGTGCTTGTGGTGATGGTGATGGGAGTGGCGTGTTTCCCGCATCGATGATGTCTCACTCCGTTTTGTTTTAGGTGGAGAAAGGCTCTTGTCTCTCCTAAGGTCCGTCTCAGAGATGCTGCGCTTCACTATGGCTTCCTCACCAATACGTACAGTGATCTGGCACAGGGGCCCTGCCTCTCTGACCTGTGACCCTGCAGATGCTGACAGATGCTTTGAGTTAGAGATGTCACTCTTGCTGTGGGATTTGCGTGATTTGTGAAATAATCTGCCCGTCTCGTCCCCCTGTCTACCTCCGGAGCCCTGCTCTGTGGTATCTGAACGCTCTCTTGACCTCTTTCTATGGTTATCTGCGCTATCCCTCTGCTTTTTGATTGGCCTGGGAATGCCCTTGTGTGAAGTCTGACTGTTGCTGGTATCGGGGGATGGACTGCTCATCGGGCTTTTTTCACTTCCAGAAGTGACCTGGTTGCTGTGCACAATGACAGAGGAAGACACCGCCGCTCCATGAACTATGACGGAGGCTTTCGTATGGCCATAAGTTATTACAGAAGGCATGCTCGTGTCTGTGCCTCGACCAGTCTTAGAATTTTTGGTTTTGCTGCTACTAGACATTTTGAAGCTGCCGCTGCTTCTCCCCTGCTCTAACTCTGGGGCCTCACTCTCATGTTTTCTAACTTGGGGCATGTCCGCTTGGGGGAGGGGTATTAGCGCGGAGAGGTCCCCGTGCTCAGCAGAAACAGGGAAGCCATCAGGGAAGTCATCTGGATCGGGCTTTACACTCTGAGGGTGGGCCCCACTGATGAGGCTTTGTAGGTCCCCAGGGCCCAGAGCACAGCCCAGTCCGGGCAGCGAGAGGGAAGGTGTCTCAGTTGGTGGGAGTAGCAGTCCATTATGCAAACTGTCACTGTAAGTCTTGTAGGGTCTCTTCTGGGAGCGCATGGGGAGGAGGCGGTAGAGTTTCAGGGCGTTAGCTTTCTGCTTATAACCCCCATTAGCTGTCTTTTCACTGGAGATGAGGCTGGGATTAATCCCGTGAATGGTCTTCTGGTGCGTTTTGAGATTGTAGTAGGTGGCGAAGGCATCCCAGCAGAAGATGCACTGGTAGCGCCGCTCCCCAGTGTGCCACACCTCGTGCTTTGTGCGGTACTCAGCCAGGGCAAAGACCTTGTCGCAGAAATGGCAGGGATATTTGCGGCGCCATGAGTGCACGTTGGAGTGACGCTTCAGGCTGGACAGGGTCATGTAGGAGCGTTCACACACGGAGCAAAAGTAAATGATGTTGCCGTCTACCACCTTCACAAAATGGTGCTCATCACCCGCTAGTAACTCTGCGGCTGCTGCATCATCACCTTGGATACGTGCCAGGAGGCTTCGTGCTTTCTTCCCCGGCCGCGCCTTACTGATGTCTGATTGTCCCACAATCACTCCCCCCTCCACTCTCACCTCACCCTCCTCCAGTGGCTCCTCCTTCGGCTGCACAGTGAGAGAAGGAGGGCCCAGGCTGTTGGAGGGTAGGCCTGGCACCCTGCAGGAGGCCTCGTGGGACTGCAGTCTCTTGCTGTGGATGAAGACTTTGCCACAATAGCAGCAACTGAGGGCGCGGCTGCCACGATGCAGCCGCATGTGGACCGTCAGGGAGGAGGCCGAGCTGAAAAGCCGATGGCACACCCCGCAAATCAGCTCGGGCTTCAGGCTGTCGGTAGGGGAGTAGGAGGACGAGTGAGGGGGTGCGGTGAGATCCTCAGATGGGGGAGGAGGAGGCGGTGGTAAGGGGGGAGGAAGGTGGAGGGTGGGCGGGTGAAGACTTGGTCCATGAGGGCTTCCCACTTTCCCAGCAGGTCTTCCTGTCATTTTCTCTCTCCTCTCTGCATCCCCACCTCTCTGATACGCGGATGTGCCCAGGCTGAACAGGATCTGGGCGGTTTGAGACGGCGAGGCTGTGCCGTTGGTCACCCTGTGCCTCTCGTCCCAGCCATCGCTGCCATAGCAGCCACCTGAAGACCCGCTGGAGGATCTTGGGGGCGACCTGTGAAACTGAGTCTCTGGATTGAGTTTGGAGCACTTCAGAGGAGGCGGGGATTTGAGATCTTTCCTGCTAAGTGCATGAACAGTCATGGGAGATGAGGAGGAGGAAGGCGAAGAGGACGGAGAGCTGTCGTGCCTCGGGGGCTTAAATGGTCTGTGTTTAACGTCCATGGTAGCATCCAGTTTCCACAGCGACCCCTCGTCTGAGCTCTTGGACGATGGCCGCCGTCGGTGAGGGGAAGGGGAGGATGACGAAGAGCTACGACAGTGGTTTGGAGATGTCAGGGAGGCTGGGAGGGGGGCGGCACTAAGTGGGAAGCTTAAGGTGATTTTAGCATTTTTGGGTCCATCAGCCATGTCCTCCAGCCTGTCCTCCATCATGGCCTCTCCACGGCCTCCATGCCTTTTACCCTTCATCTCCAACTGCTCAACTTCCCCTCCTCCCTCCTCCTCCTCCTCCTCTTCCTCCTCCTCCTCCTCAGATGGAGAGGCCACTCCAAGACAGTGGGCTGGTTTGTTTAGCCCTTTGATCTGGTTTGAGCAGCGGAAATTGACAGGCAGGCGTGATGGTGGGGAGGCCCGAACTGATTGAAGGGTGTCTCCAGCCACTAATGACAGTGGCGGGGAAGACAGAAGTGACAACCGCTGACTCTGTTGGCACGTAGAGTTCTTAGTTGCACTATGTCTGATATTGCAGAGGGGAGTTAGCCCAGCAGCCAGGTGTTGCTCACTCAGACGTGACTGAATAAGGCCCGCGTGGAGGGGGTCCCACACCTTCTCACCGGACACCATGACCAGCACCCGAAATCTGAAAAGAGAAATCAGAAAAGTACACGTTAGCATTCGGAACATCCTGAGATACATGAGCAACACCAGAGTTTACATCGACATAAAGCAAAGGATTCACATTCGAAAGCTTTCGCAGAAACAGTCATGACGCTTGTGGAACACTTTTGAGAAACGGAAAAGAAAAGTAAATGCCCCAGCAATGCTGAACTCTATGAGCTCCGCCAGGAATGGTGAGGGAAAGGAGGGAGAGGGTAGGGGGAAGGAATGAATCTGCGGCAGTGCTGGTTTAGATTTCAGCGTGCCACAACCGAGCCTTTCGAAAGGCATTCCAGAGACCCATCTCTCTCGGCTGTGACACAACATTCCCTATGCCTAATTGGAAGGAGTTCAGATTTAATCAAGATTCCCTCAGAGTGTTGACTTAGATCCATGGCCCGAAGTGCGCACGTAAAAATAGTCCCATTCTCTCGCTGTTTGAGCAAGAGCCTTGTTAGCCATTCCTGGCAGTGGCTAGTATTTGCCGGGCATGACTCTAACCATTTATTTGTGAAGGCAAAGGCGGGAGGGAAGGAAAGAGGGGAAGAGGAGAAGGGAGGGAGATTGCATGCATGTGCACAGAGAAGGGGTGTATTTCAGTCCTCTGCATCCGGTACAATCTCAGCTAAGCTGGAGAAGATGAGCGACAGGCTATTCTCATTTCCATTTTAATTTGACTGCCATGGTGGTGGATGCAGTCCTGCTACAAATTCCCCCTACGCGAGATAGCAGCAGATTCATGCGCGATAGGCAATTTGCCGTTATTACTTATTTAAAATAGGTCGATTTATTTAGGTCTGCGTGTTGGGGGAGAAGAACGGAGACGGTGTACGGCCGTAATGATGCTACGAGAAGAAAAATCCTCAGTCATGCTTTTCTGCCTGCGTTTTCAAGCAGCAAAGCGGCCAGGAAGGCAGGCCGCTGTAAAATTCCACAGGCAGCCCTGAACAGGCAGAAACTAGGTCAGCACTGTTATTGCAGAGGGAAGAGGAGGGAGAGAGAGAGAGGGTGAGGATGAGGGAGAGTGAAAGGGTGATAGAAAAAGGGAGAGAGAGAGAGAAAGAAACCGGGAGAGCAAGAGACAAGGGGAAGGAGAAGAAGGGGGTTTGAAACAGGAACAGTCAGACACTGTCAGACAGACAGGAGCCCGGGCAAACACTCACACTCACACACACACACACGCACGCACACACACACACACACACACACACACACACACACACGCAACAGTACATAGACAAACATACAACCACGCACACACACGTGCATGTGTACACAGCGCTTCTCTTGCACTCATACGTGCCCACGAGCAAGACATGCGGGCATAAACAAAGCAGTTCAACACTTGTAAATGACATTCAAAATCAAAAAGGTGAATCTGAGTGCACCATGTCACTGAGGATACAGGTGGAATTAAGTATAGTCAACAAAAGGAAAACACGTGTGCCTGGTAATGACGTAGTGGCACATGCTTTTTGTTGGAAGTGGACAAAAACCAGGTCATGCCGCCTATTCAAGATGTCTGTCTAATAACAAGGATGCACAATCCCATCTCGCCGGGTTAGCTATATATATATATATATATATATATATATATATATATATATATATATATATATATATATATTTTTAAGCTCTGTGTTGAAACGGGCCTCGCATTTGCTGAGCGATAGATGTTGAGCAGGAAATCCCTTATGGCAAGCGCCAGTCTGCTACAAGTGGGCGGACACACTGAGAGACAGCGCTAAGGCTAAAAATTTCACCATCTCGGGAAAATGCGTATGACGCCCCCTCGCTCTTTTTCTTTATCTCCCTGTGACGCACACAGCCGCTGCACAAGCGGAGTCTGCACGACGCGCCATCTGACTGTGACAGTGAGCTTTTAAACGCGCTTTCAATGTACTGGATTTACTCATATTCTCGGAAATGTGTGCACACGCAGAAAGGGAGACTTTTACCTCTCTGTTATTCGTGCAGATGAGCAGATACACACACACACACAAACACACATGCATCCTTCTGTACGACTCACAAACAAGCACACGAACAAATGTGACCATGAATGTGCCGAGGACCCTAAAGCGAAATCAAAATAAACAGCGACCCTGTTCCCACACCTCTCTGTAACAGGATGTTCTGCACAAACTAAAATGTTGGTCGGCCTTATGAAGTGTTCATCTATTTACGCTCGTGGCACTACACAACCACATGGCACGAACAGGTTCTCAGCTGGTGCCGGAAAAAATTACTAACTAGTCTCATGGAATCATAAAACACATAACACATTGGCTTCTGCATAACAACAAAAGGCTCTTCACTGACAGGCAGAGGGAACAGAGAGCCCACTGATTTGATATCAAATGTACAACATCAAGGAAACACTTTTTTTGTCTTCTTGGAATTTCATTCTCTTAAGTTTAAACCATGGTGAAAGCGCACAAACTTGCAGATGAGTCTCCCTCTCTCCGCACAGTTTAGCTCTTGAAACCAATTAACTTTGCAGAAATTAAAAAGTGCTGTTTGGCTCAATAATCAGAACACATTGTTTGCATGAACTTTGGACCAATTGAAAACAGCAGAAGTTTTACTATTGACTCTGGCAAACTTTTCCATTAGCATCTGAAAAACATGGATCACTTCATGACCTTGGAAACCATTAGTTTGTAATCCACCGAGTCTAAACGGTCAATCAGTCACTAGGAAAATCACCGCTAAGGTGGCTTTGCATAACATAAGGCCGGGACGGCCGAGTAGTTTGGCTGGCACGTCAGCAAAGGGCCTTGAACCAGCCGTTGAGCAATCTGTTTATTCCACACTGAAACCGGTCCTTGTGCTGACAGACAAATAACTGTGAGGATTCGATTATGATGCTTTTTGTTTGCCATCTTTCATCGCAATGGAAATGCCAAGCACAAGTATTGTGATATTATGCAGTTGAAAGTAAAACAAAATGTGTAAAAAAGTAAACTGTTTTAAGCTATTTGGTCCAATCCTTTGTATAATTGAGGATTACAAGTCTGATCATTGGAAATTGTATTTTTAATACTGTTCTCGTGCCACATAATTGACTTTCATAAGTCAACATTAATGTAAGCAGCTAACATTTGTACCAATCCCTCATTAAAATATCTTGAATAGAGTACAGCTAAAATTATGAAGTTATCTTGCTTTACCGTTACTCTCACTATTAAATGACAATTTAAAATTAGATTCCGGTTTTTATTTATATAGTTTGTGTTGACTAAAGTAGTTGCTGAGATCTGAAAACACAATAACGTCGACGATGCAAAATGTGATGGTTTTAAGGAAAACGGCGGTCAGACGACAGTTTAGAAATGAGCCGGCAGATTAAAGATGAACACAATCACTCTATCCTGATGTGAAACTGTCAGTGGGCACATTTGAAATGTTGGTAATAACCTCTAATTGCACAGAAAACACGTGCGTTCACAAAGCTACAGTAATCTAACGGAGTGCACTTGTGCCTGCAGGTCGAAGCAGAAGCAGGAATTCATTTTTGAATTTGCTTATTTCTTCTTCGCCCTTCTTAGTTAGTTTAGTGAGTGCATCTTTATTATTTGTAATATGAATGATGGCCAAAACTATAAATATAAGTTTGTAATAAACCAGGATAAATCAGGATCATCCTTTACCTATATCTTAAAGCTGCATAATACGAGTGGGAGCATTGCTTTTGCCTCTCCACGGCTCTAAACAAGGCGCCGTGGCTAGCAGCTAGCAGTGCTGACGGGGTTAACTGTGCAAACAACGGCGAAAAAGCTGGCAGAGCTAACAGCGTTCACCTGAGAGGGAACCGGAAGGTTACTGCATTATCAGCGTTAACCCCACATGCTGCTCTCATGCATAAACCTGAGACCAAAAGCACGTGCGGCCGGCCGGCGAGGTTAACAAAGCAAAGAGAAGCTCGGGTAACAACACACACAGAGGGAGAGCCGCTTCCTCCTCTGCTCAGGTAGACATTACTCCGCTATGTCTTTACACAGCAAACAGCTTTTTGTTGCTATAATAACGCTCTGAATGTCGTATACTGCCCCTTAAAGCACTAATGTGCCATCAGCGTGTGTGTGTGTGTGTGTGTGTGTGTGTGTGTGTGTGTGTGTGTGTGTGTGTGTGTGTGTGTGTAAGGGGTCAAGGGGAGTGACTGCGAGTCAGAATGTGGGGGGCCTCGGTGTTCCAGCCGGTGAGCCAGCGGCGAGGAGCATGTGGAAAGAGGAGGAAGGTGTCAGTTGGGCTTTTTCCCCCCAGTGAGGGGCAGCCAGAGGGGCCCAACTATCGGAGCAGCAGTTGGTCTGCGAAGAGGAGGGTGTGTGTGTGTGTGTGTGTGTGCATGAGGGTGTGTGCGGGTGGGTAAGGGGGCGGGGGGGGGGCATTGTTCGCAAAGAACAGCAACTGAACTCTCCACAACCCCCCGTCCAAGAGAGCGTGGTGGAGCCAGCCAGATGGGATAGAGGGAGGGGGGAGGTAAGGGAAGTTGGTATGGGTTGGGGAGTGGTTGAGCGGAGGTGGTGGTGGTGGTTGTGGTGGTGGGAGGAAGGAGGAGGGGGGAGTTTGGGGTAACTTCAAACACGTCTCGCCTATGTTCACATTTCATGGTTTCCTTGTCTTTCAGATCCCCCTCAGCATGACTGAGTGCTTGCTCTCTCCCCCCTCCCTCCCAACTTGTAAACTGTTGTATGGTAGTGTTTTCGCATGCCGCTCCACGCACCAGCAAACCTGCCCAAGTCTAAAACACCATACTCTCCACGCTACGTTAGCTCTCAGCCCAGCACGTAATTCCCATAATTCTGCTCGCTGCGAAAGAATCACGCGAGGCTTTTGGGACACAGTAAGACCAAAAAAAAAAAAGAGAAAGTACCCCTGGAGAGCAGTAACACGACACTGGTGACCTTTTGGAAGGTAATTTCCCCCAAAATAATTTTCCAATTTCACACGCAGTCCCTGTTGAAGGCGGTGTGAAAGACACTTTGGAGTTCTCCGTCTCAAACATCCAAAGACACATTAGAGAATTAGCGAGGCTGAGTCAGAGCGGCGTGTTCAGCGGCCCCCATAAACTGCAAAACGATGGCAGGTTGGAGAAGACGAAGCGCTGCACCGGTTTCTCGAAAGCAACCACATCCTATATAGTTGTGACATTAAAAAAAAACCAACCCTTGCATCATAAAACAAAGCCAACCAACTCGGTCTTGAAATCTGCAAGACTTGAGCGTTAGCGCTTTTATGCCCGGGGACAGAGAAAAAAGGCCCAAATGCAGGCATGATTTATCTCATGTGTGACCCAAACACAAACACCGCCACCACTATGACAACATCGTCGGTGTGACACACTTCCTATTGTCTGACCTATGACCCCTATCCCTGTGGCAGAGTGGATCATATATGCTATACATTGAGCACAGGGGCTTGGCTTGGCATCCATGGAAACCAGGAATGTGGAGTAGTTGGCAGCAGATGCTGTGTTGTTTTGGGGAAGAAGAAGAAGAAGAAGAAGAAAAAAAAGTAAGGCTTCGGGCAGCAAAAAAACAAAATTGGTGACATCAATATGCCCTCTGCTGCTCTTCCAGAGACAACCATCCGGCTAAACAACAGGCTGGTAAAATGGATGACGAACTGGGCGGCCCGTGACCGGAACAAGAAACAGAACCCGTCGGGTGGAACTCGAAATGTTTACCGTCGCGTACATGCAAGTTTCCCCCCAAAAAACACTTCCTCTGATGTTGTTAGTAACTTGATGAGGACGACTGGGAGGCTGGCCTACCATGTTTAGACCCCAACAACAAAGCTCATATCTGTTCTGACCGGTTGGTTGTCGTTCCTCTCCCTCCGCCTCCCCCGCGCCCGTCTGCGGTGAATCACAGAGACGCAAGAGGCTACGATAAATTAAAAGTTTCATCACAATCTCAAAAAACGAGTCATCGCTCTTGAAAAAGAACTGCGTGGTGCGCCAGCAACAGAGGGGAGAATGAGGGAGCCGAGGCCTGTTACTGGCGCACACACACACACACACACACACACACACACACACACTGACACACACACACACACACACACACACACACACACACACACAAACACACACACAGACCCAGCACAGGCGCACGCACACGCACATGAAAACGCGTCTACAAACACACACTGCATAAACACACACACACACACCCACCAAGACTCACGCCCCAACACACGCACAGTAAAATAAAAACCTTTTCCTCCTCTTCAAGCGCGGAGCAACCGCCCGCCGCCGCCGCAGCAGCAGAGTGAAGCAGAAAAACAAGCAGGAAAACAACAGAAATCAGCCTCTCTTCCTCTTATTCTCCCTGGCTGTCTCTCAGGAAGGCAAGCATACAAGAGAACGTACCTCGGAAAACCTCCTGCTGCATCTCTGCTGCGATGTGTTCTCTCCCCTCACACTCCCTCTCTCCCTCTCCCTCGCTCTCTCTCTCTCTCTCTCTCTCTCTCTCTCTCCCCCTTGGTCTGTGTATGCGCACGTCTGAGTGTGTGTGAGAGCGAGCGAGTGAGCGCAGGGAGAGGCGGTGCGCACACACACACACACACGCACACACACACACACACACACACACACACACACACACACACACACACACACAGGCAGCAGTGTGTGAAGACAGAGGGCAGGAGCGATTCTCACACTCGAACTTGCTTGCTTGCTCTCTCTCTCTCTCTTTTCTCTCTCACTCCAGTTTTTGCCTCTGACACACGATTCTTAGTGTTTTTGCTCTTTTTTTTCCAGCAAGTGAATCCCCCCCACTCTCTCCCCCCCTCTGAATCCAATCTTCTTTTTATTTGGAAGTGTTGTTCCCTCTCCCCCCTTTCTCTACACACACATTCACGCATGCACACACACACACTACTTTATATACACAAAGCCCAGCGATAGGGAGAGGGAGGGAGAGGCAGAGGGAGACAGAGTGGGAGAGCAAGCAAGAGGACGCCATTTAAGCAGTTTGTTACGAGCACTGCAAGTCCCCAAAATGGCTGAAAACAAACAGGAACCACGCCAACTCAAAAAACCCGGGCACAAGGACGGACGGACGGACACGCAGAGAGGGAGCGAGAGGAGAGCGTGCGAGAGAGACAGGGAGACAGAGAGAGGACAAACTGCTGGTAGTCAAATGGCGGATGGGAGCGCTCCGTGAAACAAGTGAAGTTGAGGGAGAAATGGGTCATTAAAGGGGAACTCCAGGTTCAGCGTTGCACTTAAATAAAGTTCAGGGACTTGGGAGAGACGGTTTAAAAAAAAAAAAAAAAAGAACGGTCCAAATGGAAGCAACGGAGGCCAAGACGGCCTGAATTTAAGTCTCCAGTGTGGGTCAAGCTCCAATAACGCTGGTTCCTACATTTCCCAAGATGCAACTTGATAGCACCTTTCACTCCATTCTCTCTGCCCCGGCTCATACGAAACCCCTCCGAAATTGCACTTCATGAAAACAACGCTACCGCAACGCGACATACATGCTGATGGGACGACTTTGAAAAGTTCCATCCACTACAAAGTAAACAGTTATCCACTGCGGGGAACGGGCTGTGCTGTTCGCCGTTTGAAAATGTATGAAAATGACGTCGAAAAATCCCATTTTTGGCACGTTTTTTAATTTGGTTAATGGGTACTGAGGATCAAGTGTTTTGCCCGAGCCCTCTGCCGCTGCGCTAATGCGGAGTTCCCATCACGGCTGCCAGGACACAATCTTATTTCCTTAGAATTTAGAAAAGCGCCCTTAAGACATTACACAACCGCTCTCACAGGCTCGGTCGCGCCTCCCATGACGGGCAAGCAGTTCTTCACGTGCGAGTGCCTCTTCGAAAGAGAAAAGGAATAAAGGTGAACAGACCTGGGTCACGAACGTGACCTCAAGTGGGTTCAAGTGCCGTCAGCGGCGATGTCAATTAACTGCTTTTAGGTCAGTGGTTGTATCCGAGTCTAAACCCCGCACACCCCCCCTCCTCCTCCTCCGCCTGCCCCACCAAAACAAAAGGCGCCGCTGCATCGCCATCGAGTCCTGCAGATGGATATCACTTCTGATGCCTCACAACAACAACTCTCTCTCCGTTCTGGATCTCTCGGCCTCGCTCTCGGCTCGAGCGTCACGGTCAAGAGGAAATTCCACATCGCTCTGTTCTCCCTCCGGCGGCCGCGGGGCCCGCTCGACGGCCTTAGATCAGGAGCTATTCTATCAGCTGGAACAATAGGGCCGAAATATTTGAGGAGGGGTGGAAGAATGTTCTAACACTGTTATGCTTCAACACCATTATACTTCCCACTGTCCTTTTGAGTGGAGCCGTTGCCCCCCCTCCACCCTCCAACTCCTCCCCAGCACCCACCAACTGAACCTTGACGCCAACAACCCGCCCTCCTCCTACTCGTCCCCTGCCCTTTCCCTCTCTCCCTCTCTTTCATCACCCTCTCCTACCCTCATTGTACGCTGCCACACTTGTCTCCATGGGAACTGCTCTGGGATTGGGTGTTGTTCCCTCTGACCTCTCTGGCTGTTGGGAGTTAGACAAACTTTTTTTTTTTTTAACCCCCCTCCCACCCCCACACCCGTGCACTCGTCCACGCTTTCAAAGCATGCTGGGTGTGTGTGTGTGGACGTGACACATGACAGCAGTTGTGAGCAGCTTCTGGACAGAAATTAATAAAAGAAAAAATGGCTGTGTGTGTGTGTGTGTGTGAGAGAGAGAGGAAGATTGCCCGTTGGCAAAAACAATAGAGTGTGTGAGTGTGTGTGTGTGTGTGTTCCAGGAGTGCGGTCCACTCGGTCCACACATGTGTGCCGGCATTGTCCTGCGCCTGCAGCCAGCCACCAACTCTGTATTCAGAGCACCCCCGTAGTCCAGCCGTCCCTATTCATGGATGTTTGGCCAAACGTGATCATAGCTTTTCATGCTGTGCTACCAAGCGACACGCACGTCTGAATACACAAAGATGGAGGAACTAAGGAAGCCATCTTGGTGGAAAATTTAAACCATTAAGACTTTCAATATTTAATCATCGATCTGCATTAAATCCGGGGTTATATTATACATTCATTTAATATTCTATACGTAAAAGATTTTTTTTTTTTATTTCAACAGGATAATTGATTATTTAAAGGAAAGAAAATTAGCACAATGATTATAGAAATCACACACTCTTAAGTAAATGGTGCAGTTAAAGGCACCCTGCGGGGTGTTTGCTCACTGACGGCGCTGTAGGAGCAATGTTTTGAACAGCGAGTCCTTGTATTGTTGGTTTGTCATGGTCTACCAGCATGACGAAACATATGCACACACGATGGGGGTAAAGTAAAACACATTTCTGCCGACTGTGAAGGGCAGGAACGGTTGACAACATTGATGTGGCGATGGCCGAATAATAGAGGAGAATACCGCAAGTAGATCAAACACAGCTCAACAGATTTCCAATAAAAAAATAAATAAATGTTTGCAAATGTTTTAGGTTTTGTTAGGCCTTAAACCTACAACGATTGATTTGTTGGCCACTTGGGGGCAGCAAAATCGAGCTGTGACCACGACACATACATATAATACACATATATATATATATAGGGATTGATTGACGTGCATATCGGGTATCAGATCTCAAATTTGTTAGATCAGAGAGAAAAAACAGTATAAAGACACCAGTTACACAGTCAGTGCCAATATTGGTTTCTTTTTAAATTCAGGCTGAATTCCTTCTGATACATGTATGTGAATATTTCCCGAGGCATGCTCAAGGGTTGGTAAACAACTTCAGTGCTCTCAAACAAGAAAAAGCAAGAAGAAAAAAAAGGATAACTAACCTGCTCTCCAGCTGACTTGGACTGAGATCAAAGCGGGAAGTCAAACGGCGCTCGAGGAGTTCAAATGTCCGTGGTTTCTTAAAGAGAAAGTAGAGGCATCACAAGGTTCCTGTGTCTGCAGCCTGCAACACACAGGAGGACAGAATGAGAGTGAAACCCTGGCACATGCATGTTCTGCAAGTATGTGTTCAGATAAGCATGACAAATGTTGACATTCAGACAGATGAAAGGGTGTTTTAAGTCCTCGGCTTTGCTTTACAGACACTGGGGCGGTACAGCGGGTAACTTGATGAAACCGCCCTTGAAATTGGGACAGATGAGCGTGCTGGAACATGTCCGGAGCTCACGCTTCTCTGCTGTTTACAAAAACAAACGTCAGGGAAGCAGTCGAACAGTACAGACCAGAAAAGACATCGCTGTGTTACTCCGCTGTGTATTGTTACGTGCCAGACATGTGTCAAACCTTTTCCTCACGCATCAAGGAGGCAGCAGAAAAACCCATGGAATAAAACATAAGAGATCTTGAGGCGACCGGCCTTCAACTAGGGTTTTCAATCAGGCCGGCAAAAATGTCAGAGATGTGTAAATATTTTAAGTTCTACCTTGACATCCTTTCTCATGTGGAAAACAGGTCAACTCAAATCAAATTGATGGAGTTTTTCTGACAAAATGTTCAGGAATTTTAAGCTTTTTGAGTGTCATTAGAGGAGAAACGTGAAAAAAAAAGGTGCAGGCATTTTCAGCAGAGTTAGCGAGTTCGACTCTGCACCACATCCGCTTTCCTGTAAGACAACGCTGAAGGGACCAAAACAGGCAAATGCCACAGAGGCCATCCTGAGCAGATGTCCACAATCTGCATGCCGCAAAAGCTGAGACTATTTCTATACAGCGTGCCGGATGAAAGCGGCGGAAGAATTCATAGAGCTATGTTGACATGTGATGTAAGACGGTTATATAGTCGTGACTTTCGAAGACAACGCAGTGGGCGCCTCCGTCAGACGGAAAGTGGAGTTTCGTCACGCGGAGCCGAGCAGGCCGGCTTCAGACGCGTTGAGCTATATAGCGAGCATGTTCGAGTGAGCGGTGGAACGCTGCTGAGTCACACAAACTCCCCCTGGGCACACACCAGAGACAAAATGCTTTTTTAAAAAAGGGATTTAGATGGGTTTAGGCCAAACAAGGGGGTTACAGCTGGAGAGCAATTCACAATCAGTTTGATACGCAATAAACAGCTGGCGAAATATGGTTGTATAACAGGAAAGAGAAAAGAAGAAGAGGAAGAAAGGAGAAAAAAAAAAAGAGGATGAGCGAGTTCGGAGTGTGGACGTTGCCAAAGGAGACTGGAAAGGATAGGTGGAAAATCATCTGGGAGGGGTGCCTGATACGGCGTTGAGGAGGGAGGGAGGGGGGGGGGGGGCTGGTTTTTCCACTGCCAGAGAGAGAGAGGACGGCTAAATCAAATTAATTAGCTCCTTCATCTCCAGGCAGCTACTCAGGCATGCTGTACTGGCGAAGAGAGACAGTTGGAGGGAGGGGGGGTGTTGGCATAAGAGAATGGGAGAAAGCGAGATAGGACACGGTGGAGGGGTGAAAAGCCTGCTGTGTATGTGCGCCATTCAGGAGGACGGGCAGCGGAGGAGAGAGGGGGGGGGGGGGGTTGGGGTGCATAATTCTCTGATAAGCGTGAGGGTTGTTTTGCTGGAGCCTCTGTTCAGTCATGAGGAGGAGGAGGAGGAGGAGGAGGAAATGGCTGCGTGTTGGCTGACGCGCTTCGGGGCGATGGTACTTCCTGTTTCTAGACAGCCTGTATTTTGAGGGCACTGTACTGTAAACAACCCTGCTTTGCTGCACGCCTCTTTAAATAGCACACAGGCACTTCAATCAGAAGCTCCCGGAAAGACGGCGAGCCGAGAAAGTCTTGCGATGAGAAAAGAAAAAAGAAAGGCGCTCCGGGGGTTTTGAGCAGTGGCAACATGTGGTAAACTTATCCTGTGATCAAAAAAAAAGAATCATAATAATAATAGCAAAGCGCTAATAGTCGCGCTGACATCAGAAGAAAGGGGAAAAGAAAGCGGTAAAAAAAAAAAAAAAAAAGCGGAGAAAAGATACGACAGATGGTTTGAGGCAGTGGCATCATGCCAGGGGAAACAAAACAGCAGGAACAGCAGAGAAACTAAAGACAAAAAAAGTGAGAAAAGAGGAAAAGAGGCAGGGCGAGTGGTAAGCCCAGGGGAGAGCCACCGCAGGCAGCATGTGGCCCTCTCTGAAGCTTAGTGTGCACGAGAGAGGGGTGAAGGAAACGCAGCGAGGGAGGGAAGATGAGAGAGTTGAAGAGGGAGTTAGAGAAAATAGGAAGACGGTTTGAGTGCAAGTGGGAGGTTCAGACAATGAAGGAGACGCTTCCGCGAGGGAGGGGGGTAAGCGTCATGTGACGACACGGGGGGACTTTACAGAAAAGAGGTTGGACAAGTTGATCCAGAATGAAAAATGGAACTCATATTCATGCTTCGCGGCTGTTTGCCTTCATCAACCAGCCGAGCTGCAGTTTGTATTGATGTCTGTCCAAAATGACCGAATAAAACTTTTTCTCTTAATCCTACTAGGCATTTATGGGAGATTGTCATAATTAGCACACAAGTTCTTAAGTTATGGCTGAAGCAGTGTTTTGTGAGGTCACAGTGACCTTTGACCACCACATTTGAATCAGTTAAGTGTGGTAAATTTTAAGATATTCCCTAAAGGGGCTCCTGAGATATCACGAGAATGGTACGGACAGACAAACGTACAACCCACAATCATGACGGCGGTGGCTGTCGCCAGCGTGGAGCCATAAAAGCGATCAGGAGAATGATGCTGTATGTCAAAGGGGATGGCAGACGGGGCCAGAGGTCAAAACCTTGGGAGGAGGCAGCAGTGGACAGCTCAGCGCAGCAGCGTTTTCCCGGACGAGACTTGGCTGCACTGCGAGAACCCCAGATTAGCACTAAGCCGATTGCAACGCCAGGTAGGATCAAGAGCAATTAATTTAGCACCCAGATAATTCCAGGAAAGAGGCTGAAAAGAACCATAACAAAACGTAGGTCTCCAGCAAAACTCCAAACGCCAGCTTGACTTAACGTTCCTACTTCAAGTCTGTCTTCTGCAAATTAGCTGCCTCAAAAGAACTGGGTGTAACAAGAGAGCAGAGAGAATCTGGAAGGTCTGAAAGGGTGCGTGGATGATAAAAGGAAGGATGAAAGAAAGATGAAGACGCTTGGCAGGGGCTGACATCAGCCAAAACAAACACCCAAAGAACAGGACATTCTCTAGCGGACAGAAATGGGCCGGCTTGTTCGGCTCCAATGAGCTCTCAGGGAGAGCATGCCTCCGACACTACGTCACCCATTTTTTTTATACAAAACAATATCCTGGTGCATAATTTACGGAGGGAATACAGCTGCAAGCATTTCTCTCTCATTCATATAATAACAGGCAATTCACGCGCAAATAAAAACAAACACAAAACTGCCGAGACAAGGTAACCTACTTGTAGCTTTGTGTCTATTTTGAATGGTGTCTATTGAGCAGATAGTGTAGATTAGGATTGCCAGATTTCACTGAGGCCCACAATCTTAATCTCATGGTTAGCTGGGATGTTTTAGTCAAAGAACAGTATAAAAGTCTTCAGGACATGTTACCCTGGTGTTAAGTTAAAGTGATTTATTCTCACCAACAGCATAGTTGTTTCAGAAAAAAGGGATATTAATTGTTTTAAACCAGAAAGACAATATATTTTAGGGTTTTTGATAATAAATGGGACTGATAAATAGTCGGGTCCTCCCACCATGCTTTGCATCTGCCTGTCTGTTTCTCCCGCCCTCCTTGTTCGCCTACTTTATTGTGCGACAAGACTCCCCCTTTTCTCCTCCCCCTCCCCAACCAAGCCCTGGAAACACGCTCACTGTCAGCTTTGACATCAACAGACAAGAGCTCCCCCTGGATACATAAATCCTCAACCCACCCAGGAATTAATGCCTCGGGAAGGAAAACGACATGCTGCAACATGTATACCGGAATATATTATATTATTATATAACAAAAGTATACCTAATTATTTTCATTGTCAGAACTTTTTTTTTTCTTTTAACATCACTATTATGATTGCTCTAAAAGAGCAACCATTGCAGACAATCTATAGCCCCCCATACAGATCATCCAGAAAACGCCCAACAGCTAAAACTATTTACTTTCATTCAGCAAGGCCTACTGTTAACAGGCTACTTTCAACTTCAGTCGGTTTGGATTTAGGACATGATTGGCTCTGAGAAAACACAATTAGAATAGAAATATGACCAATTCCATCTCAGAAGTAAGAGAAAATGTAAACACATCTAAAAGGTGAGTCAACAGTGGGGTTCTCTTGAAACATCCAGGTTGTAGGGCACTTACATGTTTTTAGTTGTCGTCCAGTGGTGGAAGAAATCGGATGCTGTAAAAGTAATGATAGTGTAAAAATACTCACAAGGTAAAGTTCTGCATTTCAAGTTTTACTGTGGTGAAATCACAAGTATTACCAGCAAAATATTATTTAGGTATCAAGAGTAAGTGTTTTTTTAAAATATTAAATGGTTCCTTTTATACAATTGGATAGTTAACAGCATTTTACAGCTGGAGAGGTTGCGCACATATTATAAATTGTATATTGTAATCTACATGACTAACGTATTTTTCTTAAGTGAATAACAAATTGGATGGGTTTCTTAAGAGCATTTAGTTTGTCTTTATTTTAATTACAAAATCTCAATTGGCACAGTATATTCTATGCTTGCAAGCAGTCCCTTGATTGAGCTTCACACATTTCACTCAAATTGTCAGAAACTGGTAAAGCATTTGCTTCTCATATCACTAACATTTTGCAGAGGGTGCTGTCGATTTTAAACTATTCGAAAAATGTGGATGAATTCCTACCACACTCCAGACCTGACAGTCAGGCATCCCCTATGCAGCAACCTCCTTGCAGCAGTAGAGGGAGCACGTTTGACAGCCTGGTGGGACTTGCTTCCGCATTGAAAACGTGGTTGTGCAATGTCTTTGCAAGGCTGATCGTTCTCAATGTGAGCCAGAGGAGGGAGCCAGCTGGTCAATAATGAATCCTTTGTATAGTCATGGTATTGCATGGCACATGGTGAACAAAGTGTTTCACTGTCACATTATTCTATGCATGTCAAACATGGCCTGCGTGCAGTATTTTCAGTTTATTAAAATGACTTAACACAGAACATGGTTTTGACGCCACAAGGATACTGCAGATGTGGCATCAAATCTTGCTTCTCGGCTTGATTGATGTCTTTCTCTGCTGTACCTGCCAAACAGAAATGATGGCAAAGAGGTATGTTCATGCTGGTAGCAGCATAAAGCTAAGCTGTCTCACTACACATGTACATGTAGTATTTCAACATGACTATGTTGAACATGAATTGGGTTTAAAATACTCAAGAATCAAACACTCCCACAGTCCACCATGTTGGTTCAGTGTCTTTATTTAAACAACAAGTCAGTACAAATTTAACAAAGTGTCATGATGTTGTTTTGAGTTGTCACACGATCGTTGCATTTAATAAACACATCAGAATGAGTTTCTCCAATCATAGCACAGACGTGATTGAACTCACTGTCTAGCTTTTACTTCCACTTCTTTCTCAGCACCTTAAGCAAATAACACAACACTGCTTGAATGGTACAATGGATTTGTATGGCTCGAAGAGGCTCAGACTTTAACACCGTGTAATGTTCTGCTTTTATATAATTATAGGGTCATTACCACCGGACAAACGTGTTTCCTTCCCTTGGGCCCTCCTAACGAAAGCTACAAAATCTATTGTGTAACAAGCGGAAGGCATCTGAGTCCATGAAGACAATATTGACACTCAAACTAACCTACAACACCTACCTAATGTTAATTCAAGTAATCAAAAGATTGATGAAAGTAGCTGAAAAAACAGCGCATTAACTAAACGACAAGCTTATCCTTTCAACAACAGACTAATGGTTCCAACTTTAATACCGACGAAGAGTCAAGACCATTGAAATTACGATACTGGCCGGAAAAGTTCCTCCAGTTTAAACCTAATCACATTAAAAAATAAAGTAAATATAACACTCACACAGCCTTTTCTTATTTTAAGCTCGTCATTTTCTGAAAATGCGCAGCTATGTGACCGGTCAAGTGAGCCAACAAGAATATCCCAGACTCCATTTTTCTCGTTCACAACAAGAAGCATATCGTCTAACACCCGCCATGTTGGGTGCTCCGAGAGCCGAACAACGCCGGTTAGAATACACCCTATTCTTGTCCCCAATGCAACGTTATAACGCAGGACACACAGCCATTGCTACGACATGCCCGCCAACTAAAGTCACGTTACAACTAAGACCCGTAAAACTAGGGCTTTACTCAGCTAACGCTAAACTAATAACGAGCGTTAGGTTACTGAGAGGAAGCTAGCTGGTCGTTTTGTTCCGTAACGTTCATTACAATGCGACGCCGTCTGTCTACTTTACTATACCGTGACATGAAGACATCTTCTGGGCACAACAGCACATGAACACGGTCCATGTTACATTGAAAGCTTACGGAGCTCTCCCAAACCAACAGCAGCGGACACACGGTCGTCGTCGGGGAAGTAGCTAGTCGTTTGCTAAGTTAAGCTAACAAAATCAGCATCTAAGATACTAAGAGAGAATATCTGAGCGTTTGTAGTACAAAATGTATTCAGTTGGCTCGTAAATTACTCGTAAAATTATTATTTCTTCAATAAAAATTAGTTACCGATTGAACACACACTGAACTGACGATACAAACTAATGTTATTTAGCTTTAACCGCCAAAACGACACAATTTCTGACCGCTTTCGAAACGCGGCCTCCGCCAATTTCTTACATTTTAACAAAAAAAAAAAAACATAACAACAAATGAACATAACAATTGAAAATAAATTACACAGAGAAAATGATTGTGTAAAAATTTGACAAAGGTTGTTAAAAAAAACAATGTTGAAATAACACGTAAGGCTTCCCCCAGACTTTCCTGCAAAGCGTACGGGAAATCCAGTCCCTTGGCCGGGCATCACTCCTAGGCGAGACCGAGGCTTGCAACAAAGTCCCAGAGATACAAAAATAAAGAAGACGAAAAACCAACACGTCGATGTGTTTTTAAAGAGGCTCAAAAATAATCCATGATACAGTGTTTCGAGATAAAAATATCATGTATTTTGACTATTTTCCCAGTTTAATAAAAGGTCTTAACAGGCCTCAGCCCTGAGCCTCTTTTCTTAGAGCCCAGGCTGATCTACAGCGAGACGAACGGGAGGACAGAGATTTTTTTTATTTTTGCTCTGAGGGGAGAATTTCACATCGGACAAATTCGGCAAACATCGGAGGAAGGGCGGGTTTTGTTGAAATTATTCTAAGAGGGTTCATTTCTTCACAGCCATTGGTCATCTGTGTTCTCCTTCTCAATATTAATAAGAAAACGAACGAATCGAGAGGATTCTAATTGAATATTCATATTTTGCATGCAAAGCATACGCAGCACCGCCTACACTGTTTTAATAAAGCCAATCAGGGTGAGTTTATATTAAACCAACACCCTCCTATGATTCTGATTCGTTGAAAACACAAACGTGCCCTCTAATTGGCTCTACGTGAGACAAAATTAATTATTCACACAACTATCTTGAATGGCCAATGAGCGTTTTACTACAGAGATCCATGTCCCACCCTCCGAAGAGGCAGTCCCTGTCTTTCTGAGTCGGCAACCCCGTAGTATGCACTCAGTCTATAAAACCAAGCGTTGAACCGCTTCACGTTCAGAAGCGCTCAGAGCGCTCCACAGTGTAGACCTAAAAAGGGAAGGGAACAGTCGGTAGCCATCATACTTAGGACCTAAACACAAGTAACTTGGTTATAAAGGCTAACGACAGCAGAGGTCCCTGGGATATCGCCTTCGGAGACTTTCCGGTCACCGTTGGCGGACTGACCAGAGCCGTGGTGGCAATTTAAAGGCTGTTCCTGCTCACAAAGCGGCGTGCCGAGGAAGGACGCGTCTCTTTGAATACACAGGATGCACGGACCGCCCTCCGGCGACAGCGCATGCCCATTGCGCACGATCAAGAGAGTTCAATTCGGCATCATCAGCCCAGATGAGCTTGTAGGTTTTCTTTTGGGGGGAGTTGGGTATTTTATTAATTACCGGACAGATCACACATCACGTATACAGTTTCTTGACTAATCTTGTAGCGTAACGTATGTGGCAAAGACACGGTTCTGTTTACAACGGGAAATGCTCGCTGTTAGCCTAGCCTAAGCTAACTAGCTGTGGCAAGCTGGTGGAGCTTGTGCTAACTAGCATGTTGCAGGAAGTTTGAAAAACTAAGCACAACATTCTCAAAAACGGATCATTGCGATCACATGAATTAAACCCCCTTTTTATTTATGTAATGTATCCGATGGGCCCATCAGTAATTAAATTATTTGCTTAAATTATAGCTTTTCGTTATGGACACAGTTAGCTTTGTTTGTTACAAACTCGTCGAATTGTCCGTATTGGTCTGTTTATTCACATAATAAATTAATAAAAGGGTACTTGTAGCATGTTTTCTTTAACCCAGGATTGTATCTTTATAGGTTTTAATAGAGTATGTTTCTGTAATTGAGCATAACGTTTCACATAACATGAAAGTTAATGTTTACAAAACTATATTTTAGCCAAACTCTGCTATCGTTCTATAAGCTTTGTCTAGATCTGATTTCATGTTTAGCACTGAATATTGGTTGATAGTTTCTATAAGCTGTTCACATACATTTAGATTATATTGCTGAAGACGAAAAATAATGCTTGTTTAGAAAATGTACATTGAGAACTGACATGTATGCAGAAGATGGTAGCTGGGCAACTGTCAATGATTGTATGTAGATATTAATATTCACATGATCAATGTCTTTCTCCCCAGAAACGGATGTCCGTTACAGAAGGGGGAATCAAGTACCCCGAAACAACAGAAGGTGGGCGCCCTAAACTGGGTGGCCTTATGGACCCCAGACAAGGGGTCATAGAACGAACCGGAAGATGTCAAACATGTGCAGGTATGATGCTGTGTTAGCATTTCACGCTGAATATGTTAATGATCAGTTGGTGGCAGTTCCTATCTTATGGTATTACTTGTTGATATACAAAATCTTTTTTTGTTCCCTCAGGCAACATGACGGAATGCCCTGGGCACTTTGGGCACATAGAACTGGCAAAGCCAGTTTTCCACGTCGGCTTCGTAACAAAGATAATGAAGGTTCTTCGATGTGTTTGTTTCTTTTGCTCGAAGCTATTGGTGGATTCGGTGAGTACAATCAGAACATTACTATCTATGACGTGGATGATGATTAGAATCCACTGATATTTAATTATCAAAGTTACATTTCATTACTGTTTATGGCTTATTTTGATGTTGAACTTGGTCCTATTGCTGTTGCCTACAGACCAATCCAAAGATCAAAGACATCCTTGTAAAATCTAAAGGGCAGCCCAGGAAACGTTTGACACATGTGTACGAGCTGTGCAAAGGAAAAAATATTTGTGAAGGAGGAGAGGAGATGGACAACAAATTTGGAATGGAACAGCAGGAGACCGAAGAGGACATTAGCAAAGAGAAGGTATTGGGATGTGGTCTTTCTGTCCCAATAAATGGGCATTTCGGCACTTAACATTCACAGCGTTGGCCAATTTATTTGGTTCTCACACTCTTTCCATCACTCCCCACAATGTGACTTACACAGGGCCACGGGGGCTGTGGGCGCTACCAGCCACGCATCAGACGCTCCGGCTTGGAGCTGTTCGCTGAGTGGAAGCACGTTAATGAGGATTCGCAGGAGAAGAAAATCCTGCTGAACCCCGAGCGCGTGCACGAGATCTTCAAGCGCATCTCGGATGAAGAGGACATCATCTTGGGTCTGGACCCCAAGTTTGCCCGACCAGAATGGATGATTGTAACTGTGTTGCCTGTGCCTCCACTGGCTGTCAGGCCTGCTGTAGTTATGCAGGGCTCCGCTCGAAACCAGGTACAGTAATTTGACCCCAGGCGTTTTTTTATTCTTGTGGCTTTCTTACACTGCGTGCTTTGTTACTACATGTTTTGAAGCTGTGTAAAAAATTTGCTCTATAACTGACGACTACGACAATAACAACACATCGACAATTAACTCTGTTTTAAAGGATGACTTGACCCACAAGCTGGCCGACATCGTGAAAATCAACAACCAACTGAGAAGAAACGAGCAGAGTGGCGCTGCAGCGCACGTCATAGCTGAAGATGTCAAACTGCTCCAGTTTCATGTCGCCACCATGATAGACAATGAATTGCCAGGCCTACCAAGGGTCCGTATTCACTTCCCCGTTGCCTTCAATGTAGAGTTAGAGTTGTACCTGGTACAAGATTCAATCGAATCTAGTCTGAAATGCACTTAACATGAGCACAGTCCCACAGTTTTCTGTATAACATTTTTTAACTGTATTTATTACAGTACTTCAATTTCAATTAATTTTTCCTTTCACAGGCAATGCAAAAGTCCGGCCGCCCTCTAAAATCCTTAAAACAGCGTCTAAAGGGGAAGGAGGGCCGAGTCCGAGGTAACCTCATGGGCAAGCGTGTGGACTTCTCTGCGCGAACTGTCATCACCCCAGACCCCAACCTGCAAATCGACCAAGTGGGCGTGCCACGATCCATAGCGGCTAATATGACCTTCCCAGAAATAGTCACACCCTTCAATATTGACAGGTACTGTGAAGTAGTCAACTGATTCAACTTCATGTGACGTGTAAAAAAAAATATTTCCAAAAATCTCTCTTCATGAAATTTGACGTCGGCTAATTAATTCTTAGATTACAAGAGCTGGTGCGAAGAGGCAACAGCCAGTACCCGGGAGCCAAATACATCATTCGTGACAATGGAGACAGGATTGACCTGCGATTCCACCCAAAACCAAGTGACCTTCACCTGCAGATCGGCTACAGGGCAAGTTTGAAATGCCTATACGCGGCTCTAGAACTACGTTTACTACTAAAACTATCTTTTGTTCGTTGATGATTTGAAATGTATTTGTTTTACTTATTTAAACTTTTTCTCTTTAGGTGGAAAGACACATGTGTGACGGTGACATCATCATCTTTAACAGACAACCTACACTACATAAAATGTCCATGATGGGGCACAGGGTGCGCATCCTGCCGTGGTCCACGTTTCGACTCAACCTCAGGTACCAAATGAAGACAACATATAGCTTCCTTTTTCTAATTAGATAATAGTGATTTTTGGACTCTATTCATTTGTTTTTTAATGCAAATTCCTCTCACTGTTACATTATTCCTGACTGTGGTGAAGCAGTTCTAACATCCCATCCTCTGGTCTCCCTTCAGTGTCACCACTCCATACAATGCCGACTTTGACGGGGATGAGATGAACCTCCACCTGCCTCAGTCCCTCGAGACGAGGGCAGAGATTCAGGAGCTGGCCATGGTGCCGCGTATGATCGTCACACCCCAGTCCAACAGGCCCGTCATGGGTATCGTGCAGGACACCCTCACAGCTGTCCGCAAGTTCACCAAAAGAGATGTCTTCTTAGAGCGGGTAAGGGATTGTGACGGGGTCACCAGCCTGCTGTTCTGTTCCGGCCTGAAAGGGTCTTAACACTGGGCCTTTCTCCACCCCAGGGGGAAGTGATGAACCTCCTCATGTTCCTCTCCACTTGGGACGGGAAAGTGCCTCAGCCGGCCATCATCAAGCCCCGCCCTATGTGGACAGGCAAGCAGATCTTCACCCTAATCATTCCCGGACACATCAACGTGATCCGCACACACAGCACCCATCCTGACGAGGAAGACAGCGGCCCTTACAAGCACATCTCACCCGGGGACACCAAGGTACGTGTCCGCCATTAATCGTGCAGAGATTGAAGAATGGGAATGACTGACAATGCAAGTGACCCCACGTTCAACTCCGGTCACACACACACACAGGTCGTAGTGGAGAACGGCGAGTTGATTATGGGAATCCTGTGTAAGAAATCTCTGGGAACCTCAGCCGGCTCCCTCGTCCACATCTCCTACCTGGAGATGGGCCACGACATCACCAGACTCTTCTACTCCAACATTCAGACTGTGATCAACAACTGGCTGCTCATCGAGGGTAAGTGAACATACCTTTATTTATGTATCTCACTGGTATTAAATTACCAACAAAATTGGTGGGGTTTTTTTCTTTCTCTTTTATAATATTACGCTTTTTGTTTTGTCTTAATATTCACAAGTTTGCTCTTGATATTTTCTTCAGGTCATTCCATTGGTATTGGTGACTCCATTGCTGATGCCAAGACCTACCTTGACATCCAGAACACCATCAAGAAAGCCAAACAGGATGTGATAGAAGTAAGCCCAACACTCACAGGATTACTGAAATGGGGTCATTTCAACATAGTTCTATCGGTTTCTCGCAGAAATCTCAAATAGAAAACTAACACATATTTCCTTTTGCTTTTTGTCTGCCAGGTCATCGAGAAAGCCCACAACAACGAGCTGGAACCGACCCCCGGTAACACACTGAGGCAGACCTTTGAGAACCAGGTGAATCGTATCCTCAACGACGCTCGTGACAAAACGGGATCCTCAGCCCAGAAGTCTCTGTCTGAGTACAACAACTTCAAGTCCATGGTGGTGGCCGGTTCCAAGGGATCAAAGATTAACATCTCACAGGTACAGCAATCCATCTGACGGTCATTACCTCATAATAGATGAATGATGGCGTATATTATGTTCAACATCAACGTACCGCTCGCCTTGCCTCCTTATTCAGGTTATTGCTGTGGTGGGGCAGCAGAACGTGGAGGGTAAACGAATCCCCTTTGGCTTCAAACACCGCACGCTCCCTCACTTCATTAAGGATGATTACGGTCCTGAGAGTAGAGGCTTTGTGGAGAACTCCTACCTGGCTGGCCTGACTCCCACAGAGTTCTTCTTCCACGCCATGGGAGGCAGAGAGGGTCTTATCGACACAGCCGTCAAGACTGCTGAGACTGGTGAGTCCATGCAGCTGGAAAGAAGTTATGAATACATAGTAACTATTTTTACAAGTTATTACCAGACTGGCAGACTCGACGTGCATTTAAATGTACTTTCCTATGTAGTTTTTAACGTGGCGAATCTGTTTCAACTCACCAGGTTACATCCAGCGGCGTCTGATCAAGTCTATGGAGTCGGTGATGGTGAAGTACGACGGCACGGTGCGTAACTCCATCAACCAGGTGGTTCAGTTGCGTTACGGTGAGGACGGCCTGGCGGGGGAGAACGTCGAGTTTCAAAACGTGGCAACGCTCAAACCCTCGCACAAGGCCTTTGAAAAGAAGTAAGTGTTGTGTTGTTGTTTTTTTAGCTTAATAGCGTTCAGCCTTAATGGTCGATCAACCTTCACTTATTGAGACTTTTCTTGAATTTCAAAGTCACATTTGTGATCACTGGAAGGGAGTTTTATTCCCGAAGTTCCAAATGTTACATTTACCATGTGCACAATCTTCATCGTCTTGTCTAATCCGCCTAGGTTTAAGTTTGATTGCACCAATGAGCGAGCGCTGAGGCGGATACTGCAGGAAGACGTTGTGAAAGACGTGATGACCAATGCCCTGGTGCAGGGATCCCTGGAGAAGGAATTTGACAAGATGAAGGAGGACAGAGAGGTCCTCCGAGCCATTTTCCCCACTGGAGACAGTAAGGTGGGTGCTCACATTCGTAGACGTGTCTCTGCTCCTTAGTAGTCTCTTGGTCTGCCACGTGAAATCCAAAAATATTCATGAACTGCAATGTTTCTCCTCGCCTGCAGGTGGTGCTGCCATGCAACCTGGCCAGAATGATCTGGAACGCTCAGAAGATCTTCCGCATCAACATTCGGACCCCGACAGACCTCAATCCTCTAAGGGTGGTCGAGGGTAAGCGGAAAAAACCTCTCGGAATAATATTGTGAATACAACCACTCATTATTTGTCCCCTGTCACCGTGTCTGTTAACACATACAGACAAATTGCTACTCGGACAGTTCCTTCTTATATTTAGTGACAGGACTTTGTGTGTGGAGGAAGCACTGGCTGTAGAATTAGAACGAGCAGGTCGTGGCCTGACCTCAGGTGGCCCTTAAAGCCACGTAAAGCCGCCTGGTGAATCTCTGCATGTTGCATAACAAGTAGAACAGTTCAAGTTTTAGTTTCCCTCTTGGCCAGAGAGAAAAAAGACCTCTTATAGCATCACAGTAGGAAGGATTACATGTTAAAGCGTACAAAACTACACCATAAAGCCTCATAAATGTCAATATCGATGACAGAAAAAAAAAAAAAAATGTCTATCTCTGCGTGTATTTGCAATCTCCAGGTCTTAAGGATCTGAGTACGAAGCTGGTGATTGTGAATGGCGACGACCCGCTGAGCCGACAGGCGCAGCAGAACGCCACCCTGCTCTTCAACATCCACCTGCGCTCCACACTCTGCTCCCGGCGCATGACCGAGGAGTTCCGCCTCTCCACCGAGGCGTACGACTGGCTGCTGGGAGAGATTGAGACCAAATTCAACCATTCCATCGTAAGCTCAGCGTCTTGTTGTATTTCCTAGTTGTGAGATCTCGACTAAACCTTTTTAAAGTGGAGCTTGTGGAGACGCGTTGTTCCTTTTTTTATAATCGATCTCACGGCCTCCTCCATTCTCAGGCTCACCCGGGTGAAATGGTCGGCGCTCTGGCCGCTCAGTCTCTGGGAGAGCCGGCCACCCAGATGACCCTGAACACTTTCCACTACGCCGGCGTGTCAGCCAAGAACGTGACACTCGGTGTGCCTCGTCTAAAGGAGTTGATCAACATCTCCAAGAGGCCCAAAACACCCTCGCTGACCGTATTCCTGCTGGGTCAGGCGGCCCGCGACGCTGAGCGGGCCAAGGACATCCTCTGTCGACTGGAGCACACCACACTGCGAAAGGTGAGAGAAGGAACCTCATTGGCTGCGACGCCAAAGCGACTTCGTCCTCCATTGTAAAGCGGCAACTAAAAGTTTGCCGCCTCACTCAGGTGACGGCCAACACCGCCATCTACTACGACCCCAACCCCCAAAACACGGTGGTGGCCGAGGACCAGGAGTGGGTGAACGTCTACTACGAGATGCCCGACTTTGACGTGACGCGCATTTCACCCTGGCTGCTGCGCATCGAGCTCGACCGCAAGCACATGACCGATCGCAAGCTGACCATGGAGCAGATTGCAGAGAAGATCAACGCAGGTGGGTTGAGCGCACACAATCTGTCTGTAGTTTTAATGGGACGGAGGTGGTGTTCTCCTTGATGACTGTTTATTTCTCATTCAAGGTTTCGGAGATGACCTGAACTGTATTTTCAATGACGACAACGCCGAGAAGCTCGTTCTGCGAATCAGAATCATGAACAGCGATGAGAATAAGTTCCAAGAGGTGAGCATCGATATCATATTCACATATTCACTATAACCCTGTGGCTAGTTTCAACGTTAGTCGTGAATACCTGTCATCATGAATACCTGTATTCATTGTCCAGGATGAGGAGGTGGTGGACAAAATGGATGATGACGTGTTCTTGAGGTGCATCGAGTCCAACATGCTGACAGACATGACCCTACAAGGCATTGAGCAGATCAGCAAGGTAACAGAGTAAACACACAAACACACATATACACACACACACACACACGTAATCTCTTAGCCGTAACGAAAGAGAGACACCTGTCTGTCCATAAGTCAACGGTCTCACTCTTCTCCCCCAGGTGTACATGCACTTGCCCCAGACGGACAATAAGAAGAAGATCATCATCACTGAGGAAGGTGAGTTCAAGGCCCTGCAGGAGTGGATCCTCGAGACGGACGGCGTGAGCCTCATGAGGGTCCTCAGCGAGAAGGACGTAGATCCCGTCAGGACCACCTCCAACGACATTGTGGAGATCTTCACGGTACGAAAGCACAAAACACAGCTTCGACCCCGCTATAGAATTACAGCAGATCAAGACAGATCTTGACGTCCTCCCTCCTTTGCGTGTCTCTCTCTCTCTCTTGTGTAGGTCTTGGGAATTGAGGCAGTGCGAAAGGCCCTGGAGAGGGAGTTGAACCACGTCATCTCCTTTGACGGCTCCTACGTCAACTACCGCCACTTGGCTCTGCTCTGTGACACCATGACGTGCCGCGGTCACCTGATGGCCATCACGCGTCACGGCATCAACCGACAAGACACCGGACCGCTCATGAAGTGTTCCTTTGAGGAGACGGTGAGAGAATTGTCAAGTACTGCCGATTGTAAAATACAAAATAAAAGGGGACGCTTTTAATAACGTTCCACTCTTTTCTTGCATTTCCTCCACCAGGTGGATGTGTTGATGGAGGCCTCGTCCCACGCTGAGAGCGACCCCATGAAGGGGGTGTCGGAGAACATCATGCTCGGCCAGCTCGCCCCGGCCGGCACAGGATGCTTCGACCTGCTGCTGGATGCGGAGAAGTGTAAATACGGCATGGAGATCCCCACGAACATCCCTGGCATCAGCGTGGCCGGACGTAAGTGGTCGAAAATGTTTGTCTGATATCTCACAGAACGGCTTCTGTTGTAGATGTAGCGCAAGAGCTGTGATGTTCATGTTGTGTATCCGTCCTATTTGCAGCCACCGGAATGTTCTTTGGCTCGGTGCCGAGTCCCATGAGCGGTATGTCGCCTGCCATGACCCCGTGGAACAACGGAGCAACACCGGCCTACGGCGCCTGGTCTCCCAGTGTCGGTGAGTGTTTGCTCTGGTTGCTTTGATGCCTTTTTTTTTTTTTTTTAAGAGGGGAAAGGTTTCCTTTAATGAGTTTCTGCCTTTTTTTTTCTTCTTCCAGGAAGCGGCATGACTCCCGGAGCAGCCGGTTTCTCTCCCAGTGCGGCGTCGGACGCGAGTGGCTTCTCTCCGGGCTATTCACCGGCCTGGTCTCCCACTCCTGGGTCCCCGGGCTCCCCGGGACCTGCCAGCCCGTACATCCCGTCTCCAGGTTAGACCACTGCAGAAAACAGATTTTATTTCATTTGAATGCTTTGAAGTGTAACATGCAGGACGAGGGGACGCAGCGCGTCTATCGGAAGACTGAACAGAGTGATTAAACAGATATTTCAGTACTTTTGTGTTCTGTTGAACTTAAAGTAAGCAAGCATGATGTCCTCCACCCTTAAAGAGTTTGTTTTCCTCGTTAGGTGGAGCCATGTCACCCAACTACTCCCCCACCTCCCCTGCCTATGAGCCTCGCTCCCCCGGAGGCTACACCCCACAGAGCCCCGGCTACTCCCCAACGTCTCCCTCCTACTCCCCCACCTCTCCCTCCTACTCCCCGACCAGCCCCAACTACAGCCCGACATCTCCCTCCTACTCGCCCACCTCGCCCAGTTACTCCCCGACGTCTCCGTCCTATTCGCCCACGTCTCCGTCTTACTCCCCGACGTCTCCCTCATACTCCCCGACCTCCCCGTCCTACTCCCCCACGTCTCCCTCCTACTCTCCCACCTCGCCGAGCTACAGCCCGACGTCACCGAGCTACAGCCCGACGTCGCCCAGCTACTCCCCCACCTCCCCTTCCTACTCCCCCACCTCGCCCTCTTATTCTCCCACCTCTCCGTCTTACTCCCCCACCTCCCCGTCCTACTCGCCCACCTCTCCCTCCTACTCGCCGACCAGCCCGAGCTACAGCCCGACATCGCCCAACTACACGCCCACCTCGCCCAGTTACTCCCCCACTTCTCCCTCCTACTCACCGACATCTCCCTCTTATTCCCCCACCTCCCCCAATTACACCCCGACCAGCCCCAACTACTCCCCCACCTCTCCGTCTTACTCCCCCACCTCTCCGTCCTACTCCCCCTCCAGTCCACGTTTCACCCCGCAGTCGCCCACCTACACACCCAGCTCCCCCTCCTACAGCCCCAGCTCTCCCTCCTACTCCCCCACGTCCCCCAAATACACCCCGACGTCACCCTCATACAGCCCCAGTTCCCCGGAGTACACCCCCACCTCTCCCAAGTACTCCCCGACATCGCCAAAGTACTCCCCGACATCACCGAAGTACTCGCCGACTTCTCCCACTTACTCACCAACGACTCCGAAATACAGCCCCACCTCTCCTACCTACTCCCCCACCTCGCCCACATACACCCCCACCAGCCCCAAGTACTCCCCTACCTCCCCTACTTACTCCCCGACTTCCCCCAAGTACTCACCCACGTCTCCTACGTACTCGCCCACTAGTCCTAAAGGCTCCACGTACAGCCCCACCTCCCCCGGATACAGCCCCACCTCCCCCACCTACAGCCCGGCCATCAGCCCGGACGACAGCGACGAGGAGAACAACTGAGCCGAGGAGGAGGAGGAGGAGAAGGGGAGGCAGCTGAAGAAACCCGTCGCCTCACCGTGGACACTTGAAGAAGCCCCGTCACCTCGTGGGTGGACACCTGAAGGACAGCACCTCTAACCAGCTGGAGGTGGCGCTGCTTCTTGCCACAGGGGTCCTAATTGGGATTGTTTTCCTTTGGGGAAGTCTCTCCTTTAAGACCTCTGTTACGCTCTTTACCATCAGACCCTTCCCCCCCCCTTAACTACAAGAAATTGTTAAAACTATTGCGTGAAAGACTTGACTGCTCCGCCTGAAGGGAAAAAAAGGCTGCCTTTTGAAATAGTTTTTTTTTTAATTTTCACATGAGGTAAAACTGCAGATCCCAAGAGGGGATGAAAAGGAGAGGAAGATGTGAACACATGACGGGGAGACAATGTCCCTTTTTAACTTAATAGTGTACTGCATCCAGTCTCTCTCTCTCATTCTCTAGATGTTGGGTGTATAGTCGTGGAAAGCGTACATATTGCCAAAAGCCTTTTGAAAAGAGGATTGTATTCATCACTAAAGCATACGCTCTAAAGAAAATCAAGGAGGTAAAGTTTAGACTTTGTTTACTGCATATTTCATCTAGTTAGACTGTTGCTGCTTTTGTAAAAGTTGAGTTGCTGCCACTTTGGGGCTATTTTGTGGATCAAAGATTCAAAGATGGAGCTTTAGGCGTTGGATACATTACAGTGGTTGGGTCAGATCGTCCAAAGGAGGAAGTTGGATAGTTTAAATACATACATGACCGGAGAGAGAAACTGGCTTGCAGGAAAAATTAAATTTCACTCTTGAACATCAGTAACTACGTAGGTGTATGTACCCATCATCGCCCTCCCCTCTTCGCCTTCACGCTCCAAAGACAAAACCTGAAAGATGTCATGAAACGCCCACCAGCATCTTCTTGTCTGATACCATTTGGAGACTTGTGCATCAAAAGCGAGAGAAAAAAAAGAAAACACTTTTCCAGATAAAGTTAAAATCCCTTGACACTGGGAATTTAAAGATTTATATGAAAAAAAATAAAAACAAATGATTATTCTGTCTTTAATTTTGTTTCTAGAAGGAAATGGGGCTCTCGTGGCCGAGGGACACTAGTTTGGCGTTGCTGCTTTTGTCATCGTTTGCATGAGTAGCACATGTTAATACATTTTATTCAAGCTTTAGGTTTAAATTTTTCGAATCCCTTCCACTTCTCGCTAATCTTGGTCCCATTTCTGATAGCTGACGTGTACACAGGTTTATTTGGACAATTCAATTTATTTAAGAAAGAAAGTTAAATACTATTCTGTGTGAATATGAATAGAGGAAAACTACGACTTTTAATTTTTGTTTTTTGGCTTTTCTCTTGTTTGCTTTTGGTGACTGTAACTCTGTTTGCAGCCTCATGTTTGTATTCTGTGGATGAAGGGGCAGCGGGACGGAGGGGACTGCTTTTTATTTTGGTCCCCGTTCTCCTCAACCGTTTGAGGTTTCTGCCGCGGCGGCAACTGCTCTTTTTTTACTCACGCATTGCATGCCGTCCCATAGGTCGTGCCGACGCTTCAGTTGACGGTAGAGTTCGGGGGTTTTCGCTTCTCGGGACGCCAGAGGGCAACATTTGTCCTCCTGCTGGCCTTTTTTCTTTTTCAACGGCATTGAGCAGTTTATTTCTTTTGAGCAGAGGTTGTCCAAAGAAACAGCACTTTTGGCCTCTCTGTTAAAAAAAAAAACCAACACAAAAATCCTTACCCACTACATTAGTGCGAACTTTCTTTTTGAATATGGGTGCTTTCTCACATGGCTCCACCTAGTTTGATTGTGTCGGGGAACCGTCTGTACGCCAGATGATGACGATGGAAAATAAATGTCCTTTCCCTCCTCGTTCCATTTGGTCATTCGACGCGTTTCCAAATTGATCGGACTGGCTGGGTCTCCTCCAGCTTCCCTCTTCATCCACAAGTGATCCGCATTTCTGAAATCAGTGTTTCTTTTTTCTACCAGTGTATGTACTAGTGATGAGGGGAATCATGGGGTGGGGGGCGGGAACGACGTATTGGATCTGACTGGGAGTCCCCGAGGCGATGAAACGCAGCCAGTTATCTTTTTGGGTTTTGTTCTAAAAAAATGTTCAAAAGATTTGTCATGACTTTGTGAAACATTGCTTCTGAGATGGCCGTGGATTAAAAGGACGGCCTCTTCTAGCCTTTTAAGATAAAGCGGGTTTGGAAAATGCACTTCTAAATATTGTTGTGGACCTAAACCCCCCAGATGTTGTGATATTTTGTCCACCATGCTTGCATCTAATCCTGTTGTCTTAACTGTGTGCTGTCCAGTCAATTCAGGACACCGGGGCTCCCAGGTTGTATGAATGAGTGTGTGCTTGTGCGTTAGTGTGCGTCTGAGGGCCAGACAGGGTTTCAAACTGAGGAAAGACTTCACATGTCTGGGCAAAGGAAGGTTTAACTTGAAATTGCCACTGTATAGAAATCAATTCATTATCTCACTCTCTGTATCTTTGTTCTGTTTGTTTTTTGACTTGAAAAAACATGAATAAAAATTTTACTACATGTCTGTCTTGCCGTTTTTGAATGCAGTTAGTGTACTGAATGTGCTAATGTATGTTTTTATGCAACACAAATGCTATATATTATACACCACTTTAAAAAAAAAGAATTTTGAAGGTTTAGAGACCAATGCAGGTATAATTGCCCTTTTTGTAATTTGGGTGAAGTATACATAAGTACTGTACATCAGGACACTTTAGAGACAATTCTATGCACTATAACCTACATCAATAAGTTGTGTTGTAAACTGGTTTAACTCTTGTTTGACAAACTGCAACACAATTTATTTTATATCAAAACAAATTATAAAGCCTGAATATCCAATGCTTTATAAAAGTCTAAACTAGCTACACAATGATTGACTGCCACATTAAAATGTTGCATAACCTGCATTGGTATATAATAAATATAATACATTGATAAATAATATAGCTTGATAGAACACTTTAAAAAGATAATTAAGATGGGCAGTTTTATTTTTGATGGCTTAAAGTTGCTAAATATCACTGACAATATTTTGTTATTTGTTTTGTGCTCCACATGGTAAAATAATATGAATTTATTTTTAGAGACTTATTTACTTACTTGCAATTACGTAGGTTGTATTGCTAGTTCTACTGAAGAAAAGGGTAATAACACTCCTTAGTTGACCAGAGAACAAACTTCTCTTATGAAGGACAGGTAAACGAGGCAACAGGCAATCACTTGATGAGTCCTGATGGGAAACACCTGCGCCAGTAGACCACGTGACCTTTCGTAAGGCAGTTTTAGCGCCATCTCCATTATTTGTTCCGTCTCCTCCCTCCAGCAGAACCATCTTTGTTGCCTCGTGTGGCCACAAGATGGAGAAAGAAAGCTGAGACCTCACTGTGATGCCTCTGTTTCCCCAGAAGAGGTCCCTCAAAGCCGAAGTAAGTAGAAAGTAGAAAGTATTAGTAGTACTTGTTCCAGCGCCTCACTTAAACTGTATTTACTCTGAGTAAAAAGCTAAAACACATTCTCACATAGCTGCTCCATTTATTAGATTATTGGTGTCATGTGCTTCATTTACAGCCTTACCTGACACATTATGTGCTATAATCTCTTTGGGTTCATGGTTAGCTGCACAATGTGAGTGTGTAATCACAGCCTCCTCAAAGGATTAAATCAAACTTCCATAAGAGACCTGTGATTACTGTTCTGATATAAAGTTACGTGATCTGTCGGCTACTAAAAAATGTTGTATAAACTGATTACCTCCAACTGAGTGCGAACCGTCATTAATCATTAGTCATTAGTGAGAGGGCAGTTGTTAGGAGGGGAGTAAAAGGAGATTAGAAAGGAAGAAAATAAAATATCTAATTTAGAAGACATCTTTTGTAATTTGTGTTTTTGTATCACCTCATGTTTATCTTTTGTAAAGAAACAATGCAATTCAAGTACTACAATTCTGGTTGAAAACCAGCTGATTTGTCAAGTCTGCTTTCTTCTTCTTCCTCCATTTGAAATCTGATTCAAACAAGTTTCCGTACTTTTTGCTTCTTTTGCGGTTGAGTCAGACAGAGGGCTGGGCTCAGACTGCCACCGACAGACAGGAAATATCTTGCGTGTGTGTGTGTGTGTTTTGTAAAAGAGAGAAAGAATTTGTGTGTTCAGGGACGTGTGACTCCTTGCATGACTGCTTTTCTCTCTGTTCTCTGCTCAGACGTGTTGTGTCTCACCGCCAACTCACTCTCCAAGGTAAGTTTTAAAATGAACCTTGTTTTTGCTGTTCAGTCTGATTTGTTCTTTCTTTGTCAGTTTTTACTTGTCTGTCTTTTTTCCCTTTCGTCCCTGTTTGCTCATCACATTCCTTTCTTGAAATCAACGAAGGAATCTCACAACGGGACAATGAATCTTTAGTTTAACTCCAGGAAGACTCAACATCCATTGTTCCACTCAAACTCTTTGCTTTTTTGTCACCTTTTCTGTTGTCGATGGGGGAAACTAACCGTTAGTGTCCTTTCCCAGTGTGTCCCTGTCTCACTTCCTACACATCATCCTGGTCTTACTTGCCGCAACTTCCTTAAAGTTAGGGTAGGGTACCAAAGCAGGAAGCTTGGGATTCAAAATAGGTTAAAAATCAGTTTTAACATTCAAATTATACTCTGTTTATTTGTTCTCTGGTCCTCTAAATGTTTACCCGTTCAGTCTCCTAATCTCATAAACAAATAGTGCACACAGCCATACACACACCCACACACACACACACACACACACACACACACACACACACACACACACACACACACACACACACACACACACACAGCATACCCATCACTTGACAGATTGTGCTCAGGTCCCTCCACGCCTGCTGCTGTCTCCCTACATATCTGTCTGCTCTCATATTTCTGCTGTTATCAACGCGTGAATGACTGATAGAGTCAGTGACCCCTGTAGCCCATCGATGACCTTTTGTTTCCATCCAAATACATCTGATCTCCATGTCTCCCCCCTCTAATCAGACCGCACTGACCACTCCAGTAGACGGGGTCAAAAGGGCAAGCTTCTATCTTTTTTCAAATCTTTTGTGCTTACCCACGCCAGGTTGGCTCCAACTATCTGTCAATGCAGAAAATGAACAGAACTTGTGCTTTAAATCACTTTCCTGACTACTGTGAAATGCTGAGTAGCCTGTGTTTGCTTTTGCTGACACTTTCAGAGTTGATAAATGAGTGATGGTAGCGTGAGGGATGACAGAAAAGGGCACAGGGTGTTCAGGGTGACTTCCTGAGCATGTTGAGGGCCTAAAACTAGCTAGCTACACCCCTGCTAGTGAAAGAAATAGTGAGAGTTTTACACTTCCACTCATATCTGTTGCTGCCCTTTGCGAAGAATGAGGGTAAACGGGGTGGAGGAGCGACGAGCTGGAGTCAGAGGAGAAGGGAAGAGCGGAAAGATGGAGGAGCCAGCAGTTTGCTCTCCCACTAATTATCCACATGGTGCTTAGCTTTAGCCAGGAACCAGGAACCCGACTCTCTCTCTCTCTCTCACACACACACACACACACACACACACACACACACACACACACACACACACACACACACATATATACACACACACACACACACACACACACACAGCATCCTATCCTAGGCCACAGGTAGGCTTTCATCACACCGGCTCCAGTTACCTCCCACATATAAGCTAACCAGGCCAGGTGAGCGCTAACACTCCAGCTCACTGGACCTCTCGATCGCGCACACACACTTACACACACACACGCCAGTGGACAAGCAGAATGGAGCCGGAGTCAGGCAGCATGCTGGAGGTACCACCGGAGATCATACAGTTAAGTGTATCGGGCCTTTTCCTCTGCCTCCTTACGTACTCTTGGTGCGGCTCTGTAACCTTAACTCAGGGCCTTGCATGTGCCCTTAGGCCCTTTCCTCACTCCCTCACCTCCTCGAACAATTCATGTGTTCAAATATTCACTCTGCTGCATTGTCACCCTCTCCACCTGGCTTGTTTGGGTCAGTAAACAGTACTTGTTGATAGATGAGACGGTTACTAAAATGAGTTGTAACAGCATATCAGCTGATATCAGATAACAGTTGACGGAAAGGGGCGTTGCTGCTGCGACATCCTGTTGACTGACCACAACACGGGCAATTAGTGTTAGCTACTGTACTAGTTTCAACTGTTTCTGCTGCCTTATGAGTAATTTGACACGCAGATTATATCGGACTGTCGGTCGCAGTGTTTTGATCAGTGTCCTCAGTTGACTCTCATCACCTTGTCCATGCTAATTGTTTGTTTTCCTTGTTTGCCTGGCGCCAGTCAAACAGCAAAACTGAAACATAAACAGCTGACTCATAAAATAATAATAAGGTGGAACAACATCAGTAAATGAGATTATATGATATTCATATTGATATAACAACGCCCATGAAGCTGCAGCGCAGGATTCTTATCAAAAGAGAGGAAACCTCAGGTTTCCAATGCTTGTGTGTTATCATCCAGGAAATCTTTTTATTACTTTTGATTATCTGTGTAAGCATGAAACTGCAGATATATAACACTCTTATATAACATCGGATTTCTTAGAATTAAACCTGCGATGAACTGAGCTGTCTCTATCTGCTGAGGAAGACCATGGGTAAAGTATGAAAGCTCCGGGGGGGAAACAGTAACTGAATCTTGAATTACGTTTTTTTTTTTTTTTGGCTTTTTAAATCGAACATGAATATTGTTTTGGAGTAAATGTTGATTCTAGATCTTAACACAGTGCTCTGTCAAGCAACAACCTACTCTGTTTTTTGTTCAGCTTTCCAATGCATCTCATGGTCTTCCTTAGTGAATATCCTGATGCTCAGTTGTTAATCACATGACCTAAATTATCTAACAACTGAAAATACTTCAGTTCATTACGTAACAACATGAGACGTGGTTGAAAGTGGAAAGCTCATGAAAAAGCTAGCAAGTGGACTTTGAGTTTGTCATTGTTACTCTTTTCCTGGCAGCTATATCATCTGTGGCCCGCTTCACATTCCTTATTCTGGTTATTTTTTGTAAAAATGGTATCCACTAAACTTATTTATTTTGATACTATGTGAAGATCATGACCGTGAATATATATCTACATTATGTTGCTATTGCAACATCATAAACATCTTAGCCCACAGTGAGAGGAAAGAGGAAACGAAAGGTTCTAGTAACCTGTCGCTCATCAAACCTCACTAACTTTCAGTCATGCAAAATATAAAGCAGCAAGACAAGAACAGAGGAAGTGATGGAGGTTTGCTCAGGTGGCCCATTTAGTTTACCAACATCCTGTTTGACATGGTGGGGAAAAAAACTACGAGACAGAGAGGTGTACATCAGACTAGTGACTCATTCAAATCCATACTTGGCTCATTCCACCTGATCTTTCTTGCACAAAGCCACGCCTAGCTTTGTGTTACTGTGGCCCGCTCGGTCTTGTGTTGCACAAAGGTGATGTAATGTAGCCTGTGGTTGTTGAGCAACAACAAACCCCTCATTTTAGTGTTAGTACACACACACACACACACACACTCACACTCTTTCATACGCACACACTCACACCTCTCTGTCTGATTTAAAGGATTGTAGTTGGGAGGCATCTGTGTTGAGCTCTGGTCTTTTCAGTTTAACACAGTGTGGAGAGCATAAAGTTCTGTAAAAATGTCAAGAAATGGACACCCATCTTCTGGTCGTGACGGCTTGGGTAATTTCTGGATGTGTCTATCTTGAGGACTTCTGCTTTTACTCCTGGCTCAGCCGTCCTCTTCTCCCTCTGTGGGAGGGGATTTGCTTAAACAAAGTATGACTCAGAGGTCCATGACTGTTATTCATTGGTTTCCTTCCCCAATTTTCGGCCCTCTCGACAGCAAACATTTGTCCTCTTTTATCTTACCGTTCTTTTCTTCTTCTTCTTCTCCTTCTCATCTCTCCTCGCAGTATGCTCCACTTCAATGCAGCACCAGGTCAGTTTGGTCCAGAGGTCCGCGAAGCAGGCCTTCGAGTGTGGAGGGTGGAGAAGATGAAGGCGGTGCTGCTGGATCCCTCCGAGGTCGGAGCCTTTTTTAACGGGGACTCCTACCTGGTGCTGGAGAACCGTGGCCAACTGGGAGCCGACCTCCACATGTGGATAGGTGAGAGGGAGACACATCTGGGCTGTGAAATGTGTATCTGGCTTTCAAGGAAAAATAAGCACAAAAAAAACCAATTGGGTTATGTAGCATGAAGCTATGCAATCAGACTCATTACTAAAGCTCTTTGGACACTCCACAGGCTTCCTGTGAGTCAGGTGGCACGTTTACAATGATGGCATCTCATTTCAGGACAAAATAAATCAGTAATGTCAGACGACTGCTATTTAATCAAGTCAGCTTCATTTATTTATCAAAGAAAATGCAATGAGTACGATTTTCTCAATTTGAAAAGCTCCTGACCCCCTCAGAGCTCTGTGGTAACAACTATCAATAAGACTCATGCATGATGAATTGTTAAACAAGGACACAATTTTAAAAATGAAGTGAAACAAAATGGTATTTCAGTTTCAACATCAGGCTCAATCAAAATAGGTTAACGCCTCAGGATCTTTTTTTAAAATTTTTTTTTTTACATTTTTTAAATATTAAATTAAAAGATGGCTTGAAATTTGACTTGGAGATCAGTGCGGAAGAACACAACATCCTAGAATAACACTGTGACTAAAAGACAGATGTGCACACTGCAGCATGCAGAGCATCATGATGCTCCACTCTCTATACTCTGGAATAAGGGACAACTTTAATACTTATTAGACAAAGAAAGTCTTTTGTTCTTCAGCCAGACGCGACACCTTTTACACTTAAAAGTAGTCCTGACTCAAAGAGATGCTCTTCCTATCTCTGTTTTACTAACAAATCCACGAGCTGTCATGTGCTAAGTTGCTACACATCTAAACCTGTCCCCGTCAGCCCATTAATGGTGATGACACATGAGACACTGCGCTGACCTGCTGCATCATTGTGTGAGGAGGCTGGATGGAGAGGGAAGGAGGGATGATGAGAGGGAGAGAGTAAAGCGTCCCGAGGGAAACTGGGATGGTTTTGGAGCGGAGGTGCATTAAAAATGCAGGACCGTTACAGTACTCAAATGTAGCTGTTGTTTCCAGCATGTATCCGGTGCTTAGATAACACTAAGCTGATTGTCACAGCTCTTTGTGCCGCAGCATGCATCTCCATGAAGCCTTCCTCCCTCCTCCACTTGTTTACAACTGACTGTCGTCTTTGTGCGCCCACCGGCCGACACACTGTTTGCTTTTCATCTCTTTTGTCTCTGTGACCCATCACCTCTGTCAGCGGCTCTTTGTTCCACACACTGTGGCATGTTAACCTTTCCGGCCTCATTTCCTAATGCTTTTTCCTTTTTTCTCATGTTGCCTCTAACTTTTCTTTTCCTTTCTCTGCTGCCACACTCAGTCCTTCAGCTCTACGCCTCGACTTCACTTTTATTTTGACCTGCACTTGAGGTGCACCCACTGGCCTTTTGGACAAGATTTTCTTGACACAAAAGCAAACTTCTTGATCCAAATAATGTTCTTGAGCTTTTAAAATGTTTCACATGCGCCATCATTTTATTGTACTTCATTAAAGTTTGTCATTCAGGTGTCATTCAAAGGCAAGGCAGGTTTATTTGTATAGAACATTTCAACAACAAGGCGATTCACAAAAGAAAAAACATTAAAAGCATCAAAACATAATGCAGAAGAAAACCAGATTTAAAAACAATTAAGAACATGAATTAAAAAAGTGAGAAACTGTAAAAAAGCAAAAATTAGAATATAAGTTGCAGTGCATTCAAAGATCACATCCCACTAATAAACCAAAAAGTTTATTAAGAATAAATCAGAAACTATGAACACAAACTAAGGGCGCCTCCATGTGTTATACATGTAGAAACACATGTTTATAAAATCAGCTCCATCATTCGGTTGTGGATGTTGTGTTGCATCAACAAAGTTTCTCTTTGGAGAAGTGAGCGAGCACCTGTTGAACTCCATCATTAGTTCTTTCCTCCCTCGCTCACCTTCTTCTCTGCTGTAGGTGAGAAGTCGTCTCGGGACGAGCAGGTGGCGTGCGCCATGCTGGCCACCCAGCTGGACAACTTTCTGAGCGGTGACCCCATTCAGCACCGGCAGGTCCAGGGCTACGAGTCCCCGGAGTTCATGGCTCTCTTCCCCAGAGGGGTCAGCTACAAGGTGAGAAGAACCAGACCTGATTCTGTCGGCTTCATTGTCTCATTTAGTCATTTCTTTAAAAGAATGATACAATTTGGTACTAACTATTGGTCAAATAGGAACATATTGATTTCCTTGAAAGAGTGCCTTTAAGCCAAATAAATATTATTTATTGTTAATGTTTAATTGTTTTTTTATAAGATGTAAATAGGCAGCATTATGACACCATAGAAAAGAAACACACTGCATGTTTAAAAAGACACAGAAATAAGAGAATAATAGAGGATGAAAGTATTTTAAATGTAATTCTTCATTTCTGTTGAACTAAGTGTTGAACTCAGTTCACTTTCCTTAAGACCTATTTCTCATTTTA